>NW_026967493.1:1220000-1852701 GCF_028390025.1 Pseudophryne corroboree
TCGGAATGGTTTGAGCCTTTACAGGACGTTGACGTCAAATTTCGTACATGGAAGTCCGTCACACTGTTGCCCTTGGCTTCAGCAAAGCGTGTGTCGGAGCTGGGGGCGTTGTATCACAAAAGCCCCTATTTGATTTTTCATGAAGTTAGAGCTTAACTCAGAACGCGTCAGCAATTTCTACCAAAGGTGGTGTCTGCGGTTCATATCAACCAACCTATTGTGGTTCCGGTGGTTGCCGACACCTCTGCTACTTCAAAGTCCTTGGACGTTGTCAGGGCTTTGAAGATCTATGTGAAGCGGACAGCTCGTCGCAGAAAATCGGACTCGCTGTTTGTTCTCTATGATCCCAATAAAATTGGGGGTACTGCTTCAAAGCAGTCTATTACTCGCTGGATCAGGCTTACTATCCAGCATGCTTATTCTACGGCAGGTTTGCTGGTTCCAAGATCTGTACAGGCCCATTCTACTAGGTCGGTGGGTTCTTCCTGGGCAGCTGCCCGGGGTGTTTCGGCTTTACAGCTCTGCTGAGCAGCTACTTGGTCAGGTTCGTACACGTTTGCCAAGTTCCTCAAGTTTGATACTTTGGCCTCTCCCACCCGGTTTGGGAGCTTTGGTATATCCCCATGGTACTAATGTGGACCCCATTATCCTCTAGGACGTAAGAGAAAATAGGATTTTAATTACCTACCGGGTGGGAGAGTGCTGAGGTTCCTGCAGAACAGATTTACCTGTCAGAGGCCAAAGTATCAAACTTGTAGTACTTGGCAAACGTGTACGAACCTGACCAAGTAGCTGCTCAGCAGAGCTGTAAAGCTGAGACACCCCGGGCAGCCACCCAGGAAGAAACCACCGACCTAGTAGAGTGGGCCTGTACAGATCTTGGAACCAGCAAACCTGCCGTAGAATAAGCATGAGTGTTATTTCACTGTAGTAATCTGTTCAGGTTATTCAATCAGTGCCAGGCATTTATCACAATAACTGCCTACTGGTGCGCTGTGTGGCTGGCTCCTTATACTCTGTCTCTCTGAAGGTACTCTGGGGGAAACTGTGTCTGCATTTCATGTGTGTGTGTGTGTGTGTGTGTGTGTGTGTATATATATATCTCACATTACCATGTCCAGGGACTCTGTGTCTTGTACTGCAGAGTGTGTATCTTCTCCTAAAGAGTCTATTCCATGTACTCAGGAATGTAATATACTGTCGCAGGCTTCTGAATCCGATCCCCATGGGTGGCTTCTATCCGGGAAATGATATCCCAGATTTCGTCTAGGATAGCTCATAATGAGACTGAAACACAGGGTTTAAGATAATCTGTAGAGGTTTTGTCGTATTCAGATCGTACTGCATCCTCAAAAGGCCCTGGTATATACCCCAAAAAGCATTCTCTTGCCCAGATAATGCAAGCCGACACAGATACCGACTCTGATTCAGGGGACGGTGATGGTGATATAATGGGGGGGAGGCATCCCTTGCTAAGGGAGTGCAACTCATGATTGAGGCTATTAGGGATGTTTTACACATTACTGATAAGGTTCCTGAGCAGGTGGAGGAGGCTTATTTTACTGATAATAAGAAAGCCCACCTTACCTTCCCTACGTCTAAGGAATTAAACGCATTCTTTGAGAAATCCTGTGAAAACCCGGAGAAAAAATTCCAGATCCTAAAAAGGTTTCTCATTGCTTTTCCTTTCACGGAGGAGGACAGGAAAATGTGGGAAAACCTGCCTGTAGTAGACGCTTCTGTATCTAGGTTGTCTAAAAAGGTGGTTTTACCTGTCCCTGATTCAACCGCGCTAAAAGAGCCAGCTGACCGCAAGATTGAGACTACACTCAAATCATTATACACCGCTAATGGCATGGCTTTAAGACCCACTATTGCTTGTGCATGGATTTCTAAAGCCATAGTAAAGTGGTCAGGCACCTTACTAGAGGAATTAGATTCTATGGATAGAAGTGACATTGAATTGTTTTTACGTCACATACAGGATTCTGCAGGTTTCATGGTGGAGGCCATGAAGGACATTGGACATCTGAATGCGAGGGCTTCTTCCATGGCTGTATCGGCACGCAGGGGGCTCTGGCTGCGCCAATGGTCTGCGGATGCAGAATCCAAGAAAAGTGCGGAGAACCTGTCCTTCACAGGTCAGGCTCTGTTTGGGGAAGCGTTAGATGCGTTGATCTCCTCGGCAACTGCGGGTAAGTCCACTTTTCTTCCCTCTGCACCACCACCAACTAGGAAATCTTATTCTACGTCTACCATGCAGTCCTTTCGGACTGCAAAAGTTAAAAAGTCCAAACCCCCTTCCACGTTCTTTAGAGGAGGTCGGGGGAAATCTAAAAAAACCTACACCAACAGGTTCCCAGGAACAGAAATCTAGTTATGCTTCCTCAAAATCCTCGGCATGACGGTGGACCTCCCAGCCTGGAGATCGAGCAGGTGAGAGCAAGACTATGAAATTTCAGTCATGTCTGGGCGTCCTCATCCCTGGGTACAGGATATTGTCACCCAAGGGTACAGACTGGAGTTTCAAGAACTCCCACCTCACAGATTCTTCAAATCAGGCTTACCAGTTTCACTGACAGAAAGGGCTGTCCTACAGGAAGCCATTCACAAATTGGTAAGGTCAAATGTCATTGTTCCAGTTCCACCTCACCTCACAAACAAAGGTTATTACTCAAACCTTTTTGTGGTACCGAAACCGGATGGTTCGATATGGCCAATATTTAACCTAAAGTCATTGAACCCTCAATTGAGGGAATTCAAATTCAAGATGTAGTCTCTGAGAGCGGTGATCTCAGGTCTGGAGGAGGGGGAGTTTCTGGTATCTCTAGATATCAAGGATGCGTACCTTCACATTCTGATCTGACCACCTCACCAGGCTTCTCTACGGTTTGCGTTTCTGGACTGTCTATTTCAGTTCCAGGCACTGCGGTTTGGCCTCTCCACAGCACCGAGTGTGTTCACCAAGGTCATGGCGGAGATGATGCTACTCCTCCGCAAGCAGGGTGTGAACATAATGCCTTATCTGGACGATCTGTTGATAAAAGCGTCTTCCAGTGAGAAGTTGTTACAGAACATTACTCTCTCGACTCAACTACTACAGGATCACGGATGGATCCTGAATCTTCCAAAGTCGCATATGGAGCCGACAAGGAGACTCTCCTTCCTGGGGATGATCCTCGACACGGAAGTACAGAGGGTGTTTCTACCGGAGGAGAAAGCATTGGTGTTTCATACAATGGTCCATGATGTCCTGAAGCCAGCCCGGTTGTCGGTTCATCAGTGCATTCGCCTTCTGGGGAAGATGGTGGCCTCTTACGAGGCTCTACAGTACGGAAGATTTCATGCACGACCCTTCCAACTGGATCTCCTGGACAAATGGTCGAGATATCATCTTCACATGCACCAGAGGATACGTCTATTGCCGAAAGCCAGAATCTCGCTCCTCTGGTGGCTGCAAACTTCTCACCTACTGGAGGGCCGCAGGTTCGGGATTCAGAATTGGATACTTCTAACCACGGATGCAAGCCTCAGAGGTTGGGGAGCAGTCACCCAAGGGGAAAACTTCCAAGGAAGGTGGTCAACTCTGGAATCATTCTTTCCGATAAACATTCTGGAACTAAGAGCCGTGTACAACGGCCTTCTATAAGCGGCACATCTTCTAGAAGATCAGACCATTCAGGTTCAGTCGGACAATGTAATGACGATGGCCTACATAAACCGACAGGGCGGAACGAAGAGCAGAGCTGCTATGTCAGAGGTAACAAGAATCCTTCTCTGGCCAGAAAAGCACGTGCTGGCGCTGTCGGCAATCTTCATTCTGGGAGTGGACAACTGGTTAGTGGACTTCCTCAGCAGACACTATTTCCATCCAGGAGAATGGGGCCTCCCCCCAGAAGTGTTTGCGGAGGTATCAAATATTTGGGGTGTACCTCAAATAGACATGATGACCTCCCGTCTCAACAAGAGGCTTCGGAGATACTGTTCCAGGTCGAGAGAACCACAGGCAGTGGCTGTGGACACCCTGGTGACTCAGTGGGTGTCCCATTCAATGTATGTGTTCCCTCCACTTCCTCTCATCCCAAGGGTTCTCAAAATATTAAAAAGTACAAGAGTTCAAGCGATCCTAATTGCTCCGAACTGGCCAAGAAGGGCTTGGTACGCGGATCTTCTGGAGATACTGCTAGACGATCAGAGGCCTCTTCCTCTTGGAGAGGACTTTCTGCAACAGGGGCCGTTCGCTTATCAAGACTTACCACGGCTACGTTTGACGGCATGGAGGTTGAACACCAGATCTTAGCTCGGAAGGGCATTCCGGATAAAGTTATTCCTACCCTGATACAGGCTAGGAAAGGAGTAACGTCAAAACATTACCATCGGATTTGGAAGAAGTACGTGTCTTGGTGTGAATCCAAGAAGTTTCCTACGGTGGAGTTTCAACTTGGATGGTTTCTCCTCTTTCTGCAAGCAGGTGTGGATGTGGGCTTGCGCTTGGGCTCCATAAAAGTCCAGATTTCGGCCTTGTCCATTTTCTTCCAAAAACAAGTGGCTTCCCTCCCTGAGGTTCAGACTTTTTTGAAAGGAGTCCTGCACATCCAGCCTCCCTTTGTGCCTCCTACTGCACCTTGGGATCTTAACGTGGTGCTGCAGTTCCTGCAGTCGGATTGGTTTGAGCCTTTACAGGAGGTTGATGTCAAGTTTCTTACTTGGAAGGCGGTCACGCTCTTAGCACTTTGTATCTGCTAAACGTGTGTCAGAATTGCATAGTCCTGCAAGAGCCCCTACTTGGTTTTCCATGAAGATAGAGCTGAGCTCAGGACACGTCGGCAATTTCTTCCAAAGGTTGTGTCTGCTTTTCATATCAACCAACCTATTGTGGTGCCAGTGGCAACTGACTCCTCATTTACCTCAAAGTTCTTGGATGTTGTGAGGGCTTTGAAGCTTTATGTGAAGAGGACTTCTCGTCACAGAAAGTCAAACACTCTGTTTGTCACTTATGATCCCAACAAGTTTGGGTTTCCTGCTTCTAAGCAGACGATTTCTCGCTGGATCAGGTTTACTATCCACATGCTTATTCTTCGGCAGGCTTGCCGTGTCCTAGATCGGTTAAGGCCCACTATACTCGTAAGGTGGGTTCTTCCTAGGCGGCTGCCCGGGGTGTCTCGGCTTTGCAACTTCGCCGAGCGGCTACTTGGTCAGGGTCGAACACGTTTGCGAAGTTCTACAAGTTCGATACTTTGGCCTCTGAGGAAGTTTGGTCAATCGGTTCTGCAGGATCCTCCGCGCTCTCCCTCCCGTGCTGGGAGCTTTGGTACATCCCCATGGTACTAATGTGGACCCCAGCATCCTCTAGGATGTAAGAGAAAAAAGGATTTTGCTGAACTGTTTCCGCTAGTTAGCTGGGTTTTCAATTATTGTGTGAGCTGGGGTGAGTCTGCCCATGGCTCCCAGGGGACCCGTCTATACACCATGGTACTAATGTGGACCCCAGCATCCTCTACAGACTACGAGAAAAGGATTTACCGGTAGATTAAAATCATATTATTACTGCACAGCTCATGTCACCTCTAGTAATCCCACATGATCTCTGTGTTACCTAAATGTATGCACAGGCGATGTTATATTACTGCACAGCCCATGTCACCTCTAGTAATCCCACATGGTCTCTCAGTGTTACTTAAATGTATGCACATGCGATGTTATATCAGTAGCGGCTCTTGCCAAGGGCAAACAGGGCTTTTGCCCAGGGTGCCGCTGTCCCGAGGGTGGCGCCGCCGTGGCAAGCGCCGCTACTAACTGGGTTGGCGGCTGCGGTGGTTAGGAAAAGGTCCTCTCCGCGAAGGGAAACTAGATGCGCAGTGAGGTAGCGTCTAGTTTGCCTTCGCGGAGAGAAACCTTCTGTGCGGCGCTATGGGAGAGACGTCATGACGTCTCTCCCATAGATCAGAGTAGCGGCTCCGGCGGCGGGGATGGAGTGTAGCAGTGGTCAGGAAGCAGGAGCGGGACTGCTACGTATTTTTTATTTCTGCAGTGGGGTACACTATATTCCACAGGGAATAACATCGGGGTGTAGAGTAGGATCTTGATCCGAGGCACCAACAGGCTAAAGCTTTGGCTGTCCCAGGATGCCTTGCACCGCCTCCTCTATAGCCCAGCCTCCAGGCACTGGAGCTCAGTTTGTAAGTTGGTGCCTGCAGCGCAGGCAGCTAACAGGCAGGGCTGCTCAGAAGCAGCCCAGAAAAAGCAACTTTAAATGAAAAAAGTAGACTTCCAAGGGCTGCAGCACAGACGCATAGTGCTATATGTCATACTGAGATATCGTGCTGCAGCTCCATCACCTCCCTCAGCGGCGCTGTATACTCCCGCGCCCTGGTTGCCAGGTACTTACAGTGGAGGCGCTCTGGTCCCATTTTAGACACACATTGCCGACGCTAACCACCTGGATCGCGTGGCCACACATCAGAAGCAAGGGAGGAGGTAAGGAGACCCGCTTAAATCGTGATCTGGTTGCGGTCCCAGGAGACGGACCGCACCGCAAGCGTGGACATTGTGGCTGGACAGGGACCCCACTAATATCCACCAGGGCAGGGGGCACAGGTCAGATTACCTCATAATCCATTTTATATGGCTCCACAGTACCCGGTGGTGAGGACCAGCAAATGGGAGAAGGCGCTGACCTGTAGCCCCTCCCCCAGCTCCGGGCGCCATCTACTGCTGGTGTTCCCGCCCTGGAGCTGCTTCTCTCTCCCTCACTCAGCTTTTGGGCGCCATTACACACAAGCTGCGCTGATTCTGGGACTGCTGGGCGATGCCTCCTCTGTAAAGCCGCCTGCATCATCAGCGCTGACACTTAAGTGTTCTACATGTATTCTTAAGTATTCTACATTCTACAGGACACTTAAGTATTCTACATGTCGTTTAGACAGCGTTAGTTAAGAACAAGTGCATAACTACAGGATTATCTAATTCAAGTATCCTGTGATATACATCAAGTATTGTACTGCGCATTGTTATATCTATATGCGTACTGTATATTAGTATTATTTAATAGTATTAAGTCCAGTGCAGGTTTATTGTTTGTAATAATTTCTGCATTTCATATGTGACTGAGTGTGTGCCTAAATAGCTGTTGTGTGTGTGTTTCTGGGATTCCACAGGGAATAACATTGGGGTTGTAGAGTTGGATCTTGATCCGAGGCACCAACAGGCTAAAAGCTTTGACTGTTCCCAAGATGCATAGCGCCACCTCCTGTATAACCCTGCCTCCGTGCACAGGAGCTCACTTTGTAAGTTGGTGCCCTGCAGCTAGCAGGACACTAACAGGTAGGGACTGCTCCTGCAGCCCTCAGAAGAGCTTTTTGAGAAGAAATTGAAGACTTCAAGGGCTGCAGCAGAGGCACTCTGAGTGCTAGATGTCAGTCAGACATCTGCTGCAGCTCCATCACCTCCCCCAGAGGCGCTGTATACTCCCGCATTCCCTGGTTGCCGGCTGCTTATAGCGGAGGCTTCGGTGCTTCACCAGGGCGCACACACACTGGCCGAAGCTCTCCAGGATTGCGTGTCCGCATCTACTAGGGAGGAGGTAAGAGGGTCCCCCAGGTGGGACCCGCCAAAATCGCGATTCACCGTGGCCATTAGGAGGCCGGCCGCGCGCTGGCGTGGACACTGTGTTGGTACAGGGACCCCACTAGACAACCCGGGCAAGGGAACAGGTCAGGTTACCTCAGGTACCCGTTTATTAAGGCCCACAGTACCTGGTGAGGAAGTCCAGCAAGGGGATAAGGCTCTGACCTGTAGCCCCTCCCCCAGCCCCGGTCGCCATTTAGAGTTAATGTTTCCGCCCTGGAGCTGCATCTCTGTCTCCCTCACTCCCTGTCAGTGTTTGAGTGCCATTACACATAGCTGCGCTGATTCTGGGATTGCTGGGCAATGTCTCTTCTGTAAAGCCGCCTGCTTCATCAGCGCTGTGCATTTACAGGACACTTGAGTATTCTACATGTCGTTGAGACAGTGTTAGTTAAGAACAAGTGCATAACTTCAGGGTTATTTAGTACAAGTACCCTGTGATATTCATCCAGTTTTTACTGTGCATTGTTATATCTACTGTTATACATAGCTGTACTCTGTATTTCCTTAGTATTGCTAGTCCAGTGCAGTTTTATTGTTTGTCATAATTACTGCATTGTATATGTGACTATATTTCTATGTGTGTGTGTGTGTGTGTGTGTGTGTGTGTGTGTGTGTGTGTGTGTGTGTGTGTGCATATAGCTGCTGGGTGATTTCTACTTCGTGTACCTCACTCCTACTGCTATTCCTATATTCTGTAACCTGAAGGGGCTCAGTGCATCAGGATTATTGGATATATAGGTGTTTTCACAGGATATACATATTTTGTATTTTTCTCTGTTTTTCAGTCACATTTTACCTCAGAAATCCTCCTTTTGTGCTGTCACTCTACACGGGGGGGTTTGTGCTGGTATTTATCTCCTATTATTGGGCCTAATTCTGAGTTGATCGCAGCAGCAAATTTGTTAGCAGTTGGGCAAAACCATGTGCACTGCAGGGGGGACAGATAAAGGGGTATATGCAATTACCGGCGAATCGCAGCAATTTTTCGCCGGTTTTTTAATTCGACACAACTCGACCGTCGAATTCCGGCAAGTGGGTGCCGGAATTCAACATATTCAATAGAAAACGGATTCGACAGTCCCGCGGTCGGAAAACGTCCGATTTGACGGATTTTGATCCGATTTTTAAAAAACGTGAAAAAACGGTAAAAAACCCGAAAAAAAATTGCGTGGGGTCCCCCCTCCAAAGCATAACCAGCCTCGGCTCTTCGAGCCGGTTCTGGTTCTAAAAATCCGGGGGGGGGGGAAATGACAGGGGATCCCCCGTATTTTTTATTTTTTTTAAAGTACTGTTTATTGAAATTTTTTGTCAAAATACAATAGGCAATGTACAGTGGGGTGGGGGAGGGGAAAGACAGAAGGTAAAAGGGAGAGAGGGGAGAGGGAGTGGGGTACAGCAATGCAAACATATGATATCAAATAAGCATGTATATCAAAAACCGAATGTCAACGGGGGGGGGGGGGGGGGGGCACTTATAGTACACCATCCAAGGGGACCAGACATCAGTAAAGGTAACTGCACTGCTCTCAATCACGCTAGAGAGGAACTCCATGTGGTAAGTATCCCAGACGGCAGCAATCACAGCCGCAATGGATGGAATTGTGTGAGACTTCCAGTGAAAAGCAATTTTACATCTCAGTGCGGTCGCGATGTGCCAGATGAGTTTTTGTGAAGACTTCGGAGTTCCAGGAATGGGTCTCGGGAAGAGGAAGAAGGATGGGGAAAAGGGCATATTCACTCCAGTGATTCGTAAGATCAATCTCCGAATGACCTTCCAGAGAGATGCTATCCCGGGACAGTCCCAAAATATATGGAGCAGGGTACCCTCCGATCCACAGCCCCTCCAACAACTATCCGATGCGAAAGGGAATATTCTACTTAGTCGCGTCGGAACCAAGTACCAACGAGCATATATTTTAAACGCATTCTCTCTATGTCTAATAGAGGTCGCTGAGGAAACTAGGTTCTGTTTAATCTGTTCCCAGGTATCTGACTCCATGTGGTCCTGTAATTCAGCTTCCCAGGCTATTTCATGAGGGGCCAGCGTGGGAAGGTTATAAGTAAGCATGAGGCGATATATCGATGACAACAGGCCCTTAGAGGGAGAACGAAGGAAGCATAATGATTCTAGAGGGGATCGGGACATAGAGCTATGTGATTGAAGAAATGCTATGTGAAAACTACGTAATTGCAGGTATTGGTAGAAACATTGTGGAGGGAGTCCATATCGACTCTGTAGATCTGAAAAGGTGGGGAAAGAGCGTGACAGTGCAATATCGTTGATGAACAGGAGATCACAGGCCCACCAGTGCTGGAAGGCATGCGAGGTCCGTCCACCAGCGAACAGTGGGTTGTCCCAAAGGGGTGCAAGAGCGGGAGGGGAGGATAATAGAGCAAAGCTCTTAGTGAGCCTATCCCATAGCGAAATGGTGAATGATATGGATGGGAAGTTAGTGTATTCAGGGGGTCTGTGTGATCGAGGGATCCAAAGAAGGGTGGAGATGGAGCGCACACGAACAAGTTCGGATTCCAATTGAACCCATCTACGGGAAGATGTATGCGAGTGCCAAAGGACGGCCTGAGATAGATGGGCCGCATAATAATACAATTTAATGTTGGGCACTCCAAGTCCACCCTCCCTGGCCCTGTTATAGAGCGTTTTAAATCGAACCCGGGGCCTTTTGCCTGACCACAGGAAGTGAGAGAATTTCATCTGCAAATCCGAGAACACTTATGAGGGGATCCGCATCGGGAGCGCCTGAAAGAGGTATAAGAGGCGAGGCAGGGCGTTCATTTTCAGAGCGTTGGCTCAGCCAGACCATGAAATGAACTGACCCGACCATCTCTGGAGATCATCAGCAACGCTATGAATCAACCCAGGGTAGTTGGCTGCATATAATTGGGAGTATTGTCTGGTGAGGTATACGCCAAGGTATTTCAAGCTGGATTTATTCCACTCAAATTTGAAGTTGTTGCATAGGGAGGCTTTCAGCGGGGCTTGTAAGTGAAAGTCCAGTACCTCTGTCTTGGCAGCGTTGACCTTAAAATTGGAAATAACACTAAACTCCTGTATAATTTTGAAAAGATTTGGGAGAGAGATATGCAGGTTCGAGAGAGTGAGCAAAATATTGTCTGCATATAGAGAGATCTTGAATTGAGAGGAGCCTACTGTGATCCCCGAGATATCCGGGCAGCTGCGGATCCCCGACGCCAGAGGCTCCATCATTAGAGCGAATATTAAGGGTGACAAAGGACAGCCCTGCCTCGTGCCATTCGCAATCGAGAATGGGGGGGATAGTAGACCATTCACTAGGACACAAGCTGACGGGGAAGCGTAGAGGGATTCTACGCCCGTGAGGTAACGGCCCAAAAGACCAAAGCGTCGGAGGGTGCAATCCATATATACCCATGATATGCGATTGAACGCTTTTTCAGCGTCTAGTCCCATCGCTAGGGAGGGGATTCCAGAAGAGTCGGCAAAGTGCAGGGTATCGATTGCCCGTCTAATATTGTCAAAGGCCTGTCTGCCAGGGATAAACCCAACCTGGTCCGGGTGAACCAAGGAAGCGATCATCCCCGCAAGACGGTTAGCAAGTATTTTTGCAAATAATTTCAAATCAGAATTCAGCAGCGATATTGGGCGATAGCTGCTACATTCCGTGAGATCGCGGCCCGGCTTCGGTATGACGACTATTTCTGCTCTAGTAGTGGAGCTATCGAAGGGTGTACCCGCTAAAATCGCATTGAACAACTCTGTCAGAGCCGGGATCAACGTTCCACTAAACTTCTTATAGTATAGAGCCGGTAGTCCATCCGGACCCGGAGCTGAGGCATTCCGTAATGATTTGATTGTGATATCAACTTCCTCCACAGAGATCTCCTCATTGAGTAAATCTATCTGTTGTTTAGAAAGTACCGGGAGGGGGCAGGAAGAGAGGAAGTTGTCTATGCGTTCTTGCAAACTAGCGGGGTCGCCCGGCGAAGGCAGATTATACAGGGATTGGTAATACCTCTTGAAACAGTGGGCTATTTGCTGAGGGTCATAAGTCAGCTTGTGATGTTGGTCTTTTAGTGAAAGGATCCTGTTCCTCTGTTTGCGGGCACGTAGGCGGGAGGCCAAGAGGGAGTCAGCTTTGTCACCCTTAGAGTAGAACTTATGTTGTAACCATCGCATGGTCTTAGCGGCTTTGGCAGACAATATTTGATATAGTTGGCCTTTAAGAGCCAGGAGTTTGCTATATATCGAGCGTTTGGGCGTCTGTTGGTGTCGGGTCGTTAGCTCTTTGATTTGGTTCTCAAGATCCGCAACTGCCCGGCGATCCTTCAATTTTTGGGCTTTAGCTAGAGATATAAAGTGACCTCGGATGGAGGCTTTATGTGCTTCCCATACTATTGCGGGCGAAATCTCGTCCGTGGCATTCAAGGCGAAGAATTCTTTCAGGACTTCAGTAGTCTGGACGAGATAGTCCTTTTTGAGAAGGAGAGCAGAGTTCAGTCTCCAACGGAAAGTTGTGGGGGAGGAGTCAATGGTCAAGGACACCGCTAAGTGATCCGACCACACTACAGGGGATACCGAGGCCCTAATCAAGCCCCGTACAGTGGAGGAGTCTACTAGAAAAAGGTCAAGTCTAGAGTGAAGATCATGGGGAACTGAGTAATGAGTGTACGTGCGTTCACACGGGTACAGTACCCTCCAAGCATCGTAATATCCCGAGGACGTTATGTAGTCAGCTAATCGTCTGGATTCCCTAACTGTCAGTGGACTAGGGATACGAGATTGGGTGCGGTCCCATACTAAATCAGGCACAGCATTAAAGTCTCCACCAATGATCACACGTCCTTTCGTTAGTTTATCAAGCTGGGAGCGGAAATCGTTGTGGAAGGCACCCTGCTCCATATTAGGGGAGTAAATCGAGGCTATAGTTAAAAAGGAGTCCCCGAGTTGTAAGACAACAATATTGAAGCGACATTTAGGATCTGAAAAAGAGCTCTCAATAGCGTAATGGAGTGAAGCGTGAAGCAGGATGGCAGTACCCTTACGTTTTTGGGCAGTAGTGGAATAGAAGGCCTTGAGGGTAAGCTCTCGAGGTCAGGGAGGGGTGTACAGTTTTAAAGTGTGTTTCTTGCAAAAGAATTATGTCAGCTTTCTGTTTTTTTAAAAATTGGATGGCCATAGTACGTTTTTGGGGGGAGTTGAGCCCGTTGACATTCAGGGATACAATATTAAGAGTCATGGGGGATTCCAGAGCCAGACTCGGCTCAAGGGGGGTCTGACCCCCAAGGGTGTGGTGCAAAGCTGAGCAGGGGGGGTGTAAGTGGGGTGGGAGAAGTTAGGGGAGAGAAACAAGAGGAGCGGAGGCCGTGCGGCCAACCAAGTATCCGAAAAAGGTCGCAGTCTTAGGGACACGACATACAACACCACCAATGGACCCCATCCATATGGGAGGGAGGTCTGGTGTTGTGGGGGCGAGGCCAGGAGGTGAACAGGGGCGCGCCAACTGTCAATCATCCTGATTAACAATAAGACAGGGGTCAATAACGCGAGCATGGGGGGGTGGTCTGCAAGGCAAGTAGGGGAATACCATACTGTCTTTTAGATAGGGTCTGAATGTACTGCAGCTAGGGAGGGACCGTTCCAGTAATAGCATGATCCCAGCAAGGGAATGAACAATACCCTAGTGTGCTAGGTTAGATTATCACAGTTTAACATACGAACATAAAAGGACATAAACGTAAAACAGTTATTAGAGATAGACAATTATCATCAACAGAGGTAATCGCAGCATCGTCGGGCAGCGAACCGGAGCAATCCCGGGGCAATTGTACAGTGTTATCGCATAGTCAGTGGGGCAGTGCGTCGGGGAGATAGGCTGCAAGGGTGTATAAGGGGAGCCCCGCGCCGCCGCCCAGGGAGACCAGGCAACAGACACATCCACAATGTGAACAGGAAAACAGATAACATCTCTATAACATTAACTTAGAAATAACAAAAAGCATTCTGTAAGTCCTTGTAACAAAAACCTGAGTCTTGAGATCGAGTAGTGTGATCAGCGGGCGGTCGACCATTCGGCACATGGGGGCGGTCTCGACTTTGGATCCTCAGGGGAGTCTGGGGACGATGCAGGAGGAGAGGTCGAGAAGAGCCCCAGTCGTCTCAGGGCCGACAAACCATCGTCGGGGTTCTTAACAGAGTGGTTTCGACCGTTGAAGGTGAACTGTAGGGCAAACAGAAATCTCCATCTATACAGAATCTGACGGTTACGTAGGGCCTTAGTAACAGGTAGCATTTCCCTCCGTTTTTTGAGTGTGGAGGGTGCCAGGTCTTGAAAAATGAGGAGATTTGATCCCTTATATGGGACAGCAGGGGTGCCTCGGCAAGCGTTGAGCACTTTAGTCTTGATGTGGAAGAAGTGCATGCGGAGGACAATGTCTCTCGGAGGTTGGTCTGGCGGTGGTTTTGCACGGAGAGCTCTATGTGCTCTATCCAGCAAGAATTGATCCTCCGAGAGATCCGGGAGGAGTTGTTGAAAGAGGCCCAGGAGATATACAGGTAGCGTAGGAGTGTCTATCGACTCTGGTACGTTGCGTATTCGCAAATTGTTTCTGCGCGAGCGATTCTCCAGGTCCTCGACCTGCTCGCGCATGAGATCAACCTCCGACCGCAGTTCCGAGATTTCCTGAGTAACCACATCTTGATAATTACAAATATCATCAGTCTTACGTTCTAAAGCGTCAGTGCGAGAGCCCAGGGAGGATATCTCTGTTTTAAGTTCCTGAACGGCTGCACGTAGTTCAACTCTGAATGTGGTCGCAATCCTCTGTACCAAGGAGTCATAGGGATCCGCGTCAACCGTGAGGGCCGAGTCAGATCTGGACGGGTAGGATCCCGTATCCTGTAGGGTCCCAGGCGAAGCCGGGTGTTGATTCGTATTTTTGCCCCGTTTAGGGCCAAAGAATGACGAGGAATCTCCCGGGGGAGCTTTACGGTTTCTGTTAGACATGTTCACTATGTTTCAGGGCAGCAATGTATAGATGTATAGAAAAAACTGTGAAGCGGACGGGGTAGAGCCTAATGCCTTGCAGAGAGATAAAGGTGTTTCAAGTGGACATCACGGCGGGGCTACCCAGGGAGTATTAGAGACCCGGCCAGCGGTGGCTCCCACTTCCCGAGGGCTCAAAGTTAGTCGGAGCCCAGCGGTCCTCTGATGTGTGGAGGTGTAGAAATAGGAAGGACCGCAGCATCCAAAGGGGCAGAGGGAGAGAAACTCGGTGCCACGTCAGCAATCTTGTATAAGCCCAGGGGGGAGTATATGCACAAGGGGTCTGGCAGCTTGTCAGAGGGCTCCACCATAGAGCTTTATGGTCGCCAATAAGGTGCCCTTCCACAAACGGGAGAGTAGGATGGCCACTGTGTATAAGAAGTTAAAGGCAGCTCACCTCACTGAAATCGCTGATCTGTCGGTGCACCGGATACCAGACGTGGAGGGGTCACTTCGCCCAATGAGGGCAGCCTCAGGTGAGGTGTAGGACAAGATGAAGCCCTCTGGACCGTGCAGCGTCTGAGTGCAGGGCCGCAGGAGGTCTGTGCTGAATGCTGCGGAAATCAAGGGTGGGGGACTGGGCCTCAGTCCTCCGGGACGCTCGGTTCGTCCTGCGCGTCAGGTACAGGGTCCGCGGTGAGGCCGCGGGTGCGAGGAGGCCCACCGTGGGAGAGGAAGCCACCAGCGTCTCCGGCAAGGAGCTTTCGGTGCGCACAGCGGGACCAAGCGCGCGCACCTTCCGTCACTTCAGGCTCCGGAGGGGGGTTCCAGGTCTCCAGGGGTCTTATGGAGAGTCTCCGTAGGGTAGAGGGCGTGTGGGGGGTCCACAGAAGGTCCGCCGTGGTCCGTCGCGGTCGCAAACGGATCCTGGAGCCCGTCGCCGGGGGGGCCTCCGAACTCGAGGTCCCGGGCTCTGGAGGTCTAATAGGCCGTAAAACCCGCGGCAGCGGGGATGGTCCTTTAGCGCTGCAGGACCCCTCGCCAGGCAGCCCACCGCCGTCAGCAGGTCACCAGGGCACAGTGGGGGTTGCTGGAGGGTATACTGGGCGCCCTGTTCAGTACGTTGGAGTCCTGAAAGGTAGGAGCTCCAGCCCAAGATGTCCACTCAGGTTAACGTCCTGGCCACGCCCCTCGGATCCCCCGTATTTTTAAAACCAGCACCGGGCTCTGCGCCTGGTGCTGGTGCAAAAAATACGGGGGACAAAAAGAGTAGGGGTCCCCCGTATTTTTTACACCAGCATCGGGCTCCACTAGCTGGACAGATAATGCCACAGCCGGGGGTCACTTTTATACAGCGCCCTGCGGCAGTGGCATTAAATACCCAACTAGTCACCCCTGGCCGGGGTACCCTGGGGGAGTGGGGACCCCTTCAATCAAGGGGTTCCCCCCCCCGGCCACCCAAGGACCAGGGGTGAAGCCCGAGGCTGTTCCCCCCCCCCCCCATCCAAGGGCTACGGATGGGGGGCTGATAGCCTTGAGAAAATTGAAAGAATATTGTTTTTTCCAGTAGTACTACAAGTCCCAGCAAGCCTCCCCCGCAAGCCTGGTACTTGGAGAACCACAAGTACCAGCATGCGGGAGAAAAACGGTCACGCTGGTACCTGTAGTTCTACTGGTAAAAAAATACCCAAATAAAAACAGGACACGCACACCTTGAAAGTACAACTTTATTACATACATGTCGACACACACACATACTTACCTATGTTGACACGACGTTCGGTCCACTTGTCCTAGTAGAATCCACGTGTACCTGTGAATAAAATTATACTCACCTGATCCAGTGTCCAGATTATAATCCACGTACTTGGCAAAAAAACAACAACGAACACCCGGACCAAACGGACTGAAAGGGGTCCCATGTTTACACATGGGACCCCTTTCCACGAATGCCGGGACCCCACGTGACTGCTGTCACAGAAAGGTCCCTTCAGCCAATCAGGAAGCGCTACTTCGTGGCACTCTCCTGATTGGCTGTATGCGTGTCTGCTGGCAGACAGTGCATCGCACAGCTCCCTCCATTAGTTTCAATGGTGGGAACTTTGCGGTCAGCGGTGGGGTTACCCGCGGTCAGCCGCTGACCGCGGGTGACCTCACCGCTGACCGTAAAGTTCCCACCATTGAATATAATGGAGAGGCTTTGCGATGCGCTGTCTGACAGCTCAGACGCGCATACCCAATCAGCAGAGTGCTACGACGTTGCGCTCGCTGATTGGCTGAAGGGATCTTTCTGTGACAGCAGTCACGTGGGGTCCCGGCATTCGTGGAAAGGGGTCCCATGTGTAAACATGGGACCCCTTTCAGTCCGTTTGGTCCGGGTGTTAGTTTTTTTTTTTTTGCCAAGTACGTGGATTATAATCTGGACACTGGATCAGGTGAGTATAATTTTATTCACAGGTACACGTGGATTCTACTTGGACAAGTGGACCGAACGTCGTGTCAACATAGGTAAGTATGTGTGTGTGTCGACATGTATGTAATAAAGTTGTACTTTCAAGGTGTGCGTGTCCTGTTTTTATTTGGGTATTTTTTTACCAGTAGAACTACAGGTACCAGCGGGCCTGTTTTTCTCCCGCATGCTGGTACTTGTGGTTCTCCAAGTACCAGCTTGCGGGGGAGACTTGCTGGGACTTGCAGTACTACTGGAAAAACAATATTCTTTCAATTTTCTCAAGGCTATCAGCCCCCCATCCGTTGCCCTTGGATGGGGGGGGGGGGGGGACAGCCTCGGGCTTCACCCCTGGTCCTTGGGTGGCTGGGGGGGGGAACCCCTTGATTGAAGGGTTCCCCACTCCCCCAGGGTACCCCAGCCAATGGTGACTAGTTGGGTATTTAATGCCACGGCCGCAGGGTGCTGTATAAAAGTGACCCCCGGCTGTGGCATTATCTGTCCAGCTAGTGGAGCCCGATGCTGGTGTAAAAAATATGGGGGACCCCTACTCTTTTTGTCCCCCGTATTTTTTGCACCAGGCGCAGAGCCCGGTGCTGGTTTTAAAAATACGGGGGATCCCCTGTCATTTTCCCCCCCGGATTTTTAGAACCAGGACCGGCTCGAAGAGCCCGAGGCTGGTTATGCTTAGGAGGGGGGACCCCAGGCAATTTTTGTTCTGAATTTTACCATTCCATTAAAAAAAAATATATATATATTTTTTGTATAAATAATACTTGTGCCTCCAATATAGACAAACCAAGTACCTAATCCCTTCTAATATAAATAGATATGCTATTAACAATAAAAAAAACACAAAAAAAAACATGTTTTTAAATTTTTTTATTAGATTCCGCCACCAAAGTGTGGCGGATTGAAAATTATGAATTTACTGTCTAAAAGCACTGTTGTCGAATTTCCAAACTTCAATTGAATATACTTTTGACGAATTGCCGCATTTGTACCATTGCAGAAATGACGAATTTGACAAATGTCGAATTTCAAAAAGTCGAATTTGGAAAGTCCGTATTTTTGACGGAAAGTACTGAATTGCATTGTCGATTTTTTTTTTGGGGGGGGGGGGGGGGGTGAAAATGTCCCGTTTTTCGACATTTTTGGGAATTCGACCGCAATTGCATATACTCCATAACATGTGCAGAGAGAGTTAGATTTGGGTGGGGTGTATTCAAACTGAAATCTAAATTGCAGTGTAAAAATAAAGCAGCCAGTATTTACCCTGCACAGAAACAAAATAACCCACCCACATCTAACTCTCTCTGTAAATGTGTTATCTGCCCCCCCTGCAGTGCACATGGTTTTGCCCAACTGCTAGCAAACTTGCTGCTGAGATCAACTCTGAATTACCCCCATTGTACTGTGTCCCCTGTAGTTTAAGCTTTCATACTACGTCAGATACACGGGGTAATGGGTCTGGGTCTAATTCCGTGGCACTCAGTTATCGTGTCCCAGATGCGTTTGAGGATATCATGGCTGCTGAGGGTTCAGGTTTTGGGGGTTCTGTACCCCCCAGTCAGTTTGTAGCACCGGGGGCACATCAGGGTCCGTCCTGGTCAGCCTTTTCCGATATACGGTCTACGCTGGTAACTAAACTTACGCCCCCTGTGGGACCTCCTGTGCCTTATCAGCCTTATATGGTCCCTGCGGTTCATCCGCCATGGACAGATGTCCTGTCCACTCAGTTACAGCACTTGAATAAATCTTTGTTTAAACAAAGTCCTTTCCCTCGCCCGCCTTAGACTAAGCCTAAGAAGTCCTCTAAGCGGGCTGTTACGTCCTCTCAGCCCACTCCAGCTCCAGATACCTCTTCTGAGGAGGATGGCGTGTATACAGACCCCTCAGATTCTGATTGTGATATTTCTGATGGGGAGTCTGTTTCACAGGTGGATGTTTCTGATCTCATTGAGGCTATCAGGCTCATTCTTCAAATTGATGATGAACCAGAGCCCACTACTGCCTCTAAGAAACCGGATAGGTTTAAACGTCAGAAGGTTACTAAATTGGTTTTACCTCATTCTGACCATTTAGTTGACATATGCCAGGAATCCTGGGAGAACCCTGGGAAGAAATTCACCCCGCACAAGAAGATGCTAGCTCGTTATCACCTTGCAGCTGAGTTGAGCAAGAATTGGGAAACGCCACCACCGGTAGACTCGTAAATTGCTAGACTGGTGGTATCTTCTGCCCTGCCTGTCACTACCGCTACTTCTCTTAAGGAGCCGATGGATAAACGCGTGGAAGTTTGCTTGATGCTTGAAGGTTATCTATACCCTTGCATGAGCTACACATAGGCCCACCATTGCGGCTACTTGGGCTGCAGAAGCTATGGAGGTATGGGCTCAGGAAATAGAGGATGTGTTTCCCTCTGGTTTTCCTGAATATGCCAGACAATGCCTCTCCTATGTTGTCAAGGCATCTCATTACATCAAAGAAGCTGCTTCAGATACTGGCGTTCTGGCGGCCAAGGCTGCTACGACATCCATTTTGGCTCACCGTATTCTTTGGTTATGGTCCTGGTTAGTGGACCTGGACTCTAAGAAAACCCTGAAGGTGCTCCCGTTCAAAGGTGACATCCTCTTTGGTGAGGCTCTCAATAAGATTGTTGCTGACTTAGCATCTGCTAAAACTGCATGTCTTCCTAGTACTACTACTTCTGCACCGAAGGCTAAGAGTACTTCTTTTCGTTCCATTCAGCCTCCAGGTAAAGCAAAAGGTCAGGCGTACCCAAAACAGTCTCGCACTTCCAAACTTTCCAAGCCTAAGCGTGCCTGGGCGGCTCGTCAGCCAGCTTCCAAATCTGATAAGCCTGCAGCATGACGGAGCGGGCCTCCTCCTGGTGGATCCCAGGGTGGGATGCCTACTTCTGCAGTTTACCCAAGTGTGGTTGGAAACCACTTCAGACGCTTGGGTGCGGGAAGTCGTCACTTGCGGATACGCTATTTCCTTCAAGAATTGTCCTCCTGCTCGCTGTTGCCTGACAGACATCCTCTCGGATCAGAAGGCGGCAACTAATCTACGCTTGGTGGTACAATCCCTCCTGGACACCTGAGTGGTGGTACCGGTGCCTCTGGCTCAGAGGGGCAGGGGGTACTATTCAATGCTGTTCCTAGTCCCCAAACCGAATGATTCCTCTCTGCCCATTCTCAACCTCAAATCATTGAACAAATTTGTGAGGGTGCCCACGTTTCGTATGGAAACCCTTCGCTCTATTGTCCTGGCTCTGGAACCAAGGGACTATATGGTATCCCTGGATATTCAGGATGCTTACCTGCATATCCCTATTGCCATGTCACATCAACAATACCTGCTGTTTGCTATTGGCAATCTCCATTACCAATTCTGGGCCTTACCGTTTGGTCTGACTACGGCCCCTCGAATTTTCACCAAAGTCATGGCGGCTATGACAGCTTGGCTCCGCCGTCGGGGCATCAGGATCCTGCCGTATCTGGATGACTTGCTGATCCCGGCAAATATCCTCGGACATTCTCCTCCGTCATCTGGATATGACTGTCCAGTTTAAGCAAGCCCACCGGGTGGCTCATTAACTGCAAGAGAACCTCCCTGGTCCCTGCCCAGAGCATGGTACACCTGTTAGCGTTGTTGGACACACACAACCAGAGGTTGTTTTTGTCACGGGAAAAAGTCCTTAAACTTCAGGACAAGATACGTTACTTCCTCTCTTGCCCACGTGTGTCAATACACTCGGCGATGCAAGTACTAGGCCTCATGGTGTCGGCTTTCGACATGGTGGAGTACGCTCAATTTCATTCCCACCCTCTACAAAAACTGGTTCTTGCCAAATGGGACAGCCTGCCTCACCGGATCAGGTCTCAAATGATATCCTTGTCTCCAGAGGTCCGTCTGTCACTGACCTGGTGGCTACAGGACCATCGGTTGAGTAGGGGCCGTCCCTTCTGGATCTCCAACTAGGTCCTTCTGACGACGGATGCCAGTCTGAGGGGTTGGGGCAACACTCTCTTCAGGGTCGGTGGACCAGGGAGGAGTCTCTCCTCCCGATAAAAATTCTGGAGTTGCGGGCAGTGTTCAGTGGTCTGAAACTGGCCCAGAATCTGGTACAGAACAGGCCTGTTCAAGTACAATCAGAGGACGCCACCACGGTGGCGTACATAAATCATCAAGGCGGCACTCTAAGCCGCATGGCGATGTTGAAAGTGTCAAAGATTCTTCGATGAGAGGAACGCCATCTGCCAGCCATATCGGCAGTGTTCATTCCGGGGGTCCTCAACTGGGAAGCGGACTTCTTCAGTCATCAGGACATTCACGCCGGAGAGTGAAGCCTCCATCCAGAAGTATTTCAACTCCTAGTGGACAAGTGGGGCCTACCAGGTAATGGCGTCTCGACACAATCACAAGGTTCCGGTCTTCGGAGCAAGAACAAGGGATCCTCAAGCAGCGTTCGTGGACGCACTGGCAATTCCATGGAACTTTCGGCTGCCGTACGTGTTCCGTCCGGTGTCACTCCTGCCCAGAGTAATATGGAAGTTCAAGCAGGAAAGAGGAATACTGCTTCTCATAGCTCCAGCGTGGCCCAGACGGCACTTGTTCTCGCTTGAGCATCCCCTTCTAATTCCACAACAGCCAGACCTCCTCGTTCAGGGCCTTTGTGTTTACCAGGTTTTGGCCCGACTGGCTTTAACGGCGTGGCTCTTGAAGCTTCCGTCCTAAAGACCAAAGGATTCTCTGAGGCGGTCATCCAAACTATGTTGAAAGCCCGTAAACCAGCTTCAGCTCGGATTTACTATAGGGTCTGGAGTTCTTACTTCACCTGGTGTGCGGCTAAGACTTATGACGCATACAAGTTCAGTACTGCCAAACTTTTGGCTTTTCTGCAACAAGGCCTGGACTGAGGCCTTCATCTGTCCTCCCTCAAGGTTCATATTTCTGCCTTGTCGGTGTGGTTTCAGAGAAAAATTGCGTCTTTACCTGACGTTCATACTTTGACTCAGGGTGTTTTACATATTCAGCCTCCCTATGTCCTTCCTGTGGCTCCTTGGGTTTTGTACGTTGCTTTAAATGCTCTACAAGAGTCTCCATTTGAGCTTCTTGAGACAGTGGTCCTTAAATGGCTTACGCTTAAGGTTCTGTTCCTGCTGGCTATTGCCTCTGCTAGACGTGTTTCAGACTTGGGTGCCTTATCCTGTAGGTCACCTTATCTGATTTTTCACAGTGACCGGGCAGTTCTTCATACTCGCTTTGACTATCTGCCTAAGGTGGTGTCATCTTTCCACCTTAACCAAGAGATTGTGGTTCCGCCCTTTGTCTCTCCTGGGGGTAAATTTACTAAGATGGGCGTTCTATTTAAGATGGGATGTTGCCCATAGCAACCAATCAGAGTACAGGTATTATCTTCTAGAAGTTGCTACATAAATGAGAAGTAGAATCTGATTGGTTGCTATGGGCAACATCCCATCTTAAATAGAACTCCCATCTTAGTAAATTTACCCCCTGGTCTGTTATCCATAGAAAAGTCTTTGGATGTGGTACGGGCTCTCCGTATTTATGTGAAGAGAACTGCCTCCCTGATTCTCTTTGTCCTTTTTGGTTTTCACAAACGGGGCTGGCTTGCAAATAAGCACATTTTGCCTAGATGGCTTAGAATGTTGATTGCACAAGATTATGCAGAGGCTGGTCTTCCAGCTCCTGCTACTATCAATGCCCATTCTACTCGGTCTGTTGGACCTTCTTGGGCGGACCGCCATGGGAGGAAACTTTCGCCCTGGGCGCCACAAGTTCTAGAACTGGCCCTGTGTTATATTACTGCACAGACCATGTCCCCTCTAGTAATCCCACTTGATCCCTCAGTGTTACCTAAATTTATGCACAGGGGATGTTATATTACTGCACAGACCATGTCACCTCTAGTAATCCCACATGGTCTCTCAGTGTAGGTTATACTCCAGTCAAACCTTCCTAGGTTTTTTAAACCGAAAAATGCCAGAAATACAGTATGGTTTACAATGTCTGTTACAAAATTATATATTTTACCATGTAACATCCTGGTTCTTGTGTACTCATTTTATAGTTATTTTCTATTTTTATCATATTCTTTACAAGATTTAAATGGTTTCATGAAAATTCATATTTCCATAATGTATTATTTTTTTCTCAGCAGATGGACACAAAAGCAGGAACATCTCAGAAGGACATCTAATCTTATCCCTGGATTGTGAAATAAAAGATGACAGTAGACAGTATTCTCCAGGAGATAGTCCCATTTCCCCAATTATACATCCAGCTCTATCAGCTGATACCTCTGATCCTGGGGAATGTTATCCTGATCACTCTGATATTGGTGCATCTGTTACAGCTCTGAGAGTAGATACAGTGTTTCCCTGTTCTGTAGATGCCAAATGTTTTACACAGAACACAAAGCTTATTACCCATCATCCAGCTAAGACAGGTGAGAGGCCATTTCCATGTTCTGAGTGTGGGAAATGTTTTACACAGAAATCAGATCTGGTTATACATGAGAGAAGTCACACAGGTGAGAAGCCATTTTCCTGTTCTGAGTGTGGGAAATGTTTTACACGGAAATCAAATCTTGTTGCACATGAAATAATACATACAGGTGAGAAGCCATTTACATGTTCTGTATGTGGGAAATATTTCACACACAAATCAACTCTTGTTGTACATGAAAGAATGCATACAGGTGAGAGGCCATATACATGTCCTGAGTGTGGTAAATGTTTTATACAGAAATCAGCTCTTGTTAAACATGAGATGAATCATACAGGTGAGAGACCATTTCTGTGTCCTGAGTGTGGAAGAGGGTTTATACAGAAATCGGCTCTTGTTATACATGAGAGAAGTCACACAGGTGAGAAACCATTTCCATGTTCTGAGTGTGGGAAATGTTTTGCACATAAATCAGATCTTGTTATACATGAGAGAAGTCACACAGGTGAGAAACCATTTTCATGTTCTGACTGTGGAAAATGTTTTTTTAAGACATCACACCGTCTTAGACATCAGAGAAGTCACACAGGTGAGAAACCATTTCCATGTTATGAGTGTGGGAAATTTTTTCTACAGAAATCAGATCTTGTTGTACATGAGAAAATGCATACAGGTGAGAGGCCATTTCCATGTTCTGAGTGTGGGAAATGTTTTGTACAGAAATCACGACTTGTTACACATCAGAGACGTCACACAGGTGAGACGCCATTTCCATGTTCTGAGTGTGGGAAATGTTTTGCACAGAAATCACATCTTGTTACACATCAGAGATGTCACACAGGTGAGAAACCATTTCCATGTTCTGAGTGTGGGAAATGTTTTCTACAGAAATCAGATCTTGTTGTACATGAGAAAATGCACACAGGTGAGAAACCATTTCCATGTTCTGAGTGTGGGAAATGTTTTGCACAGAAATCAGGACTTGTTCAACATCAGAGATGTCACACAGGTGAGAAGCCATTTCTATGCTCTGATTGTGGGAAATATTTTGCACATAAATCAGGACTTGTTACACATCAGAGAAGTCACACAGGTGAGAAGCCATTTCCATGTTCTGAGTGTGGGAAATGTTTTACACAGCAATCAAATCTGGTTAGACATCAGAGAAGTCACATGTGAAAAAAACATTTCCATGCACTGAGTGTAGGAAATAAATTGTCTCTTGTTGCACACGATTGGTATGGGTCGTTGGGTCGACATGGGCATTAGGTCGACATGAGTTTTTGGAGTTTTGGTGTCGTTTTCTTCGTAAAGTGACGGGGAACCTAATTAGTGCACTGTGTCACCTCGCATGGCTCGCATAGGTTACTATTCCCAATCGTAGTCCACGTGGATTGTAAAGTATTAAAAAGTCAAAAAAATTAGAAAACTGCATGGCGACCTAATGCCAATGTCGAGCTTCAGTGGTCGACCTAATGACCATATCCCCACACGATAGACATCACACAGGTGAGGAACCCTTTTTAATATCACAATTGCCATACAATGTTCCTCAAAGTTCCATCTTATTTACTATGCTTTTTACAATATGTTTCACCCAGTGCTGGCAAGTAATCAGATGTCATGCCATGGTTTACCACTGCTATGCCTATGACCAGTCTTTTGCTATTTGTACTCTGAACCCAATACCAACCCTAAATGACTGTCTAGCTGAGCTCCAGGTGTGGGTGATACTAGTTGGCTGGGACACAGTTGTGGTGAAACAAAGGTCCTTATGATAGAAGCTCACCAACAAAAGGGCAATGCTACAGCTTCATCAACCATCTGAACTTATGTGGACCATATCCACAATCAACCCATGAATTCCCTCAGAAGATCTACCTGAAGTCATACATGCATTTGTATCATCTCACATAGACTACTGCAATGTCATCTACCTGAGTCTCACAGAAAAAGAATTGCAACACTTGCAGCTTGTACAGAATGCAACAGCCAGGCTGTTACCTAACCAGCCCGTTCCTACCACATAACACCCATTCTCTACTCCCTTCATTGGCTGCCTGTAAGATGGTGACTCTATTACATTATCTATGTACTGACTCTCCCAGCCCTACATGACCAGGATCCAAGGTACCAGAAGCAGCTTCTGCCTCCTTACTGCCCTGGTTACTTCCATCTGCAGATAAAAGACTTATCAGCAGTACCATGAAACTCCCATAATTCCTTTGAGGGTTGATCTGTTAGCATTGCAGCCCTGACCATGGAACTTGCTGCCTTGCACAGTCCAAGAAGCCTCCACTCTGGAGACCACAAACAGGCTGATGACTGTTACTCGTTTCATTAATGTTACTAAATAATACATCCCACATGCTGAGGTCTTTATTCTGTTACACTTATTGTGTATCTTTTGCTCTGTGTAAATGTGAATGTAAAGCTCTGTGAGCCCTAATGGGAGGAAAGTGCTGTATAAATAACTTTATTATTGCTGAGAATGACAGGTATCAGATCTAGTTACACCGTACATTCCATATACAGAAGGGGAAATGTATAAGTAACATTATTACTGCTGAGAATGACAGGAGTCATCTAGTTACACCATACGTTACATATACAGAAGGGGAAATGTATAAGTAACATTATTACTGGTGAGAATGACAGGAGTCAGATCTAGTTACACCGTACGTTACATATACAGAAGGAGAAATGTATAAGTAACATTATTACTGGTGAGAATGACAGGAGTCAGATCTAGTTACACCATACCATAGGTTCTCAAACTCGGTCCTCAGGACCCCACACAGTGCATGTTTTGCAGGTCTTCTCACAGAATCACAAGTTAAATAATTAGCTCCACCAGTGGACCTTTTAAATTTTGACAGTGAGTAATTAATACACCTGTGCACCTGCTGGGTTACCTGCAAAACATGCACTGTGTGGGGTCCTGAGGACCGAGTTTGAGAACCTGTGCACCATACGTTACATATACAGAAGGGGAAATGTATAAGTAACATTATTACTGGTGAGAATGACGAGTCAGATCTAGTTACACCATACGTTACATATTACAGAAGGGGAAATGTATAAGTAACATTATTACCGGTGAGAATGACAGGAGTCAGATCTAGTTACACCATACGTCACATATACAGTAGGGGAAATGTATAAGTAACATTATTACCGGTGAGAATGACAGGAGTCAGATCTAGTTACACCATACGTTACATATACAGAAGGGGAAATGTATAAGTAACATTATTACCGGTGAGAATGATAGGAGTCAGATCTAGTTACACTGTACGTTACATATACAGAAGGGGAAATGTATAAGTAACATTATTACCGAAGAGAATGATAGGAGTCAGATCTAGTTACACCGTACGTTACATATACAGAAGGGGAAATGTATAAGTAACATTATTACTGGTGAGAATGACAGGAGTCAGATCTAGTTACACCATACGTCACATATACAGAAGGGGAAATGTATAAGTAACATTATTACTGGTGAGAATGACAGGAGTCAGATCTAGTTACACCATACGTTACATATACAGAAGGGGAAATGTATAAGTAACATTATTACTGGTGAGAATGACAGGAGTCCGATCTAGTTACACCATACGTTACATATACAGAAGGGGAAATGTATAACATTATTACTGGTGAGAATGACAGGAGTCCGATCTAGTTACACCATACGTTCCATATACAGAACGGGAAATGTACAAGTAACATTATTACCGGTGAGAATGACAGGAGTCAGATCTAGTTACACCATACGTTACATATACAGAAGAGGAAATGTATAAGTAACATTATTACTGCTGAGAATGACAGGAGTCAGATCTAGTTACACCATACATTACATACAGTGGGGTTTGAAAGTTTGGGCACCCCAGGCAAAAATTCATTTTAATGTGCAAAAAGAAGCCAAGGAAAGATGGAAAATCTCCAAAAGGCATCAAATTACAGATTAGACATTCTTATAACATGTCAAAAAAAGTTTGATTTTATTTCCATCATTTACACTTTCAAAAGAACAGAAAACAAAAAATGGCGTCTGCAAACGTTTGGGCACCCTGCAGAGTTAATACCTTGTACAATTGGGCCGATTATTCGCTTTGGGGGTTCTGATATCTGTGATAAACACTTGATTTTATCCCCAGAAAAGTCATCTGATTTCTTGTAAAATCTTGAGAAATCAAGAGATGGGAAAAAAATCAGGCTCAACCACACAATACCCAATTTTTCAACCTGGGCATATGGTCATATTATTGAAAATGCACACACACTGGCTGATAGGTGGAGATTGTGGCCGAGATTTTTGCATTGAAACAGATTGAAAAATTGATTGTGTTTGGGGTTTAGAGTTTCCTAATTTAATCTGCAAAATACCAAATCGATCCTTTGTACATACTACACAATATTGGCCCAATAATTGTATAGTATGTACTTAGCTTTAGGTTGTATATACTGCAGACGGGGACCTTAATGAGTTAATCAGGTTACTGTAGTCAAAGATTAATGGCTGATGTCTAAAAAAAATACTGAAGCTTGAATGCAAGTATAACTGAGAGAAAATTGCAGTGGTAGTAGTCTTTACAGACTAGTGACTCAACAATGTATGACTCCCTGGAACCCAGGAGGTGGTTGTTACTATATTCTGGATCCAGAAATGGTAGTATAGCTTGGACAGCAGTATAACTCTGTTACGAGACTTGCTCTGACCCTGAATGACTGACCAGAGCAGGCTTAGATAGGAGTTGCAGGTCTCTGGTTTCTGGTGTCAGCTGAGGTAAGGGGTGCTCTAACTGGAGGATTGCAGTCAGCTGACATGCTCCAAGATGGTGACATCTGTGCATCCATTCATGAACAAGGAAAAGCAGAAAACCAGGTAGCAAAGGTTCCATGCAAAATATACGGAACATGAGAGCCAGAAGGCAGGATCATGATACAACAGTAGAAAACACTAAAATCTAGGGGAAAGTGCACAATAGATAACCAAAGATGAACAGAAAGAATGACTTCAGCAACCCACTAAGGGGGCTAAAGATTCCTGTATATATCCAACTGACACACGACCACTTCACAGAAGACTTTGCTATTAGAAAAATGGCACAGTGCACTCTAAGGTATCCAGTCTCTAGGTCGACCACACTTAGGTCGACCACTATTGGTCGACAGTAAGTGGGTTGACATGATTTTTAGGTCAACATGAGTTTTTCATAGGGTTTTTTTTTCTTAATTTTTTACATTTTTTCATACCTTACAATCCACTTGGACTACAATGGGGAACAGCAACCCAACGCTGTGCTCGGCACCTTGCCCAAAGCATGGTGAGCCATGCGAGGTGACACGGTGCACTAAGTGGGGTTCCTGATCACTACGTAGAAAACGACAGCAAAAAAAGTGAAAAAACTCATGTCGACTTTCTGTCATCTTGACCTAGAGTCCCTGTCGACCTAGAAACAATGTCGACCAACAGTGGTCGACCTACACACTGTCGACCTGAGTGTGGTCGACCTTACATACCACACCCACACTCCAAGTGTAAAATCTAACCACTAAACTAACTAGAAATACTGGTTAAGTCAAACCCTATACCCTTTGAATGCCCCATAAGCCCACTAAGGTAACAGACCTTAAAGGCATGGATATGTATGGCTCAAGTCTACTTTGAAAACCTTTACATTAAATGACACTCAAGCAAGGGTCAGTGATCTCCACCTCTCCTTGACACTTCTCACATGGGCAACCATTATCATTGGCACTTCCCAGATTTCCCTTTAAGTAACGCTTCTCTTAAAAATCCAGGGAATGTCTCTAAACGTCATTGGGATCATTTTCCCGTGGCAGTCACTAAGTAACAGTGGAACATAGAAGTGAGTTTGCAAAAATCTCTCCAACTCCCTTGAGAAGCTTTTGACTTCATCCACTTCCAGCCCCAAACTCCTTATCACCGTCATGCACAAGATGACATAAACCGGGAGATAACCATGCCAAACTTGGAGACTTTTAAGTTGGTCACCATCTATCCATGAACTGTAGAAAGGAGACACCCAAAACAAAGCCCTCTACCCATTATTACCAGTTAGTTATTTATATAGCGCACACATATTCCGCAGCACTTTACAGAGAAAATTTTGGCCATTCACATCAGTTCCTGCCCCGGTAGAGCTTACAATCTATATGCACACACATTTTTACTAGGGTTCATTTTTGTTCAGATCCAATTAACCTACCAGAATATTTGTGGGAGGAAACCCACGCAAGTACGGGGAGAATATACAAACTCCACACTTTTAGATCCATGGTAGGAATTGAATCCATGACCTCAGTGGTGTGAGGCAGTTACCATTACACCATCCTTACTGCCCATTGATAAGGGGGTTTCTTAAAACATACTCCCTAGATTAAGTTTCAAGTTTTTGTAAAGAACACTACTGGGCTGGACATCCTCTTCCCTCAACATGTACTTATGACCTTATTCAGTAAGGATTGCAATTTCTGCTAAGTAGTAGTTTCTGCAATCAAATAGTTGCCACCCAGAAAACAGTGTGTTTCCACCCAGAAACGCCAGCTTCCTGTCAAACAGCGGCTGCATTGTGATCACGATCTGTATGCATTTTTAGTTGCTATTTTTGCTAGCACAAGCGCAGTCATTTGCTAATCTGATGGATTTTGATTCGCAAATTTTGCAATCCTACCTGAATGAGGTTCTTAGTATCCCAGAATCACACAGTTTCCCCATAATAACAGGAAAATCAAAGCCTGAATCTCAAGGTGTGTACACACGGTGACATTCTTGCTATGCTCGATTTTGACTGAAATTTCCCTTGAACTCCCCCAGAGCCCAGATAGTACAGATTTTGGGTTTGACTATCTGTGCTTGAGATTTTGTCTATGTATGATTTTGACTATACTTTGTACTAGATCGTACACTAGATAGTCAAGATTGACTTGCCTGCACAGTCTATCTAACCTTACAATACTGACCCCACGGGAGTGCGCATCGGGATCGCAAGTGGCTTAACACCTTGCGATTTGCACTAACATTTCTTGCGAATTTGACTATATAGTCAAAATCGTAAGAAAATATCTCACCATGTGTACACACCATCAGACCACAAAATTGAGGCAAACAACATATTTAAGTGACATACTGAATAAATGCTACCATACTTTGAATACTGGGATCATGTAAGTTTTGCAACCCTTTCCCTGAGAAAGTTTCCATTGTCTCCAGCTCTGTACTTTCCAGGTAGCAACTTCATGCCTATACTCCAATTTAGAGCGACATACTGGCTATTTCAGACCCGATCGCACGCTAGCTTTTTTTGCAGCGGTGCGATCGGGTCTTAACTGCGCATTCGTATGCACCGTAATGCCCAGGAGCGTCGCACAACTACTAAGCAGATCGTTGCTGTGCGATGGATTTATCAAAGAATCCATTCGCACGGGCGATCGCAAGGTGATTGACAATAAGAGGGCATTTGTGAGTGGCAACTGCCCATTTTCTGGGAGTGGTTGGGGAAACAGGCATGCATAAGCGTTCACAGGGTGGGTGTCTGACGTCCATTCCGGCCCCGGACAGGCAGAAGTGATCGCTGCAGCTGAGTAAGTCCTGGGCTACTCAGAAACTGCACAAATTTTTTTTGTCCCGCTCGGCTGCACAGGCGTTCACACACTTGCAAAGCAAAAATACACTCCCCCATAGGCGGCAAGTATGCGATCGCAGGACTGCAAAAAAGCCCCAGCAAAAGACAGATTGAATGCCTAAAATTTTAATCTAGAGAATGCTGTCTGGAAGGTTAAGCTCATCACTTTGCTCCCACAGCCAGAAAGCTTCACACTTTCCTGGTTCATTCAGGAACACGAAGCACCAGATGATATTCCATGCTACGCACCTGTACCATGGATGACAGGACAATTTTGACATCATCTGTATAAACCACCACCTTCAGCAGAGAGTCCAGGCCCAACTGCTCTCCCCCTACAGTACTGTTCTCTAATCCTGATGAAGGGATCAATCGCAAATACATATAGAAAATGGCTCAGGAATCATCCCTGATGGATTCTAGAGCCCACTGCAATGGCATACCTTTCCAGCAAGACCCATAAGTATTCATGATACATTTGATCAAAAGCCTTAGACTAATCCAATGCCAGTAACTACTTCTCCTGCCACTCAGCACGGCATTTTTCCACATCCTCCTGGATGTCATGAACCGCACTAAAGGTGCTATGGACCGTCACAGTACAGTGCTAAGATGGAGAAAGTAAAAGTCTGAAAACTTTGATCAGCCTATTGAAGAGCATTGACTTGATGCCAGTTCTCAATATGGGATGGGACTTTCTTCTTGTAATGCAAGGGCAGAAAACCTCATGGAGGAAGGGAGCGATCCCTCACCCAGGCTTTCATTAAACATCTTTATAAGACTATTTGGGTATCTGACAATTCCCAAGATACCATCTCTGTCCTCACAGAGGACATCCTGGTCATTGAACAAACATCTCACCTCTCTTGTATTGACTGTCTTCCTACAGGTCTGGCAGGGATGAGGCAAGTTGTATTTCCCATAATACTTTTCCAAAATTAAAGCAGCCACCCAGTTACACTGCTGTCAAGAACTCACGCTTTCTTTTCAAATCATGGCATTACATTTACTTACATTTTTCTTTGCTATTAACCTATGAAAAAAGCTCAGAGTTCTCTTTTTACACTCCTTTCACCATTGAGATCTACTTCAGCCTGACTCCGAAAGAGTCTCCTTTGATTGAAAGAAGTCCCTGAAGGCCAGTCTAACCCATTCTTCCTTCAGGAGAGCAGAATTCAAGTGCCATAGGCCCTGCCCTTTCTGAGTGGTTTCTGAAAGATTCAAAGTAATACTCCGAAAAATGTAATCTGAGAACTCTACTGGCTTTACCTCTGGAAGCAAAGTTTTCAAGGACTCCTTAAGAAAAAAACCTATCTATCCTAGACTTATGACTACCACTAAAATAAGTGAAACCCATGAGGTCTGGAAAATTATGAATATGTACATCCACCAGACATGCCTGCCTAATCATGTTAACTCAAAAATTGGCATCATAGCTTAGGGTTGTCCTTGAACCACCTGTCTTTGGGTCTAATTACGATATGAAATATTACATTTTATTTAACTGAAAATATTCTATTATCCTATTCCAGGTTGATTGAGGCCCATTTTATTATCCTTTATTTATACTGTATGGCTCCACAAGGGTTCTGCTGCGCCCTAACAAAGTACATAAACAAGTTAGCAAAACAAGAAAAATAGAGATTACAGAACAAGACAACGTACAAGGTATATAAACATCACTGCATCAGTGGATATGGCACTGAAATAAGCATCAGAGTGGCCAAAACTGAGGGCTAGGTGCCAATGTAAGGAGTATGGAGTAGAAGAAAGTCTAAGAGAAGGAAAAGCACATGAGGGAGGAGATGCCCTGCTCATGAGAGCTTACATTCTGAAGGGGAGAGGCAGACGGGTGACACAGATGGTGTAGAAGTGAGCTAAGAACATAGGGTTAGGATGAGAGGTGGCTGGGTGTGATGAAGAAGTGGGTCTTGAGAGCCCATTTAGAGGTGGGGAGCATCACAGCCAGTAATCAGTTGGCAGGAGAGGCAACATGTATTTCTGGAGCAAAGAGGGCAGGTGGCAATGTAACGGAAGATATGGTCAGATATGTAAATGGGAGATGAATGGATGAGGGCTTTGTGAGTGTTAGAAGCTTGTAATGGATTCAGAAGTCCAGTCAGTGTATGGCTTGCAAGAGAGGGGAGGTGGACATAGTACAAGTTGGAGAGGAAGTTGAGCCAGGGAGCAGTATTGAGGATAGATTGTAGTAGAGAGAGGCATTTGTCAGGGATGCCAGATAGAAAGAGATTACAGTAGTCCAATCTGGATATGACCAGTGAGTGGATGAGGGTCTAAGTAGCATGCAGGGTGAGAGAGGGTCTGATACTGGAAATATTTTTGAGATGGAAACGGCAGGACTGCAATAGGTACTCAATGTGTGGTGTGAAGGAGGATGAATCAAGGATTACTCCAAGATAGAGGAGATAGTTGTGCCATCAACAGATGGTGAAATTGTGGGAAGTGAGCTTGTGCAGGAGAGTGGGAAGATGATCAGCTCAGTCTTTGACTTGTTAAGTCTGAGAAAGTGCTGAGACATTCAAGAATAGACATCAGAGAGACAGTTGGAAATATGAATGGGGAGTGAGGGAAAGAGGTCAGGGGAGGAAAGGTAGATTTTAGTATCATCAGCATAGAGATAATATTATAAATCCACTAGTAGAGACCAAGCAATGATGTGAGGTTATATTTAGCTGCAAATGGTTTTGCATATGGATTGGGATGTTGAAATCAACAAAGACAATGAAGGGAATGTCTGAAGTGAGGAAGCCAGGAGAGGGGGGAGAGTTTGTGGGAGATATGGGAAAGAGATTATCAGGGTTACTGTAGCACTGAGGTGAGACTCATTTGGATGGCATGGATGAAGAGTGTGTGGTGGTGGTGTGAGCTCCTGGGTTAGGAAGGGAAATTGCCAAGAGATTAGTAGGGAGGGAGGACAGTGTGATGTGGATCGAGGTGAGGTGACATTCAAGAGAAGGAGCAGGACTGAGTGAATGAAAGTGGTGTAACTGTAGGGCCGGTGAAGAAAAGCAGATGGGAGGCGGAGGAGGAGAGGTAGAAGACTTGGGGGGAAGGTTAGAGAGCAAAATGAGGCAAAATAAAGGATTAGGTAGATATTAAGTGATGGGGAGTTGAAGAAAACCTGGACATAGTGTGAATGAGGTAAATAGGGGGTGGAAAATGTGAATAGGAATATAGGCTGTATGAGAGAGGCAGAGCAGCAGAATTTCAGGAATACAGCTGAAAATACAGTTTCGTTACTTGTGTATGTTCAACGGCAATAATATAATGTCAAGTGAAGATTATAAGGATGCAGAAGCTGAATTAGAAGGTAGACTGTGTAGAAATCAGAGGTTGTTATGGTAAGCAAAAAGCAATAATTCATAAAGGACTTTAAAGAGAAAGCGTTTGGCATCCCGGTGGTCATGTGCCCAACGCCGGAATCATGACACCCCTCAGGAGCAGCGCTGGGTCACTGTCAGCCAACATCCTGCAGGTATCGGGGTGGGGTTAAGGGCTGGGAGAGGGTTAGGCACTAGGGGTGATAGCTGTAGCTAACACCCCTGGAGGATTAACCCTAGCCGACACCCCCAGAGGGTTAGGGGAGGGGAGAGAGAGGTAAAATACGGTGTTGGGATTCGCACTGTTGGGATGGCACAGTCCGTCATGTGACTGCTAGCATCACGGCCGCCGCTATTTCATACCTAACCTCTTTGGTAAGTGTATAAAGGCATACTGACATTGCTACATTTGTGAATTCAGATGTTTGTGTAAAAATGAAAGTATTAATACAAGATTTTGCTGGTGAAGTTGACATTTCTAGCTGAGGTCAGTGCTGTGTGTCCAGGTTACCCAGATAGGAGGCGTTTGTTGTGAAGTGGGGATGTGGTCAATCTATGCATGAGTTGCCAATGATTGGAATCTACAACTACTCTCTGAATCTACAACTAATCTCCACCCCATACCACACAGCTACCAACTGGGTCTACACATCTAGAAACTAAAGAAAATACATCCGAATAGGACATTATGCAGCAATGTGTGAATTTGGAATACCTAGAGGTTTTCAAAGCTGGCCTATAGAAATACAATGGCTAGATATGTATTAACCTTAGGCCATGTTCTACAATTACACATCTACCTACCTACCTGCAATTCTATAACCCTTTCCAATTACCATATAGGTAAAAAGTACTGCCAACCAATCCTACGGCTCGGCCACAAGAGACCAGTAAGAAGGCCCTTGCGTCTACTCACGTTTTTGCCTTGTGGAGCCAACTCACTTTTCTCCTTCGTCCTAGAGGATGCCGGGCACTCCAAAAGGACCATGGGGTATAGACGGGATCCGCAGGAGATATGGGCACACTATAAGACTTTGAATGGGTGTGAACTGGCTCCTCCCTCTGTGCCCCTCCTCCAGACCTCAGTTAGATTCTGTGCCCAGAGGAGACTGGTCACACCCTAGGGGAGCTCTACTGAGTTTCTCTAAAAAGACTTTTTGTTAGATTTATTATTTTCAGGGAGCACTGATGGCAACTTTCTGTGAGACTGATAGGCTCTGCTTTTTAGGCTACTGGACACCATTAGCTCCAGAGGGTCCGATCACTTGGGTCGCCTAGCTGCTCGCTCCCGGAGCCGCGCCGCCGTCCCCCTCACAGAGCCAGAAGATCGAAGACAGGTGAGTAACGAAGCAAAGAAGACATTGGAAGGCTGCAGAAGACTTCAGTCTTCCTGAGGTACCGCGCAGCGGTCGCGCTGCGCGCCATTGCTCCCGCTCACACAGGCACTGCATGGGTGCAGGGCGCAGGGGGGGCGCCCTGGGCTGCAATAAAAACCTCTTTTAAAACACTATCTGGCTATTTTAAGGTGCATAGGCATTGTTTGTGACCCCCGCCAGTATAATCTCAGCGGGACCGAAGCGTGCTTTTTAGGGGGCGGGGCTTCCTCCTCAGCTCTGACCAGCGCCATTTTCTCTCCACAGCTTGCTGCAGAGACGCTGCTCCTGGCCCTTCAACTGCTGTCACAAGTAACAGGGTGTTGAAAACAAAGGGGGGGGGGGGGCACTTAATTTTGGTGTTGGTTGTATTATATTACAAGCGCTGATAGGTCTGGGGCATTGTGCTTTTCAGACAGGTGTGGCGCTGGGTGTGAGCTGGCAAACTCCTTCTCTGTCTCTATGAAAGGCCTTGCTGTGGGTCTGTCCCCTTTAGCCTAGTGTGTTTGGGGGTGTCGGTACGTGTGTGTCGACATGGCAGAAACAATGCTCTTCCCAGGAGGAGGTTAGTGTGAGAGCTGAGCAGAATGAAGGTGAGACTCTGTCGGCACCGCCGAGTGCTGATTGGGTTGACATGTGGAATGTGTTGAATAGCAGTGTGGCTTTGTTACATAAGAGGTTGGACAAATCTGAGTCTCAGAACCAAGCATGGAGGCAATCCATGGGAGACGTGGTACCACACACTCAGGCCCCCTCGGGGTCCCAAAAACGTTCATTTACCCAGGTAGCAGACACTGATACCGACACGGATTCTGACTCCAGTGTCGACTATAATGATGCAAAGTTGCATCCTAAGATGGCTAAGAGTATTCAGTACATGATTGTGGCTATAAAAGACGTGTTGCATATTACGGAAGACCCCACTGTCCCTGAGACAAGGATCTGTATGTATAAGGGCAAGAAACCGGAGCTAACGTTTCTTCCCTCTCAAGAACTGAATGTCCTTTTTGAAAAAGCCTGGGAAATGCAAGACAAGAGGTGACACATTCCCAGGAGAATTGCTATGGCATACCCGTTTCCTTCTCAGGATAGGGTTGGGTGGGAGGCAACACCCACGGTAGACAAAGCTCTAGCGCAGGGGTGGCCAACCAGTCAGAGGCAAAGAGCCAAGAAATCTTGTAAGGTACATCAAAGAGCCGACTTCGAGCCGAAGGCACATTTGCAAAAATGGGGTGTGACCTTGTGCCTGCTAGGCCACGCCCCGGTATAAAATACATTGAAAAAGCCAGATCCAACATAAAATACAATGAAAAAGCCACTTCTACATTAAATAATGTAAAAAGCCAGATCCGCAGAAAATATATTGAAAAGCCAGATTCACATAATACACTTCAGTTCCCCCATGTGTCACTCCTTCCAGCTCCCGTCTTTGTCACTCCAGCCAGCTCCCCCATCTGTATTTGGCTCCCTCAGCTCTCAGTCTACGTAGTGCTGCTGCATGTTGTGGTCACGTGACTTTGAGTGTTGGGAGCCACATTTGAATAAAGAAAGCCGCATGTGGCTCAAGAGCCACGCGTTGGCCACCACTGCTCTAGCGCGATTGTCCAAGAAAGTGGCGCTACCGTCTCCTGAAATGGCGATCCTTAAAGATCCTGCTGATCGGAGGCAGGAAGCTACCTTGAAATCTATTTATGTCACGACAGGTACACTGCTCAGGCCGGTTGTGGCTTCGGCATGGGTGAGTAACGCAATTGAAAAGTGGGCAGATAACTTGTCATCGGATATAGACACCCTGGATCGTGATAGCCTGCTTTTGACACTGGGTCATATCAGGGAGGCTGCAGTCTATCTAAAAGAGACGGCGAGAGATATTGTCCTTTTGGGATCAAGGACCAATGCCATGGCGGTCTCGGCTAGAAGGGCGTTGTGGACTCATCAGTGGAATGGTGATGCTGATTCTAAGAAGGCTATGGAGGCTCTCCCCTACACGGGTGGAGTTTTGTTTGGTGAAGGCCTCGCAGACCTGGTTTCTACAGCTACCGCGGGTAAGTCCTCTTTTCTGCATTTTGTTCCTCCGCAGCAAAAGAAAACACCCCCATTTCAGATGCAGTCCTTTCGGTCGCAGAAATTCCGGAAAGGACGTGGGTCATCTTTCCTTGCGGCAAGAGGTAAGGGTAGAGGAAAAAGATCGCCGGCTCCCAGGAGCAGAAGTCCTCCCCGGCTTCTACCAAATCCACTGCATGACGCTGGGGCTCCCTTGCGGGAGTCCGCACCGGTGGGAGCGCGTCTTCAACTCTTCAGTCAGGTCTGGGTTCTCTCGGGCCTGGATCCTTGGGTGCTGGAGATTGTGACCCAAGGATACAAGCTGGAGTTTCAAGACGTGCCTCCACGCCAATTTTTCAAATCGGCCTTGCCAGCTTCTCTTCCGGAAAGAGAGGTAGTGTGTACGGCGATACAAAAAACTGTGTCAGCAGCGAGTCATTGTCGAAGTTCCCCCGTCACAGCGGGGAGAAGGGTTTTATTCAAGCCTCTTCGTGGTCCCGAAGCCGGACGGGTCTGTCAGACCGATTCTGAATTTAAAATCCCTCAATGTGTATTTGAAAAGTTTCAAATTCAAGATGGAATTTCTCCGAGCGGTGATTTCCAGTCTGGAGGGGGGGGGGATTTTATGGTGTCAGTCGACATAAAGGATGCTTACATACATGTCCCCATTTATCCTCCTCATCAGGCGTACCTGAGGTTCGCTGTGCAGGATTGTCACTACCAATTTCAGACATTGCTGTTTGGTCTTTCCACGGCCCCGAGGATTTTCACAAAGGTAATGGCGGAAATGATGGTGCTCCTGCGCAAGCAAGGGGTCACAATTATCCCGTACTTGGACGATCTCCTGATAAAGGCGAGATCACAGGAGCTGTTACTAAAAAACGTTGCACTCTCACTGCGGGTACTGCAACAGCATGGCTGGCTCCTGAATTTGCCAAAGTCGCAGGTGATTCCGACAACTCGGTTGTCGTTTTTGGGCATGATTCTGGACACGGAACTGCAGAGGATTTTTCTCCCATTGGAAAAAGCTCAGGAAATCCAGAACATGGTCAAGGAACATCTGAAACCGCCAAGAGTGTTGATTCATCAATGCACTCGAGTGCTGGGGAAAATGGTGGCGGCCTACGAGGCCATTCCGTTTGGCAGGTTCCATACAAGAACGTTTCAGTGGGACTTACTGGACAAGTTGTCAGGGTCCCATCTACAGATGCACCGGAAAATAACTCTGTCCCCCAGGACCAGGGTTTCTCTCCTGTGGTGGCTCCAAAGTTCTCACCTTCTACAGGGTCGCAGGTTCGGCATCCAAGACTGGATTCTGGTGACCACGGACGCGAGTCTCCGAGGTTGGGGAGCAGTCACACAGGAAAAATGGTCAAGCCAGGAAGCTTGTCTGCACATAAACATTCTGGAATTAAGGGCCATCTACAACGGCCTGCTACAAGCGGAACATCTTCTTCGCGACCTGCCTGTCCTGATTCAGTCAGACAACATAACGGCCGTGGCGCACATAAATCGCCAGGGCAGAACAAAGAGCAGAGCGGTGATGGTGGAGGCCACCAAGATCCTTCGCTGGGCGGAAAAACATGCAAGCGCCCTGTCAGCGGTCTTCATTCCAGGCGTGGACAATTGGGAAGCAGACTTCCTCAGCAGACACGATCTAAAAAACCCAGGAGAGTGGGGTCTTCATCAAGAGGTCTTTGCAGAAGTTACAGGTCGTTGGGGAATTCCTCAAATAGACATGATGGCGTCTCGCCTCAACAAGAAGCTTCAGACATATTGTTCCAGGTCGAGGGACCCTCAAGCAGTAGCAGTGGACGCTCTGGTGACACCGTGGGTGTTTGTCGGTCTATGTGTTCCCGCCACTTCCACTCATCCCAAAGGTGATAAGGATCGTGAGAAGAACAAGGGTTCAGGCGATACTCGTTGTTCCAGATTAGCCATGGAGGGCCTGGTATCCGGATCTTCAGGAATTACTCACAGGAGATCCTTGGCCTCTTCCTCTAAGAGAGGATTTGTTACAGCAAGGACCGTGCATGTTCCAGGACCGCGGTTGCGTTTGACGGCATGGCGGTTGAACGCCAAATCCTAGCTAGGAAGGGTATTCCCGGGGAAGTCATCCCCACCCTACTTAAGGTTAGAAAGGAGGTAACGGCGAAGCATTATCACCATATCTGGAGAAAATATGTGTCTTGGTGTGAATCCAAGAAGGCTCCTATGGAAGAGTTTCACCTGGGGCGGTTTCTCCATTTTTTGCAAGCAGGTGTGGATGCGGGCCTGAAGTTAGGCTCCATTAAAGTGCAGGCCTCGCTTCCGGAAGTTCAGACGTTCGTGAAAGGCGTACTACACATACAACCTCCATTTGTGCCCCCAGTGGCTCCATGGGACCTTAACGTGGTGTTACAGTTCCTTACGTCACATTGGTTTGAACCTTTACAAACTGTTCAGTTGAAATTTCTCATCTTCCATGAGGATAGAGCGGAGTTCATTTTCTACCGAAGGTGGTTTCTTCGTTTCATATGAACCAACCTATTGTGGTGCCTGTGGCTACTGAAGCCTTGGCTGATTCAAAGTCTCTTGATGTGGTCAGAGCTTTGAAAATTTATGTAGCCAGAACGGCTCGGGTGAGAAAAACAGAGGCGCTGTTTGTCCTATATGCTGCCAACACGGTTGGCGCTCCTGCTTCTAAGCAGACTATTGCGAGCTGGATCTGTAATACGATTCAGCAGGCTCATTCTATGGCTGGGTTGCCATTACCGAAATCGGTGAAAGCCCATTTCACTAGGAAGGTGGGCTCTTCTTGGGCGGCTGCCCGAGGCGTCTCGGCATTACAGATTTGCTGAGCAGCTACTTGGTCGGGGTCAAACACTTTTGCAAAGTTCTACAAGTTTGATACCCTGGCTGATGAGGACCTCATGTTTGCTCAATCGGTGCTGCAGAGTTATCCGCACACTCCTGCCCGGTTTGGAGCTTTGGTATAAACCCCATGGTCCTTTTGGAGTCCCCAGCATCCTCTAGGACGAAGAAGAAAATAGGATTTTAATACCTACCGGTAAATCCTTTTCTCTTAGTCCGTAGAGGATGCTGGGCGCCCGTCCCAGTGCGGACTCTATCTGCAGTACTTGTATATAGTTATTGCTTAAGTTACACAAAGGTTGTGTTTGGTAAGGGTCAGGCTGTTGCTGATCTGTTTTAGTTCACACTGTTAACTGGGTTTAATTAAATGCCATGTTGTATAGTGTGGTGTGAGCTGGTATGTCTCTCGCCCTTAGTTTAACAAAAATCCTTTCCTCGAAATGTCCGTCTCCCCTGGGCACAGTTCTTATAACTGGAGTCTGGAGGAGGGGCATAGAGGGAGGAGCCAGTTCACACCCTTTCAAAGTCTTATATAGTGTGCCCATGTCTCCTGCGGATCCCGTCTATACCCTATGGTCCTTTTGGAGTCCCCAGCATCCTCTACGGACTAAGAGAAAAGGATTTACCAGTAGGTATTAAAATCCCATTATTCTGGTCTCTTTCAAAAACTAAAAAAGCAGCCTCAATCATGCTGAAAAAATTCAAATGCCATAAATCAAGTTAGTTCCGACAAGACGGAAGCCACATTAACGGTGGCACATCATGTAGGCTGAGGATACGTGGTTCTGGGTTATAGAGGTAGGACCCAATTCACTTTCTCTTTACTTGTACCTATATCTATCTAATGGTGTCAGGACCGACTGTTCTTGTGGATCCGTTAACCCTGGACCAACCGAAGGTGTAGGTGCTGGAGTATGGTGAAAACAGGGAGGACGAAGAAAGTTCCATTTCATATATTTATTAAGAGACAACGATTCCAATAATAAGTTAAATGACAATCATTAGTATCCGTATGCAAACTGACGTACTGCAATGAATGGCATAAAGATAAGCAGGAACAGTGTTAAGGATGCATTGCAGAAATATTCATACAACTGAGTTTAAACAAGCTTGAGAATGAATGAAGAATTGTCCAAATGAAGCAATGATTGGTGCCAAACTGTAAGGAGTGTTAACTGGATATTGTAGACATAAATGAGTAACTGTAGAGACTTGTACTGAAGCTTAAAGGTTAAACTGGAAGGCTGTGAAGAATTGTCCTTGATTGAAGCAACAATGAAGATACAATACTGAATGGAATACTTGCAAGTTGTGAAGATAATACTTAAAGCACTGTGAAGCTGCAGCAGATAACAACAGTGAAGAATGAGTTAAACTGGATGATGAGAGATCGAGAACCAGGATGAAGTTGAACTTCCACAGACTGTATGATTATGGCAGGCAGTCACTGAACAGAGTAACCTCTCACAGAACTCAGAGAATCCACTTGTTACCACTTGGAGAGCGATTGACTGACAGCACAGCAGGGAGCTGGTGGATTTCTTGTGGTGAAGTCTGCATGCAGACCCCTGGGAGCGGAGGCAATACCAGGACCACTGGAACCACACAGGATATCATGGAGAGAACACAGAGCTAGGGCATAAAGTAAATCCAACAAAGCACTGACTCAGAGTAACATAATTCCAGCCTACTTAAAGGTAGCACAAGCACGGGATTGGCTAACACTTACCCACAGGTGTTTCACAAGTGCTCACAGGTGCTCATTTGGTCTCCAACATGGATGCCTCCTATACTGTAGACACACAGCGGCACCTTCGGCCATTCGGTCCCCGCACTCCCTGCTCCCAGAGTCTGTATCACCTCTGCCGCTGACCACGCCACGTCCCTACATGGCCGCACAGTACCGCGAGCAACCGCGCCGGCAACAGACGGAACCCGCAGTGGTGAGTGAACAGTTGGTGACAAGAGGGAGGGTAGGTTTGGCATAGCGCAGCGGGGACTGACTAACAAACTCTGTATTATATATGCTATACATGGATGGTGCCTGCCCATTTTTTATAAATTGCTAAATCTGATATACAGTAAGTGGACCATTGACTCTGCATAATAAGAATCAGACAGCTATTTAAGGTAATACCATTCATTTTGAATGCGGACATTTCTGCATTCAAAGAAACAAGAAACATGGGGTCCTGTAGTCAGCAGATGGAAATGCCGTATTGGAAGAAATCCCCTGGAATCATAATTGGTAGCAGCTGTTTTATTGCAGGAAAAAGGTTCCTAGATTTCACCATCCATGTTCCACAAGGTGTTAAAAAGGTCTGATTCAGGTCATATGTTGCTGGAGAGTCCATGTGGAAATTGTGGAATGCAAATAAGCTGACGAAGGATGCCAAAACCATTGTTGAGATTGTCTCGTCAGTAGCACTTTTTGGATGACCACTCCGTATCTTGTCAGCCACAGTCCCAGTTTCTCGGAATCTGGAAATTAGTCACCTGACAATGGTGGTCATTCCGAGTTGTTCGCTCGTTAAATTTTTTCGCATCGCAGCGATTTTCCGCTTAGTGCGCATGCGCAATGTTCGCACTGCGACTGCGCCAAGTAAATTTGCTATGCAGTTAGGTATATTACTCACGGCTTTTTCTTCGTTCAGGCAATCGTAGTGTGATTGACAGGAAGTGGGTGTTTCTGGGCGGAAACTGGCCGTTTTATGGGTGTGTGCGGAAAAACGCTACCGTTTCTGGGAAAAACGCGGGAGTGGCTGGAGAAACGGGGGAGTGTCTGGACGAACGCTGGGTGTGTTTGTGACGTCAAACCAGGAACGACAAGCACTGAGCTGATCGCAGATTCTGAGTAAGTCTGGAGCTACTCAGAAACTGCTAAGAGGTGTGTAATCGCAATTTTGAGAATCTTTCGTTCGCAATTTCAAGAAGCTAAGATTCACTCCCAGTAGGCGGCGGCTTAGCGTGTGCAAAGCTGCTAAAAGCAGCTTGCGAGCGAACAACTCGGAATGACCACCTATGTTATGTGAAATTGGAGGTCTTTCTGGGTGCCAGTTGTTAAACTCTGCAGCTATAACATGGAAACTTCATTCTCCAGGCATCAAAATGACATCAATTCTCTCCTCTTTTGTCAAAGCCATCTTCAGCTACCTGCAATAACAAAAAGTGTTGTAACTTTTGAACCATAACTGTTATTTTAAATATGTTTGCAGCAATAAACTTGTCAGCAAATTCTGATGTTGTTGGACATGTTACACGAACCCTTTTCCATTTGAAAAAACTGACTAAGATTCAAGATGGCCGATTTCAAGATGGCGCCCATGTTCAGTACATACCCTAAAAGATAGCCCACCTCACCCATACCTTACTGGAGTACTCTGTTTCCCTATTTCCTGCACAGTTTTTGAAACAAAATTGTGTACTGCGACTTTTGAATATAAGGTGTATATGAAACATAAATGATTTGTGTGAATGTACACACACTTTGTTTAATGCACAAAGTTATAAAACATATTGGCTAAAATGACCTTCAGGCTGTGTGTATAAGGTGTATATGAAACATAAATGCATTCTGTGCTTAGATTTAGGTCCCATCACCATAATATCTCGTTATGGTATGCAATTATTCCAAAATACAGAAAAATCCGATATCCAAAATTCCTCTGGACCCAAGCATTTTGGATAAGGGATACTCAACCTGTGTATATATATATATATATATATATATATATATATACACACACACACACACACACACACACACACACACACACACACACACACACACTCATACATCTTGAGTCTTTCCAGTAATTTATTTGGGAAGCAGCCAGGAACCAGGCAGTTAAAATAAAGATGCCGGAATCCCGACACTATTCTGAATGCCAACACCGGCATCCAGAATGTGTGCAACATCTTGGCGCCGGAATCCCAGCAGCTGGGATCAGGGCCGCCATCAAGGGGGTGCCCTGTGTTCAGTTGTCCCGGGCCCGGCCACTCTGACAGAGTGGAGGGTCCGGGTTGCACACACAGCCACCCGTGGATATACTCGCCGACATCTGCCGCCGCCGTACCCACGGGCCGCCGCTCCCCGTCCCTCCCCCCTCCCTCTGCTGCTCACCGCCTCCTGCTGATGTGAGGGGAGGAGAGTGCAGCCCTGCGCCTCTCCTGCCCCTGTGTCTTCAATTCAGCGCCGCCTGTGAGCCAATCAGAGCTCGCGGACCGCGACCTTTGATTGGCTCACGGATCGGCGCTGAATTGAACGGACACACCCGCACCCGCCGGACACTGAGGGGAAGGAGAGGCGTAGGCTGCGCTCTCCTCCACTCACACAGACACAGGTGAGCAGGGGGGATATGTATAGGCACTGGGGGCATATCTGGCACTGGGGGGGGGCATATATAGGGGGCATATCTGGCACTGGGGGCATATCTGGCACTGGGGGGGCATGTATAGAGGGCATATCTGGCACTGGGGGCATATCTGGCACTGGGGGGGCATGTATACCTGGCAGTGGGAGCATTTCTGGCACTGGGGGGGGGGGGGGGGGTATGTATACCTGGCAATGGGGGCATATCTGGCAATGGGAGCATATCTGGCACTGGGGGGGCATGTATACCTGGCAGTGGGAGCATGTCTGGCACTGGGGGCATATCTGGCACTGGGGGGGGGCATGTATACCTGGCAATGGGGGCATATCTGGCATTGGGGGGGCATGTATACCTGGCAATGGGGGCATATCTGGCACTGAAGAGGCATGTATACCTGGCAGTGGATTCATATCTGGCACTGGAGGGGGGGCATGTATACCTGGCACTGGGGGCATGTCTGGCACTGGGGAAACGTGTATCTGGTACTGGGGGTATATCTGGCACTGTGGGGGCATTTGTGTATCTGGCACTGTGAGGCAATGTATATCTGGCACTGTGAGGCAATGTATATCTGGCACTCAGGGAGCATTTGTGTATCTGGCACTGTGAGCCAACGTGTATCTGGCACTGTGGGGCAATGTATATCTGGCACTCTGGGAGCATTTGTGTATCTGGCACAGTGAGGCAATGTATATCTGGTACTGTGTAGTAATGTGTATCTGGCACAGTGAGGCAATGTGTATCTGGCACTGTGGGGCAATGTGTATCTGGCACTGTGGGGCAATGTATATCTGGCACTGTGGGGCAATGTATATCTGGCACTGTGGGGCAATGTATATCTGGCACTGTGGGGCAATGTATATCTGGCACTCTGGGAGCATTTGTGTATCTGGCACAGTAAGGCAATGTGTATCTGGCACTGTGGGGCAATGTATATCTGGCACTGTGAGGAAATGTATATCTGGCACTGTGGGGCAATGTATATCTGGCACTGTGGTGCAATGTATATCTGGCATTGTGGGGCAATGTATATCTGGCACTCTGGGAGCATTTGTGTATCTGGCACAGTGAGGCAATGTGTATCTGGCACTGTGGGGCAATGCATATCTGGCACTCTGGGAGCATTTGTGCATCTGGCACAGTGAGGCAATGTGTATCTGGTACTGTGGGGCAATGTATATCTGGCACAGTGAGGCAATGTGTATCTGGCACTGTGGGGCAATGTATATCTGGCACTGTGGGGCAATGTATATCTGGCACTCTGGGAGCATTTGTGTATCTGGCACAGTAAGGCAATGTGTATCTGGCACTGTGGGGCAATGTATATCTGGCACTGTGGGGCAATGTATATCTGGCACTGTGGTGCAATGTATATCTGGCACTGTGGGGCAATGTATATCTGGCACTCTGGGAGCATTTGTGTATCTGGCACAGTGAGGCAATGTGTATCTGGCACTGTGGGGCAATGTATATCTGGCACTGTGGGGCAATGTATATCTGGCACTCTGGGAGCATTTGTGTATCTGGCACAGTGAGGCAATGTGTATCTGGCACTGTGGGGCAATGTATATCTGGCACTGTGGGGCAATGTATATCTGGCACTCTGGGAGCATTTGTGCATCTGGCACAGTGAGGCAATGTATATCTGGCACTGTGGGGCAATGTATATCTGGCACTGTGGGGCAATGTATATCTGGCACTCTGGGAGCATTTGTGTATCTGGCACAGTAAGGCAATGTGTATCTGGCACTGTGGGGCAATGTATATCTGGCACTGTGAGGCAATGTATATCTGGCACTGTGGGGCAATGTATATCTGGCACTGTGGGGCAATGTGTATCTGGCACTCTGGGAGCATTTGTGTATCTGGCACAGTGAGGCAATGTATATCTGGTACTGTGGGGCAATGTGTATCTGGCACAGTGAGGCAATGTGTATCTGGCACTGTGGGGCAATGTATATCTGGCACTGTGGGGCAATGTATATCTGGCACTCTGGGAGCATTTCTGTATCTGGCACAGTGAGGCAATGTATATCTGGCACTGTGGGGCAATGTATATCTGGAACTGTGGGGCAATGTATATCTGGCACTGTGGGGCAATGTATATCTGGCACTCTGGGAGCATTTGTGTATCTGGCACAGTGAGGCAATGTGTATCTGGCACTGTGGGGCAATGTATATCTGGCACTGTGAGGCAATGTATATCTGGCACTGTGGGGCAATGTATATCTGGCACTGTGGGGCAATGTATATCTGGCACTGTGGTGCAATGTATATCTGGCACTGTGGGGCAATGTATATCTGGCACTCTGGGAGCATTTGTGTATCTGGCACAGTGAGGCAATGTGTATCTGGCACTGTGGGGCAATGTATATCTGGCACTGTGGGGCAATGTATATCTGGCACTCTGGGAGCATCTCTGTATCTGGCACAGTGAGGCAATGTGTATCTGGCACTGTGGGGCAATGTATATCTGGCACTGTGGGGCAATGTATATCTGGCACTCTGGGAGCATTTGTGTATCTGGCACAGTAAGGCAATGTGTATCTGGCACTGTGGGGCAATGTATATGTGGCACTGTGAGGCAATGTATATCTGGCACTGTGGGGCAATGTATATCTGGCACTGTGAGGCAATGTATATCTGGCACTCTGGGAGCATTTGTGTATCTGGCACAGTGAGGCAATGTGTATCTGGCACTGTGGGGCAATGTATATCTGGCACTCTGGGAGCATTTGTGTATCTGGCACAGTGAGGCAATGTATATCTGGTACTGTGGGGCAATGTGTATCTGGCACAGTGAGGCAATGGGTATCTGGCACTGTGGGGCAATGTATATCTGGCACTGTGGGGCAATGTATATCTGGCACTGTGGGGCAATGTATATCTGGCACTCTGGGAGCATTTGTGTATCTGGCACTGTGGGGCAATGTATATCTGGCACTGTGGGGCAATGTATATCTGGCACTGTGGGGCAATGTATATCTGGCACTGTGGGGCAATGTATATCTGGCACAGTGAGGCAATGTATATCTGGTACTGTGGGGCAATGTGTATCTGGCACAGTGAGGCAATGTGTATCTGGCACTGTGGGGCAATGTATATCTGGCACTGTGGGGCAATGTATATCTGGCACTGTGGGGCAATGTATATCTGGCACTCTGGGAGCATTTGTGTATCTGGCACAGTGAGGCAATGTATAACTGGCACTGTGGGGCAATGTATATCTGGCACTCTGGGAGCATTTGTGTATCTGGCACAGTGAGGCAATGTGTATCTGGCACTGTGGGGCAATGTGTATCTGGCACTGTGAGGCAATGTATATCTGGCACTGTGGGGCAATGTATATCTGGCACTGTGGGGCAATGTTTATCTGGCACTGTGGGGCAATGTATATCTGGCACTCTGGGAGCATTTGTGTATCTGGCACAGTGAGGCAATGTGTATCTGGCACTGTGGGGCAATGTATATCTGGCACTCTGGGAGCATTTGTGTATCTGGCACAGTGAGGCAATTTGTATCTGGCACTGTGGGGCAATGTATATCTGGCACTGTGAGGCAATGTATATCTGGCACTGTGGGGCAATGTTTATCTGGCACTGTGGGGCAATTTATATCTGGCACTCTGGGAGCATTTGTGTGTCTGGCACAGTGAGGCAATGTGTATCTGGCACTGTGGGGCAATGTATATCTGGCACTCTGGGAGCATTTGTGTATCTGGCACAGTGAGGCAATGTATATCTGGTACTGTGGGGCAATGTATATCTGGCACAGTGAGGCAATGTGTATCTGGCACTGTAGGGCAATGTATATCTGGCACTGTGGGGCAATGTATATCTGGCACTGTGGGGCAACGTGTATCTGGCACTATTGGGGTCATATGTTTATCTGCTCCTCCCCCATATGTGTATCACGCCCCCATTTTCATTGGCCACACCCATTTTTGGCGCGCGCGCCTTCGGCGCGAGCACTCAATACCTGTAAGACATTTTTTCTACTTGCACCACTGGCCGCCGGTGACACTGACTGCGGCTGACCTGCTGCTAGTCAGTGGTGGATTTGAGAACTGAAGCCACCGCCAGCGGCGCTGGGTCCACGCCTGTACTTCCGCGGGCCGTGCCGTCCGAGCAGCAGCAGCACTGACTGAGTGTGAGAGACCGCCCTCCACCGCTGCTGCTGCTGGTAGGTTGTGATGCGGGGACTGCTTTACTAATGTGGCTATTACCTCCATGAGGGGGGCTGCCTATTTTTTCAGTCCCGGGCCCCACAATTTCTGGTGGCAGCCCTGGCCGGGATGCCAAACAAAGAAACACTGGAGTGGTGGAGAGGAAAGCCACGGGGGTTGTTTAGGTTCAGACTGCATCCCAGGGAGTTAGGCTTCCGAAAAGGGGGGTTGGGCACCCCCCTCGGAGGGTTAGGCTACAGGGTGGGAAGGTTAGGTTTAGGCACCTACAGGGGGTAGTAAGGGTTTGGCACTAATAAGAGGGAAGGTTAGGGTTAGGCTGCGTGAAGGAGGGTTAGGGGGGTAGGGCAGAACACCACTTTCTCTGACGTACTAGTGAATGCTGGGAACTCTGTAAGGACCATGGGGAATAGCGGGCTCCGAAGGAGGCTGGGCACTCTAGAAAGATTTATGACTACCTGGTGTGCACTGGCTCCTCCCACTATGACCCTCCTCCAAGCCTCAGTTAGATTTTGTGCCCGGCCGAGGTTGGATGCACACTAGGGGCTCTCCTGAGCCTTTAGAAAGAAAGTATAGAAATTAGGTTTTTTATTTTCAGTGAGACCTGCTGGCAACAGGCTCACTGCAGCGAGGGACTAAGGTGAGAAGAAGCGAACCTGCCTGCTTGCAGCCAGCTTGGGCTTCTTAGGCTACTGGATACCATTAGCTCCAGAGGGATCGACCGCAGGCCCAGTCCTTGGTGTTCGGTCCCGGAGCCGCGCCGCCGTCCCCCTTACAGAGCCAGAAGCAAGAAGAGGTCCGGAAAATCGGCGGCAGAAGACATCAGTCTTCACCAAGGTAGCGCACAGCACTGCAGCTGTGCGCCATTGCTCCTCACACACACTTCACACTCCGGTCACTGAGGGTGCAGGGTGCTGGGGGGGGGGGCGCCCTGAGAAGCAATAATAACACCTTGGCTGGCAAAAATACCACAATATATAGCCCCAGAGGCTATATATGTGGAAAATACCCCTGCCAGAATATAGGAAAAAGCGGGAGAATAGTCCGCGGAAAAGGGGCGGAGCTATCTCCCTCAGCACACTGGCGCCATTTCTCCCTCACAGCTCCGCTGGAAGGAAGCTCCCTGGCTCTCCCCTGCAGTCTACACTACAGAAAAGGGTAAAAAAGAGAGGGGGGGCACTAAATTTAGGCGCAGTATACATTTATATAGAAAAAGCAGCTATAGGGGACATAACTCAGTTAGTCCCTGCATTATATAGCGCTCTGGTGTGTGCTGGCATACTCTCACTCTGTCCCCCCAAAGGGCTTTTGTGGGTCCTGTCCTCTGTTAGAGCATTCCCTGTGTGTGTGCGGTGTGTCGGTACGGCTGTGTCGACATGTTTGATGAGGATAATGATGTGGAGACGGAGCAGATGCCTTTAGAAGGGATGTCACCCCCTGCGGGGCAGACACCTGAGTGGATGAGCTTATGGAAAGAAATGAGTGCACGTATAGACTCCTTGCATAAGAAATTTGACGACATGCCAAATGTGGGACAGCCGACTTCTCAGCTCGTGCCTGTCCAGGCGTCTCAAAGGTCATCAGGGGCTCTGAAACGCCCGCTACCTCAGATCGCAGACGCAGATGTCGACACTGATACTGACACCAGTGTCAACGACGATGAGTCTAACCTGATGCCCACTAAGGCCATTCACTGCATGATTGAGGCAATGAAAGAGGTGTTACACATTTCTGATATAAATACAGGTACCACTAAAAAGGGTATTATGTTTGGGGAGAAAAAACTACCCGTAGTTTTTCCCCCATCAGATGAATTAAATGAAGTGTGTGAAGAAGCGTGGGCTTTCCCTGATAAAAAAATTGGTAATTCCTAAGAAGGTACTAATGGCGTTCCCTTTCCCGCCAGAGGATAGGTCACGTTGGGAAACACCTCCTAGGGTGGATAAAGCGCTCACACGTTTGTCTAAAAAGGTGGCACTACCGTCTCCGGATACGGCCGCCCTCAAGGAACCTGCTGATAGAAAGCAGGAGGCGATCCTGAAGTCTGTATACACACACTGAGGCATTATACTTAGGCCAGCTATTGCGTCAGCATGGATGTGCAATGCTGCCGCTGCGTGGTCAGATAAACTGTCAAAAAATATTGACACACTAGACAGAGACACGATTCTGCTAACCATAGACCATATCAAAGACTCAGTCTTATATATGAGAGATGCACAGAGGGAAATATGCCGGCTGGCATCTAAAGTAAGTGCATTGTCCATTTCTGCTAGGAGAGGCTTATGGACTCGCCAGTGGACAGGAGATGCAGATTCTAAAAGGCACATGGAAGTTTTGCCTTATAAGGGTGAGGAATTATTTGGGGATGGTCTCTCGGACCTAGTTTCCACAGCAACGTCTGGGAAGTCAGCATTTTTACCCCATGTCCCCTCACAGCCTAAGAAGGCGCCGTTTTATCAGGTTCAGTCCTTTCGGACCCAGAAAAACAAGCGTGGAAAAGGCGGGTCTTTTCTGTCCAGAGGCAGAGGTAGGGGAAAAAGGCTGCAACAAACAGCAGGTTCCCAGGAGCAAAAGTCCTCCCCCGCTTCTTCTTCCAAGTCCACCGCATGACGGTGGGGCTCCACAGGCGGAGCCAGGTACGGTGGGGGGCCGCCTCAAGAATTTCAGCGATCAGTGGGCTCGCTCACAGGTAGATCCCTGGATCCTTCAAATAGTATCTCAGGGGTACAAACTGGAATTCGAGGCGTCTCCACCCCACCGGTTCCTAAAATCTGCCTTGCCGATTGCTCCCTCAGACAGGGAGGCGGTACTAGCGGCAATTCACAAGCTGTATTCCCAGCAGGTGATAATCAAGGTACCCCTACTTCAACAAGGCCGGGGTTACTATTCCACACTATTTGTGGTGCCGAAACCGGACAGTTCGGTGAGACCCATTTTAAATTTGAAATCCTTGAACACATACATAAAAAAATTCAAGTTCAAGATGGAATCGCTCAGGGCGGTTATTGCAAGCCTGGACGAGGGGGATTACATGGTATCCCTGGACATCAAGGATGCTTACTTGCATGTCCCCATTTACCATCCTCACCAGGAGTACCTCAGATTTGTGGTACAGGATTGCCATTACCAATTCCAGACGCTGCCGTTTGGACTGTCCACGGCACCGAGGGTATTTACCAAGGTTATGGCGGAAATGATGATACTCCTTCGAAAAAAGGGAGTTTCAATTATCCCGTACTTGGACGATCTCCTAATAAAGGCGAGGTCCAAGGAACAGTTGTTAGTGGGAGTAGCACTATCTCAGGAAGTGCTGCACCAGCACGGCTGGATTCTGAATATCCCAAAGTCACAGCTGGTTCCGACGACACATCTACTGTTTCTGGGTATGATTCTGGATACAGTCCAGAAAAAAGTGTTTCTCCCGGAGGAGAAAGCCAGGGAGTTGTCATCTCTAGTCAGAGACCTCCTGAAACCAAAACAGGTATCGGTGCATCACTGCACGCGGGTCCTGGGAAAGATGGTAGCTTCTTACGAAGCAATTCCCTTCGGCAGGTTCCATGCCAGAATCTTTCAGTGGGACCTGTTGGACAAATGGTCCGGATCGCATCTTCAGATGCATCGCTTAATAACCCTGTCTCCAAGAACCAGGGTGTCTCTACTGTGGTGGCTGCAGAGTTCCCATCTTCTAGAGGGCCGCAGGTTCGGCATACAGGACTGGGTCCTGGTGACCACGGATGCCAGCCTTCGAGGCTGGGGGGCAGTCACACGTGGAAGAAACTTCCAAGGACTATGGTCGAGTCAGGAGACTTCCCTTCACATAAATATTCTGGAACTAAGGGCCATTTACAATGCCCTAAGTCAAGCAAAATCCCTGCTCCTACACCAGCCGGTGCTGATCCAGTCAGACAACATCACGGCAGTCGCCCATGTAAATCGACAGGGCGGCACAAGAAGCAGGATGGCAATGGCAGAAGCCACAAGAATTCTCCGATGGGCGGAGAATCATGTACTAGCACTGTCAGCAGTGTTCATTCCGGGAGTGGACAACTGGGAAGCAGACTTCCTCAGCAGACACGACCTCCACCCGGGAGAGTGGGGACTTCATCCAGAAGTCTTCCAGATGCTGGTAAACCGTTGGGAAAAACCACAGGTGGACATGATGGCGTCCCGCCTCAACAAAAAGTTAAAAAGATATTGCGCCAGGTCAAGGGACCCTCAGGCGATAGCTGTGGACGCTCTAGTGACACCGTGGGTGTACCAGTCGGTTTATGTGTTCCCTCCTCTGCCTCTCATACCAAAGGTATTGAGAATAATAAGAAAGCGAGGAGTAAACACAATTCTCGTGGTTCCGGATTGGCCAAGACGAGCGTGGTACCCGGAACTTCAAGAGATGATCTCAGAGGACCCGTGGCCTCTGCCGCTCAGACAAGACCTGCTACAGCAGGGGCCCTGTCTGTTCCAAGACTTACCGCGGCTGCGTTTGACGGCATGGCGGTTGAACGCCGGATCCTGAAGGAAAAGGGCATTCCGGAGGAAGTCATTCCTACGCTTATTAAAGCCAGGAAAGATGTTACGGCAAATCATTATCACCGCATATGGCGGAAATATGTTGCATGGTGCGAGGCCGAAAAGGCCCCAACAGAGGAATTTCAAATAGGTTGATTTCTGCATTTCCTGCAAGCAGGAGTGAATATGGGCCTAAAACTAGGCTCCATTAAAGTACAGATCTCGGCTCTGTCGATTTTCTTTCAAAAAGAACTAGCTTCAGTACCTGAAGTTCAGACATTTGTGAAAGGAGTGCTGCATATTCAGCCCCCGTTTGTGCCTCCTGTGGCACCTTGGGATCTCAACGTGGTGTTGAGTTTCTTAAAATCACATTGGTTTGAGCCACTAAAAACCGTGGATCTGAAATATCTCACGTGGAAAGTGGTCATGTTATTGACCTTGGCTTTAGCCAGGCGAGTGTCAGAATTGGCGGCTTTATCATGTAAAAGCCCTTATCTGATTTTCCATATGGATAGGGCAGAATTGAGGACTCGTCCCCAGTTTCTCCCTAAGGTGGTGTCAGCGTTTCACCTGAACCAGCCTATTGTGGTGCCTGCGGCTACTAGGGACTTGGAGGACTCCAAGTTGCTAGACGTTGTCAGGGCCCTGAAAATATATGTTTCCAGGACGGCTGGAGTCAGAAAATCTGACTCGCTGTTTATCCTGTATGCACCCAACAAGCTGGGTGCTCCTGCTTCTAAGCAGACTATTGCTCGCTGGATTTGTAGTACAATTCAGCTTGCACATTCTGTGGCAGGCCTGCCACAGCCAAAATCTGTAAATGCCCATTCCACAAGGAAGGTGGGCTCATCTTGGGCGGCTGCCCGAGGGGTCTCGGCTTTACAACTTTGCCGAGCAGCTACTTGGTCAGGGGCAAACACGTTTGCAAAATTCTACAAATTTGATACCCTGGCTGAGGAGGACCTGGAGTTCTCTCATTCGGTGCTGCAGAGTCATCCGCACTCTCCCGCCCGTTTGGGAGCTTTGGTATGATCCCCATGGTCCTTACGGAGTTCCCAGCATCCACTAGGACGTCAGAGAAAATAAGAATTTACTCACCGGTAATTCTATTTCTCGTAGTCCGTAGTGGATGCTGGGCACCCATCCCAAGTGCGGATTGTCTGCAATACTTGTAAATAGTTATTGCTAACTAAAGGGTTATTGTTGAGCCATCTGTTGAGAGGCTCAGTTGTTTTCATACTGTCAAACTGGATATAGTATCACGAGTTGTACGGTGTGATTGGTGTGGCTGGTATGAGTCTTACCCGGGATTCAAAATCCTTCCTTATTATGTCAGCTCGTCCGGGCACAGTGTCCTAACTGAGGCTTGGAGGAGGGTCATAGTGGGAGGAGCCAGTGCACACCAGGTAGTCATAAATCTTTCTAGAGTGCCCAGCCTCCTTCGGAGCCCGCTATTCCCCATGGTCCTTACGGAGTTCCCAGCATCCACTACGGACTACGAGAAATAGAATTACCGGTGAGTAAATTCTTATTTTGTCACCCCTGTCGGAATTTTATTCCGCAGGATTTTGGCATCAGTATTTAGAGTGTCGGGATCCCATGCGCTGGGATCTCATACTAATCCCATTTATTCTTTATATAGAGCTTTTTATTTCTTATAATTTGTTTTAAATGTCAAGTTCACATGGTCGTCATGTGATGTAAACATCTGGTCATGTGACCTTTACATAGTTACCTTAGGCTTATCTAAATACTAAATAGTGATAAAAACAATAATGGGCTAATGGCAGCTCTCTGTGCCACGTTTGCATCACATAGTTTCAAGGATCACATGATGGGACTGTTGGCTTTGGGACTGTGTAGCTCCACCGTGAATGTTTTTAATATTTTTATATTTTTGTGATATATGGACATATGTACTGTTTATAATATTTATTAAAATTGTATTTAGATTTACTATTTGCGCTTCTAAGTGATAAAAACATTTATTTTTTGACCTTTTTATACTTATTGGAAAGAACTAAACCCTCATCTGAGTGGACTTCATTCCTCATCGCCACTTCATCTTCCTCATCAGTGGAAAAGGCCACAAATCTGTTAGTACACAATACAGTTGTTTCCAAATGTTCCTCTTAATCTTACGTATTTTAGACCTCACATCCCATTATAAGAAGCTAGGGTGTGCAGTCCAGGCCCTCTCTCCATATTATGTTAGACCTCACCTCCTGAAAAGGAACCCACTAGCCTTTTCCATTGGTTCTTAAACCACTTTGTCTGATACCACCTGGGCCACCACCTGATCATCCACTCTTACTATCTCAGGTATCACTACCTCCTACTCAATCCCTTCATCTCTATTATGAGATGCTTGCAGACACCTGCTGTAAGGATGGCCTTCAATACCACATAGATTACAGGTAACCCTGTTGCACTCCCTAGATATGGGTCTGTCCTTATCACACAGTACATACCTTTCAACAGGACAGAAGGAAACTAAGATGCTGTAAGTTGCCACATTTATGGATTGTGCATGGTTCACCTTGATAAATTCCCTGTATTCCTATCTCTGCCAATGTACAGTGCTGATGGTACATGGCACGTTACCAAATCTGATGTTCGCAGCATAACACTGGCAGACCAGGCACCACCCCACACACCTCTGGTAAAATCTATATTTCTGATGTCAGACAGAACATCACAATACCGGGACAGCCAATAGCAAATGTCATAGGCAGGAAGGCACTCATTCCTCACCAACACTGTAACATATACCTTATCTTACTATGTCACTAAGGTAGCTCTATACTGATTTACTAAGGTGGCTCTACACTGATTCACTAAGGTAGCGCTATACTGATTCACTAAGGTAGCTCTATACTGATTCACTGAGGTGGCTCTACACTGATTCACTAAGGTAGCTTTATACTGATTCACTAAGATAGCTCTACAGTTAATAACTAAGGTAGTTCTACAGTTATTAACTAAGGTAGCTCTATATTGATTCACTAAGGTAGCTCTATACTGATTCACTAAGGTAGCTCTATAGTGATTCACTAAGGTAGCGCTATACTGATTCACTAAGATAGTGCTACAGTGATTCACTAAGGTGGCTCTATACTGATTCACTAAGATAGCTCTATAGTGATTCACTAAGTTAGCTCTACACTGATTCACTAATGTAGCTCTACACTGATTCACTAAGGTAGCTCTATACTGACTCGCTAAGGTAGCTCTATAGCGATTCACCAAGGTAGCTCTATACTGATTCACCAAGGTAGCTTTACAGTGATTCACAAAGGTACTGTAGCTCTGTACTAATTCACTAAGGTAGCTCTAGACTGATTCACTAAGGTAGCTCTATAGTGGTTCACTAAGGTAACTATATTGATTCACTAAGGTGGCTCTACACTGAATCACTAAGGTAGCTCTATACTGATTCACTAAGGTAGCTCTATACTGATTCACTAATGTAGCTCTACACTAATTCACTACGGTAATTATAGCAGGCATTCCCAACCACAGCCCTCAAGGCACACTAACAGTGCAGGTTTTATTAATACCCAGGCTTCAGCACAGATGGTTAAATAAAAATAACTTAGGTACTAATTAAGTCACCTGTGCTCAAGCATAGATATAACTAAATCCTGGACTGTTAGTGTGCCTTGAGGACCGTGGTTGGGAAAGACTGCTCTACAGTGATTCACTAAGGTAGCTCTATACTGATTCACTGAGGTAGCTCTACAGTTATTCACTAAGATAGCTTTAGTCTAGAGTGATTCACTTAGGTAGATCTATAGTGATTCACCAAGGTAGCTCTATACTGATTCACTAAGATAGCTCTATACTGATTCACTAAGGTAGCTCTATACTGATTCACTAAAGTAGCTCTACAGTTATTTACTAAGGTAGCTCTATACTGATTCACTAATGTAGCTCTATACTGATTCACTGAGGTAGCTCTATACTGATTCACTAAGGTAGCTCTATACTGATCCAGGTTGCTTTGACATTGCAATAGGGTCTCACCTGGGACTTTTGCACAGCTCGGTGCCAGATGTAACCCACTTGAGACCCCTTTTAGACTAGCAGCACCAGCCCGGCATAGTGTGTGGTGATGGTGTCTTGAGATCAGATCACCTCCAAGTGCTCTCTCCCTATAGTGTGAATGGGTCCTAGGTCGCATGGACCCAGCAACCCGTTCACACTTGACTTCAACCAGGGAATAACCCTGCTTAATTTCCAGGTTATAATACTGGGTAAGTTGACTCGGGAAATTGTAACATACCCCTTTCACACCACACCTCGACCCGCATCGACCCAGCAATATATACTTTCTGGTAAGAACTTATCGTTGACAACAGTATTTCTCCTAAGCCCACAGGATCCACAGGATAACATTGGGATATAGTGGAGCGTCAGCAGATCTGCACCAAACGGTCAAAGCTTTCTGGCCTCCCAGTATGCAATGGGCCTGTGGCAAATGGGACATTCATTTATATCCAGTGATATAAGACTTGTATGTAATGTCTACGTGTATATTGTAATGGAGTCTGTGACACAAAATGGTTGCCAGCCTGTCCTCTAAGTGAACCCATAGTTACATAGATATGGGAGTAGAGGACACTGATGTATAGTGGGGTAGTCCGAGGTTAGTTTATGGCTCTTACCTTATCTAAGACGCTATAAACAATATTACAGAAAGCCAGGCCAGGTCAAGAAACCTGACCTCTTGAAACTTAAAAGAAAGACCGCTGTTGAAAGTGAAACCAAAGTAAATCTGGTTTCTCAATGCCCAGGTACACAGCATTGAGAGTTAAGGAAAAGGTGGGGGCCGCAGCTATGAGGGGGTTATATCTGCCCCTCCCACACACTGGGTTCGTTCATTCTGATGGAAGTGGCTGCCCTGCTTGGATGTATGTCTATATTCTTGTGAAGCCTCCTCACACAGATCTTAATACACTACGTAGGCGTAATTAGGTTCTGATTTTCTTTATTCCATTTTTGTTTATTGAGATTGCTAGTAACCTGTATATCTTTTCTAAAACTCTTTATATTCTTTGTAATCTTTTTACCCTTGTAAACCCGAAGATATTTAATTATAATAAACATATAATTAGATCTCAAATACAAAAACCACAATAGCAGCGCTAAAGTATTAACTAATGAATAAGAAGAATTGAGTGAAAAAAGTTAATCACAGTTTAATTAAACAGTTTAAAACCACATTAAAAAACACATAAACTTGCCAATATTTAAATGTAAAATTTGGTCAAATAGCTGCCTTTCTGGTGTTGTCCGTTCCTATTTAGAATGAACTGGTAAGCATATGGGTGAAAAGACAGGAGTTGTACCAAAATTACAGTCCCAAATGATGATTTTTACCACAATAAGCCGCTGGAGGTATAGTCCGTTATGAGTGTATCTTAGATGTACTCAAAACCAAGTAAGGTGTTAGGAGTCCTCACTGCATAGCGGTAGCCTCCTAACATGGAGAGAGACGGTGGCACTCCAGAAAAAGTCAATCACCTCTATTTCTTTGCAAGATGTAGAATCCAGTCCTGATCCAGGCACACATAGGCAGCAATAGTTCCAGTAGATAGTGACCAAACAAGCCTTCTGACGCGTTTCGCTGCAGGCACTGCAGCTTTAGCATAGGTGGTTTGGGCAACTAAGCTATCTGGGTATTTATACCCTTAGTAATTGGTATCTGAGATATACAAGGAATGGGGGGAAGGGGGTGTGTTCTGCACCAGCTGTTAAATTCTGAATATTTGTGAGAAGAGGCCCCAACAAATGTCCGTCAGTTACATTAGATATTAATTATAGGACGTTCGGGAGTGCTACCAGAGACAAGATATGTTATACAGGAAAAGGAGAAGAAAAAAGAATGTCTCTTTGCTGGCGCACAAATGATGATTTAAAAATTAACTTTTAATAAATTCATTAAAATTGTCTAACCACAAAATAAAATATAATAAACTTGTGTAATGTGATTACCATATATAGTAGATGGAAATAAATGTATTAATATCAAGGTTCGCTACCTGTGTCGTGTCTTTATTGGTCCAAATTGAATGTATCAATTAGTCTGATATTGAATTACTAAACACTGTGTAATATTAATTAAATATATATTAGTAATTCACTTGACAAATGTTACACATTTGGTAATAGTTCTACATATTATACACTTACAGCATTCTTTCCACAATAACTCCCCTTATTTCAAGCCAAATAATGTAATCTCCTATAGTAGCTATTCCTGTTGTAGTACCATACAGTATGGTTACTGGGGACAGCTTTGATGAGAAGAGAAGGAACATCTAACGTGTCTCCTTATGAGAGAAATGCTTGTAGTCTGAATGCTACAAATAGCATCAGCATGTGGGTAAATGCTGAGTGTTGAATGAATAATGCAGATAAATAGGGATATCTAATAATTTTCCCACTATTCTATAGTTCTTGCTCATTTACATATATCCTCATAATTAGTGCAAATTGTGTATTATTAATGTGTCCCCACTAATACAATTTATATGTGCATTTAAACATCTCCCTATATGCTTATTCAAAGAAACGGGGCACTGAAAATCACAGTTTTATTTGCTATAGAAAGCACTTTAAGTGGGGAAAGATATAGCTTTCCACAGGAACTGCATTTATTAATGGCATGCAGCTATTGAGTTGCTCTTGCAGCAGTGACTTCCTTAGTTGCGAGTCAGTTAGTATAATCTCCCAGAATAGCTGTTGTTATTGTTGTAATAATATACAATGTGGTTGCTGGGGAGAGAAAGTCTTCATGCAGATTGCAAATCGATGGGAACTGCCACAGGTGGACATGATGGCGTCCCGCCTCAACAAAAAGCTAAAAAGGTATTGCGCCAGGTCAAGGGACCCTCAGCAGGGCCGTCTAAACAGCAGTGTGGGCCCCTGGGCACAGCAATACACTGGGGCCCCTACCCATCCTCCATGGGTGGGGGTGCTATCAACGGCAGCTTTGATATCCCACGGGTGGTAGGGGGTGTTCTAGCTTCCGCTCAGCATGTAGGACCTGGAGCAGTAATTTCTGCTAATTACTCCTTTACTGCACAGATGGGGCGGGAGGGAGAATACTAAACTGTAGAATGTGGCATTGGGCTAAATGAAGGGGCCCCGGTACATGACTTCCAGGGTGGTAATGGGGTGTTTAATATGTACGGGAGGGGTCGATAGTGGAGTGGGCTTCATTTTCTGGTGGGAGGGCAGCTTGCTTGACGGCAGATATGTCAAGTTCCTTTAAAAATATTTCTTAGCTTAGCATGGGATAAAAAAATTAGAGTGTCTCACCTGTCAAGAGGTTCTGGGGAATTGGGGATCAGAGTTCAGAAGCCAGAACAATCCACCAACAAATATACAAAACTGCATATTAGGCGTGTGGAGCTTGAGCAGGGACCAGCTGCTTGAAGGCTAATATATCTGATTCTGAGCATAGTAGAGACAAGTAGAGACAAGCTGCTAGTGTCCATTGAAAGGGAAGAGTCACAGCTTTTGAAATGTACCATCAGAAAAACTCTAAGTCATACAGAGCCTGAGATATCTTGATGGTAATAGCAATTAACAGGCTTGGATGGGGAACACTGCTTTGAACTCGGATATCTGTGGTTCCCTAGGGCCGATTTTCAAAAATCTGGTACCCCTGGAAAGAGGGGACCCTCAGCTATCAGCCTAGGACCCTTATACTCCTGGGGCCCTTGGGCAAGAGCCCATTAAGCCCATATGAAAAGACGGCCCTGACCCTCAGGCGATAGCTGTGGACGCACTAGTAACACCGTGGGTGTTCCAGTCGGTCTATGTGTTTCCTCCTCTTCCTCTCATACCCAAGGTGCTGAGAATCATAAGGAAAAGAGGAGTGAGAACAATACTCATTGTGTCGGATTGGCCAAGAAGGACTTGGTATCCAGATCGGCAAGAAATGCTCACAGAGGACCCATGGCCTCTCCCTCTAGGGCAGGATCAGTTGCAGCAGGGACCTTGTCTGTTCCAAGACTTACCGCAGCTGCGTTTGACGGCATGGCGGTTGAAAGCCGGATCCTAGTAGGAAAAAATAAGAATTTACTTACCGATAATTCTATTTCTCATAGTCCGTAGTGGATGCTGGGACTCCGTCAGGACCATGGGGAATAGCGGGCTCCGCAGGAGACAGGGCACATCTAAAAAAGCTTTTAGGTCACATGGTGCGCACTGGCTCCTCCCCCTATGACCCTCCTCCAAGCCTCAGTTAGGTACTGTGCCCGGACGAGCGTACACAATAAGGAAGGATCTTGAATCCCGGGTAAGACTCATACCAGCCACACCAATCACACCGTACAACTTGTGATCTGAACCCAGTTAACAGTATGATAACACAAACGAAGTAGCCTCTGAACAGATGGCTCACAACAACAGTAATAACCCGATTTTTGTAACAATAACTATGTACAAGCATTGCAGACAATCCGCACTTGGGATGGGCGCCCAGCATCCACTACGGACTATGAGAAATAGAATTATCGGTAAGTAAATTCTTATTTTCTCTAACGTCCTAGTGGATGCTGGGACTCCGTCAGGACCATGGGGATTATACCAAAGCTCCCAAACGGGCGGGAGAGTGCGGATGACTCTGCAGCACCGAATGAGAGAACTCCAGGTCCTCTTTAGCCAGAGTATCAAATTTGTAAAATTTTACAAACGTGTTCTCCCCTGACCACGTAGCTGCTCGGCAAAGTTGTAATGCCGAGACTCCTCGGGCAGCCGCCCAGGATGAGCCCACTTTCCTTGTGGAATGGGCCTTTACAGATTTAGGCTGTGGCAGGCCTGCCACAGAATGTGCAAGTTGGATTGTACTACATATCCAACGTGCAATCGTCTGTTTAGACGCAGGAGCACCCAACTTGTTGGGTGCATACAATGTAAACAACGAGTCAGATTTTCTGACTCCAGCTGTCCTTGAAATATATATTTTTAATGCTCTGACAACGTCCAGTAACTTGGAGTCCTCCAAGTCGCTAGTAGCCGCAGGCACCACAATAGGCTGGTTCAAGTGAAATGCCGAAACCACCTTAGGGAGAAATTGAGGACGTGTCCTCAATTCTGCCCTGTCCGAATGGAATATCAGATATGGGCTTTTGTATGACAAAGCTGCCAACTCCGAAACTCTCCTGGCTGAAGCCAGGGCCAACAGCATGGTTACCTTCCATGTAAGGTATTTTAAATCTACCGATTTTAAAGGCTCAAACCAATGAGATTTGAGAAAATTTAGAACCACGTTCAAATCCCACGGTGCCACTGGAGGCACTATTGGGGGTTGTATATGTAGTACACCTTTGACAAAAGTTTGTACTTCAGGCACTGACGCCAATTCCTTCTGGAAGAAAATTGATAAGGCCGAAATTTGAACTTTAATGGACCCCAATTTGAGGCCCATAGACAATCCTGCTTGCAGGAAATGTAAGAATCGACCCAATTGAAATTCTTCCGTTGGAGCCTTCTTGGCCTCACACCACGCAACATATTTTCTCCAAATGCGGTGATAATGTTGTGCGGTCACTTCTTTCCTGGCTTTAATTAAAGTAGGAATAACTTCCTCAGGAATGCCCTTCTCTTTTAGAATCCGGCGTTCAACCGCCATGCCGTCAAACGCAGCCGCGGTAAGTCTTGGAACATACAAGGTCCCTGCTGAAGCAGATCCCTTCTTAGAGGTAGAGGCCACGGATCCTCCGTGAGCATCTCTTGAAGTTCCGGATACCAAGTTCTTCTTGGCCAGTCCGGAGCTACCAGTATTGTTCTTACTCCTCTTTTCCGTATAATTCTCAGTACCTTTGGTATGAGAGGCAGAGGAGGGAACACATACACTGACTGGTACACCCACGGTGTTACCAGAGCGTCCACAGCTATTGCCTGAGGGTCTCTTGACCTGGCACAATACCTGTCCAATTTTTTGTTGAGGCGAGACGCCATCATGTCCACCTTTGGTTTTTCCCAACGGTTCACAATCATGTGGAAAACTTCTGGATGAAGTCCCCACTCTCCCGGGTGAAGGTCGTGTCTGCTGAGGAAATCTGCTTCCCAGTTGTCCACTCCCGGGATGAACACTGCTGACAGTGCTACGACATGATTCTCCGCCCAGCGCAGAATCCTTGCAGCTTCTGCCATTGCACTCCTGCTTCTCGTGCCGCCTTGTCGGTTTACGTGGGCGACTGCCGTGATGTTGTCGGACTGGATCAACACCGGCTGACCCTGAAGCAGCGATTTTGCCAGGCTTAGAGCATTGTAGATCGCTCTTAGCTCCAGTATATTTATGTGAAGAGACGTCTCCAGGTTTGACCACACGCCCTGGAAGTTTCTTCCCTTTGTGACTGCTCCCCAACCTCGTAGGCTGGCATCCGTAGTCACCAGGACCCAGTCCTGTATGCCGAATCTGCGGCCCACTAACAGATGGGCAGTCTGCAACCACCACAGGAGAGACAACCTTGTTCTCGGTGACAGTGTTATCCGCTGATGCATGTGCAGATGCGATCCGGACCATTTGTCCAGCAGATCCCACTGAAATGTTCGTGCATGGAATCTGCCGAATGGAATCGCTTCGTACGAAGCCACCATCTTTCCCAGGACTCTTGTGCATTGATGTACTGACACAGTTCCTGGTTTTAGGAGGTTCTTGACAAGTTCGGATAACTCCCTTGCTTTCTCTTCCGGGAGAAATACCTTTTTCTGAACCGTGTCCAGAATCATGCCCAGGAACAGCAGATGTGTTGTCGGGGTCAATTGAGATTTTGGAAGATTTAGAATCCACCCGTGTTGCTGAAGCACTACTTGTGTTAGCGCTACACCGACTTCCAGCTGTTCTCTGGACTTTGCCCTTATCAGGAGATCGTCCAAGTAAGGGATAATTAATACGCCTTTTCTTCGTAGAAGAACCATCATTTCGGTCATTACCTTGGTAAAGACCCGAGGGGCCGTGGACAACCCAAACGGCAGCGTTTGAAACTGATAATGACAGTCTTGTATCACGAACCTGAGATACCCTTGGTGTGAGGGGTAAATCGGGACATGTAGATAAGCATCTTTTATGTCCAAGGACACCATGAAGTCTCCTTCTTCCAGATTCGCTATCACTGCTCTGAGTGACTCCATCTTGAACTTGAATTTCTTTATGTACAGGTTCAAGGATTTCAGATTTAGAATAGGCCTTACCGAACCGTCCGGTTTCGGTACCACAAATAGTGTGGAATAATACCCCTTTCCCTGTTGTAGGAGGGGTACCTTGACTATCACCTGCTGAGAATACAGCTTGTGAATGGCTTCCAAAACCGACGTCCTTTCTGAGGGAGACGTTGGTAAAGCAGACTTTAGGAACCGGCGAGGGGGAGACCTTTCGAACTCCAGCATGTAACCCTGAGATACTATCTGCAGGACCCACGGGTCCACTTGTGAGTGAACCCATTGATTGCTGAAAATCTTGAGTCGACCCCCCACCGTTCCTGAGTCCGCTTGTAAAGCCCCAGCGTCATGCTGATGGCTTTGTAGAAGCCGGGGCGGGCTTCTGTTCCTGGGCAGGGGCTGCTTGCTGCCCTTTCTTACCCTTTCCTCTGCCTCGCGGCAGATAAGACTGTCCTTTTGGTCGCTTTTTATAGGAGCGAAAGGACTGCGGCTGAAAAGACGGTGTCTTTTTCTGTTGGGAGGGGGTCTGAGGTAAAAAAGTGGATTTGCCGGCAGTTGCCGTGGCCACCAGGTCCGAAAGACCGACCCCAAACAATTTCTCTCCTTTATATGGCAATACTTCCATATGCCTCTTGGAATCCGCATCACCTGACCACTGTCGCGTCCATAAACTTCTTCTGGCAGATATGGACATCGCGCTTACTCTTGATGCTAGAGTACAAACATCCCTCTGAGCATCTCGCATATAAAGGAAAGCATCCTTTAATTGCTCTAGAGTCAATAAAATACTGTCCCTATCCAGGGTATCAATATTTTCAGTCAGAGAATCCAACCACACTACCCCAGCACTGCACATCCAGGCTGAGGCTATTGCCGGTCACAGTATAACACCAGTATGTGTGTATATACTCTTCAGTGTAGTTTCCAGCCTCCTATCTGCTGGATCCTTGAGGGCGGCCGTATCAGGAGACGGCAACGCCACTTGCTTTGATAAACGTGTGAGCGCCTTATCCACCCTAGGGGGTGTTTCCCAGCGCGCCCTAACCTCTGGTGGGAAAGGGTATAATGCCAATAACTTCTTGGAAATTAGCAGTTTTCTATCGGGGTTAACCCACGCTTCATCACACACGTCATTCAATTCCTCTGATTCTGGAAAAAATACAGGTAGTTTTTTCACCCCCCACATAATACCCCTTTTTGAGGTACCAGCAGTATCAGAGATCTGCAAAGCCTCCTTCATTGCCGTGATCATATAACGTGTGGCCCTATTGGAAAATACGTTTGTTTCTTCACCGTCGACACTAGATTCATCTGTGTCGGTACCCGTGTCGACTGACTGAGGTAAAGGACGTTTTACAGCCCCTGACGGTGTCTGAGACGCCTGAACCGGTACTAACTGGTTTGCCGGGCGTCTTATTTCGTCAACTGACTTTTGTAATGTGCTGACATTATCACGTAATTCCATAACTAAAGCCATCCATTCCGGTGTCGACTCCCTAGGGGGTGACATTACCATCATCGGCAATTGCTCTGCCTCCACACCAACATCGTCCTCATACATGTCGACACACACGTACCGACACACAGCAGCCACACAGGGAATGCTCTAATCGAAGACAGGACCCCCTAGCCCTTTGGGGAGACAGAGGGAGAGTTTGCCAGCACACACCAAAAGCGCTATAAATGTATATAAACAACCCTAGAAGGTGTTGTTTACTATATATGCGCTCTTAATATATAAATATCGCCAATTTATGCCCCCCTTCTCTTTGTTACCCTGTTTCTGTAGTGCAGTGCAGGGGAGAGACCTGGGAGCCTTCCTCACCAGCGGAGCTGAGCAGGAAAATGGCGCTGAGTGCTGAGGAGAATAAGCTCCGCCCCTTTTTCGGCGGGCTTTTCCCCGGTTTTTAAGAAACTGGCCTGGGTTAAAATACATACATATAGCCTTAATGGCTATATGTGATGTATTTATTTTGCCACTAAAGGTAATTATATTGCTGCCCAGGGCGCCCCCAGCAGCGCCCTGCACCCTCCGTGACTGAGTCAGTGAGCCGTGTGACAACAATGGCGCACAGCTGCCGTGCTGTGCGCTACCTTCAAGAAGACTGAGGAGTCTTCTGCCGCCTGCTTTCCGGACCTCCGTTCTGCCGTCTCTTCAGCGTCTGTAAGGGGGATCGGCGGCGCGGCTCCGGGACGAACCCCAGGCTGACCTGTGTTCCGACTCCCTCTGGAGCTAAGTGTCCAGTAGCCTAAGACTCCAATCCATCCTGCACGCAGGTGAGTTGGAAATCTCTCCCCTAAGTCCCTCGATGCAGTGATCCTGTTGCCAGCAGGAATCACTGAGATTGAAACCTAAAAAAAAACTTTTCTAAACAGCTCTTTAGGAGAGCCACCTAGATTGCACCCTCTCGGACGGGCACAAAAACCTAACTGAGGCTTGGAGGAGGGTCATAGGGGGAGGAGCCAGTGCGCACCATGTGACCTAAAAGCTTTTTTAGATGTGCCCTGTCTCCTGCGGAGCCCGCTATTCCCCATGGTCCTGACGGAGTCCCAGCATCCACTAGGACGTTAGAGAAAAGGGATTCCGGATGAGGGTATTCCTATGCTGATAAAGGCTAGGAAGGACGTGAGGGCTAAACATTATCACCGTATACGGCGAAAATATGTTGCTTGGTGTGAGGCCAGGAACGCCCCTACGGAGGAATTCCAGCTGGGATGTTTCCTTCACTTCCTACAGTCGGGAGTGACTTTGGGCCTAAAATTGGGTTCCATTAAGGTCCAGATTTCGGCCCTATCCATTTTCTTTCAAAAAGAACTAGCTTCTTTTACTGAAGTTCAGACGTCTGTAAAGGGAGGTCTGCATATTCAGCCCCCGTTTGTGCCTCCAGTGGCACCTTGGGATCTTTACGTGGTGTTGAGTTTCCTGAAATCACACTGGTTTGAGCCGCTTACAACCGTGGAGTTAAAATATCTCACGTGGAAGGTGGTCATGATATTAGCCTTGGCTTTGGCTACGCGTGTGTCAAAATTGGTGGCTTTGTCACATAAAAGCCCCTATTTGGTTTCCATATGGACAGGGCAGAATTGCGGACTTGTCCGCAATTTCTGCCAAATGTGGTGTCATCTTTCATATGAACCAACCTATTGTGGTGCCTGTGGCTACTTGTGACTTGGAGGATTCCGAGTTACTGGATGTAGTCAGGGCTTTGAAGGTTTATGTAGCCAGAACGGCTAGAGTCAGGAAAACTGAGTCGCTGTTTATCCTGTATGCATCCAACAAGCTGGATGCTCCTGCTTCAAAGCAAACTATTGCTCGCTGGATCTGTAACTCGATCCAGCAGGCTCATTCTGCGGCTGGATTGCCGCTTCCAAAATCAGTAAAGGCCCACTCCACAAGGAAGGTGGGCTCTTCTTGGGCGGCTGCCCAAGGGGTCTCGGCATTACAGCTTTGCCGAGCTGGCTACTAGGTCAGGTTCAAACACCTTTGCAAAGTTCTACAAGTTTGATACAGTGGCTGAGGAGGACCTTGTGTGCTCATTCGGTGCTGCAGAGTCATCCGCACTCTCCCGCCCGTTTTGGAGCTTTGGTATAATCCCCATGGTCCTTACGGAGTCCCCAGCATCCACTAGGACGTTAGAGAAAATAAGAATTTACTCACCGGTAATTCTATTTCTCGTAGTCCGTAGTGGATGCTGGGGACTCCGTAAGGACCATGGGGAATAGACGGGCTCCGCAGGAGACTGGGCACTCTAAAGAAAGATTTAGGACTATCTGGTGTGCACTGGCTCCTCCCCCTATGACCCTCCTCCAAGCCTCAGTTAGGAACTGTGCCCGGAAGAGCTGACACAATAAGGAAGGATTTTGAATCCCGGGTAAGACTCATACCAGCCACACCAATCACACGATATAACACGTGATAGGAACCCCGGTTAACAGTATGATAACAATGGAGCCTCTGAATAGATGGCTCGCAATAATAACCCGATTTTTGTACAATAAGCATGTACAAGTATTGCAGACAATCCGCACTTGGGATGGGCGCCCAGCATCCACTATGGACTACGAGAAATAGAATTACCGGTGAGTAAATTCTTATTTTCTCTTACATCCTAGTGGATGCTGGGGACTCCGTAAGGACCATGGGGATTATACCAAAGCTCCCAAACGGGCGGGAGAGTGTAGATGACTCTGCAGCACCGAATGAGAGAACTCCAGGTCCTCCTCAGCCAGGGTATCAATTTTGTAGAATTTTGCAAACGTGTTTGCCCCTGACCAAGTAGCTGCTCGGCAAAGTTGTAAAGCCGAGACCCCTCGGGCAGCCGCCCAAGATGAGCCCACCTTCCTTGTGGAATGAGCTTTTATTGATTTAGGCTGCGGTAATCCCACCGCAGAATGCGCCAGCTGAATAGTGCTACAAATCCAGCGCGCAATAGACTGCTCAGGAGCAGGAGCACCCAGCTTGTTGGGTGCATACAGGATAAACAGCGAGTCAGTCTTTCTGACTCCAGCCGTCCTGAAACATACATTTTCAGGGCCCTGACTACGTCCAGTAACTTGGAATCCTCCAAGACCCTAGTAGCCGCAGGCCCACAATAGGATGGTTCAAGTGAAAAGCTGAGACCACCTTCGGGAGAAACTGAGGACGAGTCCTCAACTCTGCCCTATCCATATGGAAAATTAGATAAGGACTTTTACAAGACAAAGCCGCCAATTCTGATACCCACCTGGCCGAAGCCAGGGCCAACAACAGAACCACTTTCCACGTGAGATATTTTAAATTCACAGTCTTAAGTGGCTCGAACCAATGCGATTTCAGGAATTCCAAAACCACATTTAGATCCCAAGGTGCCACTGTGGCACAAAAAGGAGGCTGAATATGCAGAACTCCTTTGACAAAAGTTTGAACTACAGGCAGTGAAGCCCGTTCTTTCTGGAAGAAAATCGACAGAGCCGAAATCTGGACCTTGATGGACCCCAATTTGAGGCCCAACGTCACTCCTGCTTTCAGGAATTGTAGGAATCGACCCAGCTGAAATTCCTCCGTCGGGGCCTTCTTGTCCTCACACCACGCAACATATTTTCGCCAAATGCGGTGATAACGTTTTGCGGTGACATCCTTCCTGGCTTTGATCAGGGTAGGGATGACTTCCTCCGGAATGCCCATTAGGATCCGGTGTTCAACCGCCATGCCGTCAAACGTAGCCGCGGTAAGTCTTGGAACAGACAGGATCCCTGCCGCAGCAGGTCTTGTCTGAGCGGCAGAGGCCAAGGGTCCTCTGCAAGCATCTCTTAAAGTTCCGGGTACCAAGCTCTTCTTGGCCAATCCGGAACCACGAGTATAGTTTCCACTCCTCGCTTTCATATGATTCTCAGTACCTTGGGAATGAGAGGCAGAGGAGGAAACACATAAACCGACTGTTACACCCACGGTGTCACTAGAGCGTCCACAGCGATCGCCTGAGGGTCCCTTGACCTGGCGCAATATCTTTCCAACTTTTTGTTGAGGCGGGACGCCATCATGTCCACCCGTGGTCATTCCCAACGGTTTACCCGCATTTGGAAAACTTCTGGATGAAGTCCCCATTCTCCCGGGTGTAGGTCGCCCATCGGAGAATCCTTGTGGCTTCTGCCATCGCCATCCTGCTTCTTGTGCCGCCCTGTCTGTTTACATGGGCGACCGCCGTGATGTTGTCTGATTGGATCAGTACCGGCTGGTTCTGAAGCAGGGGCCTTGCTTGGCTTAGGGCATTGTAAATGGCCCTTAGCTCCAGAATATTTATGTGAAGCGAAATCTCCTTGGAAATTTCTTCCCTGTGTGACTGCACCTCAGCCCCGAAGGCTGGCATCCGTGGTCACCAGGACCCAGTCCTGTATTCCGAATCTGCGGCCCTCTAGTAGATGAGCCCTCTGCAGCCACCACAGCAGCGACACCCTGTTTCTTGCTGACAGGGTTATCCGCTGTTGTATCTGTAGATGGGACCCGGACCATTTGTCCCACAGGTCCCACTGGAACGTCCTTGCGTGGAACCTTCCGAATGGAATTATGCTTCGTACGAAGCTACCATTTTTCCCAGGACTCGTGTGCATTGATGTACCGACACCTGTCCTGGTTTTAGGATGTCTCTGACTAGAGATGACAACTCCTCGGCTTTTTCCACTGGAAGAAACACTCTTTTCTGGTCTGTGTCCAGAATCATTCCCAGGAACAGAAGACGTGTCGTCGGGACCAGCTGTGACTTTGGAATATTGAGAATCCAGCCGTGCTGTTGTAGCACTTCCCGAGAGAGTGCTACCCCCACTACCAACTGTTCTTTGGACCTCGCCTTTATCAGGAGATCGTCCAAGTACGGGATAATAAAAACTTCCTTCTTGCGAAGGAGTATCATCCTTTCGGCCATTACCTTGGTAAAGACCTTCGGTGCCGTGGACAACTCCAACGGCAGCGTCTGGAACTGATAGTGACAGTCCTGTACCACACATCTGAGGTACTCCTGGTGAGGAGGGTAAATGGGGACATGCAGGTACGCATCCTTGATGTCCAGGGAGACCCTGTAATCCCCCTCGTCCAGGCTCGTAATAACCGCCCTGAGCGATTCCATCTTGAACTTGAATCTTCTGATATAAAAGTTCAAGTATTTTAATTTTAAGATGGGTCTCACCGAACCTTCTGTTTCGGTACCACAGCCATTGTGGAATAGTAACCCCTTCCTTGATGAAGGAGGGGCACCTTGACAATCACTTGTTGTGATTATAGTGTTGAATAGCCACCAACACCGCCTCCCTGGCAGAGGGAGGTGCCGGTAAGGCAGATTTTAGGAAACGGCGGGGGGAAGAACGTCTCGAACTCCAGCCTGTACCCCTGAGATACTACTTGAAGGACCCAGGGATCCATGTGAGAGAGCCCACTGGGCGCTGAAATTTCTGAGACGGGCCCCCACCGTACCCGGGTCCGCCTGAGCAGCCCCAGCATCATGCTGTGGACTTACCGGACGCAGGGAGGACTTCTGCTCTTGGGAACTAGCTGTGTGCTGCAGCTTTTTCCTCTACCTTTGCCTCTCGGCAGAAAGGATGAGCCTCTAGCCCTCTTGCTTTTCTGGGGCCGAAAGGACTGTACTTGATGATACGGTGCTTTCTTTTGTTGTGGGGTAGCCTGTGGCAAAAAAGTCGATTTCCCAGCAGTAGCTGTGGAAACGAGGTCTGAAAGACCATCCCCAAACAGTTTTACCCCCTTATAGGGCAAACTTCCATGTGCCGATTCGAGTCGGCATCGCCTGACCATTGCCGAGTCCAGAACCCCCGTCTGGCGGCAATGGACCTAGCGCTTATTTTTGATGCCAGCCGGCAAATATCCCTCTGTGCATCACGCATGTATAAGACCACGTCTTTAATATGCTCTATTGTCAGCAAAATATTGTCCCTATCCATAGTTATTTTCCGACAGGGAATCTGACCACGCAGCGGGAGCACTGCACATCCATGCCGAAGCAATGGCTGGTCGCAATATAATGCCCGAGTGTGTGACTATATCTTTTAGGGTAACCTCCTGCTTTCTATCAGCAGGTTCCTTCAGGGCGGCCGTATCCGGAGACGGTAGTGCCACCTTTTCTGATAAGCGTGTAAGCGCTGTATCTACCCTATGGGGTGTTTCCCAACGTGACCTATCCTCTGGCGGGAAAGGGTACGCTGCCAATAACCGTTTAGAAATTATCAATTTCTTACCGGGGGAAGACCACGCTTCCTCACACACCTCATTTAATTTCTCAGATGCAGGAAAAACTACTGGTAGTTTTCTCTCACCAAACATAATACCCTTTTATGTGGTACCTGGGGTATTATCATAAATGTGTAATACATTTTTCATTGCCTCAATCATGTAACGGATGGACCTATTTGGAGGGTACACTAGTCTCATCGTCGTCGACACTGGAGTCGGTATCCGTGTCGACATCTGTGTCTGCCATCTGAGGTAGCGGGCGTTTTTAGAGCCCCCCATGACATTTGAGACGCTGGAACAGGCACAAGCTGAGTAGCCGGCTGTTCTGTGTCGTCGACCTTTTGTGTAAGGAGTTGACACTTTCACGTAATCCTTCCATAAGTCCAACCACACCGGTGTCGACCCCGCAGGGGGTGACATCACATTTACAGGCATTCGCTCCGCCTCCACATCATTATCCTCCTCATACATGTCGACACAGCCGTACCGACACACAGCACACACACAGGGAATGCTCTGACAGAGGACAGGACCCCACAAAGCCCTTTGGGGAGACAGAGGGAGAGTATGCCAGCACACACCAGGGCGCTATATATCACAGGGATATCACCTATAAAGAGTGTTTTCCCTTATAGCTGCCTATATATATTGTATACTGCGCCTAAATTGTGCCCCCCCTCTCTTTTTAACCCTTTCTGTAGTGTATTGACTGCAGGGGAGAGCCAGGGAGCTTCCCTCCAGCGGAACTGTGAGGGAAAAATGGCGCCAGTGTGCTGAGGGAGATAGCTCCGCCCCTTTTTCGCGGACTTTTCTCCCGCATTTTTATGGATTCTGGCAGGGGTTAAAAAGCACCTATATAGCCTCTGGGGCTATATATGGTGCCAGTTTGCCAGCCAAGGTGTCAGTATTGCTGCTCAGGGCGCCCCCCCCAGCGCCCTGCACCCATCAGTGACCGCAGTGTGTGGTGTGCATGAGGAGCAATGGCGCACAGCTGCAGTGCTGTGCGCTACCTTGGAGAAGACAGAAGTCTTCAGCTGCCGATTTTCCGGACCACCTTCTTGCTTCTGGCTCTGTAAGGGGGACGGCGGCGCGTCTCCGGGAACGGACGACGAGGTCGGGTCCTGTGTTCGATCCCTCTGGAGCTAATGGTGTCCAGTAGCCTAAGAAGCCCAAGCTACCACCACTTAGGTAGGTTCGCTTCTTCTCCCCTTAGTCCCTCGATGCAGTGAGCCTGTTGCCAGCAGGTCTCACTGAAAATAAAAAACCTAACATATACTTTCTTCCTAGGAGCTCAGGAGAGCCCCTAGTGTGCATCCAGCTCGGCCGGGCACAGAAATCTAACTGAGGCTTGGAGGAGGGTCATAGGGGGAGGAGCCAGTGCACACCAGATAGTCCTAAATCTTTCTTTAGAGTGCCCAGTCTCCTGCGGAGCTCGTCTATTCCCCATGGTCCTTACGGAGTCCCCAGCATCCACTAGGACGTTAGAGAAAATAAGATTTTACTTACCGATAAATCTATTTCTCGTAGTCCGTAGTGGATGCTGGGCGCCCGTCCCAAGTGCGGACTTCTTCTGCAATACTTGTATATAGTTATTGCTTACATAAGGGTTATGTTATGGTAGCATCAGGTTTGTCTGATGCTCTGTTGTTGTTTATACTGTTGACTGGGTATGTTATCACAAGTTATACGGTGTGATTGGTGTGGCTGGTATGAGTCTTACCCTGGATTCCAAAATCCTTTCCTTGTAATGTCAGCTCTTCCGGGCACAGTTTCCTTAACTGAGGTCTGGAGGAGGGGCATAGAGGGAGGAGCCAGTGCACACCAGTAGTCCTAATTCTTTCTTAGAGTGCCCTGTCTCCTGCGGAGCCCGTCTATTCCCCATGGTCCTTACGGAGTCCCCAGCATCCACTACGGACTACGAGAAATAGATTTATCGGTATGTAAAAATAAGAATTTACTTACCGATAATTCTATTTCTCGTAGTCCATAGTGGATGCTGGGAACTCCGTAAGGACCATGGGGAATAGCGGCTCCGCAGGAGACTGGGCACAAAAAGAAAGCTTTAGGACTACCTGGTGTGCACTGGCTCCTCCCCCCATGACCCTCCTCCAAGCCTCAGTTAGGATACTGTGCCCGGACGAGCGTACACAATAAGGAAGGATTTTGAATCCCGGGTAAGACTCATACCAGCCACACCAATCACACCGTACAACTTGTGATATGAACCCAGTTAACAGCATGATAACAGAGGAGCCTCTGAAAAGATGGCTCACAACAAGAACCCGATTAGTTAACAATAACTATGTACAATTATTGCAGACAATCCGCACTTGGGATGGGCGCCCAGCATCCACTACGGACTACGAGAAATAGAATTATCGGTAAGTAAATTCTTATTTTCTCTAACGTCCTAGTGGATGCTGGGAACTCCGTAAGGACCATGGGGATTATACCAAAGCTCCCAAACGGGCGGGAGAGTGCGGATGACTCTGCAGCACCGAATGAGAAAACTCAAGGTCCTCCTCAGCCAGAGTGTCAAACTTGTAAAATTTTACAAAGGTATTTGACCCTGACCAAGTAGCAGCTCGGCAAAGTTGCAAAGCCGAGACCCCTCGGGCAGCCGCCCAGGACGAGCCCACCTTCCTTGTGGAGTGGGCTTTTACAGATTTTGGCTGTGGCAAGCCTGCCACAGAATGCGCAAGCTGAATTGTATTACAAATCCAGCGAGCAATAGTCTGCTTAGAAGCAGGAGCACCCAGCTTGTTGGGTGCGTACAGGATAAACAGCGAGTCAGATTTCCTGACTCCAGCCGTCCTGGAAATATAAATTTTCAGGGCCCTGACAACGTCTAGCAACTTGGAGTCCTCCAAGTCCCTAGTAGCCGCAGGCACCACAATAGGCTGGTTCAGGTGAAACGCTGAAACCACCTTAGGGAGAAACTGAGGACGAGTCCTCAATTCCGCCCTGTCCGAATGGAAAATCAGATAAGGGCTTTTACAGGATAAAGCCGCCAATTCCGACACTCACCTGGCCGAAGCCAGGGCCAACAGCATGACCACTTTCCACGTGAGATATTTCAAATCCACAGATTTAAGTGGTTCAAACCAATGTGATTTTAGGAACCCCAAAACTACATTGAGATCCCAAGGTGCCACTGGAGGCACAAAAGGAGGCTGTATATGCAGCACCCCTTTGACAAATGTCTGAACTTCAGGAACTGAAGCCAGTTCTTTTGGAAGAAAATCGACAGGGCCGAAATCTGAACCTTAATAGATCCCAATTTGAGGCCCATAGACCCTCCTGTTTGCAGGAAATGCAGGAATCGACCCAGTTTGAAATTCCTCTGTTGGGGCCTTCCTGGCCTCGCACCACGCAACATATTTCCGCCAAATGCGATGATAATGTTTTGCGGTTACATCCTTTCTGGCTTTAATCAAAGTAGGGATGACTTCATCTGGAATGCCTTTTTCCTTCAGGATCCGGCGTTCAACCGCCATGCAGTCAAACGCAGCCGCGGTAAGTCTTGAAACAGACGGGGTCCCTGCTGGAGCAGGTCCCTTCTTAGAGGTAGAGGCCACGGGTCCTCTGTAAGCATCTCTTGAAGTTCCGGGTACCAAGTCCTTCTTGGCCAATCCGGAGCCACGAGTATAGTTCTTACTCCTCTCCGTCTTATAATTCTCAGTACCTTGGGTATGAGCGGCAGAGGAGGCAACACATAAACTGACTGGTACACCCACGGCGTTACCAGGGCGTCCACAGCTATCGCCTGAGGGTCCCTTGACCTGGCGCAATAACTTTTTAGTTTTTTGTTGAGGCGGGACGCCATCATGTCCACCTTTGGTTTTTCCAAACGGCTTACAATCATGTGGAAAACCTCCGGATGGAGTCCCCACTCCCCCGGGTGGAGGTCGTGTCTGCTGAGGAAGTCTGCTTCCCAGTTGTCCACACCCGGAATAAACACTGCTGTCAGTGCTATCACATGATTTTCCGCCCATCGGAGAATCCTTGCAGCTTCTGCCATTGCCCTCCTGCTTCTTGTGCCGCCCTGCCTGTTTACGTGGGCGACCGCCGTGATGTTGTCCGACTGGATCAACACCGGCTGGTCCTGAAGCAGAGGTCTCGCTTGGCTTAGGGCATTGTAAATGGCCCTTAGCTCCAGGATATTTATGTGAAGTGAGGTCTCCAGGTTTGACCACACTCCCTGGAAATTTCTTCCCTGTGTGACTGCTCCCCGGCCTCGAAGGCTGGCATCCGTGGTCACCAGGACCCAGCCCTGAATGCCGAATCTGCGGCCCTCTAAAAGATGAGCACTCTGCAACCACCACAGGAGAGACACCCTTGTCCTTGGTGACAGGGTTATCCTCTGATGCATCTGAAGATGCGATCCGGACCATTTGTCCAGCAGGTCCCACTGGAAAGTTCTTGCGTGGAATCTGCCGAATGGAATTTCTTTGTAAGAAGCCACCATTTTTCCCAGGACCCTTGTGCATTGATGCACTGATACTTGACCTGGTTTTAGGAGGTTTCTGACTAGATCGGATAACTCCCTGGCTTTCTCCTCCGGGAGAAATACCTTTTTCTGGACTGTGTCCAGAATCATCCCTAGGAACAGAAGACGTGTCGTCGGGATCAGCTGCGATTTTGGAATATTGAGAATCCAACCATGCTGTCGTAACACTTCTTGAGATAGTGCTACCCCGACTACCAACTGTTCCCTGGATCGCGCCCTTATCAGGAGATCGTCCAAGTACGGGATAATTAAAACTCCCTTCCTTCGAAGGAGTATCATCATTTCGGCCATTACCTTGGTAAAGACCCGCTGTGCCGTGGACAATCCAAACGGCAGCGTTTGGAACTGATAGTGGCAGTTCTGTACCACAAACCTGAGGTACCCTTGGTGAGAAGGGTAAATCGGGACATGCAGGTACGCATCCTTGATGTCCAGAGACACCATGTAATCCCCTTTCTCCAGGCTCGAGATAACCGCTCTGAGTGACTCCATCTTGAATTTGAACTTCTTTATGTAAGTGTTCAATGACTTTAGATTTAAAATGGGTCTCACCGAGCCGTCCTGCTTCGGTACCACAAACATTGTGGAATAATACCCCTTTCCTTGTTGCAGGAGGGGTACCTTGATTATCACCTGCTGGGAATACAGCTTGTGAATAGCTTCTAAGACCGCCTCCCTGTCGGAAGGAGCCGTCGGTAAGGCAGACTTTAGGAAACGGCGAGGGGGAGACGTCTCGAACTCCAATTTGTACCCCTGAGATACTACCTGAAGGAACCAGGGATCTACTTGTGAGCGAGCCCACTGTGCGCTAAAATTCTTGAGACGGGCCCCCACCGTCCCTGAGTCCGCCTGTAGAGCCCCAGCGTCATGCTGCGGACTTAGCGGAAGCGGGGGAGGACTTCTGTTCCTGGGAACTGGCTGTTTGCTGCAGCCTTTTTCCTCTCCCTCTGCCACGGGGCAGAAAAGAGAAGCCTTTTGCCCGCTTGCCCTTATGGGGCCGAAAGGACTGCGCATGATAATACGATGTCTTCTTTTGCTGAGAGGCGACCTGGGGTAAAAACGTGGATTTCCCAGACGTTGCCGTGGAAACCAGGTCCGACAAACCTACCCCAAATAACTCCTCCCCTTTATAAGGCAATACTTCCATATGCCTTTTAGAATCGGCATCACCTGACCACTGCCGAGTCCATAACCCCCTTCTCGCGGAAATGGACATAGCACTTACTCGTGATGCCAGTCGGCAAATATCCCTCTGTGCATCACGCATGTATAAAAATGCATCTTTTAAATGCTCTACAGTCAGTAATAGAAACATAGAAACATAGAATTTGACGGCAGATAAGAACCACTTGGCCCATCTAGTCTGCCCCTTTTTTATTTTATCCTTTAGGCAATCTCAACCCTTTTTTAATCTTGATTCTTTGTAAGGATATTCATATGCCTGTCCCAAGCATGTTTAAATTGCCCTACAGTCTTAGCCTCTACCACCTCTGATGGGAGGCTATTCCACTTTTCTCTAACGTCCTAAGTGGATGCTGGGGACTCCGTCAGGACCATGGGGAATAGCGGCTCCGCAGGAGACAGGGCACAAAAATAAAGCTTTAGGATTAGGTGGTGTGTACTGGCTCCTCCCCCTATGACCCTCCTCCAAGCCTCAGTTAGGTTTTTGTGCCCGTCCGAGCAGGGTGCAATCTAGGTGGCTCTCCTAAAGAGCTGCTTAGAAAAAGTTTTTAGGTTTTTTATTTTCAGTGAGTCCTGCTGGCAACAGGCTCACTGCATCGAGGGACTTAGGGGAGAGAATTTCAACTCACTTGCGTGCAAGATGGATTGGATTCTTAGGCTACTGGACACCATTAGCTCCAGAGGGAGTCGGAACACAGGTCTCACCCTGGGGTTCGTCCCGGAGCCGCGCCGCCGACCCCCCTTACAGATGCTGAAGATTGAAGGTCCGGAAACAGGCGGCAGAAGGCTCTTCAGTCTTCATGAAGGTAGCGCACAGCACTGCAGCTGTGCGCCATTGTTGTCGCACACTTCACACCAAGCGGTCACGGAGGGTGCAGGGCGCTGCTGGGGGCGCCCTGGGCAGCAATATTTAATACCTTTATGGCAAAAGAATACATCACATATAGCCATTGAGGCTATATGTATGTATTTAACCCATGCCAGATATCTAAAACTCCGGGAGAAAAGCCCGCCGAAATAGGGGGCGGGGCTTATTCTCCTCAGCACACAGCGCCATTTTCCTGCTCAGCTCCGCTGTGAGGAAGGCTCCCAGGACTCTCCCCTGCACTGCACTACAGAAACAGGGTAAAACAGAGAGGGGGGCATTTTTTGGCGATATTTTGATATATTTAAGCTGCTATAAGGAACAACACTTATATAAGGTTGTTCCCATATATATTATAGCGCTTGGGTGTGTGCTGGCAAACTCTCCCTCTGTCTCCCCAAAGGGCTAGTGGGGTCCTGTCTTCGATAAGAGCATTCCCTGTGTGTCTGCTGTGTGTCGGTACGTGTGTGTCGACATGTATGAGGACGATGTTGGTGTGGAGGCAGAGCAATTGCCGATAATGGTGATGTCACCCCCCAGGGAGTCGACACCGGAATGGATGGCTTTGTTTATGGAATTACGTGATAATGTCAGCACATTACAAAAATCAGTTGACGACATGAGACGGCCGGCAAACCAGTTAGTACCTGCCCAGGCGTCTCAGACACCGTCAGGGGCTGTAAAGCGCCCTTTACCTCAGTCGGTCGACACAGACCCAGACACAGACACTGAATCTAGTGTCGACGGTGATGAAACAAACGTATTTTCAAGTAGGGCCACACGTTATATGATCACGGCAATGAAGGAGGCTTTGCATATCTCTGATACTGCAAGTACCACAAAAAGGGGTATTATGTGGGGGGTGAAAAAACTACCTGTAGTTTTTCCTGAATCAGAGGAATTAAATGATGTATGTGATGAAGCGTGGGTTAACCCAGATAGAAAAGTGCTAATTTCAAAAAAGTTATTAGCATTATACCCTTTCCCGCCAGAGGTTAGGGCGCACTGGGAAACACCCCCTAGGGTGGATAAGGCGCTCACACGCTTATCAAAACAAGTGGCGTTACCGTCTCCTGATACGGCCGCCCTCAGGGATCCAGCTGATAGGAGACTGGAAACTACCCTAAAAAGTATATACACACATACTGGTGTTATACTGCGACCAGCCATCGCCTCAGCCTGGATGTGCAGTGCTGGGGTCGTCTGGTTGGATTCCCTGACTGAAAATATTGATACCCTGGATAGGGACAGTATTTTATTGACTATAGAGCAATTAAAGGATGCTTTCCTTTATATGCGAGATGCTCAGAGAGATATTTGCACTCTGGCATCGAGAGTAAATGCGATGTCCATATCTGCCAGAAGGAGTTTATGGACGCGACAGTGGTCAGGTGATGCGGATTCCAAACGACATATGGAAGTATTGCCGTATAAAGGGGAGGAATTATTTGGCGTCGGTCTATCGGATCTGGTGGCCACGGCAACTGCCGGAAAATCCACCTTTTTACCTCAGACCCCCTCCCAACAGAAAAAGACACCGTCTTTTCAGCCGCAGTCCTTTCGGTCCTATAAGAACAAGCGGACAAAAGGACAGTCATATCTGCCTCGGGGCAGAGGAAGGGGTAAGAGAGGGCAGCAAGCAGCCCCTGCCCAGGAACAGAAGCCCTCTCAGGGTTCTGCAAAGCCCTCAGCATGACGCTGGGGCCTTACAAGCGGACTCAGGAGCAGTGGGGGGTCGACTCAAGAATTTCAGCGCACAGTGGGCTTGCTCACAGGTGGACCCCTGGATCCTGCAGGTAGTATCTCAGGGTTACAGGTTGGAATTCGAGAAGTCTCCCCCTCGCAGGTTCCTAAAGTCTGCTTTGCCAACGTCTCCCTCAGACAGGGCGACGGTATTGGAAGCCATTCACAAGCTGTTTTCTCAGCAGGTGATAGTCAAGGTACCCCTCCTACAACAGGAAAAGGGGTATTACTCCACGCTATTTGTGGTACCGAAGCCGGACGGCTCGGTAAGACCTATTCTAAATCTGAAATCTTTGAACCTGTACATACAAAAATTCAAGTTCAAGATGGAGTCACTCAGAGCAGTGATAGCGAATCTGGAAGAAGGGGACTTTATGGTGTCCCTGGACATAAAGGATGCTTACCTGCATGTCCCAATTTGCCCTTCACATCAAGGGTACCTCAGGTTCGTGGTGCAAAACTGTCATTATCAGTTTCAGACGCTGCCGTTTGGATTGTCCACGGCACCTCGGGTCTTTACCAAGGTAATGGCCGAAATGATGATTCTTCTGCGAAGAAGAGGCGTATTAATTATCCCTTACTTGGACGATCTCCTGATAAGGGCAAGGTCCAGAGAACAGCTGGAGGACGGAGTAGCACTAACCCGACTAGTGCTGCAACAACACGGGTGGATTCTGAATTTTCCAAAATCTCAGTTGACCCCGACGACACGTCTGCTGTTCCTGGGAATGATTCTGGACACGGTTCAGAAAAAGGTGTTTCTTCCGGAGGAGAAAGCCAGGGAGTTATCCGAACTTGTCAGGAACCTCCTAAAACCAGGGAAAGTGTCTGTGCATCAATGCACAAGAGTCCTGGGAAAGATGGTGGCTTCTTACGAAGCGATTCCATTCGGCAGATTCCACGCACGAACTTTTCAGTGGGATCTGCTGGACAAATGGTCCGGATCACATCTGCAGATGCATCAGCGGATAACCTTATCGCCACGGACAAGGGTGTCTCTTCTGTGGTGGTTGCAGAGTGCTCATCTGTTAGAGGGCCGCAGATTCGGCATACAGGACTGGGTCCTGGTGACCACGGATGCCAGTCTGAGAGGCTGGGGAGCGGTCACACAGGGAAGAAACTTCCAGGGAGTATGGTCAAGCCTGGAGATGTCTCTTCACATAAATATACTGGAGCTAAGAGCGATTTACAATGCTCTAAGTCTGGAAAAACCCCTGCTTCAGGGTCAGCCGGTGTTGATCCAGTCGGACAACATCACGGCAGTCGCCCACGTAAACAGACAGGGCGGCACAAGAAGCAGGACAGCAATGGCAGAAGCTGCAAGGATTCTTCGCTGGGCGGAAGATCATGTGATAGCACTGTCAGCAGTATTCATTCCGGGAGTGGACAACTGGGAAGCAGACTTCCTCAGCAGACACGATCTACACCCGGGAGAGTGGGGACTTCATCCAGCAGTCTTCCACATGATTGTGAACCGTTGGGAAAAACCAATGGTGGATATGATGGCGTCCCGCCTCAACAAAAAACTGGACAGGTATTGCGCCAGGTCAAGAGACCCTCAGGCAATAGCTGTGGACGCTCTGGTAACACCGTGGGTGTTCCAGTCAGTGTATGTGTTCCCTCCTCTGCCTCTCATACCAAAAGTACTGAGAATTATACGGCAAAAGGGAGTAAGAACGATACTAGTGGCTCCGGATTGGCCAAGAAGAACTTGGTACCCGGAACTTCAAGAGATGCTCACGGAGGATCCGTGGCCTCTACCTCTAAGACGGGACCTGCTTCAGCAGGGACCGTGTCTATTCCAAGACTTACCGCGGCTGCGTTTGACGGCATGGCGGTTGAACGCCGAATTCTAAGGGAAAAAGGCATTCTGGAAGAGGTCATTCCTACACTGGTAAAAACCAGGAAGGAGGTGACTGCACAACATTATCACCGCATTTGGAGAAAATATGTTGCGTGGTGTGAGGCCAGGAAGGCCCCCACGGAGGAATTTCAACTGGGTCGATTCCTACATTTCCTGCAAACAGGATTGTCTATGGGCCTCAAATTGGGCTCCATTAAGGTTCAAATTTCGGCCCTGTCGATTTTCTTCCAGAAAGAATTGGCTTCAGTTCCTGAAGTCCAGACTTTTGTAAAAGGAGTACTACATATACAGCCCCCGGTTGTGCCCCCAGTGGCACCGTGGGATCTTAATGTAGTCTTGGATTTTCTCAAATCCCATTGGTTTGAGCCGCTCAAATCGGTGGAGTTGAAGTATCTTACATGGAAAGTAACCATGCTACTGGCCCTGGCTTCAGCCAGGAGAGTATCAGAATTGGCGGCTTTATCATATAAGAGCCCATATCTGATTTTCCATACGGACAGGGCAGAACTGCGGACGCGTCCTCGTTTTCTGCCTAAGGTGGTGTCAGCGTTTCACCTGAACCAGCCTATTGTGGTGCCTGCGGCTACTAACGATTTGGAGGATTCCAAGTTGTTGGACGTGGTCCGGGCATTGAAAATATATATTTCAAGAACGGCGGGAGTCAGAAAGTCTGACTCACTGTTTATATTGTATGCACCCAACAAGATGGGTGCTCCTGCTTCTAAGCAGACGATTGCTCGTTGGATTTGTAGCACAATTCAACTTGCACATTCTGTGGCAGGCTTGCCACAACCTAAATCTGTCAAGGCCCATTCCACAAGGAAAGTGGGCTCATCCTGGGCGGCTGCCCGGGGGGTCTCGGCATTACAACTCTGCCGAGCTGCTACTTGGTCAGGGGCAAACACGTTTGCAAAATTCTACAAATTTGATACCCTGGCTGAGGAGGACCTTGAGTTCTCTCATTCGGTGCTGCAGAGTCATCCGCACTCTCCCGCCCGTTTGGGAGCTTTGGTATATTCCCCATGGTCCTGACGGAGTCCCCAGCATCCACTTAGGACGTTAGAGAAAATAAGAATTTACTTACCGATAATTCTATTTCTCGTAGTCCGTAGTGGATGCTGGGCGCCCATCCCAAGTGCGGATTGTCTGCAATACTTGTACATAGTTATTGTTACAAACAAATTCGGGTTGTTATTGTTGTAAGCCGTCTGTTCAGAGGCTCCTACGTTTGTCATACTGTTAACTGGGTTCAGATCACAAGTTATACGGTGTGATTGGTGTGGCTGGTATGAGTCTTACCCGGGATTCAATATCCTTCCTTATTGTGTACGCTCGTCCGGGCACAGTATCCTAACTGAGGCTTGGAGGAGGGTCATAGGGGGAGGAGCCAGTACACACCACCTAATCCTAAAGCTTTATTTTTGTGCCCTGTCTCCTGCGGAGCCGCTATTCCCCATGGTCCTGACGGAGTCCCCAGCATCCACTACGGACTACGAGAAATAGAATTATCGGTAAGTAAATTCTTATTATCCACTACCCTTTCTGTGAAGTAGTTTTTCCTTAAATTTCCCCTGAACCTCCCCCCCTCCAGTCTCAATGTATGCCCTCGAGTTCTAATACTTCTTTTCCTTTGAAGAATGTTTCCCTCCTGAACTTTGTTAAGACCCTTTATATATTTGAAAGTTTCTATCATGTCTCCCCTTTCCCTTCTCTCCTCCAAACTATACATGTTAAGATCTTTTAGCCTTTCCGGGTAAGTTTTGTGATGTAGGCCATGCACCATTTTAGTTGCCCTTCTTTGTACACTCTCTAATGTATTTATATCCTTCTGGAGATAGGGTCTCCAGAACTGGACACAGTATTCCAGATGGGGCCTTACCAATGACCTATACAGTGGCATTATCACTTCTTTTTTCCTGCTACTGATTCCTCTCCCTATGCAACCAAGCATCTGACTTGCCTTTCTCATTGCTTTGTTGCATTGCTTTCCTGCCTTCAAGTCACTTGAAATAGTGACTCCTAAATCTCTTTCCTCCTCAGTAGTTTCCATTATAGTACCCTTGATACTATACTTAGCCTTTGGGTTTTTGAGACCCAAGTGCATGATTTTGCATTTTTTAGCATTAAACTGTAGTTGCCACGTTCTTGACCATTTCTCAAGCCTATCTAGGTCATCAATCATTTGTTTGACCCCTCCCGGTGTGTCTACCCTGTTGCATATCTTTGTATCATCTGCAAAAAGGCATATCTTCCCTTCAATACCATCTGCAATGTCACCAACAAAGATATTAAAGAGAACTGGACCAAGTACAGATCCCTGGGGTACTCCACTGGTAACATTTCCCTCCATAGATTGCACTCCATTAACTACAACTGTCTGTTTCCTATCCTGCAACCAGGTTCTTATCCATTTCACTAATTTATAATCCACCCCCAGGCTTTCAAGTTTATTTAGCAGTCTGTGATGTGGGACAGTGTCAAATGCCTTACTAAAGTCTAGATATGCTACATCTACAGCTCCCCCTTGATCTATTATTTTCATCACAGAGTCAAAAAAGTCAATAAGATTTGTTTGGCATGATCTCCCACCAGTAAATCCATGCTGTTTTGGATCCTGTAAGTTGTTTGATTTAAGATATTCCACTACTCTTTCTTTTAATAGTTTTTCCATTACTTTCCCTACTACTGATGTAAGGCTTACTGGTCTGTAGTTACTTGCTTCTTCCTTGCTTCCACTTTTGTGCAGTGGAACTACATTTGCTCTTTTCCAGTCCTCTGGAATATCACCTGTATTTAGTGACTGGTTAAATAATTCTGTTAAAGGTGTAACCAGGACATCTTTTAGCTCTTTGAGTATCCTTGGGTGTATCCCATCTGGTCCCATTGATTTATCCACTTTTAGTTTTGAAAGTTCTGTTAGGACCTTCTCCTCTGTAAATGTATTTTCATCTACCTTATTTTTATGAATGTCCTTGCAATTTAACTGTGGCCCCATCCCTTCTTCTGTAGTAAATACTGAGCAAAAATAATTATTTAGGTGATCTGCTATTGCCTTGTCTCCCTCCACCAAATGCCCACTCTCTGTCTTAAGTCTTATTATTCCTCCATTTGATTTTCTCCTTTCACTTATATACTTAAAAAAAGTTTTGCCCCCTTTATCTACTGACTGGGCCATTTTCTCCTCAGCTTCTGCCTTTGCACGTCTGATCACTTTCTTAGCCTCCTTCCGTCTGTCCAGATACTCCTCTTTGTCGTTATTATTTTGAGTCTGTTTGTATTTCCTAAAAGCCATCTTTTTTGCTTTCACACTAGTTGATACTACTTTTGTGAACCACACTGGCTTCCTTTTCCTGGTGCTTTTCCTAACCATTTTGATACAAAGGTCTGTTACACTTAGTAATGCACTTTTAATTTTTTTCCACCTCTCCTGCACCCCTTCCAAGTTCCTCCAGTCTGCCAATGAATCACTTAAACATCTCCCCATTTTAGCAAAGTCTGCATTTCTAAAATCCAACACCTTTGTTTTTGTGTGAGAGGAGTTGGATCCTGTCTTTATACTAAACCATACTGCTTGATGATCACTGGATCCCAGGTGCTCACCCACATATATATCAGATATCCTTTCACCATTTGTAAGAATTAGATCTAATATTGAGTCTTTGCGAGTGGGCTCCCTCACCAATTGCTTGAGAGATGCTCCCTGTAAGGAATGTAGAAATTTGCCACTTGTAGCTGAACTTGCAAAAGACCCCTCCCAATTTACATCAGGTAAATTAAAGTCTCCCATGATTATGACTTCTCCCTTAAAAGCCATTTTAGAGATGTCCAACAATAGGTTCCTGTCCAAATCCTGCCCCTGGCCTGGTGGTCTATAGATCACCCCAATGCGAATAATGTCCTTCTTCCCAGTTTCTATGGTGACCCAAAGGGCCTCAGTTTTGGCTTCAATATTTTGTATTAAAGTGGCATTTATGCTTTTTTTCACATACATTGCTACCCCTCCTCCTATTCTTCCTATTCTATCTTTCCTAAATAAATTGTATCCTGGTATAGTTAAGTCCCAGTCATGATTCTCATTGCACCAAGACTCTGTAATTGCCACAAAATCCAGGTTATCCCTTGTCATTATCGCAATTAGCTCTGGAATTTTGTCTCCTAAGCTCCTAGCATTTGCAGACATAGCTTTAAAAAATGTTTCTGTGCATTTGTTAGTAGTAGCCATGTCCAGATCGTACAAAATAAATGACAAGTTTAAAGTTGAAATTACCTGTCCCTATCCAGGGTATCAATATTGTCTGTCAGGGAGTCTGACCAAGCCACCCCAGCACTGCACATCCAGGCTGAGGCGATTGCTGGTCGCAGTATAACACCAGTGTGTGTGTATATACACTTCAGGATAGTCTCCTGCTTTCTATCAGCAGGATCCTTAAGGGCGGCCGTATCCGGAGACGGTAGTGCCACCTGTTTGGACAAGCGTGTGAGCGCTTTATCCACCCTAGGGGGTGTTTCCCAACGTGCCCTCTCCTCTGGCGGGAAAGGGTACATCGCCAATAACTTCCTAGGAATTATTTGTTTTTTATCGGGAGAAACCCACGCTTCATCACACACTTCATTTAATTCCTCAGATGCAGGAAAAACTACAGGTAGTTTTTTCTCACCAAACATAATACCCTTTTTAGTGGTACCTGTGGTATTATCAGAAATGTGTAAAACATTTTTCATTGCCTCAATCATGTAACGTGTGGCCCTACTGGAAGTTACATTTGTCTCCTCGTCGTCGACACTGGAGTCAGTATCTGTGTCGACGTCTGTATCTGCCATCTGAGGTAGCGGGCGTTTTAGAGCCCCTGATGGCCTCTGAGACGCCTGGACAGGCACAAGCTGAGAGGCCGGCTGTTCCATGTCATCAAACTTCTTATGTAAAGAGTTGACACTTTCACGTAATTCCTTCCATAAGCCCATCCACTCAGGTGTCGACCCCCTTGGGGGTGACATCTCCACTACAGGCAATTGCTCCGCCTCCACATCATTTTCCTCTTCATACATGTCGACACAGCCGTACCGACACACAGCACACACACCGGGAATGCTCTGAAAGAGGACAGGACCCCACTAGCCCTTTGGGGAGACAAAGGGAGAGTATGCCAGCACACACCAGAGCGCTATATATACACAGGGATATCACTATATAGAGAGTTTTCCCTTATAGCTGCTGTTATCTGTAATACTGCGCCTAATTAGTGCCCCCCCTCTCTTTTTTACCCTCTTCTGTAGTGCAGGACTGCAGGGGAGAGTCAGGGAGACGTCCTTCCAGCGGAGCTGTGAGGAAAAATGGCGCCAGTGTGCTGAGGAGAATAGCTCCGCCCCCTTTTCGGCTGACTTTTCTCCCGCTTTTTATGAGAATCTGGCAGGGGTTAATGTACATCCATATAGCCCTGGGGGTTATATGTGATGTATTTTTGCCAGTCAAGGTGTTAATATTGCTGCTCAGGGCGCCCCCCCCCAGCGCCCTGCACCCATCAGTGACCGCAGTGTGAGGTGTGCATGAGGAGCAATGGCGCACAGCTGCAGTGCTGTGCGCTACCTTGATGAAGACTGATGTCTTCTGCCGCCGATTTTCCGGACCTCTTCTTGCTTCTGGCTCTGTAAGGGGGCCGGCGGCGCGGCTCTGGGACCGGACTCCGAGGCTGGGCCTGTGTTCGATCCCTCTGGAGCTAATGGTGTCCAGTAGCCTAAGAAGCCCAAGCTGGCTGCAAGCAGGCAGGTTCGCGTCTTCTCCCCTTAGTCCCTCGATGCAGTGAGCCTGTTGCCAGCAGGTCTCACTGAAAATAAAAAACCTAAAACTAACTTTTTTCTAAGCTCAGGAGAGCCTCCTAGATTGCACCCTGCTCGGTCGGGCACAAAAATCTAACTGAGGCTTGGAGGAGGGTCATGGGGGGAGGAGCCAGTGCACACCAGGTAGTCCTAAAGCTTTCTTTTGTGCCCAGTCTCCTGCGGAGACGCTATTCCCCATGGTCCTTACGGAGTTCCCAGCATCCACTAGGACGTCAGAGAAATGTTATTATTACTGTAGATATAAGGTGGGAGACGGGGGCAGTAGGTGAGGGGGAGGCATGATACAGGGGAGCAGTAGGTGAGGGGGAGGCAGGAGACAGGGGGCAGTGGGAGTTGGGAGACAGGGGGGCAGTGGGTGAGGGGGTGGCAGGAGAGAGGGGGACAGTAGGTGAGGGGGCGGCGGGAGACGGGGCAATAGGTGAGGGGGAGGCGGAAGACAGGGAGGTCAGTAGGTGAGGGGGAGGCAGGTGATAGGGATCGGTAGGTGAGAAGGAGCCAGTAGGTGAGGGGGAGGCAGGGGGCAGTAGGTGAGGAGAGAGGGGGCAGTGGTAAGTGGGAGACAGTAGGTGAGGGGGAGGCAGGAAACAGGTGGCAGTAGGTGAGGGGGAGGCAGGAGAGAGTTACTTTTAGAATGAGAGTGGCAGCTGACAGGGTAGCGTCTAGTTGGTGGGCGGGGTTATACAGGAACGAGGCTTGGTAGCAGATAATGGGCGGCACAAAGCGCGTGGGGTTATGGGTAGAGACTGCGGAGATGAATGGTAGATGCTAGAATCAAGTGGGCTAAGGGACCTTTTCCGTAAGGGGGAGGAGTTACGACACAAGGGGGAGGAGATAGGCCAGCGGGATAGTTCCTCTACTATCCACGCCACCAACTATTACTTTTATTAATTAGGTGGTGAGCGGAGCGGAGCGAGCCACCGTGCCCGAAGCGTGGCGAGCGTACTTTTCGGGTACCCTGTTCGCCCGTAGCTCCTCCCCCTGGTAACGTAGCTCCTCCCCTAGGTACGTCACAAGGTCCCTTCAGCCACTCCGATATAGAACCAACCGGAGATGAATGCACGGGGCGCTATATTTGCGCGGTTGATGCGAGATCCAAATGAGCTAAGGGACCTTTTCCGTCACTGGGCGGAGCCACGACACAAGGGGGAGGAACTAGGCCAGCGGGATAGTTCCTCTACTATCCACGCCACCAACTATTACCATTAGTAATCAGGTAGAGAGCGAAGCGGAGCGAGCTACCGAGCCCGCGAGGGTACTTTTCGGCCGGGTACCCTGTTCGGCCGTAGCTCCTCCCCCTGGTGACGTGTCTCCTCCCCTTGGTACGTCAGAAGGTGCCTTCTCCCACTCCGCTATAGAATCAGCCATACATATTTGCGGGGTTACTCTGCCAGTGCCACCCACTCTTCCGTCTATTGGCCGCAGCGCCTGTCACTCAGTTAGCCCCGTCCACTCTGCTATCATTGGCCGTAGCATTCACATTACCCATAACCCCCTGCGCTGCGTACCAATACCTATCTGCAGTCAAGCCTCGTTCCTGTGTGTAGATCCGCCTATCTGCTGGCGCTTCCTGTGTGCATTATCCTCACTTCCGGCTGTGACTTGCCGCTCTCATCCTTCAGGTAACTCTTCCCTGCCCGTCTCCTGCCCCGCCCTGTCACCTGCCTGTAGGGCCGGTAACAGAGATCTTGCTCCTCCCCTCATGTGGCCGTTATGTAGTAGATAGGATACAGTGGGATATAGGTGACTGACTGGCCTGGACAGTGTGACCTTACTCATTGTGTAACATGTCAGCTGCAGAGCATTAATAAGACACTGGCAGTGTGTGTGCTGCAGGCTGACCCCCCTCAATGCCGTCCTCTCCATCAGTCACATCAGTATACAGGTTTAAAATGTCAGATGCCCGCTAGGTGGGTGCTACAGGTATAACGACGGCCATCCGCTGCAGAGATGCCAGGGTGCTTTATAAAATGCCAGTATCAGAAGAGACTGACGTTACGTATGTACCAAGAGTTTCTGCAGCGGCTGTGCCTGGGTCCACAAATCTCCCTATTTGCCAATTGCAGGCCTGGTATTTACTCTTTATTTCTCTTACGTCCCAGAGGATGCTGGGGACTCTGTAAGGACCATGGGGTATAGACGGGCTCCGCAGGAGATAGGGCACCTAAAAAGAACTTTGACTATGGGTGTGCACTGGCTCCTCCCTCTATGCCCCTCCTCCGGACCTCAGTTAGATTCTGTGCCCAGAGGAGAAAGGGTGCACTGCAAAGAGCTCTCCAGAGTTTTTCTGTTTTGGCAACAGGCTCCCTGCATCGTGGCACTGAGGAGAGAGAAGCAGAGCTGGCTTGTCAAGTTGGGCACTGTTTCTAAGGCTACTGGACACCATTAGCTCCAGAGGGTGTCGGAACACAGGTCTCACCTGGGGTTCGTCGATGAGCCGCGCCGCCGTCCTCACAGATGCCGAAGATAGAAGCCGGGTGAGTATGAGGAGGCAGAAGACATCAGGCGGCAGAAGACATCAGATCTTCATGAGGTAAGGCGCGCAGCTTACCATTGCTCCCACTATACACACTCAGAGCAGCACTGAAGGGTGCAGGGCGCTGGGGGGGGGCGACCTGGGCAGCAATATTCCTCACTTCTGGGCATGTTAAGATGGATTAGGCTGCTGAGGCAGTAAATCCAAGAATCCCCCGCCATTTTAATTAAAAAAACACTGGGACCGAAGCCCACCATCGGGTGGGCGGGGCTTGATCCTCAGCACTAACCAGCGCCATTTTCTCCACAGAAGCTGCATGCTGAACGCTGGCTCCCTGGTCTCTCCCCTGCTGAACTTCACAGGCTGGAAAAAAGAGGAGGGGGGCACATTGGCGACGTAGTGAGTGGGAATTGGAATATTATTATATAAAAAAGCGCTATCTGGTCATATTTTTCCACAATGTTATTAAGCGCTGGGTGTGTGCTGGCATACTCTCACTCTGTCTCTCCTAAGGGCCTGGTTGGGGTTTTGTCCCCTTGTAGGTTAATCCCTCTGTGTGTGGGGTGTCGGTACGTGGTGTCGACATGTCTGAAGCGGAAGGCTTCTCCAAGGAGGAGGTGGACAAATGAGTGGTGTGTCCTCGTCGGTTGTGCCGACTCCGGAATGGATGGACATGTGGCATATGTTGAATGCAAGTGTGGCATCTTTACATAAAAGGCTTGATAAGGCTGAATTAGGGGTGACATCAGGGGGTCAATCCACGGATTGGACCGACTCACAGGGCCCGTCGGGGTCTCAAAAGCGTCCCTTAACACAAGACACTACTACCGACACGGATTCTGATTCCAGTGTCGACTATGACGAAGTAAAATTGCACCCTAGGGTGACTAAAACCATTCAGTGTATGATTGTGGCAATACGGGATGTGTTGCATATTGAGGATCAATCCTCGGTCCCTGACACAAGGGTACACATGTTTAAGGGAAAGAAACAGATTATTAATTTTCCCACATCTCATGAATTAAATGAATTCTTTGGAAAAGCTTGGGAGACTCCGGAAAAGAGACCGCAGATCCCCAAAAGAATTTATATGGCATACCCCTTCCCTAAACAGGACAGGGAGATTTGGGAATCATCCCCCACTGTGGACAAGGCCCTGATGCGCTTGTCCAAGAAAGAGGCGCTACCGTCTCCAGACACAGCGGCCCTTAAGGACCCTGCAGATCACAGGCAAGAAACTACCTTAAAGTGTATTTATTCTAATACGGGTGCTGTGCTAAGACCGACAATTGCGTCGGCATGGGTGTGTAGCGCAATTGCAGCTTGGACAGATGAGCTGACAGATCAATTTGATAATATGGATAAGGATACTATATTCCTTACTCTAACCCATATTAAAGACGCAGTCTTATTTATGAGGGATGCTCAAAGGGACATTGGACTGCTAGCTTCTAGGGCCAATGCCATGTCTATCTCGGCGAGAAGATCCTTATGGACTCGCCAATGGACGGGTGATGCGGATTCCAAAAAAACATATGGAAGTACTACCCTATAAGGGTGAGGTATTGTTTGGGGATGGGCTGACGGACCTGGTTTCCACAGCTACAGCAGGTAAATCAAATTTTTTACCATATATTCCCCAACAGCAAAAGAAAGTAACACCCTATCAGATGCAGTCCTTTCGGTCGCACAAGTCCAGAAGAGGTCGGGGATCCTCTTTCCTCGCCAGAGGTAAGAGCAGAGCCAAAAGAGCACCTGCTTCGGCAGGTGCCCAGGACCAAAAGTCCTCCCGGCTGCTCCAAAACCCACAGCATGACGCTGGGGCTCCCCTGAGGGAGTCCGCACCGGTGGGGGGCACGTCTTCGACTTTTCAGTCAGACCTGGGTCAGATCAGACCTGAATCCCTGGGTGTTGGAAATAGTTTCCCAGGGTTACAAACTGGAATTCGAGGAGGTGCCCCCGCACCGATTTTTCAAATCGGCCCTACCAGCTTCCACATCGTAAAGGGATGTAGTGTTAGCTGCAATTCAAACGCTGTGTATACAGCAAGTGATAATCAAGGTTCCCCTGCACCAGCAGGGAAGAGGTTACTACTCAACCCTATTTGTGGCCCCGAAACCGGACGGTTCGGTCAGACCTATTTTGAATCTGAAATCCCTAAACCTGTACATAAAAAGATTCAAATTCAAAATGGAATCACTCAGAGCGATAATAGCCAACATGGAGGAGGGGGAGTTTATGGTGTCTCTGGACATAAAGGATGCGTACCTTCATGCCCCCATATATGCCCCCCATCAGGAATACCTGAGATTCGCTGTACAGGATTGTCATTACCAATTTCAGACGTTGCCGTTTGTACTCTCCACGGCCCTGAGGCTTTTCACCAAGATAATGGCGGAGATGATGGTGGTCCTGCGCAAGCATGGAGTCACAATTATCCCATACTTGAACGATCTCCTGATAAAAGCGAGATCAAGAGAGAAATTGCTGAGCAGTGTGGCGCTCTCTCTGAGAGTGCTCCTGCAACATGGTTGGATTCTAAATCTACCGAAGTCACAGTTGATTCCGACAACTCGACTACCGTTCCTAGGTATGATACTGGATACGGAACAAATGAAGGTCTTCCTCCCAATAGAGAAAGCCCAGGACATCCAGAACATGGTCAGAGACCTGCTAAAACCGAAAAGGGTGTCAGTTCACCAATGCACTCGAGTTCTGGGAAAAATGGTGGCGGCCTACGAGGCCATTCCCTTCGGAAGGTTCCATGCAAGGACTTTTCAATGGGACCTTCTGGACAAGTGGTCCGGATCCCATCTGCACTTAAATCGGAAAATAACCCTGTCCCCAGGGGCCAGGGTGTCTCCTGTGGTGGTTGCAAAGTACTCACCTGCTGGAGGGTCGCAGGTTCGGAATTCAGGATTGGATCCTGGTTACCACGGACGCGAGCCTCCGAGGATGGGGAGCAGTCACACAAGGAAGACATTTTCAGGGACTGTGGTCAGACCAGGAGTCCTGTCTACACATCAATGTGTTGGAACACAGGGCCATTTACAACGGCCTTCCACAAACGGAGTCTTCTTCGAAACCTACCTGTTCTGATTCAATCAGACAATGTCACAGCAGTGGCTCATGTGAACTGCCAAGGCGGGACAAGAAGCAGAGCCGCGATGGCGGAAGCCACCAGGATTCTTCGCTGGGCGGAAAATCACGTAAGCGCTCTGTCGGCTGTCTTCATTCCGAGAGTGAACAACTGGGAAACAGACTTCCTCAGCAGACACGATCTCCATCCAGGAGAGTGGGGACTTCATCAAGAAGTGTTTGCAGACGTAACGCGTCTTTGGGGAACTCCTCAAATAGACATGATGGCGTCTCGCCTCAACAAAAAGCTTAGGAGGTATTGTGCCAGGTCTCGGGACCCTCAGGCAGTGGCAGTAGACGCTCTGATAACACCGTGGGTGTTCAAATTGGTCTACGTGTTTCCTCCTCTTCCTCTCATCACAAAAGTGTTGAGGATCATAAGGCAAAGAAGAGTACAGACGATACTCGTTGTCCCAGACTGGCCACGAAGGGCCTGGTACTCAGATCTACAAGAGATGCTCACAGGAGATCCCTGGCCTCTTCCTCTGAGGGAAGACCCGTTGCAACAGGGGCCCTGTGTATTTCAGGACTTACCGCGGTTACGTTTGACGGCATGGCGGTTGAACGCCGAATCCTAGCGAAAAAGGGGATTCCGGAAGAGGTCATCCCTACTTTAATAAAGGCTAGGAAGGAGGTGACCGTTAAGCATTATCACCGTATCTGGCAAAAGTATGTGTCTTGGTGTGAGACCAAGAATGCACCTACGGAAGATTTTCATCTGGGTCGTTTTCTCCACTTCCTACAGACAGGAGTGGATATGGGCCTGAAATTAGGCTCTGTTAAGGTACAGATTTCGGCCCTCTTGATTTTCATTCAGAAGGAATTGACTTCTCTTCCAGACGTTTGTAAAGGGAGTGCTACACATCCAGCCTCCTTTTGTGCCTCCAGTGGCACCGTGGGACCTTAACGTGATGTTGCAGTTCCTAAAATCACACTGGTTTGAACCGCTTAACAAGGTTGAGTTGAAATTTCTTACTTGCAAGGTGGTCATGTTGTTGGCCTTGGCATCAGCAAGGCGAGTATCAGAATTGGCTGCTTTTTCACACAAAAGCCCCTACTTGATTTTTCATGTGGATCGAGCTGAATTGAGGACATGTCCGCAATTTTTGCCTAAGGTGGTTTCTTCATTCCATGTGAATCAACCTGTTGTGGTGCCTGTGGCTACAAGTGACCTGGAGCATTCCAGATCCCTGGACGTAGTCAGGGCCTTAAAGATTTATGTAGCCAGGACAGCTAGAATTAGGGAAACGGAGGCTCTGTTTGTGCTGTATGCGGTCAATAAGATTGGCGCACCTGCTTTGAAGCAGACTATTGCTCACTGGATCTGTAATACGATTCAGCAGGCTCACTCTACGGCTGGATTGCCGGTACCAAATTCGGTTCAGGCCCATTCCACTAGGAAGGTGGGCTCTTCTTGGGCGGCTGCCCGAGGCGTTTCGGCATTACAAGTTTGCCGAGCGGCGACTTGGTCGGGGTCAAACACTTTTGCTAACTTCTACAAGTTTGATACCCTGGCTGATGAGGACCTAGCGTTTGCTCAGTCGGTGCTGCAGAGCCATACGCACTCTCCCGCTCGATTGGATGCTTTGGTATAAACCCCATGGTCCTTACAGAGTCCCCAGCATCCTCTAGGACGTAAGAGAAAATAAGATTTTCTCTAACGTCCTAGTGGATGCTGGGGACTCCGTCAGGACCATGGGGAATAGCGGGCTCCGCAGGAGACAGGGCACATCTAAAAAGCTTTTTAGGTCACATGGTGTGTACTGGCTCCTCCCCCTATGACCCTCCTCCAAGCCTCAGTTAGGTTTTTGTGCCCGTCCGAGAAGGGTGCAAACTGGATGGCTCTCTTAAGGAGCTGTTTAGTAAAGTTTTTTTTAGGTTTCTAATCAGTGATTCCTGCTGGCGACAGGATCACTGCAACGAGGGACTTAGGGGAGAGACTTGCAACTCACCTGCGTGCAGGAGGATTGAAGTTTTAGGCTACTGGACACTGAGCTCCAGAGGGAGTCGGAACACAGGTCAGCCTGGGGTTCGTCCCGGAGCCGCGCCGCCGATCCCCCTTACAGACGCTGAAGAAAGACGGCGGAACGGAGGTCCGGAAACAGGCGGCAGAAGACTTCACAGTCTTCAGAGAGGTAGCGCACAGCACTGCAGCTGTGCGCCATTGTTGCTACACGGCTCACTGACACGGTCACGGAGGGTGCAGGGCGCTGCTGGGGGCGCCCTGGGCAGCAATATAAATACCTATTTGGCAAATAAATACATCACATATAGCCATTAAGGCTATATGTATGTATTTAACCCAGGCCAGTTTTCCTAATAACCGGGAGAAAAGCCCGCCGTGAAAGGGGCGGAGCTTATTCTCCTCAGCACTCAGCGCCATTTTCCTGACCAGCTCCGCTGGTGAGGAAGGCTCCCACTCTCCCCTGCACTACAGAAACAGGGTTAAAGAGAAGGGGGGCATAAATTGGCGATATAATTATATATTAAGAGCCCATATATAGAAACAACACCTTCTAGGGTTGTTATATACATTATGGCGCTTTTGGTGTGTGCTGGCAAACTCTCCCTCTGTCTCCCCAAAGGGCTAGTGGGTCCTGTCCTCTATCAGAGCATTCCCTGTATGTGTGTGCTGTAGGTCGGTACGTGTGTGTCGACATGTATGAGGAAAATGTTGGTGAGGAGACGGAGAAAATTGCCTGTAATGGTGATGTCACTCTCTAGGGAGTCGACACCAGAATGGATGGCTTACTTATGGAATTACGTGATAATGTCAACACGCTGCAAGCCGGTTGACGACATGAGACAGCCGGCGGACAAATTAGTATCGGTCCAGGCGTCTCAGACACCGTCAGGGGCTTGTAAAAACGCCCATTTACCTCAGTCGGTCGACAGACACTGACACGGACACTGACCCCAGTGTCGACGGTGAAGAAACAAACGTATTTCTCTGACGTCCTAGTGGATGCTGGGGACTCCGTAAGGACCATGGGGAATAGCGGCTCCGCAGGAGACTGGGCACAAAAGTAAAGCTTTAGAACTACCTGGTGTGCACTGGCTCCTCCCCCTATGACCCTCCTCCAAGCCTCAGTTAAATTTTTGTGCCCGAACGAGAAGGGTGCACACTAGGTGGCTCTCCTGAGCTGCTTAGTGAAAAGTTTAGTTTTAGGTTTTTTATGTTCAGTGAGACCTGCTGGCAACAGGCTCACTGCATCGAGGGACTAAGGGGAGAAGAAGCGAACTCACCTGCGTGCAGAGTGGATTGGGCTTCTTAGGCTACTGGACATTAGCTCCAGAGGGACCGATCACAGGCCCAGCCATGGATAGGTCCCAGAGCCGTGCCGCCGGCCCCCTTACAGAGCCAGAAGACAGAAGAGGTCCGGAAAATCGGCGGCAGAAGACGTCCTGTCTTCAACAAGGTAGCGCACAGCACTGCAGCTGTGCGCCGTTGCTCTCAGCACACTTCACACTCCGGTCACTGAGGGTGCAGGGCGCTGGGGGGGGGGGCGCCCTGAGACGCAATAAAAACACCTTGGATGGCGAAAAATGCATCACATATAGCTCCTGGGCTATATGGATGAATTTAACCCCTGCCAGAATACACAGAAAAACGGGAGATAAGGCCGCCGAGAAGGGGGCGGAGCCTATCTCCTCAGCACACTGGCGCCATTTTCCCTCACAGCTCCGTTGGAGGGAAGCTCCCTGGCTCTCCCCTGCAGTCACTACACTACAGAAAGGGTTAAAAAAGAGAGGGGGGCACTAATTACGCGCAGTATTAAAAATACAGCAGCTATAAGGGGAAAACACTTATATAAGGTTATCCCTGTATATATATAGCGCTCTGGTGTGTGCTGGCAAACTCTCCCTCTGTCTCCCCAAAGGGCTAGTGGGGTCCTGTCCTCTATCAGAGCATTCCCTGTGTGTGTGCTGTGTGTCGGTACGCTTGTGTCGACATGTATGAGGAGAAAAATGATGTGGAGACGGAGCAGATTGCCTGTAATAGTGATGTCACCCCCTAGGGGGTCGACACCTGAGTGGATGAACTGTTGGAAGAAATTACGTGACAGTGTCAGCTCTGTATAAAAGACAGTGGTTGACATGAGACAGCCGGCTACTCAGCTTGTGCCTGTCCAGACTTCTCATAGGCCGTCAGGGGCTCTAAAGCGCCCGTTACCTCAGATGGCAGATATAGACGCCGACACGGATACTGACTCCAGTGTCGACGGTGAAGAGACAAATGTGACTTCCAGTTGGGCCACACGTTACATGATTGAGGCAATGAAAAATGTTTTACACATTTCTGATAATACGAGTACCACCAAAAAGGGGTATTATGTTCGGTGAGGAAAAACTACCTGTAGTTTTCCTGAATCTGAGAAATTAAATGAGGTGTGTGATGATGCGTGGGTTTCCCCCGATAACAACTGATAATTTCTAAAATGTTATTGGCATTATATCCTTTCCCGCCAGAGGTTAGGGTGCGTTGGGAAACACCCCCTAGGGTGGATAAAGCGCTCACACGCTTGTAAGAACAAGGGCTCTACCCTCTCCTGAGATGGCCGCCCTTAAGGATCCTGCTGATAGAAAGCAGGAGGGTATCCTAAAATGTATTTACACACATACTGGTGTTATACTGCGACCAGCAATCGCCTCAGACTGGATGTGCAGTGCTGGGTTGGCGTGGTCGGATTCCCTGACAAAAAATATTGATACCCTAGATAGGGACAGTATATTATTGCCTATAGAGCATTTAAAAGATGCATTTCTATATATGCGTGATGCACAGCGGAATATTTGCCGACTGGCATCAAGTCTAAGTGCGTTGTCCATTTCTGCCAGTAGAGGGTTATGGACATGACAGTGGTCAGGTGATGCGGATTCCAAACGGCATTTGGAAGTATTGCCTTATTAAGGGGAGGAGTTATTTGGGGTCGGTCTTTCAGACCTGGTGGCCACGGCAACAGCTGGGAAATCCACGTTTGTACCCCAGGTCGCCTCTCAACATAAGAAGACGCCGTATTATCAGGCGCAGTCTTTTCGTGGGCAAGCGGGCAAAAGGTTCCTCATTTCTGCCCCGTGACAGAGGGAGAGGAAAAAGGCTGCAGAAATCAGCCAGTTCCCAGGAACAGAAGCCGTCTCCCGCCTCTGCCAAGCCCTCAGTATGACGCTGGGGCTTTACAAGCAGAATCAGGCACGGTGGGGGCCCGTCTCAATGAATTTCAGCACGCAGTGGGCTCACTCGCAAGTAGACCCCTGGATCCTTCAGGTGATATCTCAGGGGTACAAATTGGAATTCGAGACGTCTCCCCCTCGCCGTTTCCTAAAGTCGGCTTTACCGATGTCTCCTTCTGACAGGGAGGCAGTTTTGGAAGCCATTCACAAGCTGTATTCCCAGCAGGTGATAATCAAGGTACCCCTCCTGCAACAGGGAACGGGGTATTATTCCACACTGTTGTGGTACCGAAGCCGGACGGCTCGGTGAGACCGATTCTAAATCTAAAATCTTGAACACTTACATACGGAGGTTCAAATTCAAGATTGAGTCACTCAGAGCAGTGATTGCGAACCTGGAAGAAGGGGACTACATGATGTCTCGGGACATCAAGGATGCTTACCTTCATGTCCCAATTTACCCTTCTCACCAAGTGTACCTCAGGTTTATGGTACAGAACTGTCACTATCAGTTTCAGACGCTGCCGTATGGATGGTCCACGGCACCCCGGGTCTTTACCAAGGTCATGGCCGAAATGATGATACTCCTTCGAAGGAAGGGAATTTTAGTTATCCCTTACTTGGACGATTCCCTGATAAGGGTAAGATCCAGGGAACAGTTGGAGGTCGGTGTAGCACTATCTCAGGTAGTGTTGCGGCAGCATGATTGGATTCTCAATATTCCAAAATCGCAGCTGATTCCGACGACTCGTCGTCTGTTCCTAGGGATGATCCTGGACACAGTCCAGAAAAAGGTGTTTCTCCCGGAGGAGAAAGTCAGGGAGTTATCCGAGCTAGTCGGGAACCTCCTATAACCGAGCCAAGTCTCAGTACATCAATGAAAGGGTTCTGGGAAAAATGGTGGCTTCCTACGAAGCAATCCCATTCGGCAGATTCCACGCAAGAACTTTCCAGTGGGACCTGCTGGACAAATGGTCCGGGTCGCATCTTCAGATGCATCAGCGGATAACCCTGTCACCAAGCACAAGGGTGTCTCTCCTGTGGTGGTTGCAGAGTGCTCATCTTCTAGAGGGCCGCAGATTCGGCATTCAGGACTGGGTCCTGGTGACCACGGATGCCAGCCTGCGAGGCTGGGGAGCAGTCACACAGGGAAGGAATTTCCAGAGCTTATGGTCAAGCCTGGAGACATCACTTCACATAAATATCCTGAAGCTAAGGGCCATTTACAATGCTCTAAGCTCAGCAAGACCTCTGCTTCAAGGTCACCCGGAGTTGATCCATTCGGACAACATCACGGCAGTCACCCACGTAAACAGACAGGGTGACACAAGAAGCAGGAGGGCAATGGCAGAAGCTGCAAGGATTCTTCGCTGGGCGGAAAATCATGTGATAGCACTGTCAGCAAGTGGGGACTTCACCCAGAAGTCTTCCACATGTTTATAAAACTCGACAAGTATTGCGCCGGGTCAAGGGACCCTCCGGCAATAGCTGTAGACGCTCTGGTAACACAGTGGGTGTACCAGTCAGTGTATGTGTTCCCTCCTCTGCCTCTCATACCCAAGGTACTGAGAATTATAAGATGGAGAGGAGTAAGCACTATATTCGGGCTCCGGATTGGCCAAAAAGGACTTGGTAATCGGAACTTCAAGAGATGCTCACGGAAGGATCCGTGGCCTCTACCTCTAAGAAGGGACCTGCTCCAGCAAGGACCCTGTCTGTTCCAAGACTTACCGCGACTGCGTTTGACGGCATGGCGGTTGAACGCCGGATCCTGAAGGAGAAAGGCATTCCGGATGAAGTCATTCCTATCCTGATCAAAGCCAGGAAAGATATAACCGCAAAACATTATCACCGCATTTGGCGAAAATATGTTGCGTGGTGCGAGGCCAGTAAGGCCCCGACGGAGGAATTTTCAACTAGGTCGATTCCTACATTTCCTGCAAACAGGAGTGTCTATGGGCCTGAAATGGGGGTCCATTAAGGTTCAAATTTCGGCCCTGTCAATTTTCTTCCAAAAAGAACTAGCTTCAGTCCCTGAAGTTCAGACGTTTGTGAAAGGGGTACTGTATATACAGCCTCCTTTTGTGCCTCCAGTGGCACCTTGGGATCTAAATGTAATTTTTGGGTTCCAAAAGTCACATTGGTTTGAACCACTTAAATATGTGGAGTTAAAATATCTCACATGGAAAGTGGTCATGCTGTTGGCCCTGGCCTGGGCCAGGTGCGTGTCAGAATTGGCGGCTTTATCCTGTAAAAGCCCTCATCTGATTTTCCATTCGGACAGGGCGGAATTGAGGACTTGTCCTCAGTTTCTCCCTAAGGTGGTTTTCAGCGTTTCACCTGAATCAACCTATTGTGGTGCCTGCGGCTACTAGGGATTTGGAGGACTCCAAGTTGCTAGACGTTGTCAGGGCCCTGGAAATATAGGTTTCCAGGACGGCTGGAGTCAGAAAATCTGACTCGTTGTTTATTCTGTATGCACCCAACAAGCTGGGTGCTCCTGCTTCTAAGCAGACTATTGCTCGTTGGATTTGTAGTACAATTCAGCTTGCACATTCTGTGGCAGGCCTGCCACAGACAAAATCTGTAAAAGCCCATTCCACAAGGAAGGTGGGCTCATCTTGGGCGGCTGCCCGAGGGGTCTCGGCTTTACAACTTTGCCGAGCAGCTACTTGGTCAGGAGCAAATACGTTTGTAAAATTCTACAAATTTGATACCCTTGCTGAGGAGGACCTGGAGTTCTCTCATTTGGTGCTGCAGAGTCATCCGCACTCTCCCGCCCGTTTGGGAGCTTTGGTATAATCCCCATGGTCCTTACGGAGTCCCCAGCATCCACTAGGACGTCAGAGAAAATAAGAATTTACTTACCGATAATTCTATTTCTCGTAGTCCGTAGTGGATGCTGGGCGCCCATCCCAAGTGCGGATTGTCTGCAATACTGGTACATAGTTATTGTTACCAAAAAAATCGGGTTATTGCTGTAGGGAGCCATCTTTTCTAGAGGCTCCTCTGTAATCATGCTGTTAACTGGGTTTAGATCACAAGTTATATGGTGTGATTGGTGTGGCTGGTATGAGTCTTACACGGGATTCAAAATCCTTCCTTATTGTGTACGCTCGTCCGGGCACAGTATCCTAACTGAGGCTTGGAGGAGGGTCATAGGGGGAGGAGCCAGTGCACACCAGGTAGTTCTAAAGCTTTACTTTTGTGCCCAGTCTCCTGCGGAGCCGCTATTCCCCATGGTCCTTACGGAGTCCCCAGCATCCACTACGGACTACGAGAAATAGAATTATCGGTAAGTAAATTCTTATTTTTTCCTTTAGGGCCACAAGTTACATGTTAAGGGCAATGAAGGAGGTGTTACGTATTTCTGATACCACAAGTACCACAAATAAGGGTATTTTGTAGGGTGGGAATAAACTACTTGTAGTTTTGCCTGAATCAGATAAATTAAATGAAGTGTGTGATGATACGTGGGGTTCCTCCGACAGAAAGTTAGGGGCGGTATACCCTTTTTCCCGCCAGTAGTAAGGGCGAGTTGGAAAACACACCTTAGGGTGGACAAGGCGCTCACACGCATATAAAAAACATGGCGTTACCGTTTCCAGATACGGCCGCCCTCAAGGAGCCAGCTGATAGGAAGCTGAAAAATATCATAACAGTATATACACACATACTGGTGTTATACTACGACCAGCAATCGCCTCAGCCTGGATGTGCAGCGCTGAGGGGGCTTGGTCGGATTTCCTGACTGAAAATTTTGATACCCTTGACAGGGACAGGATTTTATTGTCTATAGAGCATTTTAGGGATGCATTTCTATATATGTGTGATGCGCAGAGGCATATTTGCATTCTGGCATCAAAGAGTAAATGTGATGTACATATCTGCCAGACGAAGACACGACAGTGGTCAGGTGAGGCAGATTCCAGACGGCATATGGAAGTATTGCCGTATAAAGGGGCGGTCCATTGGACCTGGTGGCCATGGCAACAGCTGAAAAATCCACCTTTTGTTACCCCGAGTCACATATTGGCAGAAAAGGACACAGTCTTTTCAGTCTCAGTCCTTTCGTCCCCATACGGGCAGGCGGGCGAAGGCCAGTCATATCTGCCCAGGGGGAGAGGAAAGGGAAGAAGACTGCAGCAAGCAGCTCATTCCCAGGAACAGAAGCTCCTCACGGCTTCTGCCAAGTCCGCAGCATAACGCTGGGGCCGTACAAGCGGACTCAGGTGCGGTAGGGGGTCATCTCAAGAGTTTCAGCAACACTCGCAAGGGAACTCCGGGATCCTACATGTAATATCCCAGGTGTACATTGGAAATTCGAGACGTCTCCCCCTCACACAATTCACAGGCTGTATTCCCAGCAGGTGATAATCAAAGTACCCTTCTTACAACAAGGAAGGGGGTAGTATTCCACACTATATTGTGGTACTGAAGCCAACCGGCTCGGTGAGATCTGAAATATTTGAACACTTACATACAAGCGTTCAAATCAAGATGGAGTCACTCGGAGCAGTGATAGCGAACCAGGAAGAAGGGGACGATATGATGTCACTGGATATCAGGGACGTTTACCTACAGGTCCAAATTTGCCCTTCTCACCAAGGGTACTTCAGGTTCCTGGTACAGAACTGTCACTATCAGTTCAGACGCTGCCGTTTGGATGGTCCACGGCGCCCCGGGTCTTTACCAAGGTAATGGCCGGAATGATGATTTTTCTTAAAAGAAACATGGACGCTTTCCTGATAAGGGCAAGGTCCAGAGAACAGTTGGAGGTCGGAGTAGCACTATCTTAAGTAGTTCTACGACAGCACGAGTGGATTCTAAATATTCCAAAATCGCAGCTTTTTCCGACGACACGTCTACTGTTCCTAGGGAAGATTCTGGACACAGTCCAGAAAAACGTGTTTCTCCCAGTGGAGAAAACCAGGGAGTTATCCGAGCTAATCGGGATCCTCCTAAAACCAGGAAAAGTGTCAGTGCATCATTGCACAAGAGTCCTGGTAAAAATGGTGGCTTATTACGAAGCAATTCCATTCGGCAGATTTCCCGCAAGAACTCTTCAGTGGGATCTGCTGGACAAATGGTCCGGATCGCATCCTCAGATGCATCAGCGGATAACCCTATATCCAAGGAAAAGGGTGTCTCTCCTGTGGTGATTACAGAGTGCTCATCTTCTAGAGGGCCGCAGATTCGGCATTCAGGATTGGATGCCGGTGACCACGGAGGCCAGCCTGAGAGGCTGGGGAACAGTCACACAGGGAAAAAATTTCCAGGGAAGTGTGATTAAGTCTGGAGAATTCTCTCCGCATAAATAAGCTTAGAGCAAATTTATAATGCTCTAAACTTAGCTAGACCTCTGCTTCAAGGTCAGCCGGTATTGATCCAGTGGGATAACATCACGGCAGTCGCCCACGTAAACAGAAGGGCGGCACAAGAAGCAGGAGGGCAGTGAAAACTGCAAGGATTTTTCGCTAGGCGGAAAATCATGTGATAGCACTGTCAGCAGTGTTCTTTCCGGGAGTGGACGACTGGGAAGCAGACTTCCTCAGCAGGCATGACCTCCACCCGGGAGAGTGGAAACTTCATAGGGAAGTTTTTCAACATGATTGTGGACCGTTGGCAAAGACCAAAGGTGGACATGATGGCGTCCCGCCCGAACAAAAACGGGACAGGTATTCCGCCAGGTCATGAGACCTTCAGGCGATAGCTGTGGATGTTCTGGTAACACCGTGGGTGTACCAGTCTGTGTATGTGTTCCCTCCTCTGTTTCTCATAACCAGGGTATTGAGAATTATAAGACATAGAGGAGTATGAACTATACTAGTGGCTCCGGATTGGCCAAGAGGGACTTGGTACCCGGAACTTCAAGAAATGCTCACAGAGGACTAAGGGCCTGGGGAGCTAAGAAGGGACTTGATTCAGCAAGTACCATGTCTATTCCAAGACTTACCGCGGCTGCGTTTGACGGCATGGCGGTTGAATGCCGGATCCTGAGGGGAAAAGGCATTCCATAAGAGGTCATACCTACCCTGGTCAAAGCCAGGAAGGAGGTGACCGCACAACGTCATCACCACATGTGGTGAAAATATGTTGCGTGGGTGAGGCCAGGAAGGCTCCACGACGGAAATTCAACTAGGTCGATTTCTACACTTCCTGAAAACAGGAGTGTTTTGGACCTCAAATTGGGGTTCATTAACATTTAAATTTCGGCCCTGTAGATTTTCTTCCAGAAAGAATTGACTTCAGTTCCTGAAGTCCAGATTGTAAAGGATGTATTGCATATACAGCTTTTTTGTGCCCCTAGGGGCACCGTGAGATCTCAACATAGTGTTGGGATTTCTTAAAATCATATTGGTTTGAACCGCTCAAATCTGTGGATTTGAAATATCTCACATGGAAAGTGACCATGCTGTTGACAAATATCTCACATGGGAAGTGACCATGTTGTTAGCCCTGGCTTCGGCCAGGCGATTGTCAGAATGGGCGGCTTTGTCTTACAAAAGCCCATATTAAAATTTTCCATTTGAACAGGACAGAACTGGGACTCGTCTCCAGTTTCTTCATGAAGGGGTGTCAGCGTTTTCACCTGAAACAACCTCTTGTGGTGCCTGCGGCTACTAGGGACTTGGAGGACTCCAAGTTACTAGACGTGGTCAGGGCCCTAAAAATATATATATATATATATAGTTAGGACGGCTGGAGTCAGAAAGTCTGACTTGCTGTTTATACTGTATACACCCAACAAGCTGGGTGCTCATGCTTCTAAGCAGTCTATTGCACGCTGGATTTGTAGTACAATTCAGCTTGCACATTCTGTGGCAGGCCTGCCACAGACGAAATATGTAGATGCCCATTCCACAAGGAAGGTGGGCTCATCCTGGGCGGCTGCCCGAGGAGTCTCGGCATTACAACTTTGCCGAGCAGCTACGTGGTCAGGGGAGAACACGTTTGTAAAATTTTACAAATTTTGATACTCTGGCTAAGGAGGACCTGGAGTTCTCTCATTCGGTGCTGCAGAGTCATCCGCACTCTCCCGCCCGTTTGGGAGCTTTGGTATAATCCCCATGGTCCTGACGGAGTCCCCAGCATCCACTAGGACGTTAGAGAAAATAAGAATTTACTTACCGATAATTCTATTTCTCGTAGTCTGTAGTGGATGCTGGGCGCCCATCCCAAGTGCGGATTGTCTGCAATGCTTGTACATAGTTATTGTTACAAAAATCGGGTTATTACTATTGTTGTGAGCCATCTTTTCGGAGGCTACTTTCGTTTTGTTATCATACTGTTAACTGGGTTCAGATCACAAGTTGTACGGTGTGATTGGTGTGGCTGGTATGAGTCTTACCCGGGATTCAAGATCCTTCCTTATTGTGTACGCTCGTCCGGGCACAGTACCTAACTGAGGCTTGGAGGAGGGTCATAGGGGGAGGAGCCAGTACACACCATGTGACCTAAAAAGCTTTTTAGATGTGCCCTGTCTCCTGCGGAGCCCGCTATTCCCCATGGTCCTGACGGAGTCCCCAGCATCCACTACGGACTACGAGAAATAGAATTATCGGTAAGTAAATTCTTATTTTAAACCTACCGGTAAATCTATTTCTCCTAGTCCGTAGTGGATGCTGAGCGCCCGTCCCAGTGCGGAAACTCTGCAAGACTTGTATATAGTTGTTGCTTACATAAGGGTTATGTTACAGTTGAAATCGGTCTTGGACCGTTACTGTTCATACGGTTAACTGGTTATGTATGATCCAGGTTACATGGTATGCTTGGTGTGGGCTGGTATGAATCTTGCCCTTGGATTTCTAAATCCTGCCTTGTATTGTCCATCTCCTCTGGGCACAGTTCTCTAACTGAGGTCTGGAGGAGGGGCATAGAGGGAGGAGCCAGTGCACACCCATAGTCAAAGTTCTTTTTAGGCGCCCTATCTCCTGCGGAGCCCGTCTATACCCCATGGTCCTAACGGAGTCCCCAGCATCCTCTACGGACTAGGAGAAATAGATTTACCGGTAGGTTTAAAATCTTATTTCTCTAACGTCCTAGTGGATGCTGGGAACTCCGAAAGGACCATGGGGAATAGCGGCTCCGCAGGAGACTGGGCACAACTAAAGAAAGCTTTTGGTCACCTGGTGTGCACTGGCTCCTCCCACTATGACCCTCCTCCAAGCCTCGGTTAGATCTTTGTGCCCGGCCGAGCTGGATGCACACTAGGGGCTCTCCTGAGCTTCTAGAAAGAAAGTATATGTTAGGTTTTTTATTTTACAGTGAGACCTGCTGGCAACAGGCTCACTGCAGCGAGGGACTAAGGGGAGAAGAAGCGAACCTACCTGCTTGCAGTTAGCTTGGGCTTCTTAGGCTACTGGACACCATTAGCTCCAGAGGGATCGACCGCATGGAACTGGCCTTGGTGTTCGTTCCCGGAGCCGCGCCGCCGTCCCCCTTACAGAGCCAGAAGCAAGAAGAGGTCCGGAAAATCGGCGGCAGAAGACTTCTGTCTTCACCAAGGTAGCGCACAGCACTGCAGCTGTGCGCCATTGCTCCTCATACACACTTCACACTCCGGTCACTGAGGGTGCAGGGCGCTGGGGGGGGGGGGCGCCCTGAGAAGCAATAAAAACACCTTGTCTGGCAAAACAATCACAATATATAGCCCCAGAGGCTATATATGTGATAAATACCCCTGCCAGAATCCATAAAAAAGCGGGAGAAAAGTCCGAAAAAGGGGCGGAGATATCTCCCTCAGCACACTGGCGCCATTTTCTCTTCATAGTGCAGCTGGAAGACAGCTCCCCAGGCTCTCCCCTGTAGTTTTCAGGCTCAAAGGGTTAAAAAGAGAGGGGGGGCACTAAATTTAGGCGCAATATTGTATATACAAGCAGCTATTGGGGAAAATTCACTCAGTTATAGTGTTAATCCCTACATTATATAGCGCTCTGGTGTGTGCTGGCATACTCTCTCTCTGTCTCCCCAAAGGGCTTTGTGGGGTCCTGTCCTCAGTCAGAGCATTCCCTGTGTGTGTGCGGTGTGTCGGTACGGCTGTGTCGACATGTTTGATGAGGAGGCTTATGTGGTGACGGAGCAGATGCCGATAAATGTGATGTCGCCCCCTGTGGGGCCGACACCAGAGTGGATGGATAGGTGGAAGGTATTAACCGACAGTGTCAACTCCTTACATAAAAGGCTGGATGACGTAACAGCTGTGGGACAGCCGGCTTCTCAGCCCGCGCCTGCCCAGGCGTCTCAAAGGCCATCAGGGGCTCAAAAACGCCAGCTCTCCCTCAGATGGCAGACACAGATGTCGACACGGAGTCTGACTCCAGTGTCGACAAGGTTGAGACATATACACAATCCACTAGGAACATCCGTGACTTGATCCCGGCAATAAAAAATGTGTTACACATTTCTGACATTAACCCAAGTACCTCTAAAAATGGGTTTTATGTTTAGGGAGAAAAAGCAGGCAGTGTTTTGTTCCCCCATCAGATGAGTGAATGAAGTGTGTGAAAAAGCGTGGGTTCCCCCGATAAGAAACTGGTAATTTCTAAAAAGTTACTGATGGCGTACCCTTTCCCGCCAGAGGATAAGTTACGCTGGGAGATATCCCCTAGGGTGGATAAGGCGCTCACACGGTTGTCAAAAAAGGTGGCACTGCCGTCTTAGGATACGGCCACTTTGAAGGTACCTGTTGATAAAAAGCAGGAGGCTATCCTGAAGTCTGTATTTACACACTCAGGTACTAGACTGAGACCTGCAGATCGTGCTGCTGCAGCGTGGTCGGTGACCCTGTCAAACATACTAGTTTGCTAACATAAGAACATATTAAAGACGTCGTCTTATATATGAGGGATGCACAGAGGGATATTTTGCCGGCTGGCATCCAAAATTAATGTAATGTCCATTCTGTCAGGAGGGTATTAGAGACCTATCACTGGACAGGTGATGCTGACTTTAAAAGGCGCATAGAGATTCTGCCTTATAAGGGTGAGGAATTATTTGGGGATGGTCTCTGGGACCTCGTATCCACAGCAACAGCTGGGAAGAAATTTTTTTACCTCAGGTTTCCTCACAGACTAAGAAAGCACTGTATTATCAGGTACAGTCCTTTCGGCTTCAGAAAAACAAGCGGGTCAAAGGCGCTTCCTTTCTGCACAGAGACAAGGGAAGAGGGAAAAAGCTGCACCAGTCAGCCAGTTCCCAGAATCAAAATTCTTCCCCCGCTTTCTCTGAGTCCACCGCATGACGCGGGGGCTCCACAGGCGTAGCCAGGTACGGTGGGGGGGCCGCCTCAAAAATTTCAGCGATCAGTGGGCTCGCTCACAGGTGGATCCCTGTTTCCTTCAAGTAGTATTTCAGGGGTACAAGCTGGAATTCGAGATGTCTTCCCCCCCCCCCGCCTTTTCCTCAAATCTGCCTTGCCGACAACTCCCTCAGGCAGGGAGGCTGTGCTAGAGGCAATTCACAAGCTGTATTCCCAGCAGGTGATAGTCAAGGTGCCCCTACTTCAACAAGGACGGGGTTACTATTCCACACTGTTTGGGGTACCGAAACCGCCACGGTTCGGTGTGACCCATTTTATATTTAAAATCCTTGAACACATACATAAAAAAATTCAAGTTCAAGATGGAATCGCTCAGGGCGGTTATTGCAAGCCTGGACGAGGGGGATTACATGGTATCCCTGGACATCAAGGATGCTTACCTGCATGTCCCCATTTACCATCCTCACCAGGAGTACCTCAGATTTGTGGTACAGGATTGCCATTACCAAGTCCAGACACTGCCGTTTGGACTGTACATGGCACCGAGGGTGTTTACCAAGGTAATGGCCGAAATGATGATAATCCTTCGAAAAAAGGGAGTTTTAATTATCCCGTACTTGGACAATCTCCTTATAAAGGCGAGGTCCAAGGAGCAGTTGTTAGTCGGGGTAGCACTATCTCGGAAAGTGCTACAACAGCACGGTTGGATTCTAAACAGTCCAAAGTCACAGCTGGTTCCTACGACACGTCTACTGTTCCTGGGGATGGTTCTGGACACAGACCAGAAAAAAGTGTTTCTCCCGGAGGAGAAAGCCAAGGAGCTGTCATCTCTAGTCAGAGACCTCCTGAAACCGAAACAGGTATCGGTGCATCATTTCACGCGAGTCCTGGGAAAAATGGTAGCTTCCTACGAAGCAATCCCATTCGTCAGGTTCCATGCAAGAACTTTTCAGTGGGACCTGTTGGACAAGTGGTCCGGATCGCATCTTCAGATGCATCGGCTGATACCCTGGTCCTTGGAGACAGGGTTATCTCTACTGTGGTGGCTGCAGAGTGCCCATCTTCAAGAGGGCCGCAGGTTCGGCATACAGGACTGGTTCTGGTGACCATGGATGCCAGCCTTCGAGGCTGGGGGGCAGTCACACAGGGAAGAAACTTCCAGGGACTTTGGTCAAGTCAGGAGACTTCCCTACACATAAATATTCTGGAACTGAGGGCCATTTACAATGCCCTGAGTCGGGCAAGGCCTCTGCTTCAAAACCAGCCGGTACTGATCCAATCAGACAACATCACGGCAGTCGCCCATGTAAAACGACAGGGCGGCACAAGAAGCAGGATGGCGATGGCAGAAGCCACAAGGATTCTCCGATGGGCGGAAAATCACGTACTAGCACTGTCAGCAGTGTTCATTCCGGGAGTGGACAACTGGGAAGCAGACTTTCTCAGCAGGCACGACCTCCACCCAGGAGAGTGGGGACTTCATCCAGAAGTCTTCACACTGATTGTAAATCGTTGGGAACGGCCACAGGTGGACATGATGGCGTCCCGCCTAAACAAAAAACTAGAGAGATATTGCGCCAGGTCAAGGGACCCTCAGGCGATAGCTGTGGATGCTCTAGTGACACCGTGGGTGTACCAGTCAGTTTATGTGTTCCCTCCTCTGCCTCTCATACCAAAGGTACTGAGAATAATAAGAAAACGAGGAGTAAGAACAATACTCGTGGTTCCGGATTGGCCAAGACGAGCGTGGTACCCGGAACTTCAAGAGATGATCTCAGAGGACCCATGGCCTCTGCCGCTCAGACAGGACCTGCTGCAGCAGGGGCCCTGTCTGTTCCAAGACTTACCGCGGCTCCGTTTGACGGCATGGCGGTTGAACGCCGAATCCGAAAGGAAAAGGGCATTCCGGAGGAAGTTGATTAAACGCTGATTAAAGCCAGGAAAGATGTAACTGCAAAACATTATCACCGCATATGGCGGAAATATGTTGCTTGGTGTGAGGCCAGAAAGGCCCCAACAGAGGAATTTCAACTGGGTCGATTTCTGCACTTCCTACAGGCAGGAGTGACTATGGGCATGAAATTAGGCTCCATTAAGGTACAGATCTCGGCTCTGTCGATTTTCTTCCAGAAAGAACTAGCTTCACTACCTGAAGTTCAGACATTTGTAAAGGGAGTGCTGCATATTCAGCCCCCTTTTGTGCCCCCAGTGGCACCTTGGGATCTCAACGTGGTGTTGAGTTTCCTAAAATCACATTGGTTTGAGCCACTAAAAACCGTGGATCTAACATATCTCACGTGGAAAGTGGTCATGTTATTGGCATTGGCTTCGGCCAGGCGTGTGTCAGAATTGGCGGCTTTGTCGTGTAAAAGCCCTTATCTGATTTTCCATATGGATAGGGCAGAATTGAGGACTCGTCCACAGTTTCTCCCTAAGGTGGTATCGGCTTTTCACTTGAACCAACCTATTGTAGTGCCTGCGGCTACTAGGGACTTGGAGGATTCCAAGTTACTGGACGTAGTCAGGGCCTTGAAAATGTATGTTTCCAGGACGGCTGGAGTCAGGAAAACGGACTCGCTATTTATCCTGTATGCACCCAACAAGATGGGTGCTCCTGCTTCTAAGCAGACTATTGCTCGCTGGATTTGTAGCACAATTCAGCTGGCGCATTCTGCGGCTGGACTGCCGCATCCTAAATCAGTAAAAGCCCATTCCACAAGGAAGGTGGGCTCATCTTGGGCGGCTGCCCGGGGGGTCTCGGCTTTACAACTTTGCCGAGCTGCTACTTAGTCAGGGGCAAACACGTTTGCAAAATTACTACAAATTTTATACCCTGGCTGAGGAGGACCTTGAGTTCTCTCATTCGGTGCTGCAGAGTCATCCGCACTCTCCCGCCCGTTTGGGAGCTTTGGTATAATCCCCATGGTCCTTACGGAGTTCCCAGCATCCACTAGGACGTTAGAGAAAATAAGATTTTACTCACCGGTAAATCTATTTCTCGTAGTCCGTAGTGGATGCTGGGCGCCCATCCCAAGTGCGGATTGTCTGCAATACTTGTACATAGTTATTGTTAACAAAAGGGTTATTGTTGAGCCATCTGTTGAGAGGCTCAGTGTTTTCATACTGTTAACTGGGTATAGTATCACGAGTTATACGGTGTGATTGGTGTGGCTGGTATGAGTCTTACCCGGGATTCAAAATCCTTCCTTATTGTGTCAGCTCTTCCGGGCACAGTATCCTAACTGAGGCTTGGAGGAGGGTCATAGTGGGAGGAGCCAGTGCACACAAGGTGACCAAAAGCTTTCTTTAGTTGTGCCCAGTCTCCTGCGGAGCCGCTATTCCCCATGGTCCTTTCGGAGTTCCCAGCATCCACTACGGACTACGAGAAATGGATTTACCGGTGAGTAAAATCTTATTTTTCTCTTACGTCTTTGCTGGGGTCCACATTAGTACCATGGGGTATAGACGCGTCCACTAGGAGCCACTGGCACTTTAAGAGTTTAATAGTGTGGACTGGCTACTCCCTCTATGCCCCTCCTACCAGACTCAGTTTAGAAAATGTGCCCGGAGGAGCCGGTCACAGCTAGGGGAGCTCCTAGAGCAACAGCCTCCCTGCTTCGTGGGACTTAGGGGGAAGTGCAGCGGGTGTTTTTTCCGCAGGAGAAGGCATTGGTGGTACAAGCCATGGTCCGGGATGTCCTGAAACCACCCCGGGTGTCGGTTCATCAATGCATTCGCCTATTGGGAAGGATGGTGGTCTCTTACGAGGTTCTCCAGTACGGGAGGTTCCATGCTCTGACCTTCCAACTGGATCTCCTGGACAAGTGGTCGGGATCTCACCTCCACATGCACCAGAGAATTCGTCTGTCGCCAAAGGCGAGGATTTCACTCCTCTGGTGGCTCCAATTGCCTCACCTCCTGGAAGGCCGCAGGAATGGATATGGGTCTGAGCTTGGGATCTGCGAAGGTCCAGATTTCAGCCCTATCCATTTTCTTTCAGAAACAATTGGCTGCCCTCCCTGAGGTTCAGACCTTTTTGAAGGGAGTTCTGCATATCCAACCTCCCTTTGTACCGCCTACGGCGCCTTGGGTCCTTAACGTGGTGTTGCAGTTTGTCCAGTCGGATTGGTTTGAGCCTCTACAGGAGGTGTAGGTCAAATTTCTTACATTGAAGGCGGTCACTTTGTTGCCCTTAGATTTTGCTAGACGTGTGTCCGGGCTGGGGGCTTTGTCCTGTAAAAGCCCTTAATCTTCCACGAAGATAGAGCTGAGCTCCGAACTCGTCAGCAGTTTCTTCTGAAGGTTGTGTCAGCATTTCATATCAACCAACCTATTGTGCCAGTGGTTACTGACTCCTCAATTACGTCAAAGTCCTTGGATGTCGTAAGGGCCCTGAAGATATATGTGAAGAGAACTTCTCGTTACAGAAAGTCGGACTCTCTGTTTGTCCTATATGATCCCAAAAATATTGGGTGTCCTGCTTCTAAGCAGACGATCTCCCGCTGGATCAGGTTCACTATCCAGCACGCTTATTCTACGGCAAGGCTGCCGTGTCCAAAATCTGTTTAAGCCCACTCTACTCGTACGGTGGGGTCTTCCTGGGCGGCTGCCCGGGGTGTCTCGTCAGTGCAACTTTGCCGAACTGCAACTTGGTCTGGGTCGAACACTTTTGCAAAGTTTTACAAGTTCGATACTTTGACTGAACTTCAGATCATCAGATGCCAATCAGTTCTGCAGGAGCCTCTGCGCTCTCCCTCCCGTTCTGGGAGCTTTGGTACATCCCCATGGTACTAATGTGGACCCCAGCATCCTCTAGGACGTAAGAGAAAATAGGATTTTGGTACCTACCGGTAAATCCTTTTCTCGTCCGTAGAGAATGCTGGGCGCCCGCCCAGCGCTTAGTTTTCCTGCAAATGTTATTTGGTTCAGTACAACTTCGTTTCTGCTGCGGGGTACACTGCGCTCCACAAGAATTAACATCAGGGGGTGTAGAGTAGGATCTTGATCCGAGGCACCAACAGGTTCAAAGCTTTAGACTGTTCCCAAGATGCACAGTGCCACCTCCTCTATAACCCTGCCTCCATGCCAGTGAGCTCAGTTTGTAGTTGGTGCCTGTAGTAGCAGGTCACTTAACAGGGGGCTGCCTCAGGCAGCCTATTCTTGGCTTTAAAATTGAAGAAAAGAAGAAGATTCTAACAAAGTGCTGCAGCAGGCTGTGTCTATTGGACGTCTCTGCTTCAGCTCCATCACCCCCAGCGGCGCTGTATACTCCCGCGCCGTGGTTGCCGGGTCACTGCAGCGGTGGCGCCGGCTTCTTCCCTCTCTTCACGTGAGTCACACAGATGCCGCTGTCTCCCGGGGCTGCTGACAAGGGGGAGGTAAGGTGCTTCTGTGCCGCACTTTGCACCGCGATCCAGCGCAGCCGTAGGATGCGGTCCGCGCACTGGCGTGGACACAGATTACTGGGCTGATGTTCCACTAGCCACAGGGTGATACTGTATGGGTACAGGTCAGGGGGGAAGTTGTACCATTCCCCCCCCCCCCCCCCCTGTTTTTCTTTACTGCCCGCATGCCCGGTGGGGATGCCAGCAGGGGGAGCATGCTGGACCTGAGGCCCCAGCCCCAGGGCACCATTTCACCAATGTTCCCGCCCTGGAGCTGCTTCCTTCTCCTTCACTCCCGGTCAGCAGCCATCACAGATAGAGCCTTGCTGTTCCTGAGATTGCTGGGGCAAATCCTCATCTGTGGAACCGCCTGACTGCCAGTGCTGTGCTTCCTACAGGACACTTGAGTATTCTACCTGTCACTGGGACTGTGTTAATTAAGAGAGTGCATACATTCAGGGTTGTGTGGTACAAACACCCTGTGATATACATCCAGTGCTTACTGCGTTTGTTATCACATATAGCCGTACTGAGTATTACTTTGTATTGCTAGTCCAGTGCAGTTTATTGTACATACTTTCTGCATGGTACATGTGTGACTATGGGGGTCATTCCGAGTTGTTTGCTCGTTAGTTTTTTTCGCTACGGAGCGATTAGTCGCAAACTGCGCATGCGCAATGTTTGCAGTGCGCCTGCACCAAGTAAATTAGCACAAAAGTTTGGTATTTTACTCACGGCCTAACAAAGATTTTTCTTCGTTCTGGAGATCGTTGTGTGATTGACAGGAAGTGGGTGTTTCTGGGCGGAAACTTGCCGTTTTATGGGAGTGTGTGGAAAAACGCTGGCGTTTCTGGATAAAACGCGGGAGTGTCTGGGCGAACGCTGGGTGTGTTTGTGACGTCAAACTGAACTGATCGCAGTGTAGGAGTAAGTTTCGAGCTACTCAGAAACTGCTAAGCAATTTCTATTCGCTAATCTTTAGTTCGCAATTCTGCTAAGCTAAGATACACTCCCAGAGGGCGGTGGCTTAGCGTGTGCAATGCTGCTAAAAGCAGCTAGCGAGCGAACAACTCGGAATGAGGGCCAATATATGTGTGTGTGTGTGCATGTAGCTGCTGCGTGGTTGCCTTATTGCAGGGTATTTCACTCAGCGTGCTATTCCTATATTACTATACCTTTTGGGGGCCACGTGTTTCAGGTTTTCTCTGATGCTAATATAGGATTGTTTCACAAGATATACTACTGGAGTATTTTTTACTTGTGAATTATAGTCACCATATGTTCTATTCCTATTGAACTCTCGGTCTGTGCCAGCTTCGGCTGTTTCTCTGAGAGTTCTTACTAGCTATAGTGCTGCTACAATTTGTACCGGGTTGCCCATTACTGTGCGCATAGTTATGTCTGCTATACGTGGCAACGACGTTGGGGCCTCTCCCACACTGCGTGGTAGTGAGGCCACTGTCGGAATGGAGGATAATTTAGCAGCTGAGAGTTCAAGTTCAGGTGCTTCCTTGCCCCCCAGTGGGTCGGTAGCACTTGGGGCATCACAAGAACCACCTTGGGCTACATTTTCCGCATTGTTAAACAAGCTTGTAACTAAATTGACACCCCCTGTGGTACCACCTGTGCCACTGCCACAGTTTATGGTCCCCGCTGTGAACCCGCCATGGGCGGATCAGCTTTCCTCTCAGGTACAGCATTTGAACTGATCCATGTCCAAATCTAATGGTCACTCTCGCCCGCATAAGATGAAGTCGTCTTCTAAAAGGGCCATTACCTCCTCCCGATCCGCGGCCTTAACTGACACGTCTTCCGAGGAGTACGGTGCATATACTGACCCCTCAGACACTGTCGCTGATGTTTCAGATGGGGAGGGGAAATCAGCTGATTCTTCAAGTGGCTGATGATTCTGAGCCTGAGACTGTCTCCAAGAAACCTGATAGGTTTAAGCGTAAGAAGGTGGTTAAGCAGGTTTTAACCTACTCTAAACACCTGGTTGACATACGTCCAGGAATCCTGGGAAAATCCGGGGACAAAGTTTACACCGAATAAGAGACTGTTGGCTCGCTATCCTCTCTCTGCGAGGTGTTTAAAACTTGAGAAACTCCTCCGCCTGTAGACTCTCATGTGGCGCGTATGGTTGTTTCCTCTGCTCTACCATTGACTACCGTCACCTCTCTGAAGGAACCGACAGATCATCGTGTGGAGGGCTGTTTAAAAGCGATTTATACCCTTTCTGGGGCTGTACAAAGGCCAACTATTGCAGTGACTTGGGCTGCTGAAGCTGTTGAGGCATGGGCTCAGGAACTCGAGGCTGAACTGCCTTCTGATGCATCTGAGCATGCTCGACAATGTCATATATTGCCACGGCTTCTCTGTACCTTAAGGAGGCGGCCTCCGATGCTGGGGTGCTCTCGGCCAAGGCTGCTACTGCGTCCGTTTTGGCCAGACGTAGCCTTTGGTTGAGATCCTGGTCGGTGGACTTGGATTCCAGGAAAACCCTAGAGATGCTTCCTTTCAAGGGAGACATTCTCTTTGGAGAAGACCTCAATAAGATTGTGGCTGACCTGGCTACTGCTAAAACAGCCTGCCTACCTAGTACGGCTCCTTCCGCACAGAAGGCTAAAAGTACTTTCCCTCAGCCTTATCATACCCTAGGGAAAGCAAAAGGTCAGGCGTACCTAAAGCAAGCCCGTACTTCCAGGTCTGCCAAGCCCAGACCGAAGCGTGCTTGGGCCGCCCATCAGCCAGCTTCAAAAACTGATAAGACGGCCGCATTACGGGGCGGCCCTCCCTCTGGGGGATCCCAGGGTGGGGGGCCGACTTCTATGTTTTACCCAGGAATGGTTGAAGACCATTTCGGATACTTGGGTGAGGGAAGTCGTTGCTCAAGGTTATGCCATACCCTTCAAGAATCGTCCCCCTCATCGATTTTGCCTAACAGATGTGCCTCTAGATCCGGCAAAAGCGAACACGTTGCACTCAGTGGTACATTCCCTCCTGTCCACAGGAGTGGTGGTACAGGTACCTCTGACTCAGAGGGGCAAGGGGTTCTATTCACCGCTGAGTAGTCCTAAAACCGAACGAGTCCTCGCGGCCCATTCTCAATCTGAAGTCCTTGAACAAGCATGTGCGAATTTCCAAGTTCCGTATGGAAACGCTGCGCTCTATTGTTCTGGCCATGGAGCCTGGGGACTATATGGTCTCCCTGGACATACAGGATGCCTACCTACATATTCCTATTGCGGTCTCTCATCAGAAGTACCTGCGGTTTGCAGTGGGCAACCTTCATTACCAATTTCGGGCGTTACCCTTTGGTTTGATAATGGCTCCACGAGTTTTCACCAAGGTTATGGCGGTCATGACGGCTACGCTTCGCCGTCAAAGGGTCAGGATACTACCTTACCTAGATGATTTGTTGATCCTGGCGAGTTTCCCAGAACTTCTCCTGTGTCATCTCGATTTGACAATCCATTGCATGAAAGCCCACGGATGGCTGATCAACTGGAAGAAATCCTTCCTGGTTCTGACTCGGAGCATGGTACACCTGGGAGCGTTATTGGACACCCACAACCAGCGGTTGTTCTTGTCTCAGGAGAAAGTCCTGCAGCTTCAGGACAAGATCCGATGCTTTCTATCCCGTCCGCAAGAGTCGATCCATTTTGTGATGTAAGTGCTAGGTCTCATGGTGTCGGCTTTCGACATGGTGGAGTATGCCCAATTCCATTCTCGCCCTCTGCAGAAGTTGATTCTGTCCAAGTGGGATGGCCTGCCTCACCGGATCAGATCTCGCATGATCTCCCTATCTCTGGAGGTCTGTCTGTCACTGAGCTGGTGGCTTCAGGACCAACGATTGAGCAGGGGCCGTCCTTTCTGGATATCCAACTGGGTCCTGCTGACGACGGATGCCAGTCTGAGAGGTTGGGGCGCTGTGTTTTTCTGGAACTGCGGGCAGTGTTCAATGCGTTGACAATGGCCCAGCATCTGGTACAGAACAGACCTATTCAAGTAAAATCGGACAACGCCACCACGGTGGCGTACATAAATCATCATGGTGGCACTCGAAGCCGCATGGCAATGAGGGAAGTATCAAGGATTCTTCAGTGGGCAGAACGCCATCTGCCGGCCATATCAGCAGTGTTCATTCCGGGCGTTCTGAACTGGGAGGCGAACTATCTCAGTCGTCAGGACGTGCACGCCGGAGAATGGAGCCTACATCGGGAGGTGTTTTCAACTTCTCGTGGACAAGTGGGGCCTCCCAGATGTGGATCTGATGGCGTCTCGACACAATCAAAAGTTTCCGGTCTTCGGAGCGAGGACAAGGGATCCTCAAGCAGCGTTCGTGGATGCTCTGTCAATCCCGTGGAACTTTCGGCTGCCGTATATGTTCCCTCCGGTGTCACTATTGCCCAGAGTGATACGGAAGTTCAAGCAAGAAGGAGGAAACCTATTTCTAGTCGCCCCAGCGTGGCCCAGGCGGCACTGGTTCTCCGATCTACAGAGCCTCTCGGATCGTTCCCTTCTACTTCCACAACGACCAGACCTCCTAGTTCAGGGCCTTGGTGTTTACCAGGATTTGGCCCGTCTGGCTTTGACTGTATGGCTCTTGAGGCTTCCGTCCTGAGGGCCAAGGGTTTTTTCTGAGGTGGTCATTCAAACTATGTTGAAGGCCCATAAGCCGGCTTCTGCTCGGATATACCATAGGGTCTGGAATGCTTACTTTACTTGGTGTGCGTCTCACAATCATGACGTTTTTAAGTTTAGTACGGACAAACTATTGGCCTTTCTACTGCAAGGCCTAGACTTAGGCCTGCGTCTGGCCTCCCTCAAGGTTCACATCTTGGCCGTGGTTTCAGAGAAAGATTTCTCTGGCTGGGTCCACAGGATAACATTGGGATATAGTCGAGCGACAGCGAAAATGGCACCAACACGGTCACGAGCTTTCTGGCCTCCTAGGATGCATTGGGGCCCTCACCATATAGTCCCGCCCACTGACTCTGTCAGATCAGTTTTTTGCTTGGTGCGGCAGGAAGCCGCATGGTCACAGGGCTGCTGTGAGAGCAGCCTCAAGCTTGTATTATTTTATTTTTATAGACTTACTATATTGTTTTTTTTGAACGACTTCTCTTAACAGCGTCTTAAACGCATACTAGAAAGAGTCGCTCCAACAACTCCCCACCGGGTCGCAACAATGCTTCCCTTCGGGTATCAGTGCTGTCTCGACGGACGTCTGTGTCGGATGTTCTAGCAGGTCCAGCAGACGTAACCAGGCTGTGGCCGGAGGATGGGGAGACGGTGAGTCTATGGACTCCCTCTTACTAGAGGGGTCAGGACACTGATTTGGTGGAGACTACAAACAGTGTGTTGATGCGCCGAACATCTAGAGTGCGACAGCGCTACGCTCCTGGGATCATAGGCGCCAGGACTAGGTAGAGGCCGCGATCCTGGGAGTTTGTCAACAGGGGGATTTAGACGCTCTCCTGGCCGCCCCTCCTCCGAGTTCATGGCCAGTTCCCGCGTATCTCTCGTTTCATGAACTGAAAGACCTCACTTCCGGCTCAGATGCTACCACGAGGGTACTCAGTCGCAGCTTAGACGCTGCGGTTGTGTACACTGGAGATAAACCCGCCAGACCGAGTCGCAGGCCTTAGCGTCTGCATACACGTGGAAGTCGCTCAGCGTCCGTGTCCGTTGGTGAGCGTCCGTGTCCGTTATCAAGAGCGGCAGTGTACATCAGTAGCGTCTGAATCCACTCAGCGTCTTACGAGCGTATGTGCTTGGATATGGAAAATGTGGTGAGTCCGGAGGCAGGGTATGCAGTACTAAAGATTCTCTCTACTTCTTAGTATGCATTGTTAATTTTTAGTACCTATTGCATATGAGGTCTGTATATTTCTGTGTTTTCTGCATGCTATGTTGAAAAAAGAACCAGTTAAACAGAAGTACAATTTCTCTAACGTCCTAGTGGATGCTGGGGACTCCGAAAGGACCATGGGGAATAGCGGCTCCGCAGGAGACTGGGCACAAAGTAAAAGCTTTAGGACTAGCTGGTGTGCACTGGCTCCTCCCCCTATGACCCTCCTCCAAGCCTCAGTTAAGATTTTGTGCCCGAACGAGAAGGGTGCAATCTAGGTGGCTCTCCTGAGCTGCTTAGAGTAAAAGTTTAAATAGGTTTTTTTATTTTCAGTGAGACCTGCTGGCAACAGGCTCACTGCATCGAGGGACTAAGGGGAGAAGAAGCGAACTCACCTGCGTGCAGAGTGGATTGGGCTTCTTAGGCTACTGGACATTAGCTCCAGAGGGACCGATCACAGGCCCAGCCATGGATGGGTCCCAGAGCCGCGCCGCCGGCCCCCTTACAGAGCCAGAAGACTGAAGAGGTCCGGGAAATCGGCGGCAGAAGACGTCCTGTCTTCAATAAGGTAGCGCACAGCACCGCAGCTGTGCGCCATTGCTCTCAGTACACTTCACACTCCGGTCACTGAGGGTGCAGGGCGCTGGGGGGGGGCGCCCTGGGACGCAATGAAAATACCTTAAATGGCTAAAAATGCATCACATATAGCTCCTGGGCTATATGGATGTATTTAACCCCTGCCAGTTTTCCACAAAAAAGCGGGAGAAAGGCCGCCGAAAAAGGGGCGGAGCCTATCTCCTCAGCACACAAGCGCCATTTTTTCCTCACAGCTCCGTTGGAGGAAGCCTCCCTGACTCTCCCCTGCAGTCCTGCACAACAGAAACAGGGTAAAACAAGAGAGGGGGGGCACTAAATTGGCATATTAATATATACAGCAGCTATATTAGGGAAAAACACTTATATAAGGTTATCCCTGTATATATATAGCGCTCTGGTGTGTGCTGGCAAACTCTCCCTCTGTCTCCCCAAAGGGCTAGTGGGGTCCTGTCCTCTATCAGAGCATTCCCTGTGTGTGTGCTGTGTGTCGGTACGCTGTGTCGACATGTATGAGGAGGAAAATGGTGTGGAGGCGGAGCAATTGCCTGTGTTAGTGATATCACCCCCTAGGGAGTCGACACCTGACTGGATGGTCTTATGGAAAGAATTACGTGATAGTGTCGGCACTTTACAAAAGACTGTTGACGATATTAGACAGCCGGCAAATCAGTTAATACCTGTACAGGCGTCTCAAACACCGTCAGGGGCTGTAAAACGCCCGTTACCTCAGGTCGATACAGACACTGACACGGACACTGACTCCAGTGTCGACGGTGAGGAAACAAACGTATTTTCCAGTAGGGCCACATGTTACATGATCACGGCAATGAAGGAGGTTTTGAACATTTCTGATACTACAAGTACCACAAAAAAGGGTATTATGTGGGGTGTGAAAAAACTACCCGTAGTTTTTCCTGAATCAGATGAATTAAATGAGGTGTGTGATGAAGCGTGGGTTTCCCCCGATAAAAAACTGCTAATTTCTAAAAAATTATTGGCATTATACCCTTTCCCACCAGAGGTTAGGGCGCGTTGGGAAACACCCCCTAGCGTAGATAAGGCGCTCACACGCTTATCAAAACAAGTGGCGTTACCGTCCCCTGATACGGCCGCCCTCAAGGAACCAGCTGATAGGAAGCTGGAAGATATCCTTAAAAGTATATACACACATACTGGTATTATACTGCGACCAGCAATCGCCTCAGCCTGGATGTGCAGTGCTGGGGTGGCTTGGTCGGATTCCCTGACTGAAAATATTGATACCCTGGACAGGGACAATATATTATTGACTATAGAGCATTTAAAGGATGCATTTCTATATATGCGAGATGCACAGAGGGATATTTGCACTCTGGCATCAAGAGTAAGTGCGATGTCCATTTCTGCCAGAAGAGGATTATGGACGCGACAGTGGTCAGGGGATGCGGATTCCAAACGGCATATGGAAGTATTGCCATATAAAGGGGAGGAGTTATTTGGGGTCGGTCTATCGGACCTGGTGGCCACGGCAACGGCTGGAAAATCCACCTTTTTACCCCAAGTCACCTCGCAGCAGAAAAAGATACCGTCTTTTCAGGCTCAGTCCTTTCGTCCCCATAAGGGCAAGCGGGCAAAAGGCCACTCATATCTGCCCCGGGGCAGAGGAAGGGGAAAAAGACTGCAGCAAACAGCCTCTTCCCACGAACAGAAGCCCTCCCCCGCTTCTGCCAAGTCCTCAGCATGACGCTGGGGCCTTACAAGCGGACTCAGGCACGGTGGGGGCCCGTCTCAAGAATTTCAGCGCGCAGTGGGCACACTCGCAAGTGGACCCCTGGATCCTGCAGGTAGTATCTCAGGGGTACAAATTGGAATTCGAGACGTCTCCCCCTCGCCGGTTCCTGAAGTCTGCTTTACCAACGTCTCCCCCCGACAGGGAGGCGGTATTGGAAGCCATTCACAAGCTGTATTCCCAGCAGGTGATAATCAAGGTACCCCTCCTACAACAGGGAAAGGGGTATTATTCCACGCTGTTTGTGGTACCGAAGCCTGACGGCTCGGTGAGACCCATTTTAAATCTGAAATCCTTGAACACTTACATAAAAAGGTTCAAGTTCAAGATGGAGTCACTCAGAGCAGTGACAGCGAACCTGGAAGAAGGGGACTATATGGTGTCTCTGGACATCAAGGATGCTTACCTCCATGTCCCAATTTGCCCTTCTCACCAAGGGTACCTCAGGTTTGTGGTACAGAACTGTCACTATCAGTTTCAGACGCTGCCGTTTGGATTGTCCACGGCACCCCGGGTCTTTACCAAGGTAATGGCCGAAATGATGATTCTTCTTCGAAGAAAAGGCGTCTTAATTATCCCTTACTTGGACGATCTCCTGATAAGGGCAAGGTCCAGAGAACAGTTAGAGGTCGGAGTAGCACTATCTCAAGTAGTACTACGACAGCACGGATGGATTCTAAATATTCCAAAATCACAGCTGATTCCGACGACACGTCTGCTGTTCCTAGGGATGATTCTGGACACAGTACAGAAAAAGGTGTTTCTCCCGGAGGAGAAAGCCAAGGAGTTATCCGACCTAGTCAGGAACCTCCTAAGACCAGGCCAAGTGTCAGTACATCAATGCACAAGGGTCCTGGGAAAGATGGTGGCTTCTTACGAAGCGATTCCATTCGTCAGATTCCACGCAAGAACTTTTCAGTGGGATCTGCTGGACAAATGGTCCGGATCGCATCTTCAAATGCATCAGCGGATAACCCTGTCTCCAAGGACAAGGGTGTCTCTCCTGTGGTGGTTACAGAGTGCTCATCTCCTAGAGGGCCGCAGATTCGGCATTCAGGATTGGGTCCTGGTGACCACGGATGCCAGCCTGAGAGGCTGGGGAGCAGTCACACAGGGAAAAAATTTCCAGGGCTTGTGGTCAAGCATGGAAACGTCACTTCACATAAATATCCTGGAACTAAGGGCCATTTACAATGCCCTAAGTCAGGCAAGACCTCTGCTTCAGGGTCAGCCGGTGTTGATCCAGTCGGACAACATCACGGCAGTCGCCCACGTAAACAGACAGGGCGGCACAAGAAGCAGGAGGGCAATGATGGAAGTGGCAAGGATTCTTCGCTGGGCGGAGAATCATGTGATAGCACTGTCAGCAGTGTTCATTCCGGGAGTGGACAACTGGGAAGCAGACTTCCTCAGCAGACACGATCTTCACCCGGGGGAGTGGGGACTTCACCCAGAAGTCTTCCACATGATTGTGAACCGTTGGGAAAAACCAAAGGTGGACATGATGGCGTCCCGCCTCAACAAGAAACTGGACAGATATTGCGCCAGGTCAAGGGACCCTCAGGCAATAGCTGTGGATGCTCTGGTAACACTGTGGGTGTACCAGTCAGTGTATGTGTTCCCTCCTCTTCCTCTCATACCAAAAGTACTAAGAATCATAAGAATGAGAGGAGTAAAGACTATACTCGTGGCTCCGGATTGGCCAAGAAGGACTTGGTACCCGGAAATTCAAGAGATGCTCATGGAAGACCCGTGGCCTCTACCTCTAAGAAAGGACCTGCTCCAGCAGGGACCATGTCTGTTCCAAGACTTACCGCGGCTGCGTTTGACGGCATGGCGGTTGAACGCCGGATCCTGGAGGAAAAAGGCATTCCGGATGAAGTCATCCCTACCCTGATCAACGCCAGGAAGGATGTAACCATACAACATTATCACCGTATTTGGCGTAAATATGTTGCGTGGTGCGAGGCCAGGAAGGCCCCTTCAGAGGAATTTCAACTGGGTCGTTTCCTGCATTTCCTGCAAACAGGACTGTCTATGGGCCTCAAATTAGGGTCCATTAAGGTTCAAATTTCGGCCCTGTCAATATTCTTCCAAAAAGAACTGGCTTCTGTTCCTGAAGTTCAGACGTTTGTCAAGGGAGTACTGCATATACAGCCTCCTTTTGTGCCTCCAGTGGCACCTTGGGATCTCAATGTGGTTTTGGGATTCCTAAAATCACATTGGTTTGAACCACTCACCACTGTGGACTTAAAATATCTCACATGGAAAGTGGTAATGCTGTTAGCCCTGGCTTCAGCCAGGCGTGTCTCAGAATTGGCGGCTTTATCCTATAAAAGCCCTTACCTAATTTTTCATACGGACAGGGCAGAATTGAGGACTCGTCCTCAATTTCTTCCTAAGGTGGTTTCAGCATTTCACTTAAACCAGCCTATTGTGGTGCCTGCGGCTACTAGGGACTTGGAGGATTCCAAGTTGCTGGACGTAGTCAGGGCCCTGAAAATATATGTTTCCAGGACGGCTGGAGTCAGAAAATCTGATTTGCTGTTTATCCTGTATGCACCCAGCAAGCTGGGTGCTCCTGCTTCTAAGCAGACGATTGCTCGTTGGATTTGTAGTACAATTCAGCTTGCACATTCTGTGGCAGGCCTGCCACAGCCAAAATCTGTAAAAGCCCATTCCACACGGAAAGTGGGCTCATCTTGGGCGGCTGCCCGAGGGGTCTCGGCTTTACAACTTTGCCGAGCAGCTACTTGGTCAGGGGCAAACACGTTTGCTAAATTCTACAAATTTGATACCCTGGCTGAGGAGGACCTGGAGTTCTCTCATTCGGTGCTGCAGAGTCATCCGCACTCTCCCGCCCGTTTGGGAGCTTTGGTATAATCCCCATGGTCCTTTCGGAGTCCCCAGCATCCACTAGGACGTTAGAGAAAATAAGAATTTACTTACCGATAATTCTATTTCTCATAGTCCATAGTGGATGCTGGGCGCCCATCCCAAGTGCGGATTGTCTGCATTACTTGTACATAGTTATTGTTACAAAAATCGGGTTATTGTTGTTGTGAGCCATCTTTTCAGAGGCTCCTTCTGTTATCATGCTGTTAACTGGGTTCAGATCACAAGTTGTACGGTGTGATTGGTGTGGCTGGTATGAGTCTTACCCGGGATTCAAAATCCTTCCTTATTGTGTACGCTCGTCCGGGCACAGTATCCTAACTGAGGCTTGGAGGAGGGTCATAGGGGGAGGAGCCAGTGCACACCAGCTAGTCCTAAAGCTTTTACTTTGTGCCCAGTCTCCTGCGGAGCCGCTATTCCCCATGGTCCTTTCGGAGTCCCCAGCATCCACTACGGACTATGAGAAATAGAATTATCGGTAAGTAAATTCTTATTTTTCCTACTTATGTATAAGTTATTATGGAGGTTGTATTCTCATATGGCAATGTCTAATGCTTTAACATGTGACTGACTGCTAGTATGTGTGCTGACTTTTCTGTGTAATGTCAGTCCTGTTCTGACCCTCAAATCAGGTGCACTGTGGTCAGATTGATCTCACCTCTATATACTGACATATAGGGTGATTTTCAGTCACAAATTGTGTAATCAATAACAGGTTAATACCATGTCTGTGAGCGGCAAAAGTGATGAGGAGAATTTATCAAGCACTCCTACAGCCCTACCATGCTTATCTTGTAGGTCAGGGGTAATTGATATGAATCAATTGGTCACTTATGAGGGTTTGTGTGCAAACTGTTTCGCTTTTCAGCAAAGTGAAAAACAGGAGTTGGTTCAACCACCAACAGAGCCATATGTTCGCAAAGACTCTATCTTCTATAGCGGACAAGTTAACTCTAGTAGCACCACCTCAAGGGTTAGGTTACACTATGAACCCATACATGCAGCTCCCTTCCTATGGCTTGATTCCAGTAGCTTCTACAAGCAACCAAGAGACAGGTAAGACTAAGACAGATACGTCTATATGGCAGACTACACAGGATGATACATCGGATGATGATACAATAGATTCGACTCCGTATGATGATCAGTTGCAGAGTTTTAGTTCAGATGATGTAGCTGAACTTATTAATGCTGTGAAGGCTGTTCTCTCGTTGGAAGAACCAGCCAAGACAGTGTTAAAAGCTAAAGCACCTGTATTTAAACGAACAAAGTCAGTGAAAGCTGAATTCCCAGCGGCAGATGAGCTGACGGAAATGATGGATGAGTCTTGGGCGGCGCCCAGTAAAAAGTTTAAGATTCCTAAAAGATGGGATTCTTATTATCCATTTCCAGCTGTGGATTGTTCGAAAAGAGAAGTTCCTCCAAAAGTAGATGCACATGTTCTGCGACTTGTGCATAAATCTGCTTTACCACTGTCATCTACCTCACTAAATGATGTCACAGACAAAAGGGTAGATAGCCTTTTTGAAAAATATTTTTTCTCTAGTAGGAGCAGTGGTAAGACCTGCTATGGCTTTGGCCTGGGTAGCAAAGGCGATGGGCGAATGGATAGAGGAACTAGAGAATAGCATCCCTTCTTCTGATCAAGAGGATCGTTTTTATCGTTTAAGACAATCTGCCCAGTATTTGGAAGAAGCAGCAATTGATGTAGGTACAGTTGCTTCTAAAGCTTCAGCCTTGACAGTAGTCGCTCGCCGAGCAATTTGGCTACGTACCTGTAAGGCAGATGCGGAATCCAAGAAAGAATTGGAAGCATTGCCTTTTGTAGGTAATATATTATTTGGAAAACCGTTATCGGATATCCTAGAATCAGAGGCTGAATCGAAAAAGGTCAGATTTCCGACTACCTATAACCCTAAGTCCAAGGGTTTAAAATTTCGCTCTTTTCGTTGGCAAAGCGAAAGCAAAAGAGGAGCCTAAACAACCCCTGTTTTAAATCCAGGGGAAGGAAGCAGTGGGCTAGCAAGAAGCCAGCTTCCAAACCTGAACAGAAACCTTCAGCCTGAAAGACACGGGCCTCAGCCTGGAGGATTACAGGGTTGAGGGCCAACTCCTTCATTTTGCACACATATGGCAACAGTCAACAACAGATGCCTAGGTGCAGAAGGTAGTATCTCAGGGTTATGGGTTCCCATTCAGGAAGCAGCCTCCTCAAAGATTTTTTTGCACCAGCCCGTCTCGTATAGAGTCGAAGGCCAATGCCCTGCAAGAAGCAGTCCAAAAATTACAGCAGTCAGGTGTGATTGTCCCAGTACCTCCATCACAAAGGGAACAGGGGTTTTACTCCAATCTATTTCTAATCCAGAAACCAAATGGGTCATATCGACCAATTCTAAATCTGAAAATGTTGAACAAATACATATGGATCCCGAAGTTCCACATGGAGACGCTACACTCCATAATGTTGGCTATGGAACCGGGAGATTACATGGTATCTCTGGATGTACGGGATGCTTACCTGCATATGCCTATAGCACTATCACATCAGTGTTACCTAAGGTTTGCCATCCTCCAGGAACATTTCCAGTTCCAAGCTCTGCCTTTCGGGCTAGCTACAGCACCCAGGGTGTTTACCAAGATCATGGTGGTTATGGAAGCTTGTCTGCGCAAACAAGGGATAAGAATATTCCCATACCTCGACGACCTGTTAATCTTAGCACAGTCGCAAGATTTACTGTTGAGCCATCTTCAACACACGATAGTTTGTTTACAGAGACACGGGTGGCTCATAAATTGGGAAAAGTCGTCCCTGAATCCGTCACAGCGGATGGTTCATTTGGGGGCCATATTGGATTCAGACCTACAGAAAGTTCTCTTACCAGAGAAAAACGATAGTCAAGGTGCAGGTCATGGCTCAGGAAGCGTTGCAAGCCCAGACAATGTCAGTCCATGCAGCAATGTGACTGTTGGGTCTGATGGTATCAACCTTCGACATGGTGGAATATGCGCAATTCCACTCCAGACCATTGCAGCACCTTATTCTGACCAAATGGAACGGAAATCATCAGACGATAAAGAAGCAGATGATAAAGTTTCCAGTAAACGTAAAAAGGTCTCTAGCGTGGTGGCTACAGACAGACCATTTAAACAAGGGGAGACCCTTTTGGATAAAAGAGTGGCAAGTCCTGACAACAGATGCCAGCCTGCAAGGCTGGGGGGCGGTACTCGGAAGCCTATGGTTCCAGGGAAAATGGACCGCAAGGGAAAGTCGCCTGCTGATAAATCTGTTGGAGGTAAGGGCCGTTTACTTGGCTCTAGTTCAGGCAAAGGAAAATCTACAAGGAAGACCAGTCCAAATCCACTTAGACAATGCGACGGCAGTAGCATACCTCAATCATCAAGGAGGAACTCACAGCAAGAGTCTGATGGAGGAAGTAACTCCCATTCTAAAATGGGCAGAACTCCATCTCCCAGCATTGTCAGCAGTATTTGTCCCGGGTGTACTAAATTGGGAAGCGGATTTTCTCAGTCGGCACACAATTCAGGAAACCGAATGGGCACTACACCCAGAAGTGTTTCAGACACTGGTGAACAGATGGGGTCTACCGGAGATAGGCCTTATGGCATCTCGTCTAAACAACAAAGTTCCGAGGTACGGATCGAGAACAAAGGACCCAGGAGCGGTCCTGGTAGACGCACTGTCAGTAGAATGGAGGTTTCAGCTGGCATATCTGTTCCCTCCAATATCTCTGTTACCCAGAGTAGTGAGAAAGATAAAACAGGCAAAAGGAGCAATCATTCTAATAGCTCCAGCTTGGCCAAGAAGGCATTGGTACACAGATCTGTTGAGAATGTCCATGGAAGCACCGATACTGCTCCCTCAATGTCCAGATCTGATAATGCAGGGTCCTTGTTGTCACAGTCATCTGGATCGCCTATCTTTGACGGCGTGGCTGTTGAAACCTCTATCCTAGAGGCTAAAGGATTTTCAAAGCAAGTATTCCAAACTATGCTTAGAGCAAGAAAGCCTTCTTCGGCCCGTGTGTATCATAGAATATGGCAAGCCTATATTCACTGGTGTACTGGAAAAAATTTAAATCCGAGATCTTTTAAAGTAGCTTGGATTTTGGATTTCCTTCAGGCAGGATTGGATAAAGGGTTGAAAGTTGCTTCCTTGAGGGTTCAAGTTTCAGCGTTAACTGTATGGTTTCAGCAGAAGATTGCTGATTTACAGGATGTACGTACATTTTTTCAAGGAGTAGTACATATTCAACCTCCATTTGTTCCTCCTGCAGCTCCCTTGGATTTTAATTTAGTTCTTACATTTCTCCAGGGTCCTCTGTTTGAACCACTTGAAAGAGCAGATCTTAAGTGGTTAACGGTTAAAGTTCTTTTTTTACTGGCAATGGCGTCAGCCAGAAGAGTGTCAAATTTAGGAGCATTATCGTGTAAGTCTCCTTTCCTAAGTTTTTTTCCAGACAGAGCAGTTCTCAGAACGAGATCTAGCTATCTTCCAAAGGTGGTATCAAAGTTTCACCTGAATGAAGAGATGGTAGTCCCAGCTTTTCAGGTATCGGGACTATCTGCGGGAGAAGCGTCGCTGGAAGTGGTCCGGGCTTTAAGAATCTACATAGATTGTACTAGTGCCATCAGGAAAACAGATTCTCTCTTCATCCTCTACGGATTCCATAGAAGAGGATGGCCTGCTAGTAAACAGACGCTGGCAAGATGGCTCCGAATGGTAATATCAGAAGCTTATTCTCATGCAGATCTCCCTATTCCGGCTAATGTCTCTGCACACTCTACACGTAAGGTAGGTCCTTCTTGGGCAGCACAACAGGGTGCTTCAGCAGAACAGATGTGTAAGGCAGACACATAGTCTTCCATAAACACATTCATTAGACATTATGCCTTGGATACTTTTGCCTCTCATGACGCAGACTTCGGGCGAAAGGTCCTCCTGTGCAATCAGGAGCGTCCCCACCACTAAAATGGCTTTGGGAATCCCAATGTTATCCTGTAGATAATCCTGTGGACCCAGCCAGAGAAATATACGTTATGGTAAGAACTTACCGTTGATAACATTTCTCTTATGTCCACAGGGATCCCACCCTGACACATCTGATTTGAGGATCTAGACCAGGGCTGGCCAAACCGGTCCTCGAGATCTACCAACAGTTCACATTTTCCAGACCACCTAGCTGGTGCACAGGTGTAGTCATTACTAATAAGATGTGCTGCATTCATTCCTAACTGACAATTCTACAGACCTCCAAGAGGCTTGGAAAACGTGAACTGTTGGTAGAACTCGAGGACCGGTTTGGCCAGCCCTGATCTAGACAATCACTAAAAACCTCTTCCTTCTTGTATGGAAGGGTGTGCATGTGTGCTCTTATTGCCTAAACAGGTCTCTGCCTGATGTTCCTGCCTAAAATCGTGTGGAAAGAACTGATCTGACTGAGTCAGTGGGCGGGACTATATGGTGAGGGCCCCGATGCATCCTGGGAGGCCAGACAGCTCGTGACCGTGTTGGTGCCATTTTCGCTGTCGCTCGACAATGGAGGTAATTCCAAGTTGATCGCAGCAGGATTTTTGATAGCAATTGGGCAAAACCATGTGCACTGCAGGGGAGGCAGATATAACATGTGCAGAAAGAGTTAGATTTGGGTGGGTTATTTCTGTGCCGGGCAAATACTGGCTGCTTTATTTTTATACTGCAAATTAGATTGCAGATTGAACACACCCCACCCAAATCTAACTCTCTCTGCACATATTATATCTGCCTCCCTTGCAGTGCACGTGGTTTTGCCCAATTGCTAAAAAAAAATCCTGCTGCGATCAACTTGGAATTACCCTCAATATCCCAATGTTATCCTGTGAATACCTGTGGACATAAGAGAAATCACGTTATCAACGGTAAGTTCTTACCATAACGTATATTTCCATACCTTCACTCAGGGTGTGTTGCAGATTCAGCCTCCTTATGTGCCACCTGTGGCCCCTTGGGATCTGTCGGTGGTTTTGGAGGCCTTACAAGAGTCTCTGTTTGAGGCTTTTATCTCTGCTGACCTTAAGTGGCTTTCCCTTAAGGTGTTGTTTTTGCTGGCTATTGCTTCAGCTAGAATGGTCTCTGACTTGGGTGCTTTATCCTATAAGTCCCCCTACTTGATTTTTCACCGTGACCGGGCGGTTCTTCGGACACGCCCAGGTTATTTACCCAAGGTGATGTCTTCCTTCCACCTTTACCAGGAGATTGTGGTTCCGGCCTTTAATTCTCCTGAGTTGTCTTCCAAAGAGCGGTCTTTGGATGTGTTTGGACATTTAAGCATGACCGGCAGATATAAGACCATTTAATATCAACCCACGAAAACTGTTTTTCTGAAGTCTGAAAATAAATGTCAACACATTCATAAAACATTTTCAAATTTCTCCCCAAACTAACTCAATAAACCCCCCAACTATGTGGCCAAAAAAAAAGGTGCCTAAAATAATAATAAGCATTAAAAAAAAACTTAACAAAAAATAAACAGAAAACATAAGCAGAATAAAACAAATCAATACCATCAAGCCTATAGTCTCATAGTTGTGCAAGGTAAGGTGCAAAATCCACATAATATAAATACGGGGGGGGGGGGGGGGGGAGGGGGGCAGCTCGTTTGCACAAGTCCCAGGTAACCAGGCACAATACGTCTCAAAGCTTGAGGGCAGGGAGGAGTATATAGAGTTAATAAAGAAGGACCATATTTTCCCGTGTTTAGAGAGAGCATTGTTTTTCATATAGACATACCGATCTTTCAATACGGTGTCGTTCACCAGGGCTTTAAATGCAGACATCGTAGGAGAATGTGGGGCCATCCATGTCCGCGCTATGCACACCTTAGCAAGGGTGCAAACGCCACGAGCATACAAGCCCTCCCACCGAGGCCCGGAATCAGGCCCTCCCACCCCCAAAATGCAGAATCTCGGAGTCAGCATGCCTCTCGGTATCCCCGTATGTTCCAGAATCGACCCGACCCCAGCACAAAACACCTGCAAGGACGGACACTCCCACACAAGGTGCCAGAATGATCCGCCAGCAGTCCCGCATTTAGGACAAGTAGCAGTACCACCAGCCCCGAATCTAGCCAACCTGTTCGGCGTCATATATGATCTATGAAGTATAAAGAGTTGAATTTGTTGAAACTGCAGTGATTTGGTTACCTGGCTCGGGTTCCCCAGCGCGACCTCCCATTCCTCCACATCTATAGGGCCTAAATCATGCTCCCATCGTTCCCGAAGGTTCGAGAGCGGGTCTGCATGAATTGTTGCAAGAAAGTACGAGTAAGTGAAGGAGATCACCTTGACCCAACCCAATGAACATAAAAAGGTCTTAATGGGGAAGGGGAGGAGCGCCGGGGGAGAATCCCCGAACTGTGATTGTAAGGCGTGCCAGAGCTGCAGATATCTATAAAAGTAAGAGTTCGGGAGACCAAACTCCTCCTTTAGGTGCTGAAAGGATTTCATGGTATGATCACTATACAGCTGGGATATGGAAGTCACCGAGTATGGGGCCCACACCACCGCTCCCTCCAAGGAACCCATCTCACAAAGCGATGTGGAGTGCCAAAGGGGAGTATCCGGGTCCACACCATCATACCCAAACATACCTGTCAAGGCCAGCCATATCTTCATGGCCTGAAAAACAGTAGGAGGAGACAATCGGGAAGCGCTCCCTCCCACCAAAACCTGCGCCGGGGAAAGGTCCGGGTAATAACACCTGAGAAACGCACACCATAAAGCAGCCTCCTCTCCTCCTCGTAACCAAATGCCAATGTGAGCTAACTGGGCCGCATAGTAATACAGTTGGAAGTGAGGCAAGGCCAAGCCCCCGTCTAGTAAGGGTAGTCAATTTTATTCTAGGCCTTTTATTGGCCCATATCAGAGATGTTAATATGCTGTTTAATTTCTTAAAGAAGGCCGGAAAGACGTACACAGGGGATTGCGAGAAAACATACAGTAGCTTGGGCAAAACTATCATTTTAATAAGGCTAACCCTACCCGTCATAGGGGGTAATTCCAAGTTGATCGCAGCAGGAATATTTTTAGCAGTTGGGCAAAACCATGTGCACTGCAGGGGAGGCAGATATAACATGTGCAGAGAGAGTTAGATTTGGGTGTGGTGTGTTCAATCTAAATTGCAGTGTAAAAATAAAGCAGCCAGTATTTACCCTGCACAGAAACAAAATAACCCACCCAAATCTAACTCTCTCTGCAAATGTTATATCAGCCCCCCTGCAGTGCACATGTTTTTTTCCAACTGCTAAAAAATTTCCTGCTGCGATCAACTTGGAATTACCCCCATAGTCAGCCGGAGTTTACACCAGGCCCTTGACTTGCGTACAGTCGTGTACAAGAGGGTCAAGGTTCAAGGGTATAAAGTCCGAGGGGTCATTAGTAACCTGGATCCCCAGGTATTTAAACTGGCCTGTCCAGCATAGCGGCAGGGGAATCTTCTGGACCCGGGGAGGAGAGCCCATAATGGGCATTATAAATGATTTGGACCAGTGTATACGGAGACCTGAGAAGCCGCCAAAGTTCTCTATGACCTGCAGCACTACGGGCATATCCACGGCATGGTCGTGTAAGAACAGCAACAGGTCATCCGCATAAAGGGCTATTTTGTCAGTGCAGGGACCCGTAACTACTCCCCCAATGTCCGGGTGTGACCTAACCTGACAAGCCAAGGGCTCGATGGCTATAGCAAATAAGGCGGGGGAAAGGGGGCATCCCTGTCTGGTGCCCTGAGTCAAGGTGAAGAAGGAGGATATATAGCCGTTGACCAAGATCCTGGCACGTGGATTTTGATAGAGCAGTTTGATCCATTGTACGAAATTAGGGCCAAAGCCCATACATTTCATGACTCCCCACAGATAGGACCATTCAACGCTGTCGAAGGCCTTAGCCGCATCCAGCTAAACTACAACCGCGTCCGAGGGGAAATCGTGTGGAGCCTGTAATACAGTATAGAGCCTGCGCAAATTAATGGACGTGGATTTCCCCGGCATAAAGCCAGATTGATCCCGATGTATTATAGTTTGGATAACCAGGTTGAGCCGAACCGCAAGGATTTTTGTCAGGATCTTGGCATCGGTATGGGATAAGGGAGATTGGTCTATAGGACTCCATAAATTTGGGGTCCTTGCCGGGCTTTGGCAGTACTATAATAACGGCCTCGGACATTGAGGGAGGAAGTTGATTGGTGGCAAATATATCCGTATACATCTCAAGCAGTTTTGGGCCAAAGAACTGAACATACTGTTTGTACAGCTCGGTGGGAATACCATCGCTTCCCGGAGACTTACCACCGGGACATATTCCTATCGCCGCAGTCACTTCTTCTAAAGTCAAAGGCGCATCTAGAGAGTCCCTAGCCTCAGGGGGAAGCTTTGAAAGGGGTATATTGGACAAGTATAGATCTAAGTCCTCCTCGGAGCACGTCATCTGAGAGTCATAGACCTCCCTAAAGTACGAAAGGAACATCTGTGCCATGTCAGGGGTATTGCTCACTATGGAGCCGTCAGGGCCAGACATCTGTACTATCGTATTTCCAGGACGGTTATAGTGCACCAAATGAGCTAATAAACTACCTGGTCTGTCTGCCTGCATATATATGTTAGTTGCCCTGAAAAAGAGGGAGCGTGCATTTCTCTAACGTCCTAGTGGATGCTGGGGACTCCGTCAGGACCATGGGGAATAGCGGGCTCCGCAGGAGACAGGGCACATCTAAAAAAGCTTTTAGGTCACATGGTGCGTACTGGCTCCTCCCCCTATGACCCTCCTCCAAGCCTCAGTTAGGTTTTTGTGCCCGTCCGAGAGGGTGCAATCTAGGTGGCTCTCTTAAAGAGCTAGTTAGAAAAGTTTTTTTTAGGTTTCTAATCAGTGTCTCCTGCTGGCGACAGGAGCACTGCAACGAGGGACTTAGGGGAGAGACTTGCAACTCACCTGCCTGCAGGAGGATTGAAGTCTTAGGCTACTGGACACTGAGCTCCAGAGGGAGTCGGAACACAGGTCAGCCTGGGGTTCGTCCCGGAGCCGCGCCGCCGATCCCCCTTACAGACGCTGAAGAACGGCAGAACGGAGGTCCGGAAACAGGCGGCAGAAGACTTCAGTCTTCATAGAGGTAGCGCACAGCACTGCAGCTGTGCGCCATTGTTGCTACACGGCTCACGGATCTCGGTCACGGAGGGTGCAGGGCGCTGCTGGGGGCGCCCTGGGCAGCAATATAGAGTACCTTAGAGGCAAATAAATACATCACATATAGCCATTAAGGCTATATGTATGTATTTAACCCAGGCCAGTTTATTAGAAAAGCCCGCCGGAAAAGGGGCGGAGCTTATTCTCCTCAGCACTCGGCGCCATTTTCCTGCACGGCTCCGCTGGTGAGGAAGGCTCCCACGACTCTCCCCTGCACTGCACTACAGAAACAGGGTAACAAAGAGAGGGGGGGCATAAATTGGCGATATAAATATATATTGAGAGCGCATATATAAAAACAACACCTTCTAGGGTTGTTATATACTGTATAGCGCTTTTGGTGTGTGCTGGCAAACTCTCCCTCTGTCTCCCCAAAGGGCTAGGAGGGTCCTGTCTTCAATAGAGCATTCACTGTGTGGCTGCTGTGTGTGTCGGTACGTGTGTGTGTCGACATGTATGAGGACGAAGTTGGTGTGGAGGCAGAGCAATTGCCGATGATGGTAATGTCACCCCCTAGGGAGTCGACACCGGAATGGATGGCTTTGGTTATGGAATTACGTGATAATGTCAGCACATTACAAAAGTCAGTTGACGAAATGAGACGCCCGGCAAACCAGTTAGTACCGGTTCAGGCATCTCAGACACCGTCAGGGGCTGTAAAACGTCCCTTACCTCAGTCAGTCGACACGGGTACCGACACAGATGAATCTAGTGTCGACGGTGAGGAAGTAAACGTATTTTCCAATAGGGCCACACGTTATATGATCACGGCAATGAAGGAGGCTTTGCAGCTCTCTGATACTACTGGTACCTCAAAAAGGGGTATTATGTGGGGGGTGAAAAAACTACCTGTATTTTTCCCAGAATCAGAGGAATTGAATGATGTGTGTGATGAAGCGTGGGTTACCCCCGATAGAAAAATGCTAATTTCAAAGAAGTTGTTGGCATTATACCCTTTCCCACCAGAGGTTAGGGCGCGCTGGGAATCACCCCCTAAGGTGGATAAGGCGCTCACACGTTTATCAAAGCAAGTGGCGTTGCCGTCTCCTGATACGGCCGCCCTCAAGGATCCAGCAGATAGGAGGCTGGAAACTACACTGAAGAGTATATACACACATACGGGTGTTATACTGCGACCGGCAATAGCCTCAGCCTGGATGTGCAGTGCTGGGGTAGTGTGGTTGGATTCTCTGACTGAAAATATTGAGACCCTGGATAGGGACAGTATTTTATTGACTCTAGAGCAATTAAAGGATGCTTTTCTTTATATGCGAGATGCTCAGAGGGATGTTTGTACTCTAGCATCAAGAGTAAGCGCGATGTCCATATCTGCTAGAAGAAGTTTATGGACGCGACAGTGGTCAGGTGATGCGGATTCCAAGAGGCATATGGAAGTATTGCCATATAAAGGAGAGGAATTGTTTGGGGTCGGTCTTTCGGACCTGGTGACCACGGCAACTGCCGGCAAATCCACCTTTTTACCTCAGACCCCTTCACAACAGAAAAAGACACCGTCTTTTCAGCCGCAGTCCTTTCGCTCCTATAAAAAGCGACCAAAAGGACAGTCTTATCTGCCGAGAGGCAGAGGAAAGGGTAAGAAAGGGCAGCACGCAGCCCCTGCCCAGGAACAGAAGCCCGCCCCGGCTTCTACAAAGCCATCAGCATGACGCTGGGGCTTTACAAGCGGACCCAGGAACGGTGGGGGGTCGACTCAAGATTTTCAGCAATCAATGGGCTCACTCACAAGTGGACCCGTGGGTCCTGCAGATAATATCTCAGGGTTACATGCTGGAGTTCGAAAGGTTTCCCCCTCGCCGGTTCCTAAAGTCTGCTTTACCAACGTCTCCCTCAGAAAGGACGTCGGTTTTGGAAGCCATTCACAAGCTGTATTCTCAGCAGGTGATAGTCAAGGTACCCCTCCTACAACAGGGAAAGGGGTATTATTCCACACTATTTGTGGTACCGAAGCCGGACGGTTCGGTAAGACCTATTCTAAATCTGAAATCCTTGAACCTGTACATACAGAAATTCAAGTTCAAAATGGAGTCACTCAGAGCAGTGATAGCGAATCTGGAAGACGGGGACTTCATGGTGTCCCTGGACATAAAGGATGCTTATCTGCATGTCCCAATTTACCCCTCACACCAAGGGTATCTCAGGTTCGTGATACAAGACTGTCATTATCAGTTTCAAACGATGCCGTTTGGTTTGTCTACGGCCCCTCGGGTAATGACCGAAATGATGGTTCTTCTACGAAGAAAAGGCGTATTAATTATCCCTTACTTGGACGATCTCCTGATAAGGGCAAAGTCCAGAGAACAGCTGGAAGTCGGTGTAGCACTAACCCAGGTAGTGCTCCAGCAACACGGGTGGATTCTGAATCTTCCAAAATCTCAATTGACCCCGACAACTCGTCTGCTGTTCCTGGGAATGATTCTGGACACGGTTCAGAAAAAGGTGTTTCTCCCGGAGGAAAAAGCAAGGGAGTTATCCGAACTTGTCAGGAACCTCCTAAAACCAGGAACGGTGTCAGTACATCAATGCACAAGAGTCCTGGGAAAGATGGTGGCTTCGTACGAAGCGATTCCATTCGGCAGATTCCATGCACGGACATTTCAGTGGGATCTGCTGGACAAATGGTCCGGATCGCATCTGCACATGCATCAGCGGATAGCACTGTCACCAAGAACAAGGTTGTCTCTCCTGTGGTGGCTGCAGACTGCCCATCTGTTAGTGGGCCGCAGATTCGGCATACAGGACTGGGTCCTGGTGACTACGGATGCCAGCCTACGAGGTTGGGGAGCAGTCACAAAGGGAAGAAATTTCCAGGGCGTGTGGTCAAGCCTGGAGACGTCTCTTCACATAAATATACTGGAGCTAAGAGCGATCTACAATGCTCTAAGTCTGGCAAAACCGCTGCTTCAGGGTCAGCCGGTGTTGATCCAGTCCGACAACATCACGGCAGTCGCCCACGTAAACCGACAAGGCGGCACGAGAAGCAGGAGTGCAATGGCAGAAGCGGCAAGGATTCTGCGCTGGGCGGAGAATCATGTCATAGCACTGTCAGCAGTGTTCATCCCGGGAGTGGACAACTGGGAAGCAGATTTCCTCAGCAGACACGACCTTCACCCGGGAGAGTGGGGACTTCATCCAGAAGTTTTCCACATGATTGTGAACCGTTGGGAAAAACCAAAGGTAGACATGATGGCGTCTCGCCTCAACAAAAAATTGGACAGGTATTGCGCCAGGTCAAGAGACCCTCAGGCAATAGCTGTGGACGCTCTGGTAACACCGTGGGTGTACCAATCAGTGTATGTGTTCCCTCCTCTGCCTCTCATACCAAAGGTGCTGAGAATTATACGGAAAAGAGGAGTAAGAACGATACTGGTGGCTCCGGACTGGCCAAGGAGAACTTGGTATCCGGAACTTCAAGAGATGCTCACGGAGGATCCGTGGCCTCTACCTCTGAGAAGGGATCTGCTTCAGCAGGGACCTTGTATGTTCCAAGACTTACCGCGTCTGCGTTTGACGGCATGGCGGTTGAACGCCGGATTCTAAAAGAAAAGGGCATTCCAGAGGAAGTTATTCCTACCTTGATTAAGGCTAGGAAGGAAGTGACTGTACAACATTATCACCGCATTTGGCGAAAATATGTTGCGTGGTGTGAGGCCAAGAAGGCTCCAACGGAAGAATTTCAATTGGGTCGATTCTTACATTTCCTGCAAGCAGGATTGTCTATGGGCCTAAAATTGGGGTCTATTAAAGTTCAAATTTCGGCCTTATCAATTTTCTTCCAGAAGGAATTGGCGTCAGTGCCTGAAGTACAAACTTTTGTCAAAGGTGTACTACATATACAACCCCCAATAGTGCCTCCAGTGGCACCGTGGGATTTGAACGTGGTTCTAAATTTTCTCAAATCTCATTGGTTTGAGCCGTTAAAATCGGTAGAATTAAAATACCTTACATGGAAGGTAACCATGCTGTTGGCCCTGGCTTCTGCCAGGAGAGTTTCAGAGTTGGCAGCTTTGTCATACAAGAGCCCATATCTGATATTCCATTCGGACAGGGCAGAATTGAGGACGCGTCCTCAATTTCTCCCTAAGGTGGTTTCGGCATTTCACTTAAACCAGCCTATTGTGGTGCCTGCGGCTACTAGCGACTTGGAGGACTCCAAGTTACTGGACGTTGTCAGAGCATTAAAAATATATATTTCAAGGACAGCTGGAGTCAGAAAAACTGACTCGTTGTTTACATTGTATGCACCCAACAGGATGGGTGCTCCTGCGTCTAAACAGACGATTGCACGTTGGATCTGTAGCACAATCCAACTTGCACATTCTGTGGCAGGCGTGCCACAGCCTAAATCTGTAAAGGCCCACTCCACAAGGAAGGTGGGCTCATCTTGGGCGGCTGCCCGAGGAGTCTCGGCATTACAACTTTGCCGAGCAGCTACGTGGTCAGGGGAGAACACGTTTGTAAAATTTTACAAATTTGATACTCTGGCTACAGAGGACCTGGAGTTTTCTCATTCGGTGCTGCAGAGTCATCCGCACTCTCCCGCCCGTTTGGGAGCTTTGGTATAATCCCCATGGTCCTGACGGAGTCCCCAGCATCCACTAGGACGTTAGAGAAAATAAGAATTTACTTACCGATAATTCTATTTCTCATAGTCCGTAGTGGATGCTGGGCGCCCATCCCAAGTGCGGATTGTCTGCAATACTTGTACATAGTTATTGTTACAAAAATCGGGTTATTATTGTTGTGAGCCATCTTTTTAGAGGCTACTTCGTTTTGTTATCATACTGTTAACTGGGTTCAGATCACAAGTTGTATGGTGTGATTGGTGTGGCTGGTATGAGTCTTACCCGGGATTCAAGATCCTTCCTTATTGTGTACGCTCGTCCGGGCACAGTACCTAACTGAGGCTTGGAGGAGGGTCATAGGGGGAGGAGCCAGTACGCACCATGTGACCTAAAAGCTTTTTTAGATGTGCCCTGTCTCCTGCGGAGCCCGCTATTCCCCATGGTCCTGACGGAGTCCCCAGCATCCACTACGGACTATGAGAAATAGAATTATCGGTAAGTAAATTCTTATTTTTTGTCTGAAAGGTGAGCCAGCCAAGCCTCCTTAGCTAACAACCACTGTACCTTTAGTGCAGAGGTTCCCTCCGCCAAATATCTGGTCTCTAGATCCCTATAGTCATACTCAAGCTGTCGCTCCGTCGCTCTGTACTCTAACTTGCGGGAAGCAATTTTACCAATCGGCGTACCACGCAGATATGCTTTGAATGTATCCCAGACAACATGTACCGGGGCCGAGCCCACATTATCCGCAAAAAAACCCTCCCACCTGGACTTTAAGTCCGGGCATTCTCCTAGCTGAATCAGCCAGGATGGATGCAACCTCCAGTAAGACTGTCCCCTCTGGCACTCCACATCGAGAGACAGCAACATGGGCGAGTGGTCGGATACCCCTCGCGTTTCATAATGAACATCCGTTATACTAGGTAGAAGCTCGGGCGAGACCAGGGCCAGGTCGATTCTGGAGAATGTGCCATGCGTACCAGAGAAACATGAGTACTGCCTAAGTGTAGGGTGCCGAACCCTCCAAACATCCACCCACTGCATACTACCTATAACATTCGCAAACTTAGAGTGAGAAGTTGACGGGCCACCTCCCGCCCCCGGATCTCGAGAGGACCTCCATCTAACCAGAGAGACATCAAGCACATTATTAAAATCCCCCAGACATATAACAGGAGTATGGAGGGATGAAGCAATAAACGAGGCAGCTTTCTGCAGGACATCATACGAAAACGGGGGAGGGATATAAACAGACAGAATGAGCAAAGCACGGGAGTTCATCTTACATTCCATAAACACAAACCTGCCATACGGATCTGTATTTACCGTGATCAGTTCAAACTGTACAGTTCTCCTTATCATAACCGATACCCCCCTGGAGGAGGAGGAATGAGAGGAATGATACGCCCAGCCCACCCAAGGCCTACGGAGTGACAACAGCCTATTTACCTCCAGATGAGTTTCGCTCAGACAGATGACGTCCGGCCATATTTCTTAATCATTTTGAATACCAGGGACCGCTTTACTTTATTATTAATGCCAAAATCTTTAAGGCAGACATGTCATTCCATGCATACTCTGAGACACAGCACCTTGTGAAAACCCAAGCAGCAGCATTATCTGGGCCCCTGCAAAGCGCCGCCCCAGAAACCAAGACCCCTTAAATAGCACAACATGACCTCGCATAATAATAGGCTATCATCTGAAAAACAAGACGAAACAGAAATAAAAACATGGCAGAGACATAAACAACATCCCCACAACATCACCCATCCCCGTATACCTCCCCGAACTGTGGCATACACATATCCCTAACAAACTCAAACCCTGGTAGTCCAAAAAAGCCTACGACAGCGCTATGCGCAGCAAACAGACCCAAAGGGAAAAAAAAACCTAATACTGTATGTAAAGTCACTGCTCAGCAATGTCCGCAACAACCATGACAAAGGGAAGCTCCCCGGACGTATACTTGCGTATTGTAGGGCCGTGTAGAAAGGAAACTGGGCGTCAGTCCGGAGCCAGCTGGCGGGCACCCGGAGCATATCTGTCCAGCCAGGCTGCCGCCTCCCTCGGAGAGTTTAAGAACTTAGTTTCCCCATCTGCCACCACACGCAGCCAAGAGGGGAACAGCATCGAATAGGGGAGATTCAGGTCGCGAAGTCGCCGCTTGACAGGCAGAAACTGGGCCCGGTCTTTTTGAACATCCGCAGCGAAATCCGGAAATGCTGACACGCGGACACCATTTCGAATCAGGTGGCCCTTCGTGCGGCCCAGGCGTAGAACAGAGTCCCGGTCTTTATAGTGTAGAAACTTTGCTATAAATGTTTGCGGCGGGGTGCCTGGGGGCAGAGGCCGGAACGGTACCCGATGCGCCCGCTCCACCGCAAACTGGGATGTAAAGGATTCAGCGCCATACGCTTCTGTCAACCAGGATTCCAGGAAGTCCTCAGGATGTGCCCCTTCCTCCTTTTCAGGCAAGTCCACGAATCTCACGTTGTTTCTGCGAAGTCGTCCCTCCATATCCAGGAGTTTAGTTTGCAGTGTAGAGACTTGCTGTGTAACCGCAGAGACAGACCGTTGGAGGGGGCTGCTGAGGTCCTACAAATTAGAGACCCGCATCTCTGTTTCGCCCACTCTCTCCCGGACCCGCTGAACGTCCGTAGTAAGGATAGGTCGCACTGCACCCTCTCCATTTTGTCCAACAGGCGCTGTTCGCTGGCCGCTATGGCCTCCAGGACCTGCTGAATGGAAGGAGGAGGTGGCTGCACGTCCGCGCCCGAGTCGGCCCCAGACGGGGGAGTCGGCTGAGCAGCTGGCTGGCGGGCAAACTTCTCCAATTTAGCCGCCACCGCACTCTGACCACCCTTCACCATGGTGATAAGGCTCAAGCAGTACTCAAAGTCCCTGTATTCAGTGTCAGAAAGCACAGCAGAGGGGAGGAGGTATAATGTCAGCAGCACTCCAGGGCATCCAACAGGAAAGTACAGCAGAGGAGGGGGCCAGAGGGACCTGGGGTGGTATGATTATATGTAATATGTAGTGTTTAACAGAAGACAGGACAGTCCATGCCCAGAGCAGATCTCTCAGCCCTGCAGTCCCCACGAATGCACAGAGCCCCACAGGCAGGATATATGGTGAAAGCTGCAGCCAAGATGGCTGCCGGATTTTCCAGTCTCTCCCTTCCCTGCACAAGGAGCTCAATTCCGGGCTCCAGAGGGGCAGAAGTGGCCGGGGAAAGTATCCAGTGGGCACAGGTGAGGGGCGCCGTTCACCCAAGGCGCAGGGGAAGCCAGTTTACGGCAATCGCTGCGGGTCCGTGCGCGCCCGCCGCAGTACAGCACAAATTGAGCCCGGGGATCCTCTGGCGGCCTAGGCCCAAGATTCCGGCTGGCGCAGGCTGGAAACTCCGGCAAGGGTCCACAGGTAATGCCCGCCGCCTCCCCACAGACAGTGCACAGGTCTAGGCCGAGTATGAGCCTCAGAAGGGGCCCCAGGATAGGGTCAGGATCAGTCGTCCAGGGAGCTCCACTAACTTGCCGCCTACCAGCTCACCGCCGTGGCCACGCCCCCCCCCCCCCCCCCCCCCCGAGCAACACGTTCATTAGGTTCTTTGCCTTTGATACCGCCGCTTCCCAGGATGCTTCCTTTGGACGCTGGGTTCTTGTGCCAGCTACAGTCTGTCCCCTCCCATAAGGAACTGCTTTAGGACATCCCCGATGTTAATCCTTGTGGAGCCCAGTGTACCTCGCAGCAGAAAACGAGATTTATGGTAAGGACTTACCATTGTTAAATCTTTCTGCGAGTTACACTGGGTTCCACAAGGCGCCCTCCCTGACGTACTTAGCTTTTTTGGGTTGGTATTGGCATAGCTGTGGACACCCTCTCGTGCGGTGTAATTAGCTATGAGTGGTTGTCGTCTCTGGTACCTGCTACTACATTGGGCTGGTTAACAAAACTGAGCTCCCTGTGCATGGAGGCGGGGTTATAGAGGAGGCGGCGCTGTGCATCTTGGGAACAGTCTAAAGCTTAGAGCCTGTTGGTGCCTCGGATCAAGATCCTACTCTACACCCCGATGTTAATCCTTGTGGAGCCCAGTGTACCTCGCAGAAAGAGATTTAACAACGGTAAGTTCTTACCATAAATCTTGTTTTAGTTGAGTACTGCATTGTTACTTGGTAAGTAATGTTTCAGCTGTTGCTGAGTAGTTCAAGCTAGTTGGCTTGACGTGCCTTGTATGTGTGATCTGGTATGAATCTCGCCACTATCTGTGTATTTCCTTCTCTCGAAGTATGTCGTCTCCTCGGGCACAGTTTCTAGACTGAGTCTGGTAGGAGGGGCATAGAGGGAGGAGCCAGCCCACACTCTCAAACTCTTAAAGTGCCAATGGCTCCTGGTGGACCCGTCTGTACCCCATGGTACTAATGTGGACCCCAGCATCCTCTACGGACTACGAGAAAAGGATTTACCGGTAGGTACCAAAATCCTATTTGTTGTCTTCCCCCCATTCCACAGGGATACACAGTAGTGAAGAAGACATCCGGTGAGTGTGAGACACCCAGCAGCTGTTCCCAAGTGTCAGGAGGACTGAGCAGGACCCAGAACCCCATTACGGTGCCTCCACCTCACTGATACATGACTGACACAATGACCAGAAGATCCCAGAACTCGCCAACAAGATCATTCAGCTGCTGACTGGAGAGGTGACTGCTGGGAATGGGACATTATACAGTAACACCAGGGGATGTGTCTGGGTGATGACTGGAGAGGTGACTGCTGGGAATGGGGCATTATACAATAACACCGGGGGATGTGTCTGGGTGATGACTGGAGAGGTGACTGCCGGGAATGGGACATTATACAGTAACACCGGGGGATGTGTCTGGGTGATGACTGGAGAGGTGACTGCTGGGAATGGGACATTGGCCCTCATTCCGAGTTGATCGGTCGCAAGGCGAATTTAGCAGAGTTACACACGCTAAGCCGCCGCCTACTGGGAGTGAATCTTAGCTTCTTAAAATTGCGACCGATGTATTCGCAATATTGCGATTACTAACTACTTAGCAGTTTCAGAGTAGCTCCAGACTTACTCTGCCTGTGCGATCAGTTCAGTGCTTGTCGTTCCTGGTTGACGTCACAAACACACCCAGCGTTCGCCCAGGCACTCCCACCGTTTCTCCGGCCACTCCTGCGTTTTTTCCGGAAACGGTAGCGTTTTCAGCCACACGCCCCTGAAACGCCGTGTTTCCGCCCACTAACACCCATTTCCTGTCAATCACATTACGATCGCCGGAGCGAAGAAAAAGCCGTGAGTAAAAATACTTTCTTCATAGTAAAGTTACTTGGCGCAGTCGCAGTGCGAACATTGCGCATGCGTACTAAGCGGATTTTCACTGCGATGCGATGAAAAATACCGAGCGAACAACTCGGAATGAGGGCCATTATACAGTAACACCAGGGGATGTGTCTGGGTGATGACTGGAGAGGTGACGGCTGGGAATGGGGCATTATACAGTAACACCAGGGGATGTGTCTGGGTGATGACTGGAGAGGTGATTGCTGGGAATGGGACATTATACAGTAACATCAGGGGATGTGTCTGGGTGATGACTGGAGAGGTGACTGCTGGGAATGGGACATTATACAGTAACATCAGGGGATGTGTCTGGGTGATGACTGGAGGGGTGACTGCTGGGAATGGGACATTATACAGTAACACCAGGGGATGTGTCTGGGTGATGACTGGAGAGGTGACTGCTGGGAATGGGACATTATACAGTAACACCAGGGGATGTGTCTGGGTGATGACTGGAGAGGTGATTGCTGGGAATGGGACATTATACAGTAACACCAGGGGATGTGTCTGGGTGATGACTGGAGAGGTGACTGCTGGGAATGGGACATTATACAGTAACACCAGGGGATGTGTCTGGGTGATGACTGGAGAGGTGCCTGCTGGGAATGGGGCATTATACAGTAACACCAGGGGATGTGTCTGGGTGATGACTGGAGAGGTGACTGCTGGGAATGGGGCATTATACAGTAACACCAGGGGATGTGTCTGGGTGATGACTGGAGAGGTGACTGCTGGGAATGGGGCATTATACAGTAACACCAGGGGATGTGTCTGGGTGATGACTGGAGAGGTGACTGCTGGGAATGGGGCATTATACAGTAACACCAGGGGATGTGTCTGGGTGATGACTGTATCATTGTGCGTGTCAGGTTTCTATAAGGTGTCAGGATGTCACTGTCTATGTCTCCATGCAGAAGGGGGGAGTATATAGACGAACACAGGGGTCTGTACAAGGACGTGAAGATGGAGATTCACCGGCCCCTCACATCACTGGGTAAGAGGAGACTGTCATTTATGGTACAGGGGAGAGCAGCTATATACACACATCACCTGATAATCACATATACTGTATACAATGTACTCAGTCACTGTGTCTCCTACAGATGGACCCAGTAACAGAGATATCCCAGAGAGATGTCCCCGTCCTCTGTATTCCCAGGATTGTATGGAGGAGAATCACAGGATCCCACAGGAGGATCAGGTAGATGGGATTTAGGGTCTCGCCAATATACCAAAGTGTCTGTCGCTGTGTGTGTCTTGTATACTGATGATATACTGTCTGAAATGAGACATTATTCTTGTCTTTACGTATATTGTTTTGTGGGCTATTTAGGATGAACATCTAACTGATATTAAGATAGAAGAAAAAGAGGCGTATGTGACGGATATAAAGGTAGAAGCTACAGAGGGAGAAGTAGAGACGTATGTGACCGATATAAAGGCAGAAGCTACAGAGGGAGAAGAAGAGACGTATGTGACTGATATAAAGGCAGAAGATATAGAGGGAGAAGAAGAGACGTATGTGACTGATATAAAGGCAGAAGATACAGCGGGAGAAAAAGAGGCATATGTGACTGATATAAAGGCAGAAGATATAGAGGGAGAAGAGCAGACGTATGTGAGGGGTGAACAGCAGTGTAAGGAGGAGGAAATCCCTACAGATATAAGCACAGGTGAGTAATAATTTATTACAGAAAACAGTCACTTATTCTCCTCGCTCAGTGAGTACAACAAAGTCTTATCCTACACCCTCCTCTGTCAGTACAGATTTATGAGGCAAATGTATCTGCTCAGTGGGGGAGTCAGGAGCCATCAGCTCTTACTAGACTCCTGCTCTCCCCCTCACATCATCATGTCCCTGTGTGTCACCAGCCAAGAGATCTGACCAGTCTCCTCCCCCCACACTCAGGTGTATCTCATGCATCAGGAGCCACCAGCCCTTATTATTCTCCTGCTTTCCCCCTCACATCATGTCACTGTGTGTTACCAGCCCAGAGATCTGACCAGTCTCCTCCCCACACTCTGGTCTATATCATACATCAGGAGCCACCAGCCCCTATTATACTCCTGCTGTCTCCCTCACATCATGTCACTGTGTGTTACCAGCCCAGATATCTGACCAGTCTCCTCCCCACACTCTGGTGTATCTCATACATCAGGAGCCATCAGCCCCTATTATACTCCTGCTCTCCTCCTCACATCATGTCACTGTGTGTTACCAGCCCAGAGATCTGACCAGTCTCCTCCCCACACTCTCTGGTGTATCTCATACATCAGCAGCCATCAGCCCCTATTATACTCCTGCTCTTCCCCTCACATCATGTCACTGTGTGTTACCATCCCAGAGATCTGACCAGTCTCCCTCCACACTCTGGTGTATCTCATACATCAGGAGCCATCAGCCCCTATTATACTCCTGCTCTCCCCCTCATGTCACTATGTGTTACCAGCCCAGAGATCTGACCAGTCTTCTCCCCACACTCTCTGGTGTATCTCATACATCAGGAGCCATCAGCCCCTATTATACTCCTGCTCTCCCCCTCACATCATGTCACTGTGTGTTACCAGCCCAGAGATCTGACCAGTCTCCTCCCCACACTCTCTGGTGTATCTCATACATCAGGAGACATCAGCCCCTATTATACTCCTCCCAAGGTATTTCTTTCTGCAGATTTTTATCCAATATCACCTCGTAGCAGAGGAAGATATACAAATGATAGAAAGAATATATAGTGAAGTAAAGTTTAATACATGAATTTTGTTACAAACAATTTTCTTAATACATTAAAACATAGGCAGCAGCCTTTTGAATGGCAGTTTGACTGATCCCCCAATGTATAGGAAAATTACCGGAGATGTTGGAACTGTAACCAGTTCAATTCAGCGTTAAAGTCCGTGGGAAAAAATTCCCGGGATGTCCCCACAGGCAAGCAGCTGTTCAGGTAAGTCCCCCTTATTTGGAGAAGAGTCCAAACGCCAGTAGTCCACCGAGTCCCCCAAATAAGGGGGACTTACCTGAACAGCTGCTTGCCTGTGGGGACATCCCGGGAATTTTTTCCCACGGACTTTAACGCTGAATTGAACTGGTTACAGTTCCAACATCTCCGGTAATTTTCCTATACATTGGGGGATCAGTCAAACTGCCATTCAAAAGGCTGCTGCCTATGTTTTAATGTATTAAGAAAATTGTTTGTAACAAAATTCATGTATTAAACTTTACTTCACTATATATTCTTTCTATCATTTGTATATCTTCCTCTGCTACGAGGTGATATTGGATAAAAGTCTGCAGAAAGAAATACCTTGGGAGAAAGCGCTAGTTAAGTAACCTCTCTATTTATTTATCTTGTACACACAGTTTTGGGTGAAGGGTGAAGGAACCTTCAAGGAGGTGTTATTGACAAGCTGCTTTTCATGCGCACGGTTTTCTCACTATAACTATTGGTTACCTATTATACTCCTGCTCTCCCCCTCACATAATGTCACTGTGTGTTACCATCCCAGAGATCTGACCAGTCTCCTCCCCACACTCTCTGGTGTATCTTATACATCAGGAGCCATCAGCCCCTATTATACTCCTGCTCTCCCCCTCACATCATGTCACTGTGTGTTACCAGCCCAGAGATCTGACCAGTCTCCTCCCCACACTCTCTGGTGTATCTTATACATCAGGAGCCATCAGCCCCTATTATACTCCTGCTCTCCCTCTCACATCATGTCACTGTGTGTTACCAGCCCAGAGATCTGACCAGTCTCCTCCCCACACTCTCTGGTGTATCTCATACATCAGGAGACATCAGCCCCTATTATACTCCTGCTCTCCCCCTCACATCATGTCACTGTGTGTTACCATCCCAGAGATCTGACCAGTCTCCTCTCCACACTCTCTGGTGTGTAGCATACATCAGGAGCCATCAGCCCCTATTATACTCCTGCTCTCCCCCTCACATCATGCCACTGTGTGTTACCAGCCCAGAGATCTGACCAGTCTCCTCTCCACACTCTCTGGTGTATCTCATACATCAGGAGCCATCAGCCCCTATTATACTCCTGCTCTCCCCCTCACATCATGTCACTGTGTGTTACCAGCCCAGAGATCTGACCAGTCTCCTCCCCACACTCTCTGGTGTATCTTATACATCAGGAGCCATCAGCCCCTATTATACTCCTGCTCTCCCCCTCACATCATGTCACTGTGTGTTACCAGCCCAGAGATCTGCCCATTCTTCTCCACACACTCTCTGGTGTATCTCATACATCAGGAGCCATCAGCCCCTATTATACTCCTGCTCTCCCCCTCACATCATGTCACTGTGTGTTACCAGCCCAGAGATCTGACCAGTCTCCTCCCCACACTCTCTGGTGTATCTCATACATCAGGAGACATCAGCCCCTATTATACTCCTGCTCTTCCCCTCACATCATGTCACTGTGTGTTACCATCCCAGAGATCTGACCAGTCTCCTCTCCACACTCTCTGGTGTGTATCATACATCAGGAGCCATCAGCCCCTATTATACTCCTGCTCTCCCCCTCACATCATGTCACTGTGTGTTACCAGCCCAGAGATCTGACCAGTCTCCTCCCCACACTCTCTGGTGTATCTCATACATCAGGAGCCATCAGCCCCTATTATACTCCTGCTCTCCCCTCACATCATGTCACTGTGTGCAGTGATCGCGCTGAGCAGAAAAAATTGTGGGTCCCGGGGACCCCTCACTTAAAAAAAATTGGGGTCCTACTTCACAGTTTCTGGGTCCCATAGCAATGTATGCTTTTGAGCTACCCTTATGCCTCCCCACATAGCATTAGACCACCCACACATGGTAGATAGCAGTTATGGCAGTATTGCGGGGCAAATAGGGGGTTAGGTGCAGGTAGTGCTGTAGGCAGTGTTAGGGGTAGGGAGGCATCAGTACCCAGGATTCGGTGCTTCCTGCATCCCATCAACTTTTAAGATCAGCTTCTCTGTGTCCTTGTTGAAGCCCTACCGCTATAACACGAGGTGTGTGCGTATGCTGGGCACTGTGTGGGTTTGGCAGTTGTGTCTATGCTGAGCACTGTGTGTGGATATGGGAGTTTGTTTTCTGGTCACTGTGTATGGGGGGATGTATCATGGGCACTGTGGGTATGGAGTACCCATATGCTAGGCGCTGTGGGGGGGGTGTATAATGAGCACTGTATGGGTATGGGTTGTGCGTATGATGGCCACTGTGTGGGTATATAGGGTGCTATGAGCATTGTAAGTGTGTATAATGGGCACTGTGTGGTATAGGGGTGTGCATATGATAGGCGCTGTGTGGTATGGGTGTGCGTATGATGGGTGCTGTGTGGTATGGGTGTGCGTATGATGGTCACTATGGGGGTGTGTATACTGGGCATTGTGAATACTGAGCACTGTGTGGGTATGGGGGTGTTTATAATGGGCACTGTGTGGGTATGTGGGATAGAATGGGTGCAGTAGAGGTGGAAGGGGGGTAGGATAGGTGCAGTATTGGTAGGATGGGAGCAGTAGTGGTAGCAGGGGGCAGGATGGGTGCAGTAGTAGTAGGGGGTAGGATAGGTGCAGTAGTGGTGGGTAGGATAGGTGCAGTAGTAGTAGGGGGTAGGATAGGTGCAGTAGTGGTAGCAGGGGGCAGGATGGGTGCCGTAGTGGTAGCAGGTGGTAAGATACGTGCAGCAGTGGTAGGGGGTAGGATAGGTGGAGTAGTGGTAGGGGGCAGGATGGGTGCAGTAGTGGTAGGGGGCAGGATGGGTGCAGTAGTGGTGGTAGCAGGGGACAGGATGGGTGCAGTAGTTTGTAGCGGGGGTAAGATAGGTGCAGCAGTGGTAGGGGGTAGAATAGGTGGAGTAGTGGTAGGGGGCAGGATGGGTGCAGTAGTGGTAGGGGGCAGGATGGGTGCAGTAGTGGTGGTAGCAGGGGACAGGATGGGTGCAGTAGGGGGTAGGATAGGTGCAGTAGTGGTAGAAGGGGGTAAGATAGGTGCAGCAGTGGTAGGGGGCAGGATGGGTGCAGTAGTGGTGGTAACAGGAGGCAGGATGGGAGCAGTGGTGGTAGGGGGCAGGATGGGAGCAGTAGTGGTAGGGGGTAGGATAGGTGCAGTAGTGGTAGCAGTGGGTAAGATAGGTGCAGTAGTGGTAGGGGGTAAGATAGGTGCAGTAGTGGTAGAAGGGGGTAAGATAGGTGCAGCAGTGGTAGGGGGCAGGATGGGTGCAGTAGTAGTGGTAGCAGAGGATAAGATAGGTGCAGTAGGGGGTAGGATAGGTGCAGTAGTGGTAGCAGGGGGTAGGATAGGTGCAGTAGTGGTAGCAGGGGGTAGGATAGGTGGAGTAGTGGTAGGGGGCAGGATGGGTGCAGTAGTGGTAGGGGGCAGGATGGGTGCAGTAGTGGTGGTAGCAGGGGACAGGATGGGTGCAGTAGGGGGTAAGATAGGTGCAGCAGTGGTAGGGGGCAGGATGGGTGCAGTAGTGGTAGCAGGAGGCAGGATGGGAGCAGTGGTGGTAGGGTGCAGGAGTGGTGGTAGGGGGCAGGATGGGTGCAGTAGTGGTAGGGGCAGGATGGGTGCAGTAGTGGTAGCAGGGGGTAGGATAGGTGCAGTAGTGGTAGCAGAGGGTAGGATAGGTGCAGTAGTGGTAGCAGTGGTCAGGATGGGTGCAGTAGTGGTAGCAGAGGGTAAGATAGGTGCAGCAGTGGTAGGGGGCAGGATGGGTGCAGTAGTGGTGGTAGCAGGGGACAGGATGGGTGCAGTAGGGGGTAGGATAGGTGCTGTAGTGGTAGAAGGGGGTAAGATAGGTGCAGCAGTGGTAGGGGGCAGGATGGGTGCAGTAGTAGTGGTAGATGGGTGCAGTAGTAGTGGTAGATAAGATAGGTGCAGTAGTGGTAGGGGGTAGGATAGGTGCAGTAGTGGTAGCAGGGGGTAAGATAGGTGCAGTAGTGGTAGCAGGGGGTAAGATAGGTGCAGTAGTGGTAGCAGGGGGCAGGATGGGTGCAGTAGTGGTAGCAGGGGGCAGGATGGGTGCAGTAGTGGTAGGGGGTAGGATAGGTGCAGTAGTGGTAGCAGGGGGTAGGATAGGTGCAGTAGTGGTAGGGGGTAAGATAGGTGCAGTAGTGGTAGCAGGGGGTAGGATAGGTGCAGTAGTGGTAGCAGGGGGCAGGATGGGTGCAGTAGTGGTATGGGGTAGGATAGGTGCAGTAGTGGTAGCAGGGGGTAAGATAGGTGCTCTAGTGGTAGCAGGAGTAGGATAGGTGCAGTAGCGGTAGCAGGGGGCAGGATGGGTGCAGTAGTGGTAGCAGGGGTAGGATAGGTGCAGTAGTGGTAGCAGGGGGCAGGATGGGTGCAGCAGTGGTATGGGGTAGGATAGGTGCAGTAGTGGTAGCAGGGGGTAGGATAGGTGCAGTAGTGGTAGGATAGGTGCAGTAGTGGTAGGGGGCAGGATGGGTGCAGTAGTGGTAGCAGGGGGCAGGATGGGTGCAGTAGTGGTAGCAGGGGTAGGATAGGTGCAGTAGCGGTAGCAGGGGTCAGGATAGGTGCAGTAGTGGTAGCAGGGGGCAGGATGGGTGCAGTAGTGGTAGGGGGTAAGATAGGTGCAGTAGTGGTAGGGGGTAAGATAGGTGCAGTAGTGGTAGCAGGGGTAGGATAGGTGCAGTAGCGGTAGCAGGGGTCAGGATGGGTGCAGTAGTGGTAGCAGGGGTCAGGATGGGTGCAGTAGTGGTAGGATGGGTGCAGTAGTGGTAGCAGGGGTAGGATAGGTGCAGTAGCGGTAGCAGGGGTCAGGATGGGTGCAGTAGTGGTAGCAGGGGGCAGGATGGGTGCAGTAGTGGTAGCAGGGGTAGGATAGGTGCAGTAGTGGTAGCAGGGGGCAGGATGGGTGCAGTAGTGGTAGCAGGGGTAGGATAGGTGCAGTAGTGGTAGCAGGGGGCAGGATGGGTGCAGTAGTGGTAGGATAGGTGCAGTAGTGGTAGCAGGGGGCAGGATGGGTGCAGTAGTGGTAGCAGGGGTAGGATAGGTGCAGTAGTGGTAGCAGGGGGCAGGATGGGTGCAGTAGTGGTAGCAGGGGGCAGGATGGGTGCAGTAGTGGTAGCAGGGGCAGGATGGGAGCAGTAGTGGTAGCAGGGGCAGGATGGGTGCAGTAGTGGTAGCAGGGGGCAGGATGGGTGCAGTAGTGGTAGCAGGGGCAGGATGGGAGCAGTAGTGGTAGCAGGGGGCAGGATGGGTGCAGCAGTGGTATGGGGTAGGATAGGTGCAGTAGTGGTAGCAGGGGGTAGGATAGGTGCAGTAGTGGTAGCAGGGGGCAGGATGGGTGCAGTAGTGGTAGCAGGGGTAGGATAGGTGCAGTAGCGGTAGCAGGGGTCAGGATGGGTGCAGTAGTGGTAGCAGGGGTCAGGATGGGTGCAGTAGTGGTAGGATAGGTGTAGTAGTGGTAGCAGGGGGTAAGATAGGTGCAGTAGTGGTAGCAGGGGGTAAGATAGGTGCAGTAGTGGTAGCAGGGGGCAGGATGGGTGCAGTAGTGGTAGCAGGGGTAGGATAGGTGCAGTAGTGGTAGCAGGGGGCAGGATGGGTGCAGTAGTGGTAGCAGGGGGCAGGATGGGTGCAGTAGTGGTAGCAGGAGTCAGGATGGGTGCAGTAGTGGTAGCAGGGGGCAGGATGGGTGCAGTAGTGGTAGCAGGGGCAGGATGGGTGCAGTAGTGGTAGCAGGGGCAGGATGGGAGCAGTAGTGGTAGCAGGGGCAGGATGGGAGCAGTAGTGGTAGCAGGGGGCAGGATGGGTGCAGTAGTGGTAGCAGGGGCAGGATGGGAGCAGTAGTGGTAGCAGGGGCAGGATGGGAGCAGTAGTGGTAGCAGGGGGCAGGATGGGTGCAGTAGTGGTAGCAGGGGCAGGATGGGAGCAGTAGTGGTAGCAGGGGGCAGGATGGGTGCAGCAGTGGTATGGGGTAGGATAGGTGCAGTAGTGGTAGCAGGGGGTAAGATAGGTGCAGTAGTGGTAGCAGGGGGTAGGATAGGTGCAGTAGTGGTAGCAGGGGGTAAGATAGGTGCAGTAGTGGTAGCAGGGGGCAGGATGGGTGCAGTAGTGGTAGGATAGGTGCAGTAGTGGTAGCAGGGGGTAAGATAGGTGCAGTAGTGGTAGCAGGGGGTAAGATAGGTGCAGTAGTGGTAGCAGGGGGTAGGATAGGTGCAGTAGTGGTAGCAGGGGGTAAGATAGGTGCAGTAGTGGTAGCAGGGGGCAGGATGGGTGCAGTAGTGGTAGGATAGGTGCAGTAGTGGTAGCAGGGGGTAAGATAGGTGCAGTAGTGGTAGCAGGGGGTAGGATGGGTGCAGTAGTGGTGGTAGCAGTGGGCAGGATGGGTGCAGTAGTGGTAGGGGGTAAGATAGGTGCAGTAGTGGTAGGGGGTAAGATAGGTGCAGTAGTGGTAGCAGGGGGTAGGATAGGTGCAGTAGTGGTAGCAGGGGGCAGGATGGGTGCAGTAGTAGTTGGGAGTGGAACGGACCCTGGGGGAATAAGATGCAGCGTAACAGGAAGCGCACCTACTTTGCTGCCTGCGCCCTCACAGGTATAATGTGCAGGTATTGGCCATGTTATTAAATGCATATAGGAAAGGCCCACCCGCACGTTCGTGAAACTAAAGATTTATCAGTGCCATTCCCCCAGGTCGCAGCGCTCTGACCTCTTGATACTTTCCGGTCGTGGTGCCCGACCGCACTGACATGTCCCGCTCGGCCCTAGCTCATCTTCTCTGCAGCAAACCCACCGGGCTGCCCGTGGTGAAGACCATCCTCTCCTTCTCCTCGGCTCCCTCCTGCATCTTCCATACCCCTGTCATCGTGATGACCCCGCATGGTTGCCACCAGCACATTCAGTGGGTTGGAGGCAGCGTAGAGAGGAGGGACCGACGTCTCAGGTGGCGCTTGGATTGGGAGACGCTGCCAGCAGCGATTGGATGTTGAGAAGCTGCCGGCGGCTATTGGCTGGTGAGGCAGGGCTTGGGGATTTCTATTGGCTGTGAGGCGGTGGTCAGCAAAAAACAGTGCGTCCTGCGGATCCCGCTCACTTTTAAAATCTAAGTCCCTCACTGCCTGTAGCGCGTAAAAACGCGCCATAGCGCCTATTTTGCGATCACTGGTGTGTTACCAGCCCAGAGATCTGACAAGTCTCCTCCTCACACTCTCTGGTATATCTCATACATCAGGAGCCATCAGCCCCTATTATACTCCTGCTTTCCCCCTCACATCATGTCACTGTGTGTTACCAGCCCAGAGATCTGACCAGTCTCCTCCCCACACTCTCTGGTGTATCTTATACATCAGGAGTCCTCAGCCCCTATTATACTCCTGCTCTCCCCCTCACATCATGTCACTGTGTGTTACCAACCCAAAGATCTGACCAGTCTCCTCCCCACACTCTGGTGTATCTCGTACATCAGGAGCCATTAGCCCCTATTTCTCTGACGTCCTAGTGGATGCTGGGAACTCCGTAAGGACCATGGGGAATAGACGGGCTCCGCAGGAGACTGGGCACTCTAAAAGAAAGATTAGGTACTATCTGGTGTGCACTGGCTCCTCCCACTATGACCCTCCTCCAGACCTCCGTTAGATTTCTGTGCCCGGCCGAGCTGGATGCACACTAGGGGCTCTCCTGAGCTCCTAGAAAGAAAGTTTATTTTAGGTTTTTTATTTTACAGTGAGACCTGCTGGCAACAGGCTCACTGCATCGAGGGACTAAGGGGAGAAGAAGCGAACCTACCTGCTTGCAGCTAGCTTGGGCTTCTTAGGCTACTGGACACCATTAGCTCCAGAGGGATCGACCGCAGGACCCGTCCTTGGTGTTCGTTCCCGGAGCCGCGCCGCCGTCCCCCTTACAGAGCCAGAAGCACGAAGATGGTCCGGAAAATCGGCGGCAGAAGACTTCAGTCTTCACCAAGGTAGCGCACAGCACTGCAGCTGTGCGCCATTGCTCCTCATGTACACCTCACACTCCGGTCACTGATGGGTGCAGGGCGCTGTGGGGGGGCACCCTGAGCAGCAATAAAAACACCTTGGCTGGCAAAATAATCACAATATATAGCCCCAGAGGCTATATATGTGTTAAATACCCCTGCCAGAATCCATAAAAAAAGCGGGAGAAAAGTCTGCGAAAAAGGGGCGGAGCTATCTCCCTCAGCACACTGGCGCCATTTTCTCTTCACAGTGCAGCTGGAAGACAGCTCCCCAGGCTCTCCCCTGTAGTTTTCAGGCTCAAAGGGTTAAAAAGAGAGGGGGGGGCACTAAATTTAGGCGCAATATTGTATATACAAGCAGCTATTGGAAAAAATTCACTCTCTATAGTGTTAATCCCTACATTATATAGCGCTCTGTTGTGTGCTGGCATACTCTCTCTCTGTCTCCCCAAAGGGCTTTGTGGGGTCCGGTCCTCAGTCAGAGCATTCCCTGTGTGTGTGCGGTGTGTCGGTACGTTTGATGAGGAGGCTTATGTGGTGGCAGAGCAGATGCCGATAAATGTGATGTTGCCCCCTGTGGGGCCGACACCAGAGTGGATGGATAGGTGGAAGGTATAAACCGACAGTGTCAACTCCTTACATAAAAGGCTGGATGACGTAACAGCTGTGGGACAGCCGGCTTCTCAGCCCGCGCCTGCCCAGGCGTCTCAAAGGCCATCAGGGGCTCAAAAACGCCCGCTCCCTCAGATGGCAGACACAGATGTCGACACGGAGTCTGACTCCAGTATCGACGAGGTTGAGACATATACACAATCCACTAGGAACATCCGTTACATGATCCCGGCAATAAAAAATGTGTTACACATTTCTGACATTAACCCAAGTACCACTAAAAAAGGGTTTTATGTTTGGGGAGAAAAAGCAGGCAGTGTTTTGTTCCCCCATCAAATGAGTGAATGAAGTGTGAAAAAGCGTGGGTTCCCCCCGATAAGAAACTGGTAATTTCTAAAAAGTTACTGATGGCATACCCTTTCCCGCCAGAGGATAAATTACGCTGGGAGATATCCCCTAGGGTGGATAAGGCGCTCACACGTTTGTCAAAAAAGGTGGCACTGCCGTCTTAGGATATGGCCACTTTGAAGGTATCTGCTGATAAAAAGCAGGAGGCTATCCTGAAGTCTGTATTTACACACTCAGGTACTAGACTGAGACCTGCAGATAGTGCTGCTGCAGCGTTGTCTATGAGGGATGCACAGAGGGATATTTTGCCGGCTGGCATCCAGAATTAATGCAATGTCCATTCTGTCAGGAGGGTATTAGAGACCCGACACTGGACATGTGATGCTGACTTTAAAAGGCACATAGAGATTCTGCCTTATAAGGGTGAGGAATTGTTTGGGGATGGTCTCTGGGACCTCGTATCCACAGCAACAGCTGGGAAGAAAATTTTTTACCTCAGGTTTCCTCACAGCCTAAGAAAGCACTGTATTATCAGGTACAGTCCTTTCGGCGTCAGAAAAGCAAGCGGGTCAAAGGCGCTTCCTTTCTGCACAGAGACGAGGGAAGAGGGAAAAAGCTGCACCAGTCAGCCAGTTCCCAGAATCAAAATTCTTCCCCCGCTCCACAGGCGTAGCCAGGTACGGTGGGGGGCCGCCTCAAAAATTTCAGCGATCAGTGGGCTCGCTCACAGGTGGATCCCTGGATCCTTCAAGTAGTATCTCAGGGGTACAAGCTGGAATTCGAGGCGTCTCCCCCCCGCCGTTTCCTCAAATCTGCCTTGCCGACAACTCCCTCAGGCAGGGAGGCTGTGCTAGAGGCAAATTCACAAGCTGTATTCCCAGCAGGTGATAGTCAAGGTGCCCCTACTTCAACAAGGACGGGGTTACTATTCCACAATGTTTGTGGTACCGAAACCGGACGGTTCGGTGAGACCCATTTTAAATTTGAAATCCTTGAACACATACATAAAAAAATTCAAGTTCAAGATGGAATCTCTCAGGGCGGTTATTGCAAGCCTGGAGGAGGGGGATTACATGGTATCCCTGGACATCAAGGATGCTTACCTACATGTCCCCATTTACCATCCTCACCAGGAGTACCTCAGATTTGTGGTACAGGATTGCCATTACCAATTCCAAACACTGCCGTTTGGACTGTCCACGGCACCGAGGGTCTTTACCAAGGTAATGGCAGAAATGATGATACTCCTTCGAAAACAGGGAGTTTTAATTATCCCGTACTTGGACGATCTCCTTATAAAGGCGAGGTCCAAGGAGCAGTTGTTGGTCGGAGTAGCACTATCTCGGGAAGTGCTACAACAGCACTAAACATTCCAAAGTCAGAGCTGGTTCCTACCACACGCCTACTGTTCCTGGGGATGGTTCTGGACACAGAACAGAAAAAAGTGTTTCTCCCGCAGGAGAAAGCCAAGGAGCTGTCATCTCTAGTCAGAGACCTCCTGAAACCAAAACAGGTATCGGTGCATCACTGCACACGAGTCCTGGGAAAAATGGTAGCTTCTTACGAAGCAATTCCATTCGGCAGGTTCCATGCAAGAACCTTTCAGTGGGACCTCTTGGACAAGTGGTCGGGATCGCATCTTCAGATGCATCGGCTGATAACCCTGTCTCCAAGGACCAGGGTATCTCTACTGTGGTGGCTGCAGAGTGCTCATCTTCAAGAGGGCCGCAGATTCGGCATACAGGACTGGGTCCTGGTAACCACGGATGCCAGCCTTCGAGGCTGGGGGGCAGTCACACAGGGAAGAAATTTCCAAGGACTTTGGTCAAGTCAGGAGTCGTCCCTACACATAAATATTCTGGAACTGAGGGCCATTTACAATGCCCTAAGTCTGGCAAGGCCTCTGCTTCAAAACCAGCCGGTACTGATCCAATCGGACAACATCACGGCAGTCGCCCATGTAAACCGACAGGGCGGCACAAGAAGCAGGATGGCGATGGCAGAAGCCACAAGGATTCTCCGATGGGCGGAAAATCACGTACTAGCACTGTCAGCAGTGTTCATTCCGGGAGTGGACAACTGTGAAGCAGACTTCCTCAGCAGACACCACCTACACCCGGGAGAGTGGGGACTTCATCCAGAAGTCTTCCAACTGTTGGTAAATTGTTGGGAAAGGCCACAGGTGGACATGATGGCGTCCCGCCTAAACAAAAAACTAGATATTGCGCCAGGTCAAGGGACCCTCAGGCAATAGCTGTGGATGCTCTAGTGACACCGTGGGTGTACCAGTCGGTTTATGTATTCCCTCCTCTGCCTCTCATACCAAAGGTACTGAGAATAATAAGAAAACGAGGAGTAAGAACGATACTCGTGGTTCCGGATTGGCCAAGAAGAGCTTGGTACCCAGAACTTCAAGAAATGATATCAGAGGACCCATGGCCTCTACCGCTCAGACAGGATCTGCTACAGCAGGGGCCCTGTCTGTTCCAAGACTTACCGCGGCTGCGTTTGACGGCATGGCGGTTGAATTCCGGATCCTAAAGGAAAAGGGCATTCCAGAGGAAGTCATTCCTACGCTGATAAAGCCAGGAAAGAAGTAACCGCAAACCATTATCACCGTATTTGGCGAAAATATGTTGCGTGGTGTGAGGCCAGGAAGGCCCCAACAGAGGAATTTCAGCTGGGTCGTTTTCTGCACTTCCTACAGTCGGGAGTGACTATGGGCCTAAAATTGGGTTCCACTATGTCCAGATTTTGGCTCTGTCGATTTTCTTCCAGAAGAACTGGCTTCACTGCCTGAAGTTCAGACATTTGTAAAGGGAGTGCTACATATTCAGCCCCCTTTTGTGCCTCCTGTGGCACCTTGGGATCTCAACGTGGTGTTGAGTTTCCTAAAATCACATTGGTTTGAGCCACTTAAAACTGTGGATTTGAAATATCTCACGTGGAAAGTGGTCATGTTATTGGCCTTGGCTTCAGCCAGGCGTGTGTCAGAATTGGCGGCTTTGTCATGTAAAAGCCCTTATCTGATTTTCCATATGGATAGGGCAGAATTGAGGACTCGTCCCCAGTTTCTCCCTAAGGTGGTATCAGCTTTTCACTTGAACCAACCTATTGTAGTGCCTACGGCTACTAGGGACTTGGAAGATTCCAAGTTACTGGACGTAGTCAGGGCCTTAAAAATGTATATTTCCAGGACGGCTGGAGTCAGGAAAACTGACTCGCTTTTTATCCTGTAGGTACCCAACAAAATAGTGCTCCTGCTTCTAAGCAGACTATTGCTCGCTGAATTTGTAGCACAATTCAGCTGGCGCATTCTGCGGCTGGATTGCCGCATCATAAATCAGTAAAAGCCCATTCCACGAGGAAAGTGGGCTCATCTTGGGCGGCTGCCCGGGGGGTCTCTGCTTTGCAACTTTGCCGAGCTGCAACTTGGTCAGGGGCAAACACGTTTGCTAAATTCTACAAATTTGATACCCTGGCTGAGGAGGACCTTGAGTTCTCTCATTCGGTGCTGCAGAGTCATCCGCACTCTCCCGCCTGTTTGGGAGCTTTGGTATAATCCCCATGGTCCTTACGGAGTTCCCAGCATCCACTAGGACGTCAGAGAAAATAAAATTTTACTCACCAGTAAATCTATTTCTCGTAGTCCGTAGTGGATGCTGGGCGCCCATCCCAAGTGCGGATTGTCTGCAATACTTGTATATAGTTATTGCCTAACTAAGGGTTATTGTTGATCCATCTGTTGAGAGGCTCAGTTATATTTCATACTGTTAACTGGGTATAGTATCACGAGTTATACGGTGTGATTGGTGTGGCTGGTATGAGTCTTACCCGGGATTCAAAATCCTTCCTTATTGTGTCCGCTCTTCCGGGCACAGTATCCTAACTGAGGTCTGGAGGAGGGGCATAGAGGGAGGAGCCAGTGCACACCAGATAGCACCTAATCTTTCTTTTAGAGTGCCCAGTCTCCTGCGGAGCCCGTCTATTCCCCATGGTCCTTACGGAGTTCCCAGCATCCACTACGGACTACGAGAAATAGATTTACCGGTGAGTAAAATCTTATTTATACTCCTCTCCTCCTCACATCATGTCACTGTGTTCTAGCAGTACCTCTGCCTCTGGTATTACATGCTATATTATGTACGCTATGGATGTGTAATTTATTGGTCAGCTGTGAGGTCACAGTATCCTATCCTGATAGTGAAGTGTATAGTACAGATTATGGGAAAACTAGTCGGGTGAAATCCAGTCTTGCTGTGTGTATATAAATGATCCTGCTTGTTGAATACTTCTATAGTTAGCAGACCTAGGAATGTCTGGCCCCATGCTGGTACACATCACTTGTACTACTGTGCCAACCTTGTATGCACTAAAAGGGTCACTGTTTTCACATGGGTGTCACTTCTTTTCTTCTTCAGGGTCCATATTCTCCACAGGGATACCTTGGGGTATGCTGGTGGAGACTATGACAGGCACTGGACAGCAAAGCTTTTCATGCTCCCAGGATGCACTGGATCCCTATCCCCTAATACCCCACCCACAGCTCAGGTTCTTTAGTTTTTTGTTTTGTGCCAGCAGGAGCTGGTCACCGGTATAACAGTGGGGCTCCACTTGCAAGTTTTTTACTTTTAACATTAATTTCTCTAACGTCCTAGTGGATGCTGGGGACTCCGTAAGGACCATGGGGAATAGACGGGCTCCGCAGGAGACATGGGCACTTTAAGAAAGAATTTAGATTCTGGTGTGCTCTGGCTCCTCCCTCTATGTCCCTCCTCCAGACCTCAGTTTGAATCTGTGCCTGGACGAGCTGGGTCCTATTCAGTGAGCTCTCCTGAGCTTGCTGTAAGAAAGTATTTTGTTAGGTTTTTTATTTTCAGAGAGCTCTGCTGGCAACAGACTCCCTGCATCGTGGGACAGAGGGGAGAGAAGCAGCCCTACTCTCTGAACCTAGGTCCTGCTTCTTAGGCTACTGGACACCATTAGCTCCAGAGGGATCGTACACAGGATCTCACCCTCGTTGTCCGATCCCAGAGCCGCGCCGCCGTCCCCCTCGCAGAGCCGGAAGACAGAAGCCGGGTGAGCATGAGAAGCAAGAAGACTTCGAAATCGGCGGCAGAAGACTCCAGTCTTCACTGAGGTAACGCACAGCACTGCAGCTGTGCGCAATTGCTCCCACACACCTCACATACTCCGGTCACTGTAAGGGCGCAGGGGGGTTTGGGGGAGGGGGGATGCGCGCGCCCTGGGCAGCATTTGGACCTCTTTTTGGCAAAAGTGATCATATATACAGTTGGGCACTGTATATATGTAGGAGCCCCCACCAAGAAAATTTATATTTAAGCGGGACAGAAGCCTGCCGTCGAGGGGTCGGGGCTTCTTCCTCAGCACTCACCAGCGCCATGTTTTTTCTCCACAGCACTGCTGAGAGGAAGCTCCCCAGCCTTTCCCCTGCAGATACACGGTAGAAGAGGGTAAAAAGAGAGGGGGGGCACATAATTAGGCACAAAAATCAATATAAACAGCAGCTACTGGGTTAACATTAAGTTACTGTGTTATTCCTGGGTTAATAGCGCTGGGGTGTGTGGTGGCATACTCTCTGTCTGTCTCTCCAAAGGGCCTTGTGGGGGAATTGTCTTTAGATGAGCATTCCCTGAATGTGTGGTCTGTCGGTACGTGTGTGTCGACATGTCTGAGGTAAAAGGCTCCCCTAAGGAGGAGATGGAGCAAATATGTGTGTGAGGGGTGTCTCCGTCGACAACGCCGACACCTGTTTGGATATGTGTAATTAAGTGCTAAGGTTAATTTATTGCACAAAAGATTAGGGAACAGACAGGGAATCTACCCATGTCTGTCCCTATGTCGCAGAGACCTTCAGAGTCTCTCAATGCTCACTATCCAAAATAATAGACACTGATATCGACACGGAGTCTGACTCCAGTGTCGACTACGATAATGCAAAGTTACAGCCAAAATGGCAGGAAAGTATTCAATATATGATTATTGCAATAAAAGATGATTTGCATATCACTGATGACTCATCTGTCCCTGACACAAGGGTACACATGTTGAAGGGGAAGAAAGCTGAGGTAAATTTCCCTCCTCTCATGAGGAAAAAGAGCGGGAATCTCCAGACAAGAGACTGCAGTTTCCCACAAAGAATTCTCAGGGAGTATCCTTTCCCCACTAGGGCCAGGATACGATGGGAATCTTCCCCTAGGGTGTCAAGTTTGCCCAAAAGGTAGCGCTGACTTAACAGCTATCCTCAGGGATCCTGCAGATAGCGAGCACATTCTGGTACACTACTCAGACCGGCGATTGTGTCGGCATGGGTTTATAGCGCTGTAGCAGCGTGGACAGGTACCTTATCAGCAGAGATTGAGACCCTAGTATGTGTGTGTGTGTGTGTGTGTGTGTGTGTGTGTATGTATGTATGTATATATATATATATATATATATATATATATATATCCAGTTAAGTCCACACTCACTGCTGCAGTCCACAACATAGGCGGTGCTCCATAAAGGGCTCCAGAGAAGTCCAAAATATATCCAGAAAAAGTACAGGCACTCACCACTTCCTTGAAAATAGAGAAATTTATTGCCACTCACAGGTATGTCTCACATAGAAACGGTCAGCATGTCAGCATATCGTGTCGACGTTTCGGCTCCATTCGAGCCTTTTTCAAGACAGAGAAAATCACAACAGGTGTATACCCAGCAGCCCATACCACACACTGCACCCTGGATCACTTATGTAGCAAAGACACCACACAAATCCCGCCCCTCAATTAACCAACAGGAACTGACCATACTGATCAATGCACATTCACAAATACCTGTTGGACTATACAGACATCGACTGGGTCAATTAAATAGAATTGCCATGCGTGAATAAAAATATGGGGAAAATATAACACAAACACGGCTAATCGCGGCAAATTGCCGCGATGCCGGAAATGGCGTGCGTTCCACTGGCCGTGGAACGCACACCTGACTAGCGTACTTCCGGAAACGCTGTGCGCTCCACCGCCGTGGAGCGCAACCACATGACCGGAATACCAGAGCTAGATAGGACGGCTGCCAGCCGTCGCTAGGCAGCCTAACTGTAACACATGTAGGGATACAGCAGTAACTGCACGTTACCAGACCCCTGCGTAGATAGAACAACATTAGACTACCACTGCCAGTGGAACGCACGCCATTTCCGGCATCGCGGCAATTTGCCGCGATTAGCCGTGTTTGTGTTATATTTTCCCCACATTTTTATTCACGCATGGCAATTCTATTTAATTGACCCAGTCGATGGCTGTATAGTCCAACAGGTATTTGTGAATGTGCATTGATCAGTATGGTCAGTTCCGGTTGGTTAATTGAGGGGCGGGATTTGTGTGGTGTCTTTGCTACATAAGTGATCCAGGGTGCAGTGTGTGGTATGGGCTGCTGGGTATACACCTGTTGTGATTTTCTCTGTCTTGAAAAAGGCTCGAATGGAGCCGAAACGTCGACACGATATGCTGACATGCTGACCGTCTCTATGTGAGACATACCTGTGAGTGGCAATAAATTTCTCTATTTTCAAGGAAGTGGTGAGTGCCTGTACTTTTTCTGGATATATATATATGTAAAAAAAAAATATATATATATATATATGTGTGTGTGTGTGTGTGTGTGTGTGTGTGTGTGTGTGTGTATATATATATATATATGGGCAATGTGTGGACCGGCACTCCTCCTTCAATATACAGATGCTCCGGTGCCTCCAGGAAACATGTTGTGTATAAACAGGCAAAAAAGGCTGCGGCACTCAGAGACTTGATGCAAAATTCTTAGTGTATTAAAACGAACATCTGAAATCCAAATTGCTGTTTCTCCTTGACAAAGGGGTGTGCCAACCCCGAAACGTTGGATTTCAGATGTTCGTTTTAATACACTAAGAATTTTGCATCAAGTCTCTGAGTGCCGCAGCCTTTTTTGCCTGTTTATATATATATATATATATATATATATATATAAAAGATGCTGTCTTAGATAGATAGATAGAGATATATATATATATATATATATATATATAAAACATGCCCAAAGAGACATTAGTCTACTGGGTTCTAGAGTCAACGCTATGTCGATTTCTGCTTGACGTGTCCTGTAGAATATGCAATGGACATGTGATGCCGACTTAAGAGGCATATGGAAGGCTGAGGATTGTGTGGAGAAGGGATCTCGGACCTGGTCTCCACAGCTATAGCTGGTAATTCTGATCTTTTGCCTTATATTCCTGCACAGCCTAGAAAAGCACGACATTATCAAATGCAGCCTTTCGATCACAAAGAAACAAGAAAGTCCGTGGTGCTTCCTTTCTTGCCAGAGGCAGGGGCAGAGGAAAGAAGCTGCACAACACAGCTAGTTCCCAGGAACAGAAGTCCTCCCCGGCCTCTACAAAATCCACTGCATGTCGCTGGGGCTCCACAGGCGGAGCTAGGCCCGGTGGGGGCACGTCTTCGAAATTTCAGCCACAAGTGGGTTCACTCCCTGTTGGATCCCTGGGCAATAGATATTGTGTCTCAGGGATACAAGCTGGACTTCGAGGAGATGCCCCTTCACCGACGGCCCTGCCGGCTTCCCCCCACGAGAGGGAAATAGTGTTAACTGCAATTCACAAATTGTATCTTCAACAGGTGGTGGTCAAGGTTCCTCTCCTTCAACAAGGAAGGGGTTATTATTCGACCATGTTTGTAGTACCGAAACCGGACGGTTCGGTCAGACCCATATTGAATTTAAAATCCCTGAACATGTACCTGAAAAGGTTCCGGTTCAAGATGGAATCGCTGAGAGCGGTCATCGCAAGCCTAGAAGGGGGGGATTTTATGGTGTCTCTGGACATAAAGGATGCATACCTTCATGTCCCCATTTATCCACCTCATCAGGCGTACCTCAGATTTGTGGTACAGGATTGTCATTACCAATTTCAGACGTTGCCGTTTGGTCTCTCCACGGCTCCGAGGAATATTTACCAAGGTAATGGCGGAAATGATGGTACTCCTGCGGAAGCAAGGGGTCACAATTATCCCATACTGGGACGGTCTCCTCATAAAAGCGAGGTCAAGAGAGCAGTTGCTGATCAGCGTAGCACGTTCTCTGGAAGTGTTATGGCAACACGGCTGGATTCTCAATATTCCAAATTCGCAGTTGATTCCTACGACTCGTCTGCCTTTCCTGGGCATGATTCTGGACACAGACCAGAAAAGGGTTTATCTCCCGATAGAGAAAGCTCAGGAACTCATGACACATCTTCAGATACATCGGTTAGTCACCCTATCCCCCAGGGCCAGGGTGTCTCTCCTCAGGTGGCTGCAGAGTGCTCACCTTCTCGAGGGCCGCAGATTCGGCATTCAGGACTGGGTCCTGGTGACCACGGATGCAAGCCTCTGAGGGTGGGGAGCAGTCACACAGGGAAGAAATTTCCAAGGTCTGTGGTCAAGTCAGGAGACTTGCCTTCACATCAACATCCTGGAACTAAGGGCCATATATATCGCCCTACGTCAAGCAGAGACCCTGCTTCGCAACCAACCGGTTCTGATTCAGTCAGACAACATCACTGCTGTGGCTCATGTAAACCGACAAGGCGGCACAAGGAGCAGGGTGGCGATGGCGGAAGCCACCAGAATTCTTCGCTGGGCGGAGAATCACATAAGCACACTGTCAGCAGTGTTCATCCCGGGAGTGGACAACTGGGAAGCAGACTTCCTCAGCAGGCACGACCTCCACCCGGGAGAGTGGGGACTTCATCAAGAAGTGTTCACGCAGATTGCAAGGCGGTGGGAACTGCCACAGGTGGACATGATTGCATCCCGCCTCAACAAAAAGCTACAGAGGTATTGCGCCAGGTCAAGAGACCCTCAGGCGATAGCTGTGGACGCCCTGGTGACACCGTGGGTGTTCCAGTCGGGCTATGTATTTCCTCCTCTTCCTCTCATACCCAAGGTGCTGAGAATCATAAGAAGAAGAGGAGTGAGAACAATACTCATTGTTCCGGATTGGCCAAGAAGGACTTGGTATCCAGATCTGCAAGAAATGCTCACAGAGGACCGGTGGCCTCTGCCTCTAAGACAGAACTTGTTGCAACAGGGGCCCTGTCTGTTCCAAGACTTACCGCGGCTGCGTTTGACGGCATGGCGGTTGAACGCCGGATCCTAGCAGAGAAAGGCATTCCGGATGAGGTTATTCCTACGCTGATAATGGCTAGGAAGGAAGAGACAGCTCAACATTATCACCGTATATGGCGAAAATATGTTGCGTGGTGTGAGGCCAGGAATGCCCCTACGGAGGAATTCCAGCTGGGCCGTTTCCTTCACTTCCTACAGTCAGGAGTGACTTTGGGCCTAAAATTGGGTTCCATTAAGGTCCAGATTTCGGCCCTATCCATTTTCTTTCAAAAAGAGCTGGCTTCTCTACCTGAAGTTCAGACGTTTGTAAGGGAGTGCTGCATATTCAGCCCCCTTTTGTGCCTCCAGTGGCACTTTGGGATCTTAACGTGGTGTTGAGTTTCCTGAAATCCCACTGGTTTGAACCACTCAAAACGGTGGAATTGAAATATCTCACGTGGAAGGTGGTCATACTTCTAGCCTTGGCTTCGGCTAGGCGTGTGTCAGAATTGGCGGCTTTGTCACATAAAAGCCCCTATCTGGTTTTCCATGCGGATAGAGCAGAATTGAGGACCCGTCCACAATTCCTGCCGAAAGTGGTTTCATCCTTTCATATAAACCAACCTATTGTGGTGCCTGTGGCTACTACTGACTTGGAGGATTCCGAGTTGCGTGATGTGGTCAGGGCTTTGAAGGTTTATTTAGCCAGAACGGCTAGAGTCCGGAAAACAGAGTCCTTGTTTGTCCTGTATGCGTCCAACAAGCTTGGTGCTCCTGCATAAAAGCAAACTATTGCTCGCTGGATCTGTAACACGATTAAGCAGGCTCATTCTGCGTCTGGATTGCCGCTGCCAAAATCAGTTAAGGCCCATTCCACTAGGAAGCTGGGCTCTTCTTGGGCGGCTGCCCGAGGGGTCTCGGCCTTACAGCTGTGCCGAGCGGCTACTTGGTCAGGTTCAAACACTTTTGCAAAGTTCTATAAGTTTGATACCCTGGCTGAGGAGGACCTGGAGTTCTCTCATTCGGTGCTGCAGAGTCATCCGCACTCTCCCGCCCGTTTGGGAGCTTTGGTATAATCCCTATGGTCCTTACGGAGTCCCCAGCATCCACTAGGACGTTAGAGAAAATAAGATTTTACTTACCGGTAAATCTATTTCTCGTAGTCCATAGTGGATGCTGGGTGCCTGTCCCAAGTGCGGACTTCTTCTGCAATGCTTGTATATAGTTGTTGCTTAAATAAGGGTTATGTTATAGATGCATCAGGGTTGAACTGATGCTCTGTTGTTCATACCCAGTTAACAGTAAGTTTATCACAAGTTATACGGTGTGATTGGTGTGGCTGGTATGTATCTTGCCCTGGATTACCAAAATCCTTTCCTTGTACTGTCAGCTCTTCCGGGCACAGTTTCTCTAACTGAGGTCTGGAGGAGGGACATAGAGGGAGGAGCCAGACCACACCAGAATCTCTAAATTATTTCTTAAAGTGCCCTGTCACCTGCGGAGCCCGTCTATTTCCCATGGTCCTTACAGAGTCTCCAGCGTCCACTACGGACTACGAGAAATAGATTTACCGGTAAGTAAAATCTTGTTTTTTGGGGGTTTTCACATGAGCAAGCAGTGCTAGGTTGTCCCTTGGATGCCAGCGCTGCATTACCCCCACTGGCGCCGTGACACCAGCCACGGCTTGGGGATTTTGGTGGGACCCTGCAGCCTTCCGCTAGTAGAGGCACCCAGGACAGCAAAGGGACTCTGGGGGACAGGTAAGGCAGGTTCCAGCTTGCTGGACTCATGATCGTGGCAGTACAATTCCTCCAGTTCCGGTAGATGGACCGACGGTGCTGACGTGGACTCAGACCATGGCGAGCCTTGGGCTTCACTAGGCCACCAGGTCACGTGTATTACTGGCGCTAAGAAAAGCTTTATTATGGCCAGGAAACCGGTGGTGGGTATTGGCAAAGGGGAGGCAGCACTTCTTCAGCTGCCCCTTCCCCTAGTCTAGGTCGCCATTCCGCTGAGGTCTTCCCACCCTGGGCTGCTCCTTCCTCACCCTCCTTCCTCACAGAGACGCTGTGCAGCCATTGCAAGAGCACTGCAGGTCTCCGGGAACGCTGGGTTTGGTCTCCCTGTATACCTCTACCTCTAACAGTGCCACTGCAGTTACATTGTATTATCTGCATTGTATGTGACTTATGCTAGTTCTGCTATCTGTACTTTACTCTCTGTACATTATATTGCTTTCCCTGTACCTTTCTTTCTATAGTAACCCTTAGATACTGGTGTGTATAGGGTTTACTTTGCCCACATTATACTTTATTGTATTAGTGTATACTTCTTGTCACATACTGTTATCAGTTACACCGTGCACATTACCATATTGTGTGTGTACACTCCTTGCAGTTACATCTAACAAAGGCAAGGCAGCTTAACAGACTGGGGTTTTACCCTAGTGTCCTGTAGGACCTGTTCAGCTGAGGTATTGCCTCAGGATTTAGTACAAGACCGTCAATGCACCTCTTGTGTGTGCCCCCCCCCGGCCCGATAGCTCCCCTCGTGCCAGCACAGGAGCCTCATTGGACCTCCATTTTCTAACATGTTGGCTAAAATTGTTGACCATATTACAGCTCAGTATGTGATTTCCCCTATGGGTCTCCCACAGCAATTGCAGCCTGTTTATCAGCCCATTCCAGTCCCACCTTTCCCTCCTCCCTGGATGGACATGTTTTCTACCTCCGTACAGAGGAGGTTATTCAGAGTTGTTAGCACACCAGAGAAATTAGCAAATAGGCAAAACCATGCTGCGCTGCAGGTGGGGCAAATGTAACCTGTGCAGAGAGAGTTAGATTTGGGTGGGTTATATAGTTTCTGTGCAGGGTAAATACTGGCTACTTTATTTCTACAATGCAATTCAGATTTCAGTTTGAACACACCCCACCCAAATCTAACTCTCTCTGCACATGTTATATCTGCCCCACCTGCAGTGCAGCATGATTTTGCCCAACTGCTAACTTTTTTGGGTTTGCTGACAACTGACCCCCAGAGTCTTCAGCTTCGTTCCATAATATATTGCAGGGCCAGGTACCACTACCTACACCTACTGCCACCAAGCGTACTGTCAAACAAAACAATTGTAGAGGGTGCGCCATTAAATATATAGCATTTAATATTAAAACATCAATTAAGAGATGCACATAAAAAATATAAAAGATAATCACCGTAAAAACCACTTATTGATAAGTCAGTGGAGCCGATATACTTATGCTACTAGATGAATAATGCCGAAGCAGCTTAGTGTGGAGACATGTAAAAATCACAGTTACACACTTGTATCACAGCGCTCCAAGTTAGAAGGAGAATTAGTCAGTAGTGCAGTTCTTATAGCGCCCAATTGCGCGTCATGCTCGACCCCTAGTAATAATCTGCTCACCCCTGATGTCCAATGATGTCCGTCCGGTGGACCCTCGGTGCAGCGTTGGTGGAGGCTGGAGTGTTTATTAGCCGGCAATGGGGGTAAGGGAGGGAGAATGCGACTCGTACGGCCCTGTGAGTGGTCTCTGCAGTTGGCCCTAGTGTCCAATGATGTCCACCTGATGAACCCTTGGTGCGGCGTTGGTGAAGGCTGCTGTCCTTATTAGCCAGCAGCGGAGGAGAGAACACAACTAGTGAGGCAATGTGTAAAGCCGCCTCTGTGATTAGCTGCCCAAATGAATTGGTTCTAAGTGGTGTTAAGCAGCGATGATGGCTTGTAGCTATAGGAGCGGTTTCATCATAAGGTAAGACAGGTGTCCATCAATGAAGATAGTCCTAACTGCGCACAATTCGCAGGCATTTCGGACAACAACAATTGGCATTGCCGGTCAGCGACGGGATTGGGCAAAAATTGCCTTAATACTTTATTATCAAGTCATCAAAGTTGCCATTTCCCCCCCCAGAGGGTCTTTGTCAAGACGGGCGTTCGCAAGGTGATTGACAGGAAGAGGCACAGCAGCTGTCAGATCTGAATTACCCCCATAGTCCCCATGGAATGTGATCTGCAGTGAATACTCTTATCCATTATGTTTGCATGTTTCACATCCAAGTTTATCACATTTATAGTTACCTTTCCTATTGTTGAGCTCATCGAGTCATGTCAAAGACTTGGTTGTTTGTATCATATTAGAACTAAAGGGACTCTATGCTAGATAACGATGTAAGTTCATAGCTTTTTTTTTTTAATTATCCTTGGTTCATCAACCTTATCTGTTTTAAGTATCTGATAATTCTTCTTAATGATAGAATTTGTTTAATTTGAGAAGGAATTAAACTTAGTTATGAATTTGGGGTTGTGTTCAATTGGGGGCCCTAGTGGTTGTTTCTTTTTTTTATGTAAATAGAAGAGATTCTCGATCAATATTCCTTGCTATATCATAGGCTGTGGTTAAGATCTCATCTGGATAGCCTTGTGTGCCAAAAGAGGCAGTGAGTCCACCTGCTTTAAATCAAACTGTTCCAACCCGGAACAATTCCGTCATATACGAAGATACTGACACTTAGGCATGTTTTTTAATCAAGGATGATGGGGACAACTGTGATAGTTCAAGAAATGATTGCAGTCAACCTCCTTTTTTAAAAGTGGAGCTTACTATTCTGTTAGCCCTGATGGAGATAGCAAAATCCAAGAAGGTGATATTAAATGGGTGTACCGTGCTTGTGAATTTAAGTCCAAATAACTTAGTATTAATGTGATACAAAAATAAAGTGGTAGAATTTAAATCCCCATCCCAAATGAAAAACATATCATATATGTACCTACCATAGAGCACTAGATTTTCTCCAAAAGGACGCCCCATATAAGTTGTTCTTCAAGGTAGCATAAGTATACATTTGCAAAACTAGGGGTGAATCTGATGCCCATGGCGGTACCTATCATCTGCAAATAAAATTTCAAATCATATGTGAAGTATTTATGTGATAAAATTAACTTGATTGCATCAAGAATAAATTGGCCTCTTCTCTTGCTTAGAGAATCATCCATTGACCGATATTTATTTTATTGTCGATATAACCTGTTGATGAGGTATATTGGAATAAAGTGACTCTACATCACAAGTCATAAATATATAGTTAGCCTTCCAATTTATATTCTTGATCATATTGAGAAAATGTGTAGAATCTCTAATATATGATTTTAATGTGATCACATGTGGCTGCAAGAAAAAAAAAATCAACAAATGATGACAAATTAGATGTGACCCAACACCAGAGATTATAGGGTGCCCGGGAGGTGATTGGAGTGTCTTGTGAAATTTTGGGGAGGTGATAATACGTGGGGACAATAGGATGTGAGTTCAATACAAATATTCACTTTTGGATATTACTCACTGACACATTTTGAAAGACCCACAGGTGGAGCAAATTGTTTCACTTGCAATCCTGTGAGGAGACCTGGAAAACATGAACTGTTGGGACTACTTGAGGACCGAGGTTGGGAACCACTGATCTAGAGGACAGATTGAATAGACCTTCGTTCCTCAGTCTCTTTGAACATTTTTGGAAAGATTTCCTTCCTCCAAATCGAATTCCTTTCTTTTTGGGGAGTCTTGTTGTAGCTGACTGTATCACTTTCTGTTTCTCCACATAGGGTAGAGATCCTGTTATAAAAAAGGTGAATGGTTACCTGTGTCTTTTCTAGTATTTGTTTGGGTCTTTGGTCTCGCTCCCTTTTGGTTGAAATAATCAGTTACATTATAATTAACTTTAGGTCTAGATGCATAGGAGGGTCTATGGGGCTTTTCCCCAGAGAATCATCTATTCTGATAAATGGTACTTCAAATGAAGGCTGCATGCCCTCTATGATTAGAATATTGGGGGGGAGTCTTCATTGCCCCGTAGTGGACTATGTCTAAAGTTGTTTCTATGTTTTCTAGTAAATTATCTTACTTTTCCTTGTGTATAGTCTCCATGGTCCTTTGATAATTTACCATTTTTAGTGTTAAGTGATTGCTCAACTTCTATCTTTTTTCAAGGCATAGTCCATATCCCTAAAGCCTGACCTAACGTCAAAGGCTTTCAATATTTTTGGGATGTTTTCAATTTCTTTAGAGAGCGCCTGGACCTTATTGTCTCTATAGGTTATTAACACTTGAATTAGGGCAAACGAACAATCATCCAAGGTGTTATTCCATTTTTTGGGTGAGTTCATCATCCTCTTTAAACAAACAAGATTAAAAAATCCTTAGTCCTCTGGGTATCATCTTCTCCTTTTAGGTATATTGTAAGCATAATTTTGTCTAGCCAGTGTCTAGTTTCTGTTCTCACGCTGTTAGCTAAATGTATGCACAGGCGATGTTGTTATATTACTGCACAGCCCATGTCACCTCTAGTAAATCCCACATGATCTCTCAGTGTTACCTAAATGTATGCGCTGGCAATGTTATATTACTGCACAGCCCATGTCACCTCTAGTAATCCCACATGATCTCTGTGTTACCTAAATGTATGCACAGGCAATGTTATATTACTGCACAGCCCACGTCACCTCTAGTAATCCCACATGATCTCTGTGTTACCTAAATGTATGCACAGGCGATGTTCTATTACTGCACAGCCCATGTCACCTCTAGTAAATCCCACATGTTCTCTCAGTGTTACCTAAATGTATGCACAGGCAATGTTATATTACTGCACAGCCCATGTCACCTCTAGTAAATCCCACATGATCTCTTAGTGTTACCTAAATGTATGCACAGGCGATGTTCTATTACTGCACAGCCCGTGTCACCTCTAGTAATCCCACATGGTCTCAGTGTTACCTAAATGTATGCACAGGCGATGTTATATTACTGCACAGCCCGTGTCACCTCTAGTAATCCCACATGGTCTCAGTGTTACCTAAATGTATGCACAGGCGATGTTATATTACTGCACAGCCCATGTCACCTCTAGTAATCCCACATGATCTCTTGTTACCTAAATGTATGCACAGGTGGTGATCTATTACTGCACAGCCCATGTCACCTCTAGTAATCCCACATGGTCTCTCAGTCCAAGCTTCCTAGGCTTTTTTAATTAAACATAAAAGAAATGCCAGAAATACAGTATGGGTTACAATGTCTGTTACAGAATTATATATTGTACCATGTAACATGCTGGGTCTTGTGTGCTCATTTTATAGTAATTTTCCATTTTTATCATAATCTTTACAATATTTAAATGGTTTCATGAAAATTCATATTTCCATAATGTATTTTATTTCCAGCAGGTGCGCACAAAAGCAGGAACATCTCAGAAGGACATCTAATTTCATCCCTGTATTGTGAAATAAAAGAAATTGACAGTAGACAGGATTCTCCAGGGGCTAACCCTATTACCCCAATTATACATCCAGCTCTATCAGCTGATCCCCCTGATCATGGGAAATGTTCTCCTGATCACTCTGATATTGGTGCATCTGTTACAGCTCTGAGAGTAGATACAGTGTTTCCTTGTTCTATAGATGCCAAATGTTTTACACAGAACACAAAGCTTATTACCCATCAGCCAGCTAAGGCAGGTGAGAGGCCATTCCCATGTTCTGAGTGTGGGAAATGTTTTACACAGAAATCAGATCTGGTTATACATGAGCGAAGTCACACAGGTGAGAGGCCATTTCCATGTTCTGAGTGTGGGAAATGTTTTACACGGAAATCAAATCTTGTTACACATGAAATAATACATACAGGTGAGAAGCCATTTACATGTTCTGTATGTGGGAAATATTTCACACACAAATCAACTCTTGTTGCACATGAAAGAATGCATACAGGTGAGAGACCATTTCCATGTCATGAATGTGGTAAATGTTTTATACAGAAATCAGCTCTAGTTATACATGAAAGGATGCATACAGGTGAGAGACCATTTCCATGTCCTGAGTGTGAGAGATGGTTTATACAGAAATCAGCTCTTATTATACATGAGAGAACTCACACAGGTGAGAAGCCATTTCCATGTTCTGAGTGTGGGAAATGTTTTATACAGAAATCAGCTCTTAGTAGACATCAGAGAATTCACACAGGTGAGAAACCATTTCCATGTACTGAGTGTGGGAAATGTTTTGCACAGAAATCGGATCTTGTTGCACATCAGAGAAGTCACACAGGTGAGAAATCATTTTCATGTTCTGACTGTGGAAAATGTTTCGTTAAGACATCACATCTTGTTAGACATCAGAGAATTCACACAGGTGCAAAACCATTTCCATGTACTGAGTGTGGGAAATGTTTTGTTCAGAAATCAGATCTTGTTGTACATGAGAAAATGCATACAGGTGAGAAACCGTTTCCATGTTCTGAGTGTGGGAAATGTTTTGTACAGAAATCACGTCTTGTTACACATCAGAAATGTCACACCGGTGAGAAGCCATTTCCATGTTCTGAGTGTGGGAAATGTTTTGCACAGAAATCACGTCTAGTTACACATCAGAGATGTCACACAGGTGAGAAGCCATTTCCATGTTCTGAGTGTGGAAAATGTTTTACACAGCAAACAAATCTGGTTAGACATCAGAAAATTCATATGTGAAAAAACATTTCCATGTTCTGAGTGTAGGAAATACATAGTCTTTTGTTGCGATAGTTATCACACAGGTGAGGAACCCTTTATATCACCATTGCCATGCAATGTTCCTCAAAGTTTTGTCTTATTTATTATGCTTTTTGCATTATATATGCCAGCACTGGGTGAAACAATCAGATGTCATGCCCTAGTCTAGCACTGCTATGCCAATGACCAGTCTTTTGCTATTTGTACTTTTAACCCAATACCAACCTGAAATGACTGTCTAGCTGAGCTCAAGGTATGGGTGATACCAGTTGGCTGTGACTCAGTTGTGGTGAAACAGAGGTCCTAATGATAGAAGCTCACCAACAAAGGGCAAGACTCCAACTTTGCCAACAATCTGAACTTATGTGGACCATATCCAAAATAAAGCCATGAATTCGCTCAAGATCTACCTGAAGTCATACATGCATTTGTATCATCTCACTTAGACTACTGTAATGCCATCTACCCGGGTCTCACAGAAAAAAAAATTGCACTGCTTGCAGCTTGTACAGAATGCAACAGCCAGTCTGTTTCCTAACCAGCTTATTCCTGCCACATAGCACCATTCTCTACTCCCTTCACCAGTTTGCCTGTAAGATGGTGACTCTATTACATAATCTACATACTGACTCTCCCACCCCTACATGACCAGGGTCCAAGGTACCAGAAGCAGCTTCTGCCTCGGTTACTTCCATATGCAGATGAAGGACTGTAACCAGTCTTCATGGTACTGTTACTAGTACCATGAAACTCCCATAATTCCTTTGAGGGTTGACCTGTTAGCATTGCAACCCTGACCATGGAACATGCTGCCTCGCACAGTCCAGGAGCCCTCCACTCTGGAGACCACAAACAGACTACTGTTACGCATTTCATTAATGTTTCTAAATAACACATCCCACATGCTGAGGTTTTTATTCTGTTCTACTTATTGTATATCTTGTGCTCTGTGTAAATGTGAATGTAAAGCTCCGTGAGTGGTATTGGGAGGAAAGTGCTGTATAAGTAACATTATGACTGGTGAGAATGACAGCAGTCAGATCTAGTTACACTATACGTTACATATACAGAAGGGGAAATGTGTCTGCATGGGGGAAGCTTTCTGTCTGACCTCTCATTACACATCATATCCTGATCCCGGCTCTATGTGACCTCACATCTATTACTTGTGTTACATTACATCTTATACCTGTAGTTTTATGTTCATGTTGATTCTGTTACCTGTTCTGTAAGATCACCTGCTCTCATTGTGGGGGTTGGAGGGGTCACTTTCTAGAATGAGTAGTAGTTTCTGGAAAAAGATTGCCCAAAGGTGTGGGAGTGCCAGGCTTGAGGTGGCATGGGTAAGTGCTTATTACCTAATGATAGGGGTATGGTCTGAGGCCTGACTGTCACGTTCCTGCTACACACCTCCACTCTGCCTAGTAATGATTGCCACTTTACATAAGAGCAGCTGTGCCAGTGTTGTGTCCATGTCTGTATCTCGCAGGCTGTTATTTCACCATATCTGTTATAGATGCATAATTATGCCCAAGACTGATTACTGTAGCTGCACTGTCTGTGACACCCAGCCAATATGCCATATATAATTGTGTACTTGCCCTGTGTGTGATGCCCGGCCTGTACGCCATATATACACATTGTCATGTTGGCCAGATCACTGCTAATCCTGAATGTCTGAAACTGGGCTCGGCCTTAACTGCTCTGGATCCAGGCTTGAACTGAACCAAATTGGACTGGGACTGAACCAGAGCGGATCTGGGCTTGGACTGAAAACTGGATCTGGGCTTGGACGAACCTAGACTGAATCTAGGCTTGGACTGGACAGGATCTAGAGTTGGGATCAGTATGAAATTCCTACATTCAAAATATCGACAACAATTGACTGAGGGTCAAAATCCTGACAAGGTCAAAATACAGACATTAAATGTCTATAGATCAAAAAGTTAACACAAGTTTTTCATTGTTTTTTGGTGTGTATGTCAACATAGGTTGACATGGATACAAGTCAGTTTCAATTAAAAAATGAAAAATGCATGTTGACTTTTTGACCTGTCAACATTTTAAATGTCTGCATTTTGACCTTTTCTGTATTGTAAATGTCGGGACTTTGACCGTCGGTCATTGGTTGTCTGGATTTTGATTAATTTTGTTAATTGACCCCACCCCCCTAGAGATATAGGACTGGACTGGAACTGACAATGCAGCTTGGATGGTAACTGCACTCGTATATACTTGATAGAGTGTAGTGCTGTGAAGGTATTACAGGACACTACACACTGAGTTAGACTTTTCTTTGAATATAACAGTCTAGAACAGAGGTTCTCAAACTCTGTCCTCGGGAGCCCACACAGTGCATGTTTTACAGGGAACCAAGCAGGTGCACAGGTGTATTAATTACTCACTCACACATTTTAAAAGGTCCACAGGTGGAGCTAATTATTTCACTTGCGATTCTGTGAGGAGACCTGCAAAACATGCACTGTGTGTGCCGCCGAGGACCGAGTTTGAGAACCTCTGGTCTAGAAGGAACTGGAGTGATTGAAGGATTATGGTAGAAGTCCATACTGTTCGGCTTTGATATAATGACTGGAAATAAGGGCGTTAACTTGCTGGGGATTCAGGAGTTAACAGCACACCAGGGTTCAGGATCTCTGCTGCAAATTGGGAAATGACCCACCGCAGCCCTTGCTTGAAGGTCTGTAATTAACACTGCAAACAGGATCCTGCAGGCTGTAGACATATGAATTAACTGATAGATAATTAGCTTGAAGTGAGAGGCATAGGCTAAAGCTAAGTATACAATAGTCAAAATTTTTGGTTCGGTCAACAACTGGGCCGATTATTTGCTTGGGGGGTTCTGATATCTGTGATAAACACTTGATTTTGTCACCAGAAAAGTCATCTGATTTCTTGTAAAATCTCGAAAAATCAAGTGATGGAAAAAATCAGGCTCAACCACACACTACCCAATTTTTCAACCTGGACATTTGGTCAGATTATTGAAAATGCACACTGGTGAAGTAAAATCAAATATCTATATTGTCTCAGAAATTGTGCTTTAAACCTGTAGCTTCTATCGTTTGTAACCATTATCTTTATTTCTGTATAGCGTTAATTCTCCTGAAGTAATGTTTTCTGTCGACCTTCATTCCACATTATCTGACTAAGTGCGTTTGTGTCTATCAGTAAAGACCCTTGTATTTAGATAACCAGAACTTAAATTACATTTTATGAGGTTTTATGTCAGGACAAAGAGGACATGATAATGAATATCTGATGGACCTTTGCTCTGGACAAACAACATGCTAGGATGAACAGGAATGACCCATATGCTGATGAAGCTTAATCAGCAATCCAATGTTTGCTTATAGAAGATTTAATATCCGTGGACCGGTCTGCCATCTAGATGAATGCACACGCTTCAGTTAGCTCATCGAACCATATTTAGCATTTCCCCTTTCTGCCCATGAACCAATCTATGTCTCCAATTTCATCTTATTGTACGCCGTATTAGTAAATCAGTTATGAATGATTGTATAATGTTATGGTGTAAATATGTAAGGTCCGATGCTCTAAGGGCACGGGCTCATTGATGAACTCTGTCCTGGTCCACGCTCCTCTGCAGAATATTGGGTGTGGTTCCCTCTTTGATGAATTCTATATGCTAAATATCATCACAATGGACCTCTCCATTATTTGGCTTTAACAGATGTGGTGCTTGTCCGCTAACTACACAATCTAATGGCACGGAAAATCTTTTCCAGACACAACAGAAAGGGGGGACATCTTATATGTGGAGATTGTGGCTGAGATATTTGCTTTGAGACAGATTGGAAAATTGATTGTGTTTGTGGTTTAGATTTTCCCAATTTAATCAGCAAAATACCAAAGCGATCCTTCATACATACTATACAATAAATTTGGCTGATGTCTCTATTGGCAAATTGGCTCAATAATTGTATAGTGTGTACTTAGCTTTAGGTTGTTTATACTGCAGACGGGGACCTTAATGAGCTCATCAGGTTACTGTAATCAAAGATTAATGGCTGATGTCTGTAAAAATATACTGAAGCTTGAATGGAAGTATAGCTGAGAGAAAATCTCAGTGGTAGTAGGCTTTACAGACTAGGAACTAAACAATGTATGACTCTCTGGAACCCAGGAGATTGTTGTTACTATATTCTGGAACCAGAAATTGTAGTATAGCTTGCTCTAAGCAGGAGCTTGGAAAGCAGGATAACTTATGAGAATTGCTCTGACCCTGAATGAATGACCAGACCATAGGAGTTGCAGGTCTCTGGTTCCTGGTGTCAGCTGAGGTAAGGAGTGCTCTAACTAGAGGATTGCAGCCAGCTGACATGGTGATATCTGTGCATCCATTCATGAACAAGGACAAGCAGAAAACCAGGTAGCAAAGGTACGTTCCATGGTAAATATGTGGAATATGAGAGCCAGAAGTCGGGATTATGACACAATCGTAGAAAACACTAAAATCTAGAGGAAAGTGCAGAATAGATAGCCAAAGATGAACAGAAAGAAGGACTTCAGCAACCCACTAAGGAGGCTCCAGAGGGTACCAGATTCCTGTATATATCCAACTGACCCATGACCACTTCACAGAAGACTTTGCTATAAGAAAAACGACACCGTGTGCTTCAAGTTATCCGGTCTCTAGGTCGACAATGTCTAGCTCGACCACTATTGGTTGACGGACTCTAGGTCGACATGACAAAAGGTTGACATGAGATTTTCACTTTTTCCATTTTTTTAACTTTTTCATACTTTACGATCCACATGGACTACAGTTGGGAATGGTAACCTGTGCCAAGCGCAGTGAGGCACCTTTCCTTTGCTCGCCATGCGAGGGGACATGGTGCACTAATTGGGGTTCCCGGTCACTGTACGGAGAAAACTACACCAAAAAATGTGATAAAACTCATGTTGACCTAGTACATGTCGACCTACAGTCCGTTGACCTAGAAATTATGTTGACCTACTTACTGTAGAACAGTAGTGGTCAACCTTACATACCACACCCGCACTCCAAGTGTAAAATCTAACCACTAAACTAACTAGAAATGCTGGTTAAATCAAACCCTATACCCTTTGAATGCCCCATAAGCCCACTAAGGGTAACAGCCCTTAAAGGCATGGAGATGTATGGCTCGAGTCTACTTTTTAAAACCTTACATTAAATGACACTCAAGCAAGGGTCTGTGATCTCCACCTCCCCTCGACACTCCTCACATGGGCAACCATTATCATTAGCACATCCCAGATTTCCCTTTAAGTAAAGCTTCTCTTAAAAATCCATAGAATGTCTAAACTTCATTGGGATCATTTCCCGTGGCAGTCACTTGAGAGGTTTTTGACTTTATCCACATCCAGCCCCCAACGTCTTATCACCATCATGCACAAGATGACATAGGGGGTCATTCCGAGTTGATCGCTAACTGCCGTTGTTCGCTGCATAGCGTTCAGTTAAAAAAATGGCAAAACTGGGCATGCGTATGCACCGCAATGCTCGCGCGCGTTGTACGGGTACAAAGAGCATTGTGGTTTTGCACTGGTTCTATTGACACTTTCAGTCGCAGAGCCGATCGCAAGGAGATTGACAGAAAGTAGGAGTTTCAGGTTGTCAACTGATCGTTTTCTGGGAGTGTTTGGAAAAACGCAGGCGTGGCCGGGTTGTTTGCTGGACGGGTATCTGATGTCATTACCGTGTCATTCATCGCAGCAATCATCACACAGAATAAGTAACTACAGGGCTGGTCTTGTTTTGCACAAAATGTGTTTGCAGACGCTCGGCTGCACAGGCGTTCCCACTCCTGCAAAGCAAAAAAAAAGCACTCCCCCCGTGGGCGGTGACTATGCGTTTGCACGGCTGCTAAAAGTAGCTAATGAGCGATCAACTCAGAATGAGGGCCATAGACCGGGAGACAGCCACGCCAAACTTGGAGACTTTTAAATTGGCCACCATCTATCCATGAACTGTAGAAGGGAGACACCCAAAACTTAAAGCCCTCTACCCATTGATGAGGTGGGTTCTTAAAACATACTCCCTAGATTAAGTCTCTCAAGTTTTTGTAAAGAACACTACTGGGCTGGACACCCTCTTCCCTCAACTTGTACTTTAATTCAGTAAGAATTGCAATTTTTGCTAAGTAGTAGTTTCTTCGATCAAATAGTTGACACCCAAAAATTAAGAAAAAACGCCCATTGCAAAAATTGTGAATGTATCGCAATAAGGAGATTTATGGTAGACTTACCATGGTTAAATCTCTGCGAGGTACACTGGTTCCACAGGGAATACATTGGGGTGTAGAGATGGATCTTGATCCAGAGGCACCAACAGGCTACAGCTTTAGGCAGTCCCAGGATGCATTGCAGGTCCTCCTCTATAACCCCGCCTCCAGGCACTGTGAGCTCAGTTTTGTTAACCAGTCCAATGCAGAAGCAGGTAAAAAAGAAGGCAGATGTTAGTCACATAGAACCACGTTCTCACAACAGGACAAGGGACTAGCACTAATGCCATACCAACCCAAAGAAGCTAAGTGCGTCAGGGTAGGCACCCTGTGGAACCCAGTGTACCTCGCAGAAAGATTTACCCATGGTAAGTCTACCATAAATCTCCTTTTCTGCAGCGGGGTACACTGTTCCACTGGGAATACATCGGGGATGTCCTAAAGTAGTTCCTCAAGGGAGGGGATGCAGCTTAGCGAGTATGAGAACCCGGCGTCCAAAGGAAGCATCCTGGGGGGCGGAAGTATCAAAGGCATAGAACCTAATGGAACATGTTCACGGAGGACCACGTAGTCACCTTGCACAATTGTTCTGCAGACGCGCCACGGCAAGCCGCCCAAGAAGGTCCAACAGATCGAGTAGAATGGGCTTTAATAGCAGCAGGAGCTGGGAGCCCAGCCTGCGCATAAGCTTGTGCAACCATTCTAATTCATCTGGCCAAGGTTTGCTTATTCACAGGCCAGCCACGTTTGTGGAAACAAAATAGTACAAAAAGGGCATCTGACCTCCTAATAGAGGTAGTCCTCGCCACATATATACAGAGAGCCCTTACCACATCCAAAGAATGCTCTTTGGAGGACAAGTCAGAAAAAATAAATGCCGGAACTATAATCTCTTGGTTAAGGTGAAAACATAACACCACCATAGGTAAATAAACGGGGCAAGTTTGGAGAACTGCTCGGTCACAATGAAATATCAAAAAGGGTGGACGACAGGACAAAGGCAACTGCCAATAAGGACCTTAGCCGTAAGCCATTTAAGGTCCACTGACTCAAGAGGTACAAATGCAAACTCTTGCAGGGCATTCAGGACAACAGACAAATCCCATGGAGCCACAGGAGTTACATAGGGAGGCTGAATCCGCAGTACGCCCTGAGTGAAAGTATGAACGTCAGGTAGAGATGCAACTTTTCTCTGAAACCACTCCGACAAGGCAGATATGTGAACCTTGAGGGAGGCCAGAAGTCCTAAATCCAGGCCTTGTTGTAAAAAAGCCAGAAGTCTGGAAGTACTAAACATGTAAGCATCGTAATTTTTAGCAGCACACCAGGTGAAGTAAGAATTCCAGACCCTATAATAAATCCGTGCAGAAGCCGGTTTGCGGGCCTTTAGCAAAGTTTGGATAACCACCTCAGAGAATCCTTTGGCTCTCAGGAGTGAAGCTTCAAGAGCCACACCATCAAAGCCAGTCTGGCCATGTCCGAGTAGACACAAGGGCCCTGAACGAGGAGGTCTGGGCGTTGAGGAAGTAGAAGAGGATGCTCTATCGATAGACCCTGCAGGTCTGAGAACCAATGCCGTCTGGGCCACGCTGGAGCGACTAGAAGTAGTATTCCTCCTTCTTGCTTGAACTTCCGTTGTACCCTGGGCAGAACTGACACTGGAGGGAACACGTAGGGCAGCCGAAAGTTCCATGGAATTGCCAGTGCATCCACGAACGCTGCTTGACGATCCCTTGTTCTTCATCCGAAGACCGAAACTTTGTGATTGTGTCGAGACGCCATCAGGTCTACATCTGGTAGACCACACTTGTCCACTAGGAGTTGAAAGACTTCCTGATGAAGACTCCCCTCTCTGGCGTGCACGTCCTGACGAATGAGGAAATCCGCTTCCCAGTTGAGGACTCCCGGAATGAACGCTGCTGATATTGCTGGCAGATGGCATTCCGCCCAACAAAGGATTTTTGACACTTCCATCATTGCCATGCGGCTTCGAGTGCCGCCTTGATGGTTTATGTATGCCACCGAGGTGGCATTGTCTGATTGCACTTGAACAGTTCTGTTTTGTATCAGAGGCAGGACAAGAGTCAAAGCATTGAACACTGTCCGCAATTCCAGAATATTTATCGGAAGGAGAGATTCCTCCTTGGTCCACCGACCCTGGAGAGAGTGTTGATCCAGCACCGCGCCCCAACCCCTTAGACTGGCATCTGCAGTCAGTAGGACCCAGTTGGGGATCCAGAAGGGATGGCCTCTGTTCAACTGCTGGTCCTATGACAGACGAACTGCTGGTTCTGTGACAGCTCAGTGACAGACATACCTCCGGAGTCAAAGAGATCATTTGAGACCTGATCGGAAGAGGCAGGCCATCCCACTTGGAAAGGATTAACCGCTGTAGAGGGCGGGAATGAAATTGAGCATACTCCACCATGTCAAAAGCCGGCACCACGAGGCCTAGTACTTGCATTGCCGAGTGTATCGACACTCTTGGACGAGAAAGGAAGTATCCGATCCTGTCCTTAAGTTTCAGGACTTTCTCTGGAGACAGAAACAGTCTTTGGCTGTGTGTGTCCAGCACCATTCTCCGAGCAGGGACCAGCGAGGACTTCTTCCAGTTGACAAGCCACCCATGGACATGTAGGAAGCGTACCGTCAGTTGCAGATGACTAAGGAGGACATCTTGGGAGTTCCGCAGGATCAGCAAGTGATCTAGATATGGCAGGATCCTGATTCCCTGATGATGCGGATGAGCCGTCATCACGACCATAACCTTGGTGAAGATCCAAGGGGCCGTGGCCAGTCCAAATGGCAGAGCCTGGAATTGATAGTGAAGGTTGCCAATAGCAAACCGCAGATAGTGCTGATGCGAAATGGCAATAGGCATATGCAGGGAAGCATCTTCTATATCCAGGGATACCATATAGTCTCTGGGCCTATGGACAGTACAATTGAGCGCAGTGTTTTTCAATATGGAACTTGAACACTCTCACAAACTTGTTCAGTGATTTGAGGTTGAGAATAAGCCGGAAAGACCCATCAGGTTTTGGGACTAGAAACAGGGTAGAGTAGTATCCTCTGCCACTGTGGGACAGAGGTACCGGCACTACCACTCCTGTATCCAGGAGGAAATGCACAACCATTAGTAGAACTTGCGCTTTTAATGGATCCGAAGGGATAACCGATGTGCAGAACTGGCGAGGGAGACGTCTCTTGAAAGAGACTGTGTACCCGTGAGAGACAATTTCTCGTACCAATGTGTCTGAAGTGGTCATTACCAGACCTGGATGAATCACAGAAGTCAGCCCCCTACCCAGGGATCCCCCAGGGGGAGGCCTGTCCCGTCATGTAGCAGGCGTGTCATGAGAAGCAGGCCGACGAGCAGCCCAGGATTGTTAGGCCTTGGGCTTAGTGGTTGTTGGGAGCACGAGACAATCTCGGGTATGTCTGACATTCACTTTCCCTTAAGGCCGAAAGCAGGGACAAGCGGTACCTTATGCCTTCTGTGCAGAAGGAGTAGCATTTGGGAGGAAGACAGTCATAGCAGCCGCCGATTCAGACCCAATTTTTAATTAGGTCTTCCCCAAATAAGATGTCCCCAGTAAAAGGGGAATACCTCCAAGGACTTTTGGAGTTCAGGTCCACCATCCATGACCTCAACCACAGAATAGGGTGAGCCAGGACAGACGTATTCGACGCCTTGGCTGCCAACACACCCACCTCAGGGGACGCCTCCTGGTGTAGAAAAAGGTGGCGGTGGTATTGTGAGACAGGGAATGTCTGGCATTGTCAGATATATCCTCGGGCAGCTCTTCCTCTAATGCCTGATCCAGTCATCAATCTATTTTGCAGCCTCAAGAGGATGCAATCGTGGTCTATGTACAACACCCATAAGAGAGTAATAGACTTCAGGCATCCCTCCACATGCTTATCTGTCGGTTCCTACAGTGAGGGGACAGTGGGGAGAGGCAGAGTGGACGACACCCGATGGGTGACACATGAGTTCACTAGCAGTGAATTACCTACTTGTTATATAACCCTGCAGGGGGTGGATATCGAGCTAATGTCCGTTGTAGACAGGGGAAATGTCTACCCTGGATTAGACCACGGGTCTTGTCTGATGTACACTTAATGGTCAGAATGTGGTAACAGAGTTTTATTTACCCTCTGACGTGTGAACATATCCGTTTGCTTAACTACAGTAGGGGAATCCTCTTATCAGTGATTTGTAGGGTTTGCTTCCCAGTAACCACAAGGGCGGTGGCATCATTTAGCAATGGAAAATCCTTGTTAGAAACACCTAATATAAGTACTGACAGGACAGCATGTTCCCCCTCTCTTCAGATAAAATATCTGAGAGAATATTGGCTAGGGAGGAGGAAGCAGCCCGCTTAGATGACCCAGATACACAAGAGTGAGCTGGAATAGGGTTTTGCATGACCAAGGAATGAGTCATACGCTACATCCTGTGAGGCAAAATTTTCCCGCCCAAAGCGGAGTAACCATGGGGACATCAGTGACTGTAATGTTACAGGTGGCCTCATAGGGGGCATAAAGCATTCAACTAGGGAACACAGTGGGTTTGAGAACGCAGCCCAGGTTGGCTCCTGATTGATTAGAGGAGCTGTGGACCGACTGGGGAGATGTATGAGACATAGTACACCGACCATCACACAAAACTTCCTCTTCAGTTAAATCCGTTAGCATGTGACGTTAGCATGTAAAAACAATACCTGCGAATAAATCCGTTAGCATGTGACTGAGTACCCAGTACTAAACACCTGCAAATAAATCCGGTATTGTGTGACCGAGTACACAGTATAATACACATAATAGGTAAATACTGTGACGCACTGTATATTGACCCAGACGCACCTAGTCCTCTAGGGTACAGTATACAGTGATAGATATATCTGGAATACACCGCAGTGAAATTACATAGCAGATACAGGTACACAGTCACATTTGCAATGCAGATAATTATTTACATGACAATAAAAATGCATTGGATTATTATATGAACACATAGAAATATATATATATATATATATATATATAGACAAATATGATATAGCGCTGATTATTGCCTTACAGAGAAAATATAAGATATGTGTATAAAGATACACTAAGCATGTGTCCATATATTTGAATCACAGCAACTTCATGTGGATGTTGCCAAAAGCACTAGATCCTCGTTATAATAGTGGGACCGCAGCTCCCCTTCCAACAATCCGAACTCCTCCGGAGAAAAAGTATCTGTCAACAAAGCATATATAGGGGGCGCTCCATAGTGCATAAAAGTTTTATTTTAAAAATAATACACAGGGTATTTTAAAACCAATTGTAAATATTCGTACCAGAAGGCAACCAGTGTGGGCTGGTTACCACGTGATTCAAGTAAAGGTGATCAATTGGAAAAGCAACAGCAAGTGTCAGGCGATCATACCGGATACCTCCACCCGACGACGGCTGGTCTCCCCAGGCTCTCGGGCAGGAATCACACACGTCCCCGACTCCTTGCTCAGCGATACCAACGATCATGTACGTCACCAGACTCCGCCCCAACGCGTTTCGTCATAGACTTCGTCAGAGGGCTGGAGTCTGTGACGATCAGGTCCATTATAAAGTGTTCAGTGTCTAATTTACATGAGTATTGGAGTGATTACACCTGAGCTGCAGGCTGTTGTTTAAAGCTATGGTGGAAGTATACCATAACGATACTCCCTGGTAGTAATTAAGAGCTTGTTAGATAAATGTACAAGAAGATATATATTGTTACATTGTCATGTTATCATTAAAAACCACCTCTCAAATGAAGGTGTACACATTAACGGAACTATTATAGTCTCCATAATTATATAAAACAATTTAGACCATTATAGGATTTAAGGACACAGTCTGCAGCTTGGTTTACAAAGCCGTAAAAGATCAGATTACATAAGTATAGGGTCTGCAGGATGTGAGCCACAAACTGTCGTATATTAGCATAATAGACCCCTGATGAACACACATTTCTCTATCGTCCTAAGTGGATGCTGGGGTTCCTGAAAGGACCATGGGGAATAGCGGCTCCGTAGGAGACAGGGCACAAAAGTAAAGCTTTTACAGGTCAGGTGGTGTGTACTGGCTCCTCCCCCTATGACCCTCCTCCAGACTCCAGTTAGATTTTTGTGCCCGGCCGAGAAGGGTGCAATTCTAGGTGGCTCTCATAAAGAGCTGCTTAGAGAGTTTAGCTTAGGTTTTTATTTTTATTTTACAGTGATTCCTGCTGGCAACAGGATCACTGCAACGAGGGACAGAGGGGAGAAGAAGTGAACTCACCTGCGTGCAGGATGGATTGGCTTCTTGGCTACTGGACATGAAGCTCCAGAGGGACGATCACAGGTACAGCCTGGATGGTCACCGGAGCCACGCCGCCGGCCCCCTCACAGATGCTGAAGCAAGAAGAGGTCCAGAATCGGCGGCTGAAGACTCCTGCAGTCTTCTTAAGGTAGCGCACAGCACTGCAGCTGTGCGCCATTTTCCTCTCAGCACACTTCACACGGCAGTCACTGAGGGTGCAGGGCGCTGGGAGGGGGGCGCCCTGGGAGGCAAATGAAAACCTTTAAAAAGGCTAAAAATACCTCACATATAGCCCCAGAGGCTATATGGAGATATTTACCCCTGCCTAAATGTACTAAATAGCGGGAGACGAGCCCGCCGGAAAAGGGGCGGGGCCTATCTCCTCAGCACACGGCGCCATTTTCTGTCACAGCTCCGCTGGTCAGGAAGGCTCCCAGGTCTCTCCCCTGCACTGCACTACAGTAACAGGGTATAACAGAGAGGGGGGGCAAAATAAATGGCAATATATCAATATAAAAGCAGCTATAAGGGAGCACTTAATCATAAGGCTATCCCTGTCATATATAGCGTTTTTTGGTGTGTGCTGGCAGACTCTCCCTCTGTCTCCCCAAAGGGCTAGTGGGTCCTGTCTTCGTATAGAGCATTCCCTGTGTGTCTGCTGTGTGTCGGTACGTGTGTGTCGACATGTATGAGGACGTTATTGGTGTGGAGGCGGAGCAATTGCCAAATATGAGGATGTCACCTCCTAGGGGGTCGACACCAGAATGGATGCCTTTATTTGTGGAATTACGGGATAGCGTCAACTCGCTTAAGCAGTCGTTTGCCGACATGAGGCGGCCGGACACTCAATTAGTGCCTGTCCAGGCGCCTCAAACACCGTCAGGGGCTGTAAAACGCCCCTTGCCTCAGTCGGTCGACACAGACCCAGACACAGGCACTGATTCCGGTGGTGAAGGTGACGAATCAACCGTATTTTCCAGTAGGGCCACACGTTATATGATTTTGGCAATAAAGGAGATGTTACATTTAGCTGATACTACAGGTACCACTAAACAGGGTATTATGTGGGGTGTGAAAAAACTACCAGTAGTTTTTACCGAATCAGAAGAATTAAATGACGTGTGTGATGAAGCGTGGGGTGCCCCGATAAAAAACTGCTAATTTCAAAGAAGTTATTGGCTTTATACCCTTTCCCGCCAGAGGTTAGGGAGCGCTGGGAAACACCTCCTAGGGTGGACAAAGCGCTAACACGCTTATCAAAACAAGTGGCGTTACCCTCTCCTGAGACGGCCGCACTTAAAGATCCATCAGATAGGAGGATGGAAAATATCCAAAAAGGTATATACACACATGCAGGTGTTATACTACGACCAGCTATTGCGACTGCCTGGATGTGCAGTGCTGGGGTAGTTTGGTCAGAGTCCCTGATCGAAAATATTGATACCCTGGACGGGGACAATATTTTACTGTCGTTAGAACAAATAAAGGATGCATTTCTTTATATGCGTGATGCACAGAGAGATATCTGCACACTGGCATCACGGGTAAGTGCTATGTCCATTTCGGCCAGAAGAGCTTTATGGACACGACAGTGGACAGGCGATGCGTAGAGGAGTTATTTGGGGTCGGTCTATCGGATTTGGTGGCCACGGCTACGGCCGGGAAATCCACCTTTCTACCTCAAGTCACTCCCCAACAGAAAAAGGCACCGACTTTTCAACCGCAGCCTTTTCGTTCCTTTAAAAATAAGAGAGCAAAGGGCTATTCATATCTGCCACGAGGCAGAGGACGAGGGAAGAGACAGCAACAGGCAGCTCCTTCCCAGGAACAGAAGCCCTCCCCGGCTTCTACAAAAGCCTCAGCATGACGCTGGGGCTTCGCAAGCGGACTTGGGGGCGGTAGGCGGTCGTCTCAAAAATTACAGCGCGCAGTGGGCTCACTCGCAGGTAAATCCCTGGATCCTGCAGATAATATCTCAGGGGTACAGGTTGAAATTAGAGACAGAGCCACCTCGCCGTTTCCTGAAGTCGGCTTTACCAACGTCCCCCTCAGAAAGGGAGACGGTTTTGGAAGCCATTCACAAGCTGTATTCTCAGCAGGTGATAGTCAAGGTACCTCTTCTACAACAAGGGAAGGGGTATTATTCCACTCTTTTTGTGGTACCGAAGCCGGATGGCTCGGTAAGGCCTATTCTAAATCTGAAGTCCTTGAACCTGTACATAAAGAAGTTCAAGTTCAAGATGGAGTCACTCAGAGCAGTGATAGCGAACCTGGAAGAAGGGGACTTTATGGTATCCTTGGACATCAAGGATGCGTATCTCCACGTTCCAATTACCCCTCACACCAGGGGTACCTCAGGTTCGTTGTACAAAACTGTCACTATCAGTTTCAGACGCTGCCGTTTGGTTTGTCCACGGCACCTCGGGTCTTTACAAAGGTAATGGCCGAGATAATATTTCTTCTTCGAAGAAAAGGCGTATTAATTATCCCATACTTGGACGATCTCCTAATAAGGACAAGGTCCAGAGAACAGCTAGAGATGGGTTTAGCACTATCTCAAGAGGTGCTAAAGCAGCACGGATGGATTCTGAATATTCCAAAATCCCAATTAATGCCGACAACTCGTCTGCTGTTCCTGGGGATGATTCTGGACACAGTTCAGAAAAAGGTTTTTCTTCCCGAAGAAAAAGCCAAGGAGTTATCTGACCTGGTCAGGAACCTCCTAAAACCAGGAAAGGTGTCTGTACATCAATGCACAAGAGTCCTGGGAAAAAATGGTAGCTTCTTACGAAGCAATCCCTTTCGGCAGATTCCATGCAAAGGGATCTGTTGGACAAATGGTCAGGGTCGCATCTTCAGATGCACCTGCGGATAACCCTGTCGCCGAGGACAAGGGTATCCCTTCTGTGGTGGTTGCAGGAGGCTCATCTATTGGAGGGCCGCAGATTCGGCATGCAGGATTGGATCCTGGTGACCACGGATGCCAGCCTGAGAGGCTGGGGAGCAGTCACACAGGGAAGAAATTTCCAGGGAGTGTGGTCGAGCCTGAAAAAGTCTCTTCACATAAGCATTCTGGAACTAAGAGCAATCTACAATGCTCTAAGCCAGGCGGAACCTCTGCTTCAAGGAAGACCGGTGTTGATCCAGTCGGACAACATCACGGCAGTCGCCCATGTAAACAGACAGGGCGGCACAAGAAACAGAATGGCAGAAGCTGCCAGGATCCTTCGCTGGGCGGAGAATCACGTGATAGCACTGTCAGCAGTATTCATCCCGGGCGTGGACAACTGGGAAGCAGACTTCCTCAGCAGACACGACCTTCACCCGGGAGAGTGGGTACTTCATCCAGAAGTTTTCCACATGCTATTAAACCGTTGGGTAAAACCAATGGTGGACATGATGGCGTCTTGCCTCAACAAGACACTGGACAGTTATTGCGCCAGGTCAAGAGATCCGCAGGCAATAGCTGTGGACGCGTTGGTAACACTTTGGGTGTACCAGTCCGTATATGTGTTTCCTCCTCTGCCTCTCATACCAAAGGTATTGAGGATTATACGGCAAAGAGGAGTAAGACTAGTGGCTCCGGATTGGCCAAGAAGGACTTGGTACCCGGAACTTCAAGAGATGGTCACGGACGATCCGTGGCCTCTACTTCTGAGAAGGGACCTGCTTCAGCAGGGTCCTTGTCTTTTTCAAGACTTACCGCGGCTGCGTTTGACGGCATGGCGTTTGAATGCCAGATCCTAAAAGGAAAAGGCATTCCAGAAGAAGTCATTCCTACCTTGATAAAGGCAAGGAAGGAAGTCACCGCGAAGCATTATCGCCGTATTTGGCGAAAATATGTTGCGTGGTGCGAGCAGCGGAGTGCTCCGATGGAGGAATTTCAACTGGGTCGTTTTCCTACATTTCCTGCAATCAGGATTGTCTATGGGTCTCAAATTGGGATCTATTAAGGTTCAAATTTCGGCCCTATCAATATTCTTCCAAAAAGAATTGGCCTCAGTCCCTGAGGTCCAGATTTTTATCAAAGGAGTACTGCATATACAGCCTCCTGTGGTGCCTAAGGTGGCACCGTGGGATCTAAATGTAGTTTTAGATTTCCTCAAATCCAATTGGTTTGAACCACTAAAGAATGTGGATTTGAAATATCTCACATGGAAAGTGACTATGTTACTGGCCCTGGCTTCGGCCGGGAGAGTATCTGAACTGGCGGCTTTGTTTTATAAAAGCCCTTATTTCATTTTCCATTCGACATAGGGCAGAGCTGCGGACGCGTCCGCATTTTCTCCCTAAGGTGGTATCAGCGTTTCACCTGAACCAGCCTATTGTAGTGCCTGCGGCTACAGACGACTTGAAGGACTCCAAGTTGTTGGACGTTGTCAGAGCCTTAAAAATATACATTTAAAGGACGGCTGGAGTCAGAAAATCTGACTCGCTGTTTATACTGTATGCACCCAACAAGTTGGGTGCACCTGCTTCTAAGCAGTCGATTGCTCGTTGGATTTGTAACAAAATTCAACTTGTACATTCTGTGGCAGGCCTGCCACAGCCTAAATCTGTTAAGGCCCATTCCGCAAGGAAGGTGGGCTCATCTTGGGCGGCTGCCCGAGGGGTCTCGGCATTACAACTCTGCCGAGCAGCTACGTGGTCAGGGGAGAACACGTTTGTAAATTTTTACAAATTTGATACCCTGGCAAAGGAGGACCTGGAGTTCTCTCATTCGGTGCTGCAGAGTCATCCGCACTCTCCCGCCCGTTTGGGAGCTTTGGTATAATCCCCATGGTCCTTTCAGGAACCCCAGCATCCACTTAGGACGATAGAGAAAATAAGAATTTACTTACCGATAATTCTATTTCTCGGAGTCCGTAGTGGATGCTGGGCGCCCATCCCAAGTGCGGATTATCTGCAATACTTGTACATAGTTATTGTTAACTAATTCGGGTTATTGTTTAGGAAGCCATCTTTCAGAGGCTCCTCTGTTATCATACTGTTAACCTGGTTTAGATCACAAGTTGTACGGTGTGATTGGTGTGGCTGGTATGAGTCTTACCCGGGATTCAAAATCCTCCCTTATTGTGTACGCTCGTCCGGGCACAGTACCTAACTGGAGTCTGGAGGAGGGTCATAGGGGGAGGAGCCAGTACACACCACCTGACCTGTAAAAGCTTTACTTTTGTGCCCTGTCTCCTACGGAGCCGCTATTCCCCATGGTCCTTTCAGGAACCCCAGCATCCACTACGGACTCCGAGAAATAGAATTATCGGTAAGTAAATTCTTATTTTAGGATATTATACTAAAAACAAGTATTATTTAGATTATTTAGATAGATTATTTCAATTATTCAAACAATTTAAATTAGGATGAATAATAAGCACCACTAAATGCGGCTAAGCGTAGATAGTGTATAGTTAAATACAAGTTGCAGGGGAAGTGTTCCTTCATTATTTAAATCCTTTTCTAAGATTTTTTTACAATACCACAGTGTGCGGTCAGATCCTACATTATAAAAGCATAACTGGCATAGTGTACACCGGCCTTAATGGCGCAATATATAGAACATACATGGATATAAAATTTTACTAGTTGACATCTGATTAAACAATTCAAATATAAATGGATTTTATACATATAACAATGCGTACCCATTATGCTATTATATGACTAGATAAACAATAAGTACATAAACGACTGGATAATTATTTATATGGATCTGACAACACAATCACGTAAACAGAATAATATTCAGAGAATTGCCAGAAAGTTATCAAAGGGAGTATATATATATATGTGGGGAGAATATCACTTAAGGAAAGGGGTGATCTCAAACCCTTCATTTAACCCCTCTGGTCTCAGAGTTTTGAGGGTAAGTATCCAGAAAGTTTCTCTGCGTTCTAGTTCTAAGTCCCGGTCTCCCCCATATTTATTCATACTAATGTGTTCGATACCTTTAAATCGAAGCTTCGTCGGATCACTTTGATGGTGTTCCTTGAAGTGTCGTGGAACACTGTGATTTGTGACTTGATTTTTAATGTTTCTAGTATGTTCCAATATACGTACTTTTAACATTCTTTTTGTTTTGCCGATGTATCTGTAACCGCAAGGACATATAAGCATGTATACTACATGGGTAAAGTTACAATTAATAAAACTATTAATTTGATATGTTTTAGTTTTGTTTTTGTCATAGAAGATAGTTTTCTCCTTATCAAGGAGTTTACACACCTTGCAGCTACCACAGGCATGGCTGCCTTTGAGATCATCCAAAAAATGTTTGTCTTTATTCTCTCTAATAGGTGCTAATCGGCTTCTTGATACCAAAGTTTTGACATTTTTAGCTTTCCTGTAAAAAATCCCAGGGTGACTAGGAAGATGTTCCCCTAATACAGGGTCTAGTTGTAGAATATGCCAATTCTTTTTGAGTATCATTTTTATGTTTCCAGCTTCGTTGTTAAAGTCTGTGACAAATGGGCATATATTTTTATTTTTCTCTAATTCCATTTTTGCCACTTTGTCCTTATATACAAGCAGGTCTTGTCTATTCTTATCCCTTGCTCGTTTTTTGGACTGTTCAATTAGGCCTATTGGATACCCTCGGTCCAAAAACCTCTCTGTATAAATTGAAGCTTGTTCATCAAACTTATCAAGAGTGGCACAATTTCGTCTAAGTCGCGTGAATTGAGAAAAAGGAATATTTCTTTTCCAGCTAGGTAAATGACAGCTGGCGAAGTCTAAGTAACTATTACAGTCCACTTTCTTGAAAAATGTATATGTATTAATTTTACCCATAGTTGTCAATTCAGTGCTATCAAGAATTAGGTCTAAAAATTCAATTTTGAACTTATCCGCTTTATATGTAAACTTTAAGTTATATTCATTGATGTTGATATTATCAATGAAGGTCTTAAGTAGTTCCTCACCACCCTTCCATATTATCAGAATGTCGTCTATGAATCTTTTAAATAGGACTATATAGTCCGCAAATTGCCCTATAGATGAATTTTCCCATTCACCCATGTAAATATTCGCTAGACTCGGGGCACAAATCGTGCCCATCGCTGTACCGCATGACTGGATATACCAGTCATCCAGGAATGTGAAGTAATTGTGTACCAATACATAGTGGAGGCAGTCACAGATGAAATTGACCATAGGGGTATTAAGTTCAGGGTCCTGTGATAGTACATTCCTGACACTATTTATGCCTTTTACATGGGGGATGGCTGTATATAAAGCCTGTACATCCACAGTGCACCACATATAATTACTTTCCCATTTAACATTTTCTAAGATCTGCAAAACATGAGTGGAGTCACGAATATGAGATGGAAGATAGGTAACATACTTCTTAATGTGGGTATCCACAAATTCAGACACATTCGACGTAAGAGAACCAATGCCGGCTACTATTGGCCGGCCTGGTGGCCTGATAGGATTTTTATGCATCTTAGGCATGTGATAGAATGTTGCTATTTTGGGATGTAGATTAAGTAGATATTTGTATTCCTCTTGGGAAATACATTTATTCCCTATACCCTGATCAAGGAGGCTTTTAAGTTCATTAATGAAGCCAGCTGTGGGGTCCTCACTGAGTTTGAGATAAGAGGAATTGTCTTTAAGCAGATTATATGCTTCCTCTATATAGTGAGTTCTATCAAGAATCTAGTCATATAATAGCATAATGGGTACGCATTGTTATATGTATAAAATCCATTTATATTTGAATTGTTTAATCAGATGTCAACTAGTAAAATTTTATATCCATGTATGTTCTATATATTGCGCCATTAAGGCCGGTGTACACTATGCCAGTTATGCTTTTATAATGTAGGATCTGACCGCACACTGTGGTATTGTAAAAAAATCTTAGAAAAGGATTTAAATAATGAAGGAACACTTCCCCTGCAACTTGTATTTAACTATACACTATCTACGCTTAGCCGCATTTAGTGGTGCTTATTATTCATCCTAATTTAAATTGTTTGAATAATTGAAATAATCTATCTAAATAATCTAAATAATACTTGTTTTTAGTATAATATCCTAAATGTGTGTTCATCAGGGGTCTATTATGCTAATATACGACAGTTTGTGGCTCACATCCTGCAGACCCTATACTTATGTAATCTGATCTTTTACGGCTTTGTAAACCAAGCTGCAGACTGTGTCCTTAAATCCTATAATGGTCTAAATTGTTTTATATAATTATGGAGACTATAATAGTTCCGTTAATGTGTACACCTTCATTTGAGAGGTGGTTTTTAATGATAACATGACAATGTAACAATATATATCTTCTTGTACATTTATCTAACAAGCTCTTAATTACTACCAGGGAGTATCGTTATGGTATACTTCCACCATAGCTTTAAACAACAGCCTGCAGCTCAGGTGTAATCACTCCAATACTCATGTAAATTAGACACTGAACACTTTATAATGGACCTGATCGTCACAGACTCCAGCCCTCTGACGAAGTCTATGACGAAACGCGTTGGGGCGGAGTCTGGTGACGTACATGATCGTTGGTATCGCTGAGCAAGGAGTCGGGGACGTGTGTGATTCCTGCCCGAGAGCCTGGGGAGACCAGCCGTCGTCGGGTGGAGGTATCCGGTATGATCGCCTGACACTTGCTGTTGCTTTTCCAATTGATCACCTTTACTTGAATCACGTGGTAACCAGCCCACACTGGTTGCCTTCTGGTACGAATATTTACAATTGGTTTTAAAATACCCTGTGTATTATTTTTAAAATAAAACTTTTATGCACTATGGAGCGCCCCCTATATATGCTTTGTTGACAGATACTTTTTCTCCGGAGGAGTTCGGATTGTTGGAAGGGGAGCTGCGGTCCCACTATTATAACGAGGATCTAGTGCTTTTGGCAACATCCACATGAAGTTGCTGTGATTCAAATATATGGACACATGCTTAGTGTATCTTTATACACATATCTTATATTTTCTCTGTAAGGCAATAATCAGCGCTATATCATATTTGTCTGTATCTTTCGTTGTAAAACTCCTACTTGGTATTTAGCTGCGATTATTTGGAGACTTATATATTTATAATTTTGTGTGTTTATTAATTGGTACTTATATCATTTTTAAATTAAATACAGGTTCATTATGTTCAGAAACAGTGATTTTAAGACCAAAAGGTCTAATGAATGTGCTAGGATTTTTGAGGACAACGAAATGGAGGGCACCTCAGGTGCAGTGGGGGAAGTGTTTAGCAGTGGTAATGAGGACAAACTTCCTCTCCTTGAGAAATTGCTCATTAGAGAAACTAAAACCTGGTGGGACATTAACAGCCTGGAAAACTATCTTAAATGTGGCCGAGTCCCTAGAGGGCTTAGATTGATGAAAAATCCCACAGTAGGTTATGATAGTGAGAAATTTCTCAAGGAATGGTATAGAATACTTGACAACTGTTCGTTTGAACTAATTAAACTACTAGTATGTGAAAAAAAGAAAATACTAGAAGAAACAGAAAAAGAGCTAAATGTACTAGAGGAAGATACACAGCTGATGACTAAATATAAATCTGCTAAAATCAATATTGATAAAAAAATAAATAATATAGAAGAGAAGGTAATTGAGACTAAAAGCAAAAAATTTATTCGTGATAAAACTGATTATCTTAATGACCAGGTTCGTAATTGGCATATTATCAGAAATGAGACCAGAAAAACAAATACTCAAATACAAGGTAATCATAATCAAATATCACGAAAATATTCTGAATATATTCCCCGAGATAATCGTGGGTTTAATAGGGATAGGCATGACTCACACACTGCACGAAGGGAGGCAGGCTGGCAACAAGTCAGATATAAACAGAGGCAATATGATACTAATAGTTACCGTGATCGTAATCAAGGTAACTATAGATACAAATCCAGTAATAACGGATTTGTTCATAAAAATCGATATGAGCGTTTGGCATCCATGAAGGATGATCAGATCAGGGACCAGCAGGATTTTCAAAAGGAACAGCAAAGACCCCCAAGGCTAAAAGAACAAGTAATGAGATATCACTACACGAGGGCACAGTCTCCAATAGGTCGAAAAAGACGGTTAGAGGAAGGAGAGGAGCTGGAATCAGTAACAAACGATTCAAAGAAAAGGAACATGGATTAGACACACATGATGCAGGTATATTTAATTTATCTAAAATAGAACTTAATGACACACAGAAAAATTTTCTAAAAAAGGGCTTTTCATTTGCTCCATCCTGCCATGTTAACAAAACCAATCTCCAGATAGATCTTAGTCTTTATGTAAGAAACCTCACCCTCAAACGACACTTTTTGAGAAAGAATGATGCTCCCGTGAGAAACTGGCAGAACGATATTAAGGAAATCAATAGGTCAGGTCTCAAGTGCAAATCCACCTATTTCCCATTAGAATCAAAGGGACCTCATATAGAAATGTTTGCCCAAACATGCAGGAAAGATATAGATAAATTACAGAGAAATATGAAGAATCCGTCATCAAATCTTACACAAGCAGAGTTCCAAGCACTTAAAAGTCTTTCTGAGAACTCTGATATTGTCATTAAAAGTGCTGATAAAGGGGGGGGGATAGTGATTCTTGATAGAACTCACTATATAGAGGAAGCATATAATCTGCTTAAAGACAATTCCTCTTATCTCAAACTCAGTGAGGACCCCACAGCTGGCTTCATTAATGAACTTAAAAGCCTCCTTGATCAGGGTATAGGGAATAAATGTATTTCCCAAGAGGAATACAAATATCTACTTAATCTACATCCCAAAATAGCAACATTCTATCACATGCCTAAGATGCATAAAAATCCTATCAGGCCACCAGGCCGGCCAATAGTAGCCGGCATTGGTTCTCTTACGTCGAATGTGTCTGAATTTGTGGATACCCACATTAAGAAGTATGTTACCTATCTTCCATCTCATATTCGTGACTCCACTCATGTTTTGCAGATCTTAGAAAATGTTAAATGGGAAAGTAATTATATGTGGTGCACTGTGGATGTACAGGCTTTATATACAGCCATCCCCCATGTAAAAGGCATAAATAGTGTCAGGAATGTACTATCACAGGACCCTGAACTTAATACCCCTATGGTCAATTTCATCTGTGACTGCCTCCACTATGTATTGGTACACAATTACTTCACATTCCTGGATGACTGGTATATCCAGTCATGCGGTACAGCGATGGGCACGATTTGTGCCCCGAGTCTAGCGAATATTTACATGGGTGAATGGGAAAATTCATCTATAGGGCAATTTGCGGACTATATAGTCCTATTTAAAAGATTCATAGACGACATTCTGATAATATGGAAGGGTGGTGAGGAACTACTTAAGACCTTCATTGATAATATCAACATCAATGAATATAACTTAAAGTTTACATATAAAGCGGATAAGTTCAAAATTGAATTTTTAGACCTAATTCTTGATAGCACTGAATTGACAACTATGGGTAAAATTAATACATATACATTTTTCAAGAAAGTGGACTGTAATAGTTACTTAGACTTCGCCAGCTGTCATTTACCTAGCTGGAAAAGAAATATTCCTTTTTCTCAATTCACGCGACTTAGACGAAATTGTGCCACTCTTGATAAGTTTGATGAACAAGCTTCAATTTATACAGAGAGGTTTTTGGACCGAGGGTATCCAATAGGCCTAATTGAACAGTCCAAAAAACGAGCAAGGGATAAGAATAGACAAGACCTGCTTGTACATAAGGACAAAGTGGCAAAAATGGAATTAGAGAAAAATAAAAATATATGCCCATTTGTCACAGACTTTAACAACGAAGCTGGAAACATAAAAATGATACTCAAAAAGAATTGGCATATTCTACAACTAGACCCTGTATTAGGGGAACATCTTCCTAGTCACCCTGGGATTTTTTACAGGAAAGCTAAAAATGTCAAAACTTTGGTATCAAGAAGCCGATTAGCACCTATTAGAGAGAATAAAGACAAACATTTTTTGGATGATCTCAAAGGCAGCCATGCCTGTGGTAGCTGCAAGGTGTGTAAACTCCTTGATAAGGAGAAAACTATCTTCTATGACAAAAACAAAACTAAAACATATCAAATTAATAGTTTTATTAATTGTAACTTTACCCATGTAGTATACATGCTTATATGTCCTTGCGGTTACAGATACATCGGCAAAACAAAAAGAATGTTAAAAGTACGTATATTGGAACATACTAGAAACATTAAAAATCAAGTCACAAATCACAGTGTTCCACGACACTTCAAGGAACACCATCAAAGTGATCCGACGAAGCTTCGATTTAAAGGTATCGAACACATTAGTATGAATAAATATGGGGGAGACCGGGACTTAGAACTAGAACGCAGAGAAACTTTCTGGATACTTACCCTCAAAACTCTGAGACCAGAGGGGTTAAATGAAGGGTTTGAGATCACCCCTTTCCTTAAGTGATATTCTCCCCACATATATATATATACTCCCTTTGATAACTTTCTGGCAATTCTCTGAATATTATTCTGTTTACGTGATTGTGTTGTCAGATCCATATAAATAATTATCCAGTCGTTTATGTACTTATTGTTTATCTAGTCATATAATAGCATAATGGGTACGCATTGTTATATGTATAAAATCCATTTATATTTGAATTGTTTAATCAGATGTCAACTAGTAAAATTTTATATCCATGTATGTTCTATATATTGCGCCATTAAGGCCGGTGTACACTATGCCAGTTATGCTTTTATAATGTAGGATCTGACCGCACACTGTGGTATTGTAAAAAAATCTTAGAAAAGGATTTAAATAATGAAGGAACACTTCCCCTGCAACTTGTATTTAACTATACACTATCTACGCTTAGCCGCATTTAGTGGTGCTTATTATTCATCCTAATTTAAATTGTTTGAATAATTGAAATAATCTATCTAAATAATCTAAATAATACTTGTTTTTAGTATAATATCCTAAATGTGTGTTCATCAGGGGTCTATTATGCTAATATACGACAGTTTGTGGCTCACATCCTGCAGACCCTATACTTATGTAATCTGATCTTTTACGGCTTTGTAAACCAAGCTGCAGACTGTGTCCTTAAATCCTATAATGGTCTAAATTGTTTTATATAATTATGGAGACTATAATAGTTCCGTTAATGTGTACACCTTCATTTGAGAGGTGGTTTTTAATGATAACATGACAATGTAACAATATATATCTTCTTGTACATTTATCTAACAAGCTCTTAATTACTACCAGGGAGTATCGTTATGGTATACTTCCACCATAGCTTTAAACAACAGCCTGCAGCTCAGGTGTAATCACTCCAATACTCATGTAAATTAGACACTGAACACTTTATAATGGACCTGATCGTCACAGACTCCAGCCCTCTGACGAAGTCTATGACGAAACGCGTTGGGGCGGAGTCTGGTGACGTACATGATCGTTGGTATCGCTGAGCAAGGAGTCGGGGACGTGTGTGATTCCTGCCCGAGAGCCTGGGGAGACCAGCCGTCGTCGGGTGGAGGTATCCGGTATGATCGCCTGACACTTGCTGTTGCTTTTCCAATTGATCACCTTTACTTGAATCACGTGGTAACCAGCCCACACTGGTTGCCTTCTGGTACGAATATTTACAATTGGTTTTAAAATACCCTGTGTATTATTTTTAAAATAAAACTTTTATGCACTATGGAGCGCCCCCTATATATGCTTTGTTGACAGATATATATATATATATTAGAGATGAGCGGGTTCAATTTTATTTGGATTTACCCGAATCTCGTTATTGGCTCACAGACGTCACGCGTTTTGGTTAGCCAATAAGAAAAATCCAGAAAAAAAGAACTTGCAATAATTCTGGCGTTAAGAACCGAGTAAATCCGAACTCGCTCATCTCATATTTTATATATATATATATATATATATCAATGCGTGGTATATCGGAATACTCGTACAATATATTCTGGCACAGGTACACTTGTTCTTCACTAACGCTGTCTTAATATCAACATGTAGAATACTTAAGTGTTTGCACCACGGCGCTGATATACAGGCGGGTTTACAAAGGAGACCTTGCCCTGCAGTCCAGGAGACCAGTCACATCTATTTTAGAAAATGGCACCCAAAGTCTCAGTCATGGAGTGAGGGAGAGTGTGAGGCAGCTCCAGAGCGGGAACACCTGCCCGCACACGGAGCTGGTGGAGGGGCTACAGGTCAAGCGCATTATCCCCTATGCTGGTCCTCAACACCTGGTACTGTGGAGCCTTATTAAAATGGATATTTAGGTATCCGACCTGTGCTCCCATGCCATGGTGGATATAGTGGGGTCCCTGCATGGCCACAGTGTCCAAGCCAGCATCGCGGTCAGTTTCCTTGGACCAAGATCGGAAAGCGATTTAATGGCGGGTCCTGCCTGGGGGACCCTCTTACCTCCTCCCTTAGTAGCAGCCACGCGATCCAGGAGAGCATCTGCGGTGGTGTGCCTAGGAATCGGAGCGCCTCCGCCGCAAGTACCCGGGAACAGAGCCAGCAGGAGTATGCAATGCCGCTGGGGAGGTGATGGAGGCGCAGCACAGTATGTCACACTGAAATATGAAGTGCTGTAGCCCTTGAAGTCTTCTAAAAAGCTTTTTCAAGGCTGCCTAGCGCAGCCCCCCCTGTTAAGTGACCTGCTTCATGCACCACCAACTCTAAAACTGAGCTCACAGTGCCTGGAGGCGGGGTTCTACAGAAGGCCGCGAAGGGCATCCTGGGACAGTCTAAAGCAGGGGTTCTCAAACTCGGTCCTCAGGACCCCACACAGTGCATGTTTTGCAGGTAACCCAGCAGGTGTATTCATTACTCACTGACACATTTTAAAAGGTCCACAGGTGGAGCTAATTATTTCACTTTTGATTCTGTGAGGAGACCTGCAAAACATGCACCGTGTGGGGTCCTGAGGACCGAGTTTGAGAACCTGTGGTCTAAAGATTTAGCTTGTTGGTGCCTCTGGATCAAGATCCATCTCTACACCCCCATGTATTCCCTGTGGAACACAGTGTACCCCGCTGCAGAAATGCGGGCTGATCGCAAAACTATATGCAATTACCGGAACATCGAAGATTTTACCTATCTTCGCCAGGCAAGGTCATCCACAATTTTTGCTATGAAAGAGGTTGGAAGTGGTCATCGCTGACGACAGAGGCCCTAATTAAAAACACCTGGGCACGCATGCGTTTTTTCAGACACACCCAGAAAACAGCGGGTTTCTGCCCAGAAATGCCGGCTTCCTGTCAGTTAAACAGCGGCTGCATTGTGATCACGATCTGTATGCATTTTTTGTTGCTCATTTTGCTAGCGCATGCGCAGTCATTCAATAATCGTCCGGATTGCGATTCGCAAATTTTGCAATCCTACCTGAAAGAGGTCCTTAGTATCCCAGATTCACACAGTTTCCCCATAATAACAGGAAAAAATAAGAATTTACTCACCGGTAATTCTATTTCTCGTAGTCCGTAGTGGATGCTGGGGACTCCGTAAGGACCATGGGGAATAGACGGGCTCCGCAGGAGACTGGGCACTCTAAAGAAAGATTAGGTACTATCTGGTGTGCACTGGCTCCTCCCTCTATGCCCCTCCTCCAGACCTCAGTTAGGGAAACTGTGCCCGGAAGAGCTGACATTACAAGGAAAGGATTTTGGAATCCAGGGTAAGACTCATACCAGCCACACCGTACAACTTGTGATAACCTTACCCAGTTAACAGTATGAACACCAACTGAGCATCACTCAACGGATGGCTCATAACAATAACCCTTTATTAAGCAATAACTATATACACGTAATGCAGAAAGTCCGCACTTGGGACGGGCGCCCAGCATCCACTACGGACTACGAGAAATAGAATTACCGGTGAGTAAATTCTTATTTTCTCTAACGTCCTAGTGGATGCTGGGGACTCCGTAAGGACCATGGGGATTATACCAAAGCTCCCAAACGGGCGGGAGAGTGCGGATGACTCTGCAGCACCGAATGGGCAAACACAAGGTCCTCCTCAGCCAGGGTATCAAACTTGTAGAACTTAGCAAAGGTGTTTGAACCCGACCAAGTAGCAGCTCGGCAAAGCTGTAAAGCCGAGACCCCTCGGGCAGCCGCCCAAGAAGAGCCCACCTTCCTTGTGGAATGGGCTTTCACTGATTTTGGATGCGGCAATCCAGCCGCAGAATGAGCCTGCTGAATCGTGCTACAGATCCAGCGAGCAATAGTTTGCTTTGAAGCAGGAGCACCCAGCTTATTGGGTGCATACAGGATAAACAGCGAGTCAGTCTTCCTGACTCCAGCTGTTCTGGATATATAAATCTACAAAGCCCGGACTACGTCCAGCAACTTGGAGTCCTCCAAGTCCCGAGTAGCCGCAGGCACCACAATAGGTTGGTTCAAATGAAACGCTGATACCACCTTTGGCAGAAATTGGGCACGAGTCCGCAATTCTGCCCTGTCCATATGGAAAACCAGATAGGGGCTTTTACACGACAAAGCCGCCAATTCTGACACCCGCCTAGCCGAAGCTAAGGCCAACAGCATGATCACTTTCCACGTGAGATACTTTAACTCCACAGTCTTAAGTGGTTCAAACCAGTGGGATTTCAGGAAATCCAACACCACCTTAAGATCCCAAGGCGCCACTGGAGGCACAAAAGGGGGCTGAATATGCAGCACTCCCTTAACAAACGTCTGAACCTCAGGCAGTGAAGCCAGTTCTTTTTGAAAGAAAATGGATAGGGCCGAAATCTGGACTTTTATGGACCCCAATTTTAGGCCCATAGTCACCCCTGACTGTAGGAAGTGCAGGAATCGACCCAGCTGGAATTCCTCTGTAGGGGCCTTCCTGGCCTCACACCATGCAACATATTTTCGCCATATACGGTGATAATGCTTTGCTGTCACGTCCTTCCTAGCCCTTATCAACGTAGGAATAACTTCATCCGGAATGCCCTTTTCTGTTAGGATCCGGCGTTCAACCGCCATGCCGTCAAACGCAGCCGCGGTAAGTCTTGCAACAGACAGGGCCCCTGTTGTAACAGGTCCTGTCTGAGAGGCAGAGGCCATGGGTCCTCTGTAATCATCTCTTGCAGTTCTGGGTACCAAGTCCTTCTTGGCCAATCTGGAACAATGAGTATTGTTCTCACTCCTCTGTTTCTTACTATTCTCAGCACCTTGGGTATGAGAGGAAGAGGAGGAAACACATAAACCGACCGGAACACCCACGGTGTTACTAGTGCGTCCGCAGCTATCGCCTGAGGGTCCCTTGACCTGGCGCAATATCTTTTTAGCTTTTTGTTGAGGCGAGACACAATCACGCCATTGCCACCCTGCTTCTTCCGCGGAGGCTTGCCTTCGTGGTCACCAGGACCCAGTCCTGTATGCCGAACCTGCGGCCCTCGAGAAGGTGAGCACTTTGCAGTCACCATAGAAGAGACACCCTGGCCCTGGGGGACAGGGTGATCAGCCGATGCATCTGAAGATGCGATCCGGACCACTTGTCCAGCAGATCCCACTGAAAGATCCTCGCATGGAACCTGCTGAAGGGAATGGCTTCGTATGACACCACCATTTTTCCCAGGACTCGCGTGCAGTGATGCACCGACACCTGTTTTGGTTTTAGGAGATCTCTGACCAGAGTCCCGAGCTCCTGAGCCTTCTCCTCCGGGAGAAATACCTTCTTCTGGTCTGTGTCCAGAATCATGCCCAGGAAAGGCAGACGCGTCGTAGGAATCAGCTGCGACTTTGGAATATTCAGAATCCAGCCATGCTGTCGCAACACTTCCTGAGAGTGTGCTACGCTGATCAACAACTGCTCCCTGGACCTCGCCTTTATGAGGAGATCGTCCAAGTATGGGATAATTGTAACTCCTTGCTTCCGAAGGAATAACATCATTTCCGCCATCACCTTGGTAAATATTCTCGGTACCGTGGATAGACCAAACGGCAACGTCTGGAATTGGTAATGACAGTCCTGTACCACAAACCTGAGGTACTCCTGATGAGGTGGATAAATGGGGACATGCAAGCAAGTATCCTTGATGTCCAGAGATACCATAAAATCCCCCTCTTCCAGGCTTGCAATGACCGCTCTGAGCGATTCCATTTTGAACCTGAATTTCTTCAGATAAATGTTCAGGGATTTTAAATTCAAAATGGGTCTTACCGGACCGTCCGGTTTCGGTACCACAACCATAGTGGAATAGTAACCCCTTCCCTGTTGAAGGAGGGGAACCTTTACTATCACCTGCTATAGGTATAGCTTGTGAATTGCCGCCCGCACTACCTCCCTTTCCATGGGGGAAGCTGGCCAGGCCGATTTTAGGTAACAGTGAGGGGGGGTCACCTCGAATTCCAGCTTGTATCCCTGAGACACAATTTGTATCGCCCAAGGATCCACCTGTGAGCGAACCCACTGGTTGTTGAAATTTCTGAGACGCGCTCCCACCGCTCCTGGCTCCGCCTGTGGAGCCCCCGCGTCATGCGGTGGATTTAGTGGAAGGCGGGGAGGACTTTTGTTCCTGGGAACTGGCTGCATGGTGCAGCTTCTTTCCTCTACCCCTGCCTCTGGCAAGAAAGGATGCACCTCTGACTTTCTTGTTCTTTTGAGAACGAAAGGACTGCATTTGATAATACGGTGCTTTCTTTGGCTGTGAGGAAACATAAGGCAAGAAATTTGACTTCCCAGCCGTAGCTGTGGACACGAGGTCCGAGAGACCGTCCCCAAACAATTCCTCACCCTTATAAGGTAAAACCTCCATGTGTTTTTTAGAGTCGGCATCCCCTGTCCACTGCCGAGTCCATAAGACCCTTCTGGCAGAAATGGACATTGCATTTATTCTAGAGCCCAGCAGGCAAATGTCCCTCTGGGCATCCCGCATATATAGGACGGCGTCTTTGATATGACCTAGGGTTAGCAACATCGTGTCCCTGTCCAGGGTATCTATCTCCTCTGACAGAGTATCTGTCCATGCTGCTACAGCGCTACACATCCAGGCCGAAGCAATGGCTGGCCTCAGTAGAGTACCAGAATGTGTATAAACAGACTTCAGGATAGCTTCCTGCTTCCTATCAGCAGGGTCCTTTAGGGCGGCCGTATCCTGTGACGGGAGGGCCACCTCTTTAGATAAGCGTGTCAACGCCTTGTCTACCCCTAGGGGAGGATTCCCAGCGTAACCTGTCCGCCGGTGGGAAAGGATACGCCATAAGTAGCTTTTTGGAAACCACCACTTTCTTATCAGGGGAACCCCACGCTTCTTCACATAATTCATTTAATTCATGTGAAGGGGGAAAAGTCACTGCACGTCTTTTCTCCCCAAACATATAAACCCTCTTGTCAGGGACAGGGTTATCCTCTGAAATGTGCAATACCTCCTTCATTGCAATAATCATGTAACGGATGGCCTTGGTCATTTTTGGCTGTAAATTTGCCTCATCACCATCGACACTGGAGTCGGACTCCGTGTCGGCATCTGTGTCAACCATCTGAGATAGTGGGCATTTATGAGACCCTGACGGCCTCTGAGTCGCAGGGTCAGGCACGGGTTGAGCCCCCCGGCTGTCCCAAGGCTGCAGCTCTATCAAACCTTCTATGTAATGAGCTTACATTATCATTTAAGACCTTCCACATATCCATCCAATCAGGTGTCGGCACCGACACCACATTTATCTGCACTTGCTCCGCCTCCACGTAACCCTCCTCATCAAACATGTTGACACAGACGTACCGACACACTGCACACACACAGGGAATGCTCTGACTGAGGACAGGACCCCACAAAGGCCTTTGGGGAGACAGAGAGAGAGTATGCCAGCACACACCACAGCACTATATAACCCAGGGATTTACACTATAATAAGTGATTACCCAATAGCTGCTGATTTTATATCTTTTGCGCCTAAATTTATGTGCCCCCCCTCTCTTTTTCCCTTTCTGTATCTGGATACTGCAGGGGAGAGCCTGGGGAGCTGCTTCCAGCGGAGCTGTGAAGAGAAAATGGCGCTGGTTAGTGCTGAGGAAGAAGGCCCCGCCCCCTCAGCGGCGGGCTTCTGTCCAGCGTTCTATGTGTAAAAATGGCGGGGGCTCGGACATATCGACAGTCCCTGACTGTATATATGTCTATTCTTTTGCCAAAAAAGGTATTAAATTGCTGCCCAGGGCGCCCCCCCCCCTGCGCCCTGCACCCTACAGTGACCAGAGTGTGCGGTGTGCTGTGGGAGCAATGGCGCACAGCTGCAGTGCTGTGCGCTACCTTAAGTGAAGACAGGAGTCTTCTGCCGCCGATTTCGATGTCTTCTTGCTTCTGCTGATGCTGTCTTCTGGCTCTGCGAGGGGGACGGCGGCGCGGCTCCGGGAACGGACGATCAAGGTCAGGTACCTGTGTTCGATCCCTCTGGAGCTAATGGTGTCCAGTAGCCTAAGAAGCTCAACCTAGCTTCAGTGAGTAGGTTTGCTTCTCTCCCCTCAGTCCCACGTAGCAGAAAGTCTGTTGCCAGCAGAAGCTCTCTGAACATAAAAAACCTAACAAAATACTTTCTTTACTAGTAAGCTCAGGAGAGCCCACTAGGAGCACCCAGCTCTGGCCGGGCACAGATTCTAACTGAGGTCTGGAGGAGGGGCATAGAGGGAGAAGCCAGTGCACACCAGATAGTACCTAATCTTTCTTTAGAGTGCCCAGTCTCCTGCGGAGCCTGTCTATTCCCCATGGTCCTTACGGAGTCCCCAGCATCCACTAGGACGTTAGAGAAACAAAGCCTGAATCTTAGACCACAAAATTGGCAAACAACACATTTAATGCTGCTTTCACATCGCAAAACCTCCTTTTGAAATGGTATTTGAAACGGTTCTCAAAACGGGTCTGAGCAGTTAAACCCCTTTCACATCTCATGTTGTAACCAGTAAATTACCATTTCATTACCGTTTTGGTACCTTTCACACTGAACCCGTTTCACCCATAGAAAACAGTGGTTGTCATTATAAATGGACTTTTCAGGCCCACACATGTGACGTTTTTACACAATAAAGGAGGGGGAGGTGGTGGGGAGTGTTTTGATCAGTGCAGCAATCATGGCAGACAGAGCACATGTCTCCAGCGAGTTTGTCATTGTTTCTGCTGTAATACTTATGGATTCTGCTTATGAGAGTATATTTGCTATTCTCTCATTATGTAGCTTGGTTATCGAGTGTCTTAGGAGGAGTAGTAGAAGACTGCAGTGTTTGTCTGAGTATGGGAGGAGTATGCGCAATGTCTTGCGAGAGCGAGCCATTTTAAGGCGACAATACCTGCGCAGGAGGAGGTCTTTCATATCTTCTTCCATGAATACCATTCTAGGCTTAAATCTGTCGACACAGCGAAGATTGTGGGCTAGAGATCGTCCGAGTGGTGATGTATTCATGCAGAGTGTCCTTAACTTTCAGGACGTGCAGTGGAAGGCTCACTTTAGAATGTCACGTGAGACATTCCACTACCTTTTAGATCTATTAACCCCAGCACTCAGTAGACAAGTTACAAACTTCCGTCGCCCATTAGAGCCAAGCAGGAGGCTTGCCATTGCTTTGTGGTGGTACGCCACTCCTGGCGAATATCGCACTATCGCTTGTCTATTTGGAGTCGGAATTTCTACTGTTTGCAACACTGTTCATGAAGTGACCCGAGCTTTGGTGGACAATCTATACCATAGATTTATTTGTCTTCCGCAAGGCCCACGTTTACACGAGACCATTCAGGGGTTTGCTTCCAAAGGATATCCGCAGTGCGCTGGCGCAATAGATGGGACACACATCCCTATAATTGCTCCTGAGGACAATCCAGCGGATTACCATAACCGCAAAGGATGGCATTCAATTATTTTGCAAGCTGTGGTCGATCATAAGTATTGGTAAGAATGTTCTGTCCATTCTGTTTTGTTTAATGAAGTGTTTTTTTAGAACCTGCTAAGACAAGTAAATATATATATATATATATATATATTTAGCTTCACAGATGTTTTTATTGGATGGCCTGGTCGTTCACATGATGCACGTGTGCTTGCTAATTCCGATCTCTACCGTGTAGCAGAGAACAATGAAGGTGGACGGCTTTTTCCAAGAGAGGTATGTCCAAATATATAATATTTTTATTTTTTGACTGCAGGGCCTGGTGTACATGTACTTTATTATAAATTGCCATACTGTCAATATTACACCATGACGTGCATATACCAATTGCGCTCTGCTAATTTGACTCTTTCTCTATTTTTAAACTAGATATCTAAATTTGTGGATGGGGTTGAAATTCAAGCCCACATAATCGGGGACGCAGCCTACCCCTTACGAAGATGGCTGATGAAGGGGTACACCCAACATGTTACGCTGACATCTACTCAAGTTGCCTTCACACACACCCTGAGCTCTGCAAGAATGGTTGTGGAAGATGCATTTGGACGCTTAAAGGGACGTTGGCGCTGCCTTATGAAGCGCAATGATGTGGACCTTACAAACATGCCCAACATTGTTGCGGCTTGCTGTATACTTCACAACCTTTGTGAATTTCAGAGGGAAGAATTTCTGCCAGAGTGGGCCGTTAAGGACTCAGCTGATCACCCTGCACCTGAATGCACTACGTATATGGGTGATAATTCTGGAAGTGCAGAACAGATGAGGGCTGCTCTAATGGGCAACCTTTCATCATTATTGTCTTAAATTTGTCCACTTTTATTGTTTATTCATGGCATTTTTGTGTTCAGTTCAAATAAACATGTTTAATGTTTGTGTGTTGTCCCAATTTGAAATTATAGACATGGACACAGGCTTAAGAACCGGTCATAGACCTTATAAATTTTTATAATATAAAACCTTGCTTTATAAAACATGTGCAACAACATTGTTTGCAATACACTTGCATTAACAAATATTAAATATTAAATGAAATAAACAATATAAACAATAACCTCTAAAGATAACATCCTGTAAACAGGAGAGTCAGGAGTTGTCTCCATATCAGGAGGTGGTTGTGTATGTGGGTGATGGTCAGATTCAGGTGGGGTGTGTTGAGGGAGGGTTTGTGGAGGCTGGGTATATTGATGATCGGTTTGTGGAGGCTGGGTATATTGATGATCGGTTTGTGGAGGCTGGGTATATTGAGGGTGGGTTTGTGGAGGCTGGGTATATTGAGGGTGGGTTTGTGGAGGCTGGGTCTGTTGATGATGGGTTTGTGGAGGCTGGGTCTGTTGATGATGGGTTTGTGGAGGCTGATTATATTGAGGGTAGGTTTGTGGAGGATGGGTAAATTGAGGGTGGGTGTATTGATGTTGGGTTTGGTCATAGTAGGATGAAGGGCCATAGTGTGGATAGTGTGGGGGGATGTTTGTATGTGGTTGCTGAGGTGGCATTGGGTGTGGACGTTCCCTCGTGGTGAAATATTTTTCAAACAATGATGTTTGAAATTACTGCATTTCCCTTGTTTCCATAGACATGTGGGTCATCAGGGTATTATTCATGTCCTGCTGAGCCTGCAGGAAGCGCTCAAGGCGGGCATCCTCTCGAGCTGCCATGGCTTCGTCCATCTGCTCTAGTTTCTCGGCTAAGACAGTGGTCATTATTCGAGCTGCTTGTTCTGTTTTGTTGGGACGGCGTCTCCTTGCGGGCACATTATATACTGTGGATAAAAAATTAAAATAAAGAACCTTATTGTTCAAGAATACACTACAAAAGCAGCTGAGTTTGAAAACGTGTTTGTGCACTCCTCCCACCTACACACTGCGTACAGTCTGCCCGATTTAACATTTAATGTGGTGTATTGAAAAACTGTCGGAAGCTGCCGTCTTGTTGGAAAGATGGCAGCTTCCAACATTTTTAGATTGGAAGGGGTTGCGATATATTCATTACGGCCCTATTTTTTCCGTCAAGTCGGGAAACCCAACTTGACGGAATGCACCTTAATCGGTGTCTTCAGCCGCCAATCAGCGTTTATTGCCGCAAACTGGGCCAAACCCGACAGGCTAATACCCCATTTCCCACAATCTCAATCCGACTTTTAAAAAAAACGGATTAAGATATGCGATAGGAGAGAAGGAGACAGTAGAGCAGCGGGGAGAGCAGGGACCCAGCTGCAGCGTCCACCCGCCTCCAGCACTGCAGACGTCCTGCTTGCTGAAGCCGGGTGTACGCTGCCGTGAGCCTCCACTGCTGCAGATGCTGCTCCCCCGTCTACTCTGCCGTGCTCTGTCTCCTCCACTCTACCCCCCCCCTCCCTGTGCCGCAGATATCACCTCACCTCCGTCGGCACACCACGCTTCCCCCTCAGCTCCCGCGCCAGAGCCCGCTCCCCCCTCACCCATAGCTCCATTCACACTCCCCTCTGCCCCCGGCGCCGCTGACAGCTCCCTCTCCCGCTGCTGTCAGCGCACTGCATGTCGGAATGGAGCCTGACCTTTATTGAATATGCATTAGTAGTTTTTTTTTTTTATTTATTTAGTTAGGAGTGTTGTACTTACTGTTTCCACGTAAAGGCGTCGTTCCTGGAATCCTGCGCTGACTGGGCCCAGCCTGCGTTTCTTCCACAGCCACATTGGGTGTTGTTGTGATGCCTTCAGTTCTTGTATCAGGCACAATGTTTTCCTCAGTCACAACAGCTTCCGTCTGTTGTGTGTCCTCAACATCATCAATTAACAGCAAGGACGACGGTACGGACTGTGATAGTGGCACAGAATCTGGAATGGATTCCGCAGCACAGGACTGGCTTGTTTGCGCCACTGGTACCTGCCTTGTTTCAGCAGCTGCGATGCTTGAAGACAAGCTCACCGGAGTGGCAAGTGCTGTGTGGCCAAAGATACTGCAACACTGCTCATAATACTGCCAGTCAATGCGGCCAGCTCCACTCCTGTTCCTGTTATTATCATGAATTTTATGGAAATTACGCTTAAGGGTCTTCAATTTATTAATAATTTGCCCTGTTGAACGCTGGAAGCCAGCAGCTAGAAGCATTTTTGCAATGTTTTTATATATGAGGGCATCCTTGACTGTCCCAGTAATTTGGCAGCAGATTTCCTCATCCCCTCTGATCCTTAACAGCTCCCTCACCTCTTCATCACTCCAAGTAGACATTTTATAAAGGCTCTGCAGTATAAACGTTTCTAAAGCCACTCTCACATGTGTCTCCTGTGTTTTCCAAGCTGTTTCCTGGTTGTGGCTGCTGACATCACACATGGAGACAGCCTATGAGCTGCTGGGGCTTGCAAATACCGTTTCAGATCCTTTCACACTGCACAGTGAAATGGGACTGAAACGGGTAGGACCCTTCTTTTTTACCGTTTCAAAATACAGGTATTTTGAAAACGGTAAATTGAAGGGGACCCTTTCACATCGCAGCTTGACCCGTTTAGGAAGCCAGTTAAAACGGCAAAATACCGGGTACAAGCTGCGGTGTGAAAGGGGTATAACTGACATACTGAATACTGGGATCATGTAAGTTTTGCAACCCTTTCTCTGAGAAAGTTTCCATTGTCTCCAGCTCTGTACTTTCAGGTTGCAACTTCCTGCCTATACTCCAATTTATAGTGACATAATCCAAAAGACAAATTGAATGCCTAAAATTTTAATCTAGAGAATGCTGCCTGGAAGGTTAAACTCATCACTTTGTTCCCATATCCAGAAAGCTTCACACTTTCCTGGTTCATTCAGGAACACGAAGCACCAGATAAGATATTCCATGCTATGCATCTATACCATGGATGACAGGACAATTGTGACATCATTTGTATAAGCCCCCACCTTCAGCAGGGAGTCCAGGCCCAACTGCACTCCCCCTACAGTACTGTTCTCTAATCCTGATGAAGGGATCTATCGCAAATACATATAGAAAAGGGCTCAGGGGGCATCCCTGATGGACTCTAGAGCCCACTGCAAAGGCATACCTTTCCAGCAAGACCCATAAGTATTCATGATACATTTGATCAAAAACCTTTGACTGATCCAATGCCAGTAAATACTTCCCCCGCCACTCAGCACGGCATTGTTCCACATCCTCCTGGATGTCATGAATCGCACTAAAGGTGCTATGGACCTTCACAGTACAGTGCTAAGATGGAGAAAGTAAAAGTCTGAAAACTTTGATCAGCCTATTGAAGAGCATTGACTGGATGCCAGTTCTCAATATGGGATGGGACTTTCATCTTGTAATGCAAGGGCAGAAAACCTCATGGAGGAAGGGAACGCTTCCTCACCCAGGCTTAGGATGTTGAGCCATCCAGACTTGGGGATTTCTTTACAGACAATCCGTCTATGGCCTTCTTGAATTCCTCTACCATCACATATCTGTCCAAGGAGTTAAAAGAAGCATCAAGGCCTACCAACCCAGGTGTCTCCTTTAGAAACCTTTCACTCCTTTCTCAGATAAATTGTTGTTCAGACAAAAGATTGGAGTAATAAGATCTGGCAACTCCCAAGATACCATCTCTGTCCTCACAGAGAACATCCTGGTCATTGAACAAACCTCTCACCTCTCTTGTATTGACTTCCTACAACTCTGGCAGGGGTAAGGCAAGTGATATTTCCCATTATACCTTTCCAAAATTAATTCAGTTACACTGGTGTTATTTTATCTGAGCTTTCAAGAGATTTCCCCACCATCTCCACACTCAGAGATCAAGAACTCACGCTTCCTTTTCAGATCATGGCATTACATTTACTTACATTTTTCTTTGTTTGCAACCTATGAAAAAAGCTCAGAGTTCTATTTTTACACTCCTTTCACCATTGAGATCTACTCCAGCCAGACTCCGAAAGAGTCTCCTTTGACTGAAAGAAGTCCCTGAAAGCATAGGCTCTGTCCTTTCAGAGTGGTTTCTGAAACATTCAAAGTAACACTCTGAAAAATGTAATCTGAGAACTCTACTGACTTTACCTCGGGAAGCAAAGTTTTCAAGGACTCCTTAATAAAAAAAACTATCTATCCTAGACTTATGACTACCACTAAAATAAGTGAAACCCATGAGGTCTGGAAAATGATGAATATGTACATCCACCAGACCTGCCTGCCTAATCATGTTAACTTAAAAATTGGCATCATAGCTCAGGGTTGTCCTTGAGGGATCCGGTATGAATGGTCAACCATGTTATGGATGACAGTCATTATGTCGACCACCATTGGTCGACATTGTCAGACATGGACAAATGGTCGACACGTGAAAGGTCGACACATAAAAGTCAAAAACCTCATGTCGACCTTTTCGTGTCGTTTTCTGCGTAAAGTGAGGGGGAACCCCAATTAGTGCACCGTGTTCGCTCGCCATGCTTCGGGCAAGGTGCCTCGCTCCACTACCGCAGCAATCGGTACAGATTACCGTTCCCAATCGTAGTCCACATGGATCGTAAAGTATGGAAAAGTTCCCCAAAAAAAATGTCGACCTAAAGACTGTTGATCATAACATGGTCGACCATCCAAATGGATACAGTCCTTGAGCCACCTGTCTTTGGGTCTAATTATGATATTAAATATAAAATTTTATTTAAATGAAAATACATTTCCTATTCTAGTTTGATTGATGCCCAATTTATTATCCTTTATTTATACTATATGACTCCACAAGGGTTCGCTGCACCCTAACAAAGTACATAAACAAATTAGCAAAACAAGAAAAAATAAGATTTTAAACATACCGGTAAATCTTTTTCTCGTAGTCCGTAGAGGATGCTGGGGACTCCGTAAGGACCATGGGGAATAGACGGGCTCCACAGGAGACATGGGCACTAAAAAGAACTTTAGGTATGGGTGTGCACTGGCTCCTCCCTCTATGCCCCTCCTCCAGACCTCAGTTAGAGAAACTGTGCCCAGAGGAGACGGACAGTACGAGGAAAGGATTTTGTAAATCCAAGGGCAAGATTCATACCAGCCACACCATTCACACCGTGTAACATGGAATATACGAACCAGTCAACAGTATGAAACAAAACCAGTATCAGTCCAAAACTGATCCAACTGAAACATAACCCTTATGTAAGCAACAACTATATACAAGTCCTGCAGGATGCTGTCCGCACAGGGACGGGCGCCCAGCATCCCCTACGGACTACGAGAAAAAGATTTACCGGTAGGTTTAAAATCTTATTTTCTCTTACGTCCTAGAGGATGCTGGGGACTCCGTAAGGACCATGGGGATTATACCAAAGCTCCAAAACAGGTGGGAGAGTGCGGACGACTCTGCAGCACCGAATGAGCAAACATTAGGTCCTCATCGGCCAGGGTATCAAACTTGTAGAATTTTGCAAAAGTGTTTGAACCCGACCAAGTCGCGGCTCGGCAAAGTTGTAATGCCGAGACGCCCCGGGCAGCCGCCCAAGAAGAGCCCACCTTCCTAGTGGAATGGGCCTTAACTGAATTCGGTAACGGCAATCCAGCCGTAGAATGAGCCTGCTGAATCGTGTTACAGATCCAGCGAGCAATAGTCTGTTTAGACGCAGGAGCACAAACCTTGTTGGCTGCATACAGGATAAACAGAGCCTCTGTTTTCCTAACCCGAGCCGTTCTGGCCACATACATTTTCAATGCCCTGACCACATCTAGGGACTCGGAATCCTCCATGTCCCTTGTAGCCACAGGCACAACAATAGGTTGGTTCATATGAAAAGAAGAAACCACCTTAGGCAAAAATTGGGGACGAGTCCGCAACTCAGCTCTATCCACATGGAAAATCAGATAAGGGCTTTTGTGATACAAAGCCGCCAACTCTGACACTCGCCGTGCCGAAGCCAAGGCCAATAACATGACTACCTTCCAAGTAAGATACTTCAATTCAACTGTTTGAAGCGGTTCAGACCAGTGAGACTTAAGGAACCGTAACACCACGTTAAGGTCCCATGGTGCCACTGGAGGCACAAAAGGAGGCTGGATATGCAGCACCCCTTTCACGAAAGTCTGGACTTCTGGAAGAGAAGCCAATTCCTTTTGAAAGAAAATGGATAAGGCCGAAATCTGAACCTCAATGGAGCCTAGCTTTAGGCCCAAATTCACTCCTGTTTGCAGGAAGTGGAGAAAACGGCCCATATGGAACTCTTCCGGAGGAGCAGTCTTGGCTTCGCACCAAGACACATACTTTCTCCAGATACGGTGATAATGTTTCGATGTCACCTCCTTCCTAGCCTTTATCAGGGTAGGAATGACCTCCTCCGGAATACTCTTCTCCGCTAGGATCCTGCGTTCAACCGCCATGCCGTCAAACGCAGTCGCGGTAAGTCCTGGAACAGACAGGGCCCTTGTTGTAACAGGTCTTCCTTGAGAGGAAGAGGCCACGGATCTTCTGAGAGTATTTCCTGTAGATCTCAATACCAGGCCCTTCGAGGCCAATCTGGAACGATGAAAATCGCCTGAACCCCTCTTCGTCTTATGATTCTCAGTATCTTTGAGATGAGAGGAAGAGGAGGGAACACATAGACCGACTGAAACACCCACGGTGTCACCAGTGCGTCCACTGCAATCGCCTGAGGGTCCCTTCTTGACCTGGCGCAATATCTCGGAAGTTTCTTGTTGAGGCGTGAGGCCATCATGTCTATTTGAGGCAGACCCCACTGACTTGCAATCTCTGCGAAGACTTCCTGATGAAGTCCCCACTCTCCTGGATGCAGATCGTGTCTGCTGAGGAAGTCTGCCTCCCAGTTGTCTACACCCGGAATGAAGACTGCTGTCAGAGCGCTTACATGACTCTCCGCCCATCAAAGAATCTTTGAGGCTTCTGCCATTGCCACTCTGCTCCTTGTGCCGCCTTGGCGGTTTACATGAGCCCCTGCTGTGATGTCCGACTGAATCAGAACTGGTAGACCTTGAAGTAAGGTCTGCGCCTGACGAAGGCCGTTGTATATGGCCCTTAATTCCAGAATGTTGATGTGTAGACAAGCCTCCTGGCTTGACCACAGACCCTGGAAGTTTCTTCCCTGTGTGACTGCTCCCTATCCTCGGAGACTCGCGTCCGCGGTCATCAGAACCCAGTACTGGATTCCGAACCTGCGACCCTCTAGAAGGTAAGCACTCTGAGGCCACCACAGGAGAGAAACCCTGGCCCTGGGAGACAGGCGGATCATCTGATGAATCTGTAGATGTGACCCGGACCACTTGTCCAGAAGGTCCCACTGAAAGGTTCTGGCATGGAACCTGCCGAATGGAATGGCCTCGTAAGACGCCACCATTTTCCCCAGCACTCGTGTGCAGTGATGTACCGACACCCTGTCTGGCTACAACAGGTCCCTGACCAAGTCCCGCAGTTCCTGGGCCTTTTCCGTCGGGAGAAAGACCCTCTTTTGTTCCGTGTCCAGAATCATGCCTAAGAAAGGCAATCTGGTTGTTGGAACTAACTGTGACTTTGGCAGGTTTAGAATCCAACCGTGTTGTTGAAACACCCTCAGGGAGAGTGATACTTTGACCAGCAACTGTTCTCTCGATCTCGCTTTTATTTGGAGATCGTCCAAGTATGGGATAATTGTGACCCCCTGCTTGCGCAGGAGCACCATCATCTCCGCCATTAATTTGGTAAAAATTCTCGGGGCCGTGGACAGCCCAAACGGCAACGTCTGAAATTGGTAGTGACAATCCTCCACCACAAATCTCAGGAACGCCTGATGAGGTTGATAAATGGGGACATGAAGGTATGCATCCTTTATGTCTAGAGACACCATATAATCTCCCTGTTCCAGACTTGCAATGACCGCCCTGAGCGACTCCATCTTAAACTTGAACCTCTTTAAGTATAGGTTTAAGGATTTTAAATTTAGAATGGGTCTGACCGAACCGTCCGGTTTCGGGACCACAAACAGGGTTGAGTAATAGCCCATCCCCTGCTGCAGCAGGGGAACCTTGACCAACACTTGTTGGAGACACAATTTTTGAATAGCTGCCAAAACTACCTCCCTCTCTGGGGAAGAAGCCGGCAGTGCCGATTTGAAAAACCGGCGAGGAGGCACCTCTTCGAATTCCAGCTTGTACCCCTGGGAAACAATGTCTATTGCCCAGGGATCCACCTGAGAGTGAACCCAGACTTGGCTGAAAAGAGGAAGACGTGCTCCCACTGGAGCGGACTCCTCCAGTGGAGCCCCAGCGTCATGCGGTGGATTTAGCAGAAGCTGGGGAGGACTTCTGTTCCTGGGAACTGGCTGTAGTTGGCAGCTTTTTCCCCTTGCACTTACCTCTGGCAAGAAAGGAAGATCCCCGAGCTCTCTTGGATTTATGCGGCCGAAAGGACTGCATCTGATAACGTGGCGTTTTCTTAGGCTGTGAGGAAACATAAGGTAAAAAAGTTGATTTACCAGCAGTAGCTGTGGAAACTAGGTCCGCGAGACTTTCCCCAAACAACTCCTCACCCTTGTACGGCAAAACCTCCATATGCCGCTTTGAGTCGGCCTCACCCGTCCACTGTCGGTTCCACAGTGCTCGCCTGGCAGAAATCGCCATAGCGTTTGCTCTGGACCCCAGTACGCCTATATCCCTCTGAGCCTCTCTCATATAAAGGACCGCATCTTTGATTTGGCCCAAGGTCAATATAATAGACTCCTTATCTATTGTATCCATATCAGCAGATAAGGTATCTGTCCACGCCAGTACCGCGCTACAAACCCAGGCCGACGCTATTGCCGGTCTGAGTAATGTACCTGTATGTGTGTAAATTGACTTCAAGGTAGTTTCCTGCTTGCGGTCAGCAGGATCCCTGAGGGTAGCGGTATCTTGAGATGGTAGCGCCACCTTCTTGGAAAGCCGCGTCAACGCTTTATCCACCCTTGGGGTGGATTCCCACTGTATTCTGTCCTTGATTGGGAAAGGATACGCCATAAGAATCCTCTTGGGAATCTGCAGTTTCTTATCTGGAGTTTCCTAAGCACTTTCAAATAATTCATTGAATTCAAAGGAGGGTGGAAAAGTAACCTCAGGTTTCTTTTCTTTAAACATGTGGATCTTAGGATTAGGCACCGCGGGGTCATCAATAATATGCAGTACATCCTTTATAGCAATAATCATATAATGGATACTTTTTGCTAACCTTGGCTGTAACCTCACATCATCATAATCGACACTAGAGTCAGAATCTGTGTTGGTATCTGTGTCAACCACCTGAGAAAGCGGGCGCTTTTGAGACCCAGAAGGCCCCTGTGCCACAGGGAAAGGCAGGGACTGACTCCCTGAACTGTCCCTGGACTCTGCCTTGTCCAAACGTTTGTGTAATAAATTCACATTTGCATTTAGAATATTCCACATATCCATCCAATCATGTGTCGGCATTGCCGACGGCGACACCACACTCATGCGCTCCACCTCATCCCTAGGAGAGCCTTCCGCTTCAGACATGCCGACACGCACGTACTGACACACCACACACTCAGGGAAAGCTCTATCTGGAGACAGTTTCCCCACAAGGCCCTTTGGAAAGACAGAGAGAGAGTATACCAGCACATACCCAGCGCCAATCACTCTGGAGAAAAATGTTCCCAGATATAGCGCTTGTAATATGTATTCACTGCGCCAAATGATGTGCCCCCCCCCCCCCTTCTTTAAAACCCTCTGTCACCGGTGATCAGCAGGGGAGAGTCCGGGGAGCCAGCTTCTCAGCGTGTGCTGTGGAGAAAATGGCTATGGTGAGTGCTGAGGAAGAAGCCCCGCCCACTCGGTGGCGGGCTTCGGTCCCGCTCTTTTTTAAAACCTGGCGGGGAATACTCATAAGTAAATACAATACAGTGTAAATACCCATATAGCCAGTCCAAGAGGTATAACATTGCTGCCCAGGGCGCCGCCACGCCCTGCACCCAACAGTCTGCGCTGTGTGTGTCTCTGTGTGGGAGCAATGGCGCGTTACCTCACTGAAGATCTGAAGTCTTCTGCCGCCTCTGAAGTCTTCTGCCTTCCTATACTCACCCGGCTTCTATCTTCCGGCTCTGCGAGGAGGATGGCGGCGCGGCTCCGGGAAGAACCGCTAGGGGAGACCTGCGTTCTGACTCCCTCTGGAGCTAATGGTGTCCAGTAGCCTAAGAAGCAGAGCCTTGAAACTCACAGAAGTAGGTCTGCTTCTCTCTCCTCAGTCCCACGATGCAGGGAGCCTGTTGCCAGCAGGTCTCCCTGAAAATAAAAAACCTAACAAAATACTTTATTTCAGGAAGCTCAGGAGAGCTCCCTGTAGTGCACCCAGTCTCCTCTGGGCACAGTATTAAACTGAGGTCTGGAGGAGGGGCATAGAGGGAGGAGCCAGTGCACATCCATACCTAAAGTTCTTTTTAGTGCCCATGTCTCCTGTGGAGTACGTCTATTCCCCATGGTCCTTACGGAGTGCCCAGCATCCTCTAGGACGTAAGGGAAATAGAGATTACAGAACAAGACGTGGATATGGCACTGAAATAAGCATCAGAGTGGCCGAAAGTGAGGGCTAGGTGCCAATGTAAGGAGTAGAAGTCTAAGAGAAGGAAAAGCACATGAGGGAGGAGATGCCCTGCTCATGAGAACTTACATTCCGATGGGGTGAGGCAAACAGGGGTGACACAGATGAGGTAGAGGTGAGCTAAGAACATAGGGTTAGGATGAGAGGTGGCTGAGTTTGATGAAGAAATGGGTCTTGAGAGCCCATTTAAAGTTTTGCAAAGAGGTGGAGAGTCTGATAGGGATAGGTAGAGAATTCCAGAGGCAGGGAGCCCCATGGTCAGTAACCAGTTGGCAGGAGAGGCAGCATGTATTTCTGGAGCAAAGAGGGCAGGTGAGAATTTAAAGGGAGGATATGGTCAGATATGTGAATGGGAGATGAATGGGTGAGGGCTTTGTGAGTGTAAGAAGCTTGTAATGGATTTGGAAGGGGAGTCAGTGTAGGGCTTATAAGTGAGGGGAGGTGGACATAGTACGTGTTGGAGAGGAAGATGAGACAGGCAACTGTATTAAGAATACATTGTAGTGAAGAGAGGCATGTGTCAGGGATGCCAGATAATAAGAATTTACTTACCGATAGTTCTATTTCTCGTAGTCCGTAGTGGATGCTGGGAACTCCGTAAGGACCATGGGGAATAGCGGCTCCGCAGGAGACTGGGCACAAAAGTAAAGCTTTAGGGCTACCTGGTGTGCACTGGCTCCTCCCCCTATGACCCTCCTCCAAGCCTCAGTTAGGATACTGTGCCCGGACGAGCGTACACAATAAGGAAGGATTTTGAATCCCGGGTAAGACTCATACCAGCCACACCAATCACACCGTACAACCTGTGATCTGAACCCAGTTAACAGCATGATAACAGAAGGAGCCTCTGGAAGATGGCTCACAACAATAATAACCCGATTTTTGTAACAATAACTATGTACAAGTATTGCAGACAATCCGCACTTGGGATGGGCGCCCAGCATCCACTACGGACTACGAGAAATAGAATTATCGGTAAGTAAATTCTTATTTTCTCTGACGTCCTAGTGGATGCTGGGAACTCCGTAAGGACCATGGGGATTATACCAAAGCTCCCAAACGGGCAGGAGAGTGCGGATGACTCTGCAGCACCGAATGAGAGAACTCCAGGTCCTCCTCAGCCAGGGTATCAAATTTGTAGAATTTAGCAAACGTGTTTGCCCCTGACCAAGTAGCTGCTCGGCAAAGTTGTAAAGCCGAGACCCCTCGGGCAGCCGCCCAAGATGAGCCCACCTTCCTTGTGGAATGGGCTTTCTCTAACGTCCTAAGTGGATGCTGGGGACTCCGTAAGGACCATGGGGAATAGCGGCTCCGCAGGAGACTGGGCACAAAAGTAAAGCTTTAGAACTACCTGGTGTGCACTGGCTCCTCCCCCTATGACCCTCCTCCAAGCCTTAGTTAGATTTTTGTGCCCGAACGAGAAGGGTGCACACTAGGTGGCTCTCCTGAGCTGCTTAGTGAAAAGTTTAGTTTTAGGTTTTTTATTTTCAGTGAGACCTGCTGGCAACAGGCTCACTGCATCGAGGGACTAAGGGGAGAAGAAGCGAACTCACCTGCGTGCAGAGTGGATTGGGCTTCTTAGGCTACTGGACATTAGCTCCAGAGGGACGATCACAGGCCCAGCCATGGATGGGTCCCAGAGCCGCGCCGCCGCCCCCCTTACAGAGCCAGAAGACAGAAGAGGTCCGGAAAATCGGCGGCAGAAGACGTCCTGTCCTCAACAAGGTAGCGCACAGCACTGCAGCTGTGCGCCATTGCTCTCAGCACACTTCACACTCCGGTCACTGAGGGTGCAGGGCGCTGGGGGGGGGGGGCGCCCTGAGACGCAATAAAAACACCTTGGATGGCAAAAAATTCATCACATATAGCTCCTGGGCTATATGGATGAATTTAACCCCTGCCAGAATACATAGAAAAACGGGAGATAAGGCCACCGATAAGGGGGCGGAGCCTATCTCCTCAGCACACTGGCGCCATTTTCCCTCACAGCTCCGTTGGAGGGAAGCTCCCTGGCTCTCCCCTGCAGTCACTACACTACAGAAAGGGTTAAAAAAGAGAGGGGGGGGCACTAATTACGCGCAGTATTAAAGATACAGCAGCTATAAGGGGAAAAACACTTATATAAGGTTATCCCTGTATATATATAGCGCTCTGGTGTGTGCTGGCAAACTCTCCCTCTGTCTCCCCAAAGGGCTAGTGGGGTCCTGTCCTCTATCAGAGCATTCCCTGTGTGTGTGCTGTATGTCGGTACGTTTGTGTCGACATGTATGAGGAGAAAAATGATGTGGAGACGGAGCAGATTGCCTGTAATAGTGATGTCACCCCCTAGGGGGTCGACACCTGAGTGGATGAACTGTTGGAAGGAATTACGTAACAGTGTCAGCTCTGTATAAAAGACAGTGGTTGACATGAGACAGCCGGCTACTCAGCTTGTGCCTGTCCAGACGTCTCATAGGCCGTCAGGGGCTCTAAAGCGCCCGTTACCTCAGATGGCAGATATAGACGCCGACACGGATACTGACTCCAGTGTCGACGGTGAAGAGACAAATGTAACTTCCAGTAGGGCCACACGTTACATGATTGAGGCAATGAAAAATGTTTTACACATTTCTGATAATACGAGTACCACCAAAAAAAAGGGGTATTATGTTCGGTGAGGAAAAACTACCTGTAGTTTTCCTGAATCTGAGAAATTAAATGAGGTGTGTGATGATGCGTGGTTTTCCCCCGATAACAACTGATAATTTCTAAAATGTTATTGGCATTATATCCTTTCCCGCCAGAGGTTAGGGTGCGTTGGGAAACACCCCCTAGGGTGGATAAAGCGCTCACACGCTTGTAAGAACAAGGGCTCTACCCTCTCCGATGGCCGCCCTTAAGGATCCTGCTGATAGAAAGCAGGAGGGCATCCTAAAAGGTATTTACACACATACTGGTGTTATACTGCGACCAGCAATCGCCTCAGCCTGGATGTGCAGTGCTGGGTTGGCGTGGTCGGATTCCCTGACTGAAAATATTGATACCCTAGATAGGGACAGTATATTATTGCCTATAGAGCATTTAAAAGATGCATTTCTATATATGCGTGATGCACAGCGGAATATTTGCCGACTGGCATCAAGTCTAAGTGCGTTGTCCATTTCTACCAGTAGAGGGTTATGGACACGACAGTGGTCAGGTGATGCGGATTCCAAACGGCATTTGGAAGTATGGCCTTATTAAGGGGAGGAGTTATTTGGGGTCGGTCTTTCAGACCTGGTGGCCACGGCAACAGCTGGGAAATCCACGTTTGTACCCCAGGTCGCCTCTCAACATGAGAAGACGCCGTATTATCAGGCGCAGTCTTTTCGTGGGCAAGCGGGCAAAAGGTTCCTCATTTCTGCCCCGTGACAGAGGGAGAGGAAAAAGGCTGCAGAAATCAGCCAGTTCCCAGGAACAGAAACCCTCTCCCGCCTCTGCCAAGCCCTCAGTATGACGCTGGGGCTTTACAAGCAGAATCGGGCACGGTGGGGGCCCGTCTCAATGAATTTCAGCGCGCAGTGGGCTCACTCGCAAGTAGACCCCTGGATCCTTCAGGTGATATCTCAGGGGTACAAATTGGAATTCGAGACGTCTCCCCCTCGCCGTTTCCTAAAGTCGGCTTTACCGATGTCTCCTTCCAACAGGGAGACAGTTTTGGAAGCCATTCACAAGCTGTATTCCCAGCAGGTGATAATCAAGGTACCCCTCCTGCAACAGGGAACGGGGTATTATTCCACAATGTTGTGGTACCGAAGCCGGACGGCTCGGTGAGACCGATTCTAAATCTAAAATCTTTGAACACTTACATACAGAGGTTCAAATTCAAGATTGAGTCACTCAGAGCAGTGATTGCGAACCTGGAAGAAGAGGACTACATGATGTCTCGGGACATCAAGGATGCTTACCTTCATGTCCCAATTTACCCTTCTCACCAAGGGTACCTCAGGTTTATGGTACAGAACTGTCACTATCAGTTTCAGACGCTGCCGTATGGATGGTCCACGGCACCCCGGGTCTTTACCAAGGTAATGGCCGAAATGATGATACTCCTTCGAAGGAAGGGAATTTTAGTTATCCCTTACTTGGACGATTCCCTGATAAGGGTAAGATCCAGGGAACAGTTGGAGGTCGGTGTAGCACTATCTCAGGTAGTGTTGCGGCAGCACGATTGGATTCTCAATATTCCAAAATCGCAGCTGATTCCGACGACTCGTCTTCTGTTCTTAGGGATGATCCTGGACACAGTTCAGAAAAAGGTGTTTCTCCCGGAGGAAAAAGTCAGGGAGTTATCCGAGCTAGTAGGGAACCTCCTATAACCGAGCCAAGTCTCAGTACATCAATGAGATGGTTCTGGGAAAAATGGTGGCTTCCTATAAAGCAATCCCATGCGGCAGATTCCACGCAAGAACTTTCCAGTGGGACCTGCTGGACAAATGGTCTGGGTCGCATCTTCAGATGCATCAGCGGATAACCCTGTCACCAAGCACAAGGGTGTCTCTCCTGTGGTGGTTGCAGAGTGCTCATCTTCTAGAGGGCCGCACATTCAGGACTGGGTCCTGGTGACCACGGATGCCAGCCTGCGAGGCTGGGGAGCAGTCACACAGGGAAGGAATTTCCAGAGCTTATGGTCAAGCCTGGAGACATCACTTCACATAAATATCCTGAAGCTAAGGGCCATTTACAATGCTCTAAGCTCAGCAAGACCTCTGCTTCAAGGTCACCCGGAGTTGATCCATTCGGACAACATCACGGCAGTCACCCACGTAAACAGACAGGGTGACACAAGAAGCAGAAGGGCAATGACAGAAGCTGCAAGGATTCTTCGCTGGGCGGAAAATCATGTGATAGCACTGTCAGCAGTATTCAGTCCGGGAGTGGACAACTGGGAAGCAGACTTCCTCAGCAGAGAAGTCTTCCACATGTTTATAAAACTCGACAAGTATTGCGCCAGGTCAAGGGACCCTCAGGCAATAGCTGTAGACGCTCTGGTAACACAGTGGGTGTACCAGTCAGTGTATGTGTTCCCTCCTCTGCCTCTCATAACCAAGGTACTGAGAATTATAAGATGGAGAGGAGTAAGCACTATATTCGTGGCTCCGGATGGGCCAAGAAGGACTTGGTAACCGGAACTTCAAGAGATGCTCACGGAGGATCCGTGGCCTCTACCTCTAAGAAGGGACCTGCTCCAGCAAGGACCCTGTCTGTTCCAAGAGTTACCGCGGCTGCGTTTAACGGCAGGGCGGTTGAACGCCGGATCCTGAAGGAAAAATAAGAATTTACTTACCGATAATTCTATTTCTCGTAGTCCGTAGTGGATGCTGGGAACTCCGTAAGGACCATGGGGAATAGCGGCTCCGCAGGAGACTGGGCACAAAAGTAAAAGCTTTCTGACTAGCTGGTGTGCACTGGCTCCTCCCCCTATGACCCTCCTCCAAGCCTCAGTTAGGATACTGTGCCCGGACGAGCGTACATAATAAGGAAGGATCTTGAATCCCGGGTAAGACTCATACCAGCCACACCAATCACACCGTACAACTTGTGATCTGAACCCAGTTAACAGTATGATAAACGTAGGAGCCTCTGAAAAGATGGCTCACAACAATAAACAACCCGATTTTTGTAACAATAACTATATACAAGTATTGCAGACAATCCGCACTTGGGATGGGCGCCCAGCATCCACTACGGACTACGAGAAATAGAATTATCGGTAAGTAAATTCTTATTTTCTCTGACGTCCTAGTGGATGCTGGGAACTCCGTAAGGACCATGGGGATTATACCAAAGCTCCCAAACGGGCGGGAGAGTGCGGATGACTCTGCAGCACCGAATGAGAGAACTCCAGGTCCTCCTCAGCCAGGGTATCAAATTTGTAAAATTTAGCAAACGTGTTTGCCCCTGACCAAGTAGCTGCTCGGCAAAGTTGTAAAGCCGAGACCCCTCGGGCAGCCGCCCTAGATGAGCCCACTTTCCTTGTGGAATGGGCTTTTACAGATTTTGGCTGTGGCAGGCCTGCCACAGAATGTGCAAGCTGAATTGTACTACAAATCCAACGAGCAATCGTCTGCTTAGAAGCAGGAGCACCCAGCTTGTTGGGTGCATACAGGATAAACAGCGAGTCAGATTTTCTGACTCCAGCCGTCCTGGAAACATATATTTTCAGGGCCCTGACTACGTCCAGCAACTTGGAGTCCTCCAAGTCCCTAGTAGCCGCAGGCACCACAATAGGCTGGTTCATGTGAAACGCTGAAACCACCTTAGGGAGAAATTGAGGGCGATTCCTCAGTTCTGCCCTGTCTGAATGAAAAATTAGGTAAGGGCTTTTATATGACAAAGCCGCCAATTCTGAGACACGCCTGGCTGAAGCCAGGGCTAACAGCATGACCACTTTCCATGTGAGATATTTCAATTCCACAGTGGTGAGTGGTTCAAACCAATGTGATTTTAGGAGACTCAACACTACATTGAGATCCCAAGGTGCCACTGGAGGCACAAAAGGAGGCTGTATATGCAGTACCCCTTTGACAAACGTCTGAACTTCAAGCACTGAAGCCAGTTCTTTTTGGAAGAAGATCGACAGGGCCGAAATTTGAACCTTAATGGACCCTAATTTTAGGCCCATAGATAGTCCTGTTTGCAGGAAATGCAGGAAACGACCCAGTTGAAATTCCTCTGTAGGGGCCTTCTTGGCCTCACACCACGCAACATATTTTCGCCAAATGCGGTGATAATGTTTTGCGGTTACATCCTTCCTGGCCTTGACCAGGGTAGGGATGACTTCATCTGGAATGCCTTTTTCCTTCAGGATCCGGCGTTCAACCTCCATGCCGTCAAACGCAGCCGCGGTATGTCTTGGAACAGACAAGGTCCCTGCTGGAGCAGGTCCTTCCTTAGAGGTAGAGGCCACGGGTCCTCTGTGAGCATCTCTTGAAGTTCCGGGTACCAAGTCCTTCTTGGCCAATCCGGAGCCACGAGTATAGTTCTTACTCCTCTCCGTCTTATAATTCTCAATACCTTGGGTATGAGAGGCAGAGGAGGGAACACATACACTGACTGGTACACCCACGGTGTTACCAGAGCGTCCACAGCTATTGCCTGAGGGTCCCTTGACCTGGCGCAATACCTGTCTAGTTTTTTGTTGAGGCGGGACGCCATCATGTCCACCTTTGGTTTTTCCCAACGGTTTACAATCATGTGGAAGACTTCTGGATGAAGTCCCCACTCTCCCGGGTGGAGGTCGTGTCTGCTGAGGAAGTCTGCTTCCCAGTTGTCCACTCCCGGAATGAACACTGCTGACAGTGCTATCACATGATTTTCCGCCCAGCGAAGAATCCTTGCAGCTTCTGCCATTGCCCTCCTGCTTCATGTGCCGCCCTGTCTGTTTACGCGGGCGACTGCCGTGATGTTGTCCGATTGGATCAATACCGACTGACCCTGAAGCAGAGGCCTTGCTGGGCTTAGGGCATTGTAAATTGCCCTTAGTTCCAGGATATTTATGTGAAGAGACGTTTCCATGCTTGACCACAAGCCCTGGAAATTTCATCCCTGTGTGACTGCTCCCCAGCCTCTCAGGCTGGCATCCGTGGTCACCAGAATCCAGTCCTGAATGCCGAATCTGCGGCCCTCTAGAAGATGAGCACGCTGCAACCACCACAGGAGAGACACCCTTGTCCTTGGAGATAGGGTTATCCGCTGATGCATCTGAAGATGCGATCCGGACCATTTGTCCAGCAGATCCCACTGAAAAGTTCTTGCATGGAATCTTCCGAATGGAATCGCTTCGTAAGAAGCCACCATCTTTCCCAGGACCCTTGTGCATTGATGCACTGACACTTGTCCTGGTTTCAGGAGGTTCCTGACTAGCTCGGATAACTCCCTGGCCTTCTCCTCCGGGAGAAACACCTTTTTCTGGACTGTGTCCAGAATCATCCCTAGGAACAGTAGACGTGTTGTTGGAATCAGCTGCGATTTTGGAATATTTAGAATCCACCCGTGCTGCCGTAGCACCACCTGAGATAGTGCTACTCCGACCTCTAACTGTTCCCTGGATCTTGCCCTTATCAGGAGATCGTCCAAGTAAGGGATAATTAAGACGCCTTTTCTTCGAAGAAGAATCATCATTTCGGCCATTACCTTGGTAAAGACCCGTGGTGCCGTGGACAATCCAAACGGCAGCGTCTGAAACTGATAATGACAGTTCTGTACCACAAACCTGAGGTACCCTTGGTGAGAAGGGTAGATTGGGACATGGAGATAAGCATCTTTGATGTCCAGAGACACCATATAGTCCCCTTCTTCCAGGTTCGCTATCACTGCTCTGAGTGATTCCATCTTGAATTTGAACCTTTTTATGTAAGTGTTCACAGATTTCAGATCGGTCTCACCGAGCCGTCCGGCTTCGGTACCACAAACAGCGTGGAATAATACCCCTTTCCCTGTTGTAGGAGGGGTACCTTGATTATCACCTGCTGGGAATACAGCTTGTGAATAGCTTCCAATACTGCCTCCCTGTCGGAGGGAGACGTTGGTAGAGCAGACTTCAGGAACCGGCGAGGGGGAGACGTCTCGAATTCCAATTTGTACCCCTGTGATACTACCTGCAGGATCCAGGGGTCCACTTGCGAGTGAGCCCACTGCGCGTTGAAATTTTTGAGACGGGCCCCCACCGTGCCTGAGTCCGCTTGTAAAGCCCCAGCGTCATGCTGAAGACTTGGCAGAAGCGGGGGAGGGCTTCTGATCCTGGGAAGAGGCTGCCTGCTGCAGTCTTTTTCCCCTTCCTCTGCCCCGGGGCAGAAATGAGTGGCCTTTTGCCCGCTTGCCCTTATGGGGACGAAAGGACTGAGTTTGAAAAGACGGTGTCTTTTTCTGCTGAGAGGTGACCTGGGGTAAAAAGGTGGATTTCCCAGCCATCGCCGTGGCCACCAGGTCTGACAGACCGACCCCAAATAACTCCTCCCCTTTATACGGCAAAACTTCCATATGCCGTTTGGAATCCGCATCACCTGACCACTGTCGTGTCCATAAACTTCTTCTGGCAGAAATGGACAACGCACTTACTCTTGATGCCAGGGTGCAAATATCCCTCTGTGCATCTCGCATATATAGTAATGCATCCTTTAAATGCTCTATAGTCAATAATATACTGTCCCTATCCAGGGTATCAATATTTTCAGTCAGGGAATCCGACCAAGCCACTCCAGCGCTGCACATCCAGGCTGAGGCGATTGCTGGTCGTAGTATAACACCAGTATGTGTGTATATACCTTTTAGGATATTTTCCAGCTTTCTATCAGCTGGTTCCTTGAGGGCGGCCGTATCAGGAGACGGTAACGCCACTTGTTTTGATAAGCGTGTGAGCGCCTTATCTACCCTAGGGGGTGTTTCCCAACGCGCCCTAACCTCTGGCGGGAAAGGGTATAATGCCAATAATTTATTAGAAATCAGCAGTTTTTTATCGGGGGAAACCCACGCTTTGTCACACACCTCATTTAATTCATCTGATTCAGGAAAAACTATGGGTAGTTTTTTCACACCCCACATAATACCCCTTTTTGTGGTACTTGTAGTATCAGAAATGTTCAAAGCCTCCTTCATTGCCGTGATCATGTAACGTGTGGCCCTACTGGACATTACGTTTGTCTCGTCACCGTCGACACTGGAGTCAGTATCCGTGTCTGGGTCTGTGTCGACCATCTGAGGTAACGGGCGCTTTAGAGCCCCTGACGGTGTTTGAGACGCCTGGACAGGCACTAACTGATTTGCCGGCTGTCTCATGTCGTCAACAGTTTTTTGCAAAGTGCTGACACGGTCACGTAATTCCTTCCATACTACCATCCAGTCAGGTGTCGACTCCCTAGGGGGTGACATCACTATTACAGGCAATTGCTCCGCCTCCACATCATTTTCCTCCTCATACATGTCGACACAATCGTACCGACACACAGCACACACACAGGGAATGCTCTGATAGAGGACAGGACCCCACGAGCCCTTTGGGGAGACAGAGGGAGAGTTTGCCAGCACACACCAGAGCGCTATATATATGCAGGGATAACCTTATATAAGTGTTTCTCCCTTCTATAGCTGCTGTATATGTATTTTCTGCCAATTAGTGCCCCCCCTCTCTTGTTTTACCCTGATTCTGTAGCAGGACTGCAGGGGAGAGTCAGGGAGCCGTCCTTCCAGCGGAGCTGTGAGGGAAAATGGCGCTTGTGTGCTGAGGAGATAGGCTCCGCCCCCTTTTCGGCGGCCTTTTCTCCCGCTTTTTTTAGGAAAACTGGCAGGGGTTAAATGCATCCATATAGCCCAGGAGCTATATGTGATGCATTTCTTTAGCCATATAAGGTTTAAAACATGTTTTATTGCGTCTCAGGGCGCTCCCCCCCAGCGCCCTGCACCCTCAGTGACCGGAGTGTGAAGTGTGCTGAGAGCAATGGCGCACAGCTGCAGTGCTGTGCGCTACCTTATTGAAGACAGGAACGTCTTCTGCCGCCGATTTTTCCGGACCTCTTCGCTCTTCAGGCTCTGTAAGGGGGCCGGCGGCGCGGCTCCGGGACCCATCCAGGCTGAACCTGTGATCGTCCCTCTGGAGCTAATGTCCAGTAGCCAAGAAGCCCAATCCACTCTGCATGCAGGTGAGTTCGCTTCTTCTCCCCTTAGTCCCACGATGCAGTGAGCCTGTTGCCAGCAGGTCTCACTGAAAATAAAAAAAACCTATTTAAAACTTTTACTCTAAGCAGCTCTGGAGAGCTACCTAGCATGCACCCTTCTCGGCCGGGCACAAAAATCTAACTGAGGCTTGGAGGAGGGTCATAGGGGGAGGAGCCAGTGCACACCAGCTAGTCAGAAAGCTTTTACTTTTGTGCCCAGTCTCCTGCGGAGCCGCTATTCCCCATGGTCCTTACGGAGTTCCCAGCATCCACTAGGACGTCAGAGAAAAGGCATTCCGGATGAAGTCATCCCTATCCTGATCAAAGCCAGGAAAGATATAACCGCAAAACATTATCACCGCATTTGGCGAAAATATGTTGCGTGGTGCGAGGCCAGTAAGGCCCCGACGGAGGAATTTTCAACTAGGTCGATTCCTACATTTCCTGCAAACAGGAGTGTCTATGGGCCTGAAATGGGGGTCCATTAAGGTTCAAATTTCGGCCCTGTCAATTTTCTTCCAAAAAGAACTAGCTTCAGTCCCTGAAGTTCAGACGTTTGTGAAAGGGGTACTGTATATACAGCCTCCTTTTGTGCCTCCAGTGGCACCTTGGGATCTAAATGTAGTTTTTGGGTTCCAAAAGTCACATTGGTTTGAACCACTTAAATATGTGGAGTTAAAATATCTCACATGGAAAGTGGTCATGCTGTTGGCCCTGGCCTGGGCCAGGTGCGTGTCAGAATTGGCGGCTTTATCCTGTAAAAGCCCTCATCTGATTTTCCATTCGGACAGGGCGGAATTGAGGACTTGTCCTCAGTTTCTCCCTAAGGTGGTTTTTCAGCGTTTCACCTGAATCAACCTATTGTGGTGCCTGCGGCTACTAGGGACTTGGAGGACTCCAAGTTGCTAGACGTTGTCAGAGCCCTGGAAATATAGGTTTCCAGGACGGCTGGAGTCAGAAACTCTGACTCGTTGTTTATTCTGTATGCACCCAACAAGCTGGGTGCTCCTGCTTCTAAGCAGACTATTGCTCGTTGGATTTGTAGTACAATTCAGCTTGCACATTCTGTGGCAGGCCTGCCACAGCCAAAATCTGTAAAAGCCCATTCCACAAGGAAGGTGGGCTCATCTTGGGCGGCTGCCCGAGGGGTCTCGGCTTTACAACTTTGCCGAGCAGCTACTTGGTCAGGAGCAAATACGTTTGTAAAATTCTACAAATTTGATACCCTGGCTGAGGAGGACCTGGAGTTCTCTCATTTGGTGCTGCAGAGTCATCCGCACTCTCCCGCCCGTTTGGGAGCTTTGGTATAATCCCCATGGTCCTTACGGAGTCCCCAGCATCCACTTAGGACGTTAGAGAAAATAAGAATTTACTTACCGATAATTCTATTTCTCGTAGTCCGTAGTGGATGCTGGGCGCCCATCCCAAGTGCGGATTGTCTGCAATACTGGTACATAGTTATTGTTACCAAAAAATCGGGTTATTGCTGTAGTGAGCCATATTTTCTAGAGGCTCCTCTGTTATCATGCTGTTAACTGGGTTTAGATCACAAGTTATATGGTGTGATTGGTGTGGCTGGTATGAGTCTTACCCGGGATTCAAAATCCTTCCTTATTGTGTACGCTCGTCCGGGCACAGTATCCTAACTGAGGCTTGGAGGAGGGTCATAGGGGGAGGAGCCAGTGCACACCAGGTAGTTCTAAAGCTTTACTTTTGTGCCCAGTCTCCTGCGGAGCCGCTATTCCCCATGGTCCTTACGGAGTCCCCAGCATCCACTACGGACTACGAGAAATAGAATTATCGGTAAGTAAATTCTTATTTTTACAGATTTTGGCTGTGGCAGGCCTGCAACAGAATGTGCAAGCTGAATTGTACTACAAATCCAACGAGCAATAGTCTGCTTAGAAGCAGGAGCACCCAGCTTGTTGGGTGCATACAGGATAAACAGCGAGTCAGAATTTCTGACTCCAGCCGTCCTGGAAACATATATTTTCAGGGCCCTGACTACGTCCAGCAACTTGGAGTCCTCCAAGTCCCTAGTAGCCGCAGGTACCACAATAGGCTGGTTCAGGTGAAACGCTGAAACCACCTTAGGGAGAAATTGAGGACGAGTCCTCAATTCTGCCCTGTCCGTATGAAAAATCAGGTAAGGGCTTTTATAGGATAAGGCCGCCAATTCTGACACACGCCTGGCCGAAGCCAGGACCAACAGCATTACCACTTTCCATGTGAGATATTTTAAGTCCACAGTGGTGAGTGGTTCAAACCAATGTGATTTTAGGAACCCCAAAACTACATTGAGATCCCAAGGTGCCACTGGAGGCACAAAAGGAGGCTGTATATGCAGTACCCCCTTGACAAACGTCTGAACTTCAGGAACTGAAGCCAGTTCTTTCTGGAAGAAAATCGACAGGGCCGAAATTTGAACCTTAATGGACCCTAATTTTAGGCCCATAGACAGTCCTGTTTGCAGGAAATGCAGGAAACGACCCAGTTGAAATTCCTCTGTAGGGGCCTTCCTGGCCTCGCACCACGCAACATATTTACGCCAAATACGGTGATAATGCTGTACGGTGACATCCTTCCTGGCTTTGATCAGGGTAGGGATGACTTCATCCGGAATGCCTTTTTCCTTCAGGATCCGGCGTTCAACCGCCATGCCGTCAAACGCAGCCGCGGTAAGTCTTGGAACAGACAGGGTCCCTGCTGGAGCAGGTCCCTTCTTAGAGGTAGAGGCCACGGGTCCTCTGTGAGCATCTCTTGAAGTTCCGGGTACCAAGTCCTTCTTGGCCAATCCGGAGCCACGAATATAGTCCTTACTCCTCTCCTTCTTATGATTCTCAGTACCTTGGGTATGAGAGGCAGAGGAGGGAACACATACACTGACTGGTACACCCACGATGTTACCAGAGCGTCCACAGCTATTGCCTGAGGGTCCCTTGACCTGGCGCAATACCTGTCTAGTTTTTTGTTGAGGCGGGACGCCATCATGTCCACCTTTGGTTTTTCCCAACGGTTCACAATCATGTGGAAGACTTCTGGGTGAAGTCCCCACTCTCCCGGGTGGAGGTCGTGTCTGCTGAGGAAGTCTGCTTCCCAGTTGTCCACTCCCGGAATGAACACTGCTGACAGTGCTATCACATGATTTTCCGCCCAGCGAAGAATCCTTGCAACTTCTGCCATTGCCCTCCTGCTTCTTGTGCCGCCCTGTCTGTTTACGTGGGCGACTGCCGTGATGTTGTCTGACTGGATCAGCACCGGCTGACCTTGAAGCAGAGGTCTTGCTAGGCTTAGAGCATTGTAGATGGCCCTTAGCTCCAGGATATTTATGTGAAGTGATGTCTCCAGGCTTGACCACAAGCCCTGGAAATTTCTTCCCTGTGTGACTGCTCCCCAGCCTCTCAGGCTGGCATCCGTGGTCACCAGGACCCAGTCCTGAATGCCGAATCTGCGGCCCTCTAGAAGTTGAGCACTCTGCAACCACCACAGGAGAGACACCCTTGTCCTTGGTGACAATAGTATCCGCTGATGCATCTGAAGATGCGACCCGGACCATTTGTCTAGCAGATCCCACTGGAAGGTTCTTGCGTGGAATCTGCCGAATGGGATCGCTTCGTAAGAAGCCACCATCTTTCCCAGGACCCTTGTGCATTGATGCACTGAGACTTGGCCTGGTTTTAGGAGATTTCTGACTAGTTCGGATAACTCCCTGGCTTTCTCCTCCGGGAGAAACACCTTTTTCTGGTCTGTGTCCAGGATCATCCCTAGGAATAGAAGTCGTGTCGTCGGGATCAGCTGCGATTTTGGAATATTGAGAATCCAACCGTGCTGGCGCAGCACTATCTGAGATAGTGCTACCCCGACTTCCAACTGTTCCCTGGATCTTGCCCTTATCAGGAGATCGTCCAAGTAAGGGATAACTAAAACTCCCTTCCTTCGAAGGAGTATCATCATTTCGGCCATTACCTTGGTAAAGACCCGGGGTGCCGTGGACAATCCAAACGGCAGCGTCTGAAACTGATAGTGACAGTTCTGTACCACAAACCTGAGGTACCCTTGGTGAGAAGGGTAAATTGGGACATGTAGGTAAGCATCTTTGATGTCCAGAGACACCATATAGTCCCCTTCTTCCAGGTTTGCAATCACTGCTCTGAGTGACTCCATCTTGAATTTGAACCGTTGTATGTAAGTGTTCAAGGATTTTAGGTTTAAAATTGGTCTCACCGAGCCGTCCGGCTTCGGTACCACAAATAGTGTGGAATAGTACCCCTTTCCCTGTTGTAGGAGGGGTACCTTGATTATCACCTGCTGGGAATACAGCTTGTGAATGGCTTCCAATACTGCCTCCCTGTCTGAGGGAGACGTCGGTAAAGCAGACTTTAGAAAACGGTGAGGGGGAGACGTCTCGAATTCGAATTTGTACCCCTGAGATACCACCTGAAGGATCCAGGGGTCCACTTGCGAGTGGGCCCACTGCGCACTGAACTTCTTGAGACGGGCCCTCACCGTGCCTGAGTCCGCTTGTAAAGCCCCAGCGTCATGCTGAGGACTTTGCGGAGGCGGGAGAGGGCTTTTGTTCCTGGGAACTGGCTGTTTGTTGCAGCCTTTTTCCTCTCCCTCTGCCACGGGGCAGAAATGAGGCGTCTTTTGCCCGCTTGCCCTTATGGGGCCGAAAGGACTGCGCCTGATAATACGGCGTCTTCTTAGGTTGAGAAGCTACCTGGGGTAAAAATGTGGATTTTCCAGCAGTTGCCGTGGCTACCAGGTCTGATAGACCTACCCCAAATAACTCCTCCCCCTTATAAGGCAATACTTCCATGTGCCTTTTAGAATCCGCATCACCTGACCACTGCCGCGTCCATAAACCTCTTCTTGCAGAAATGGACAGCGCGCTAACTCTTGATGCCAGTCGGCAAATATCCCTCTGTGCATCACGCATATATAGAAATGCATCCTTCAAATGCTCTATAGTCAGTAATATACTGTCCCTATCTAGGGTATCAATATTTTCAGTCAGGGAATCCGACCACGCCAGGCCCGCACTGCACATCCAGGCTGAGGCGATTGCTGGTCGCAGTATAACACCCGTGTGAGTGTATATACATTTTAGGATATTCTCCAGCTTTCTATCGGCAGGTTCCTTTAGGGCGGCCGTATCAGGAGAGGGTAGTGCTACCTGTTTAGACAAGCGTGTGAGCGCTTTATCCACCCTAGGGGGTGTTTCCCAACGTGCCCTATCCTCTGGCGGGAAAGGGTACGATGCCAATAACCTTTTAGGAATTATCAGTTTTTTATCGGGGGAAACCCACGCCTCATCACACACTTCATTTAATTCCTCGGATACAGGAAAAACTACAGGCAGGTTTTTTTGTTTTTTTTTTCTCACCAAACATAATACCCTTTTTAGTGGTACTTGTATTATCAGAGATATGCAATACATTTTTCATTGCTCCAATCATGTAACGTGTCGAAGTCAGAAAAATGTCTCAATGCACACTGCCATATTTGCACCGCACACTGGTCCGTGCTGCGCGTGCGTACGCTCTCCCGTGGAGGCGCATACCCGCAATAGCGTGCACACGCAGGCGCGGTGTGCGCATTTACGGTAGAGTTTATGTGATCGTAGCGTGCGACTCATTCGTTACAAATGTTCACAATTAATGTAGTTTATAGATTATGGTCCCTTTGATAGATTCTGAAAGTTTGGTTAATATAGAATGTCCCTGAACGGAGGAATCCCTCTTTGTATTGTGCGAAGGGTCTAACAGGAGTCAGACAGTGGTGTTTGGTACCTATCGGAAGAGTATTTAAATAGCAATATTCCGGTGTTGGTTTGGAGCAGATTAATTGCTCGTGCGAATAGTTATGGACATAAGAAGTTATGTCCATTTATTTATTTGTCCTTACTTAGTCATGCATCTGAACAGTTGGAGACAGGCATCAGTAGGTCTCAAATGTCTCTTTGACCTCAGAGATCCCCCAAACAATAGTTTGCATGTTAAGAGGGCCTCATCTCTACACATGCATAAGGTAAACACAGGAATAGTAATTGAAGATCAATTGTACTCCAAATCAGTATCTTTCCCGCAGACGGAGTACAATAGTCTTTAATTACACTGAGCTTTTGAGACTCAATGAGGAGGGTCAACACCTGTGTTTACAAATGGGGCTGGATTTGTATACAGGAGAATGAGGGCTGAGATGTCATTGTCTCAACTGAAAGTGGACATCATGAATATAGAACAGAACCCAGACAGGATTCTGTTTTGTATTCGCCAAACAATACCCCCTCCAGAAGACAGGAATGTGTTAGTTATCACCCATTGTTTTGCATAACCAGGGCCACTGATATGAATCAACTTGTGACCTTTGTTATAATGCGAAGCCGAGTTCCTGCGTCCAATGGACAGTGAGACTGTAGGGACCAATAGATTGCATTGTGTGAGTAGCATAAATAGGCAGGCCGACCACATCCAGCTCACTCTCTCATCAACGGTTATCTGCTGATAGCCGGGAGCTGGATATCGAGGCGCTGGCGATCATACCCTTTGTGCGTAAGTTTCTCTCCGTTATCATTGTCTTTCTGTGAGCCAATATCTCTCTCTCTCTCTCTCTCTCTCTCTCTCTCTCTGTTCTGTTCTCTCATATCTCCCCTAGACTAGGCTAGTATTGTATTGTATAAGATAGTATTGTATTGTATTGCATTTAGGTCAGTGTAGTATTGTCTTTTTGTATTTATTGTTTAGATCTGTGGTTAGGAAGTCTCTGTTATATTGTAGTGTATCATTTGTACTGTTATCCCCTTTTACAAGTATATTAGAAATAATACAGTTAATAGGCTTTGGAACCTAAACCAGTATCTGTGCATTTTCTATAGTGTTAAGTGTTCACTTGAGCGTCGGTGACGCTCAAGCAGCTTTGTAGATAGTCAGGTTACACAAGGTTGCACTTACACCCTGTACTCACATTAAGGTATTCAGTGTATTTCATTGGTATAAGGTTTTAACATAAAGGTATAGTGTTGTAAGCATCTGCATCGCTGGTGACCTCCTCGTGGTCTCGAGCGTATGCTACGCTACAGCGAATCATTCCCCTAGACATAACCAATAACGTGTCCTGTGATCGCTGGGCCGTGAGCGAACGTGACGCTTGAGCGTCTCGCCTACGGCTGAGCGATCGTTACGCAACTAGCGTACCATTACGGTACTTCTTCAGTAAACAGCGTACAGTGTTCTTAGCTTCATAAAGGGTTGTTTATACGACAAAGGAATTTAGCATTGTCAATTGCGGGCTCGTCCTATACTTCTCACATCTGCACTAGGTAGATCAGCAGACATTATCCCCCAGCAAAGGGCGGGAGGTTGTCTCGCAGTGCTGATGGGATAAGCGTCTGCTTCGCTTAGATAAAGAGTGCTGAAGGAATCCGGAGACCAGGAGGTAAGAACAAAACGCTTGTGTCTTTTAAAACTGTATTTTTCTTCTGTCTTGCGTATATACGCACGTATACATATATATCTGCATTTCTTTTCCATCCGTGTATTTCATTTTTTTTCGTATATCACTATCCTGTTTGCCAGTTTTATAGTTAATAAATGTGCTGAGAGAGATTTGTCGCTATTTCAATAATTTAAGTAGAAGCAACATAGTTAAAATATAGACAAACACACAGCTTTGCCAAGAGACAAGGTCAGTGTGGTGCGCGGTAGATGATCAGGGATCATTTACATTGATAAAAATATATCGTGTTACGGTGGATCTTTGCTGTGCGTACACGTGTCTCTAACAAAAGACTGAGACTTGCGTACGCAACCCAAAGGCCGACGCACGCAGCGCAACGGAGCGTCCGTGTACGCTCATGTAACAAATCACAAATGTTATAATTAAAAGGCGATAAATAGCGCAAAGCAATAAGTAGCGCAACGCGGTAAATAACGCAAAGCGATAAATAGCACAAATTGATTTCAGCTTTCCAAAACTTAGTTTAAATACCTTACTTTACTGTAATACCTCTGGGGAGAGCTATCAGACTACGGGAAATGATTTTTCTGATCAGAAAACTATAAGAATGATAGTGGGTTGAAAACGGTATGAGTGTATTGAATCCCGCTTTGTGGACTTTGTGATCTATGTGATAAAACGGTATTGAATTCCGCTTTGTGGACTTTGTGATCTGTGTGATCTATGTGGAACGTGATGAGCACGATCTGAGTGAAAACGTGCAACAGAGTGTGATAAAGTTTTCGTTGTATTACGCTCTGGCTGTTTTGGAGCACAGTAGGGAGACTCCAATGATCCTACCATTTATGGGCAACAAGTGTCTATAAGTGGTACGATTGGACCGCACGGTTGTATGTGTGACCAATAACGCAACGTGATATGAGGTCGTATATCCATGCGTAAATCTTGCCCTCATACGTGTTGTAGGGAGCACATGCAAGCGTGATTTGTGTAAAGAAAAAGGAAGGGAATTTTCTCAGGAAAATCTCTAAAAAATAGGGCCTGCAACGGCTACACGTGTCTGCTAGAAGGCGGAACGGAGATACCCGGAGCAGAAGAAGTTCAGTGGAAGAGCTTTAAGGATTTCCAACGAAGTTCTGTGTTTGGTGCATTTTAGGAAGTTTTTTTCTGTGTTAAAAAGGTCCACAATGGCAGCCAAGTGCACAATACAGAGACGGTCGGAGGTCAGGATTCAGACTCCAGAGGCTTGCAGACCCCGAGGGTCTGCTCGGTTAGTAATGTGGGGGAAATATGGTCCCCACTCTGAGACCTTTTGTGATGAATGGACACGAATGACTGCGGGGGATAAGGTACCATTTCCCGGGATAGGTAGTTTTGACTTAGAGGTGTTGCATAATTTAAGGCGGAGGATCTGTCTCATAAAATACTTGAAACTACGGGTTAAACATGATGATTGTTTGCAGTTATGGCTACAGGAAGGTGAAATACAGAGAAATGTAACTTACATACCTAACTTTCATCTTGAGAGGAGAAACGTGGCAGCAGGGAGAATTATGATTGCGGAGAGAAAAGACACAGGGGTGAACAATATAAACGCTCTTAGCAACTGTAGTATAGATTATAAGAATAAGTGTAATAAATGTAACAAAGATAATTGTAATACTGTTGAATGTACAACTATTAACCCATGCAAGTCGCACCCCATGTTAAACTTTCCTCAGGAACACCAACCAGAAAGTGAACCCAGAACGATGTCGGCACCTCTTCCAGAAGCCATCACACAAGACGTCCAGGTGGACGCGACCCAGTCAGTAAAAACTGTAATCAAACCCCCTAATGGAGGGTCAGGTGAGGTCGTGTCCACAGGTATGTATGGTATTATACATCACGCACAAACAAATGTACCTTATATCATAGAATCAATTCAGAATGACATTACTGGACTTAATCCTGTTAGGGTAATTGCAGTACCAAATGGGGAAACTGACTCTTCAGGAATCACTCCTGTCAGGAACATCGCCATGTACTGCCCTTTTTCCCGAACAGAATTAAGAGCAATTCTGTCTGAATTTCCTGATCCCAGGAAAGACTTAGTTGCTTGTCAAAGATACATTAGAGTGCTAGGACATACTGCAGAGCCAAATAACAAAGATTGGAGGACAGTTTTGAGGGCATGTTTACCCCCCGATGTTGATTCATTGAAATTTATCACTGATTGTAAGCTAGATGAGGAAGTGCCACTAACAAACAAGTATAACCAAGATAATGTAAAAAGAATCAATCTACAGTTGAAAGAATATTTTCCTACAGTAGCAAAGTGGAATAAAATCTATACAATAAGACAAAAAGAAGGTGAATCCGCAGAAGAGTATTTTCACCGGGCTCTGCAGGATATGGCTAGGTACACTGGTATAGATGACATTGAAACTAATGTACACCACAGAGAGGTAGCTGTGTCCGTATTAGCGAACAACTTAAAAGATACACTAAAAATTAGGGTACAAACTTCAATACCTCATTGGAGAGGTATCTCGGTGGCGGCATTAAGAGAGTCCGCTATCGAGCATGACCGAAATATCCAAAGAACCAGGGAAGCGCAGGGAGAGCGGTTGATGACACTGAACATCCAAGCACTAGAGGATGCATCAAGTCGACCGGAACCCCAGGCCCCTAGCACATGGAGAAAGCCAAGGATTTGTTACCATTGTAGAAGAGAAGGGCATTATGCCAACAACTGTAATAACCCACATAAAGTTAGACCCCCTAGACCAAGAAATGAGCAAAATTACAATACACACCATTATAATCAGAGATCAGATAGGAGGAATTTTGAGCCACACCCATGATAGGTAGTCAAGAAAGGTGATCATACGACGGATGGTAAGCCTGAGGTAATGGTTAGTAAATTGGGAGGTCATTCACTGAAGACACAGGAATGACCAGGTTAAACGTTGTAAATGTATTTGTGAAAAATGTTTTTTCTTTCTCTCTCTATCCCCATCTCTGACGATTATTGGTAAGAATTCAAACATTGCATATTCGCTTGGTCCTTGCAGAAGTCTACCAAACCCCAGCATGACCTATCCACCACAATGTATTCTGGCCAGATACAGACAGTGGAATAATGCAAGTGCTGGTGGGGAGGGACTGCTCAAGGAAACCATTAGACACGTAGATACGACAGCCTAATAGTCTGACAATGTTTTCTTAATGTTGACAATGTTTAAAAATGCTTTGTTTCTCTTCTCTTATTGATGGTTATTGTCGAGTTATGTAATGTATATATGCACATGAATTGCTCTCTATCTCTTTTGTTTTTTTATTTTCTCTCTCTCCTCACTCATGTTTCCATGATTTAAAGATGGTATGTCACCCCTAAGTGTTAACCAATGGTAATGCCAGATTTTTGCTCCACACAGAAAGATCGCTAGTTAGGAAGAAAGATTACATCACCAGAAGGTTCATTCGGAAGACTGAAGAGACAGCACCTTTTGAGAGGACAGCAGAACAAGAAGAACAACAAAACGAGAGAACTTATTATCGTAACGAGTTCTCTCCCCCTCAAACTGATTTTCTTATACCCCCTTTACAAATTTCTTCTTTTCTCCTCCTGTAAGATGGACTTGCCCCAAGAGACTGTGATATGGATTTTCCCGTTAACCATGATGTTGACCAGAGCAGTCTGTTTCGGTGAGAGTACCAGTGAGGTCGAGAAAGGATCCAGAAAGGTCCTGATGACTGAGACGGAGGTGTAAATTTCCAATAGCAACCCAATCACCAAGCAAAGGCGAGTACCGGGCACGATCTAACAACCATGTTATTTGTAAACAATTGTGAAGGATTGTTAGTTAAAAAGAAAACTGTATCTGTAGGCTCGGTAACAATAATGCCAATCCAGTTTTAATATCCATATGGACCGGCATCCATTGAGTGACTATCACTCCTTAGTGGGTAACGTGTTAAACCAAACAGATTGTTGGGTACGCTCTCAAGTACCTCAGGGTCACAGCAAATCAGGGCTAGTACCATTTCCTTTAACGTTAGGGGAGGTACTTGAGCTAAGTGGTGGGAGACCGGTGGACCGGAGGTTTAACATCTCCAGCCCTCCTAGTTTGAAGCTCCACCAATACCATGTGGATAGGTCCCTCTTATGTTTTAATATCTCCAACCCCCGTAAGCCGGGAAATTGGGAAGTGTCATGGAGCAACCTTACCATGACCTTTTCACACAGAGCAGATAGAATGCCTACAGATACAGAGCTGGTACGCCACATAGCCAGTAGAGGAAAATCTTTCCGGTATCGATATACCTTAGGAAATAGGATTACTAGAGTTGGAGAGGTATCACCAGGATACTGTGCACATATCGTACAAACCGATACGTGCATTAAGCAGTTGGAAGAATTAGGGTCAGGAGATTTCACCTGGAAGGTTTGTAACATGGTCATGTCCTTCTCCGTCCCTTATGTTCTCCCCGATGACGCATATTTCATATGCGGGAGAAAGGCGTACAAGTGGCTAGCCCCAAACTCTGAAGGATTGTGTTATATTGGAAAAGTATTGCCTGAAGTGATGACTGTTACACATGACAAAATGAAGGACATACACCGTGGTGCCCAAGCTCCTTATACTCACACTCACTACGAGCACCGGGTTAAAAGACAACTGTCAGAAAGGTTAGAGCATCCGGCCTCTGATCTTATCCATGAATCCACCGGGATTCAGGTTCTGGTAGCGTTAGATTTCACTCGTACCGCTCGAGGAGTGATGAATTATAAATACATTTCCGCACTCGCCAATTTGTTAGATAATATCACTGAAATGTATGATGACACGTTTAGATACACTGGAAGAGAACTTCAAGCTTACAAAACAGAACTAGTTCAGCATAGGATGGTTCTTAATTACCTTACAGCAGTAACAGGCGGATATTGTGTTACATTGGCAACACAGTACGGCATAAAGTGTTGCACGTATATCACAAATAGCACCGAGGATCCGGTAGAGGTCATAGACCAAAAGATGGACGATATTCTCCAATTGAAGTGGGAATTTCGTCGAAAACACAATCTCACCCTTGCTGCTGTAGGTAATGAGCTGACTGGTTGGGTGTCATGGTTGAACCCGCGAAATTGGTTCTCCGGTTTAGGAGACTGGGCTCAAGGAGTCATAATGGATGTTGGAAAGTTTCTGCTATGTATCTTGGGTGTCGTTATATCGATTGGATTGATATTTAGATGCGGGCAGGCTTTAATGAGGTGCAAACAAAGTACAAAAGTGATGAGCTTGAGGAGTGAGGAAACTGTAATTAACCTGGATTTGATTTATGACCCAATGATAGAAACCAGAATGTGATGAAAATGCGATTATACGGTCCGTTTCTTTCACCTGTTTTTCTGCTTTTCTCCAAGATACAAAGACCCCCTTGGACGAGGAAGCTGACGAGACGAGATGTATACAGACAACAGACAAGCACCGAAGAAGAAGATTTGACAACTTTAAATATGGACACTTGATGAACTTTGCCATGGATCCCCAGTTTCCCTAGTATTTTTAAACTCACGCTAGCCCAACATTTTTGTAAATCTGATGGCACTGACAAAGCTATTTGCTCATGCCTAAGGAGCAATACAGCGCAAAGAAGACGACTCTCAACAGATACCGAAAACAACTTCGACGACAGATGTACATTTCCCTGACATAGAATATCATTGCATTTTTCGTAAGTGTTCTTTATCTTCATCTCTACAACCCTCAGGTAACGACACACATAGACGATAGGGAATACAGGCACAGATATCAGCAACCACATACCTCCCCCATTCATGTATCATCAACTAAAATGTGCTCCCCATTTTGTTCAAAATCCGAAATGAGCTCGGTAAAGTTTGACAGCCCATCCACAGACCTGTGCCACAGGATAAGAAGGAATTCAAATGTATACTTCGCAATACCTCGAAGCTTGATTTACCACACGTACGGCACGATGATACATGACCCCCCAAACATGGACTCATACACACATGCTTCTACTTTCTCACTAGGTCATACCCTTTTCACACCTACTCCTCTCTCCTTCCTTACCCCACCATGGAAATCAATTAACCCCTGACTTACATTTTTCTCCTTAAAAGTTTTGTGGCAGTTATTATTGACTGCCAAAGGGTAGACTGTCGAAGTCAGAAAAATGTCTCAATGCACACTGCCATATTTGCACCGCACACTGGTCCGTGCTGCGCGTGCGTACGCTCTCCCGTGGAGGCGCATACCCGCAATAGCGTGCACACGCAGGCGCGGTGTGCGCATTTACGGTAGAGTTTATGTGATCGTAGCGTGCGACTCATTCGTTACAAATGTTCACAATTAATGTAGTTTATAGATTATGGTCCCTTTGATAGATTCTGAAAGTTTGGTTAATATAGAATGTCCCTGAACGGAGGAATCCCTCTTTGTATTGTGCGAAGGGTCTAACAGGAGTCAGACAGTGGTGTTTGGTACCTATCGGAAGAGTATTTAAATAGCAATATTCCGGTGTTGGTTTGGAGCAGATTAATTGCTCGTGCGAATAGTTATGGACATAAGAAGTTATGTCCATTTATTTATTTGTCCTTACTTAGTCATGCATCTGAACAGTTGGAGACAGGCATCAGTAGGTCTCAAATGTCTCTTTGACCTCAGAGATCCCCCAAACAATAGTTTGCATGTTAAGAGGGCCTCATCTCTACACATGCATAAGGTAAACACAGGAATAGTAATTGAAGATCAATTGTACTCCAAATCAGTATCTTTCCCGCAGACGGAGTACAATAGTCTTTAATTACACTGAGCTTTTGAGACTCAATGAGGAGGGTCAACACCTGTGTTTACAAATGGGGCTGGATTTGTATACAGGAGAATGAGGGCTGAGATGTCATTGTCTCAACTGAAAGTGGACATCATGAATATAGAACAGAACCCAGACAGGATTCTGTTTTGTATTCGCCAAACAATACCCCCTCCAGAAGACAGGAATGTGTTAGTTATCACCCATTGTTTTGCATAACCAGGGCCACTGATATGAATCAACTTGTGACCTTTGTTATAATGCGAAGCCGAGTTCCTGCGTCCAATGGACAGTGAGACTGTAGGGACCAATAGATTGCATTGTGTGAGTAGCATAAATAGGCAGGCCGACCACATCCAGCTCACTCTCTCATCAACGGTTATCTGCTGATAGCCGGGAGCTGGATATCGAGGCGCTGGCGATCATACCCTTTGTGCGTAAGTTTCTCTCCGTTATCATTGTCTTTCTGTGAGCCAATATCTCTCTCTCTCTCTCTCTCTCTCTCTCTCTCTCTCTCTCTCTCTCTCTCTCTCTCTCTCTCTCTCTGTTCTGTTCTCTCACATCTCCCCTAGACTAGGCTAGTATTGTATTGTATAAGATAGTATTGTATTGTATTGCATTTAGGTCAGTGTAGTATTGTCTTTTTGTATTTATTGTTTAGATCTGTGGTTAGGAAGTCTCTGTTATATTGTAGTGTATCATTTGTACTGTTATCCCCTTTTACAAGTATATTAGAAATAATACAGTTAATAGGCTTTGGAACCTAAACCAGTATCTGTGCATTTTCTATAGTGTTAAGTGTTCACTTGAGCGTCGGTGACGCTCAAGCAGCTTTGTAGATAGTCAGGTTACACAAGGTTGCACTTACACCCTGTACTCACATTAAGGTATTCAGTGTATTTCATTGGTATAAGGTTTTAACATAAAGGTATAGTGTTGTAAGCATCTGCATCGCTGGTGACCTCCTCGTGGTCTCGAGCGTATGCTACGCTACAGCGAATCATTCCCCTAGACATAACCAATAACGTGTCCTGTGATCGCTGGGCCGTGAGCGAACGTGACGCTTGAGCGTCTCGCCTACGGCTGAGCGATCGTTACGCAACTAGCGTACCATTACGGTACTTCTTCAGTAAACAGCGTACAGTGTTCTTAGCTTCATAAAGGGTTGTTTATACGACAAAGGAATTTAGCATTGTCAAACGTGTGGCCCTAGTGGAAGTCACGTTTGTCTCCTCATCATCGACACTGGAGTCAGTATCCGTGTCTGTGTCTGCCATTTGAGGTAACGGGCGTTTTAAAGCCCCTGATGGCGTTTGAGACCCCTGGACAGGCACAAGCTGAGTAGCCGGCTGTCTCATGTCGTCAACTGTCTGTCGTAAAGAGCTGACACTGTCACGCAATTCCTTCCATAAGCTCATCCACTCAGGTGTCGACTCCCTAGGGGGTGACAACTCTATAATAGGCAATTGCTCCGCCTCCATCTCATTTTCCTCCTCAAACATGTCGACACAATCGTACCGACACACCGCACACACACAGGGAATGCTCTGATAGAGGACAGGACCCCACTAGCCCTTTGGGGAGACAGAGGGAGAGTATGCCAGCACACACCAGAGCGCTATATATAGACAGGAATACCACTATAAAATGTGCTTTTCCCTTTATAGCTGCTGTTAGTATCAAAACTGCGCCAAATTAGTGCCCCCTCTCTTTTTTACCCTTTTCTGTAGTGCAGGACTGCAGGGGAGAGTCAGGGAGACGTCCTTCCAGCGGAGCTGTGATGGAAAATGGCGCCCGTGTGCTGAGGAGATAGGCTCCGCCCCCTTCTCGGCGGCCTTTTCTCCCGCTTTTTGGTGAGTTCTGGCAGGGGTTAAAATACATCCATATAGCCCTGGGGGTTATATGTGGTGTATTTATGCCAGCCAAGGTGTTTACATTGCTGCTCAGGGCGCCCCCCCCCTAGCGCCCTGCACCCTCAGTGACCGAAGTGTGAAGTGTGCCTGAGTAACAATGGCGCACAGCTGCAGTGCTGTGCGCTACCTTGTTGAAGACTGATGTCTTCTGCCGCCGATTTTTCCGGACCTCTTCTTGCTTCTGGCTCTGTAAGGGGGCCGGCGGCGCGGCTCTGGGACCGAGCTCCGAGGCTGGGCCTGTGTTCGGTCCCTCTGGAGCTAATGGTGTCCAGTAGCCTAAGAAGCCCAAGCTGGCTGCAAGCAGGCAGGTTCGCTTCTTCTCCCCTTAGTCCCTCGATGCAGTGAGCCTGTTGCCAGCAGGTCTCACTGAAAATAAAAAACCTAAAACTAAACTTTCACTAAGAAGCTCAGGAGAGCCCCTAGTGTGCACCCTTCTCGGCCGGGCACAAAAATCTAACTGAGGAGGAGCCAGTGCACACCAGGTAGTCCTAAAGCTTTACTTTTGTGCCCAGTCTCCTGCGGAGCCGCTATTCCCCATGGTCCTTACGGAGTTCCCAGCATCCACTAGGACGTCAGAGAAAGAAGGAGATTACAGTAGTCCAATCTGGCTATGACCAGTGGATGAGGGTCTTAGTAGCATCCAGGGTGAGAAAGGGTCTGATGCTGGAATATTTTTGAGATGGAAGTGGCAGGACTGCAAGGTACTCAATGTGTGGTTTGAAGGAGAAGGAGGAATCAAGGATTAGAGAGAGAGGTAAAATATGGTGTTGGGATGGCGCAGTCGGTCATGTGACCGCTAGCATCTCAGCCGCCCCCATTTCATACCTAACTTCTTTAGTAGGTGTATACAGGCACAGTGACATTGGTCCAGCTGAGAATTCAGATGTTTGTGAAAAAGTGAAAAGTATAAATAAGAATTTACTCACCGGTAATTCTATTTCTCGTAGTCTGTAGTGGATGCTGGGAACTCCGTAAGGACCATGGGGAATAGCGGGCTCCGAAGGAGGCTGGGCACTCCAGAAAGATTTATGACTACCTGGTGTGCACTAGCTCCTCCCACTATGACCCTCCTCCAAGCCTCAGTTAGGACACCGTGCCCGGATGAGCAGACATAATAAGGAAGGATTTAGAATCCCGGGTAAGACTCTTACCAGCCACACCAATCACACCGTACAACTCGTGATACTATATCCAGTTTGACAGTATGAAAACAACTGAGCCTCTCAACAGATGGCTCAACAATAACCCTTTAGTTAACAATAACTATTTACAAGTATTGCAGACAATCCGCACTTGGGATGGGCGCCCAGCATCCACTACGGACTACGAGAAATAGAATTACCGGTGAGTAAATTCTTATTTTCTCTAACGTCCTAGTGGATGCTGGGAACTCCGTAAGGACCATGGGGATTATACCAAAGCTCCCAAACGGGTGGGAGAGTGCGGATGACTCTGTAGCACCGAATGAGAGAACTCCAGGTCCTCCTCAGCCAGGGTATCAAATTTGTAGAATTTTGCAAATGTGTTTGCCCCTGACCAAGTAACTGCTCGGCAAAGTTGTAAAGCCGAGACCCCTCGGGCAGCCGCCCAAGATGGGCCCACCTTCCTTGTGGAATGGGCATTTACAGATTTTGGCTGTGGCATGCCTGCCACAGAATGTGCAAGCTGAATTGTACTACAAATCCAGCTAGCAATAGACTGCTTAGAAGCAGGAGCACCCAGCTTGTTGGGTGCATACAGGATAAACAGCGAATCAGATTTTCTGACTCCAGCCGTCCTGGAAACATATATTTTCAGGGCCCTGACAACGTCTAGCAACTTGGAGTCCTCCAAATCCTTAGTAGCCGCAGGCACCACAATAGGCTGGTTCAGGTGAAACGCTGACACCACCTTAGGGAGAAACTGGGGACGAGTCCTCAATTCTGCCCTATCCATACGGAAAATCAGATAAGGGCTTTTACATGATAACGCCGCCAATTCTGATACTCGCCTGGCTGAAGCCAGGGCCAATAACATAACCACTTTCCACGTGAGATATTTCAGATCCACGGTTTTTAGTGGCTCAAACCAATGTGATTTTAAGAAACTCAACATCACGTTGAGATCCCAAGGTGCCACAGGAGGCACAAATGGGGGCTGAATATGCAGCACTCCTTTCACAAATGTCTGAACTTCAGGTACTGAAGCTAGTTCTTTTTGAAAGAAAATCGACAGAGCCGAGATCTGTACTTTAATGGAGCCTAATTTTAGGCCCATAATCACTCCTGCTTGCAGGAAATGCAGAAATCGACCTAGTTGAAATTCCTCTGTTGGGGCCTTTTTGGCCTCACACCATGCAACATATTTCCGCCATATGCGGTGATAATGCTTTGCCATAACATCTTTCCTGGCCTTAATAAGCGTAGGAATGACTTCTTCCAGAATACCCTTTTCCTTTAGGATCCGGTGTTCAACCGCCATGCCGTCAAACACAGCCGCGGTAAGTCTTGGAACAGACAAGGCCCCTGTTGTAGCAGGTCCTGTCTGAGCGGTAGAGGCCACGGGTCCTCTGAGAGCATCTCTTGAAGTTCCGGGTACCACGCTCGTCTTGGCCAATCCGGAACCACGAGAATGGTGTTTACTCCTCGCTTTCTTATTATTCTCAATACCTTTGGTATGAGAGGCAGAGGAGGGAACACATAAACCGACTGGTACACCCACGGTGTCACTAGAGCGTCCACAGCTATCGCCTGAGGGTCCCTTGACCTGGCGCAATATCTTTTTAACTTTTTGTTGAGGCGGGACGCCATCATGTCCACCTGTGGTTTTTCCCAACGGTTTACCAGCATCTGGAAGACTTCTGGATGAAGTCCCCACTCTCCCGGGTGGAGGTCGTGTCTGCTGAGGAAGTCTGCTTCCCAGTTGTCCACTCCCGGAATGAACACTGCTGACAGTGCTAGTACATGATTTTCCGCCCATCGGAGAATTCTTGTGGCTTCCGCCATCGCCATCCTGCTTCTTGTGCCGCCCTGTCGATTTACATGGGCGACTGCCGTGATGTTGTCTGACTGGATCAGCACCGGCTGGTGTAGGAGCAGGGATTTTGCTTGACTTAGGGCATTGTAGATGGCCCTTAGTTCCAGAATATTTATGTGAAGGGAAGTCTCCTGACTCGACCATAGTCCTTGGAAGTTTCTTCCCTGTGTGACTGCCCCCCAGCCTCGAAGGCTGGCATCCGTGGTCACCAGGACCCAGTCCTGTATGCCGAACCTGCGGCCCTCTAGAAGATGGGCACTCTGCAGCCACCACAGTAACGACACCCTGGTTCTTGGAGACAGGGTTATCAAGCGATGCATCTGAAGATGCGATCCGGACCACTGGTCCAACAGGTCCCACTGAAAGATTCTGGCATGGAACCTGCCGAAGGGAATTGCTTCGTAAGAAGCCACCATTTTTCCCAGGACCCGCGTGCAGCGATGCACTGATACCTGTTTTGGTTTCAGGAGGTCTCTGACTAGAGATGACAACTCCCTGGCTTTTTCCTCCGGGAGAAACACTTTTTTCTGGACTGTATCCAGAATCATACCCAGGAACAGTAGCCGTGTTGTCGGAACCAGCTGTGACTTTGGGATATTCAGTATCCAGCCGTGCTGGTGCAGCACCTCCTGAGATAGTGCTACTCCCACCAACAACTGTTCCTTGGACCTCGCTTTTATTAGGAGATCGTCCAAGTACGGGATAATTAAAACTCCCTTTTTTCGAAGGAGTATCATCATTTCCGCCATAACCTTGGTAAATACCCTCGGTGCCGTGGACAGTCCAAACGGCAGCGTCTGGAATTGGTAATGGCAATCCTGTACCACAAATCTGAGGTACTCCTGGTGAGGATGGTAAATGGGGACATGCAAGTAAGCATCCTTGATGTCCAGGGATACCATGTAATCCCCCTCGTCCAGGCTCGCAATAACCGCCCTGAGCGATTCCATCTTGAACTTGAATTTTTTTATGTATGTGTTCAAGGATTTCAAATTTAAAATGGGTCTCACCGAACTGTCCGGTTTCGGTACCACAAATAGTGTGGAATAGTAACCCCGGCCTTGTTGAAGTAGGGGTACTTTGATTATCACCTGCTGAGAATACAGCTTGTGAATTGCCGCTAGCACCGCCTCCCTGTCTGAGGGAGCAATCGGCAAGGCAGATTTTAGGAACCGGTGGGGTGGAGACGCCTCGAATTCCAGTTTGTACTCCTGAGATACTATTTGAAGGATCCAGGGATCCACCTGTGAGCGAGCCCACTGATCGCTGAAATTCTTGAGGCGGCCCCCCACCGTACCTGGCTCCGCCTGGGGAGCCCCACCGTCATGCGGCGGACTTGGAAGAAGAAGCGGGGGAGGACTTTTGCTCCTGGGAACCTGCTGTTTGTTGCAGCCTTTTTCCCCTACCTCTGCCTCTGGACAGAAAGGACCCGCCTTTTCCACGCCTGTTTTTCTGGGTCCGAAAGGACTGAACCTGATAAAACGGCGCCTTCTTAGGCTGTGAGGGGACATGGGGTAAAAATGCTGACTTCCCAGACGTTGCTGTGGAAACTAGGTCCGAGAGACCATCCCCAAATAATTCCTCACCCTTATATGGTAACACTTCCATGTGCTTTTTTGAACCTGCATCTCCTGTCCACTGGCGAGTCCATAAGCCTCTCCTAGCAGAAATGGACAATGCACTTACTTTAGATGCCAGTCGGCAGATTTCCCTTTGTGCATCTCTCATATATAAGACTGAGTCTTTTATATGGTCTATGGTTAACAGGATCGTGTCTCTGTCTAATGTGTCAATATTTTCTGACAGTTTATCTGACCACGCAGCGGCAGCACTGCACATCCAAGCTGACGCAATAGCTGGCCTAAGTATAATGCCTGTGTGTGTATACACAGACTTCAGGATCGCCTCCTGCTTTCTATCAGCAGGTTCCTTGAGGGCGGCCGTATCCGGAGACGGTAGTGCCACCTTTTTAGACAAACGTGTGAGCGCTTTATCCACTCTAGGGGGTGTTTCCCAACGTGACCTATCCTCTGGCGGGAAAGGGAACGCCATTAGTACCTTCTTAGGAATTACCAATTTTTTATCAGGGAAAGCCCACGCTTCTTCACACACTTCATTTAATTCATCTGATGGGGGAAAAACTACGGGTAGTTTTTTCTCTCCAAACATAATACCCTTTTTAGTGGTACCTGTACTTATATCAGAAATTTGTAACACCTCTTTCATTGCCTCAATCATGCAGTGAATGGCCTTAGTAGGCATTAGGTTAGACTCATCGTCGTCGACACTGGTGTCAGTATCAGTGTCAACATCTGGGTCTGCTTGTGGTAGCGGGCGTTTTAGAGCCCCTGACGACCCATGCGACGCCTGGGCAGGCACGAGCTGAGAAGTCGGCTGTCCCACATTAGGCATGTCGTCAATTTTCTTATATAAGGAGTCTATACGTGCACTCATTACTTTCCATAAGCCCATCCACTCAGGTGTCTGCCCCGCAGGGGGTGACATCCATTCTAAAGGCATCTGCTCCGCCTCCACATCATTATCCTCATCAAACATGTCGACACAGCCGTACCGACACACCGCACACACACAAGGAATGCTCCGAATGAGGACAGGACCCACAAAAGCCCTTTGGGGGGACAGAGTGAGAGTATGCCAGCACACACCAGAGCGCTATATAATGCAGGGACTAACTGAGTTATGTCCCCTATAGCTGCTTTTTATATTATATATATTGCGCCTAAATTTAGTGCCCCCCCTCTCTGTTTTTACCCTGTTCTGAAGTGTAGACTGCAGGGGAGAGCCAGGGAGCTTTCTTCCAGCGGATCTGTGAAGGAGAAATGGCGCCAGTGTGTCTGAGGGAGATAGCTCCGCCCCTTTTCCGCGGCCTATTCTCCCGCTTTTTCCTGGATTCTGGCAGGGGTATTTACCACATATATAGCCTCTGGGGCTATATATTGTGGTATTTTTGCCAGCCAAGGTGTTTTTATTGCTGCTCAGGGCGCCCCCCCCCCAGCGCCCTGCACCCTCAGTGACCGGAGTGTGAAGTGTGCATGAGGAGCAATGGCGCACAGCTGCAGTGCTGTGCGCTACCTTGGTGAAGACTGATGTCTTCTGCCGCCGTTTTTCCGGACCTCTTCTTGCTTCTGGCTCTGTAAGGGGGACGGCGGCGCGGCTCCGGGACCGAACACCAAGGACTGGGCCTGCGGTCGATCCCTCTGGAGCTAATGGTGTCCAGTAGCCTAAGAAGCCCAATCCGGCTGCAAGCAGGCGAGTTCGCTTCTTCTCCCCTTAGTCCCTCGCTGCAGTGAGCCTGTTGCCAGCAGGTCTCACTGAAAATAAAAAAACTAAATCTATACTTTCTTTCTAAGGGCTCAGGAGAGCCCCTAGTGTGCATCCAACCTCGGCCGGGCACGAAATCTAACTGAGGCTTGGAGGAGGGTCATAGTGGGAGGAGCCAGTGCACACCAGGTAGTCATAAATCTTTCTGGAGTGCCCAGCCTCCTTCGGAGCCCGTTATTCCCCATGGTCCTTACGGAGTTCCCAGCATCCACTAGGACGTTAGAGAAAATAGGATTTTAATACCTATCGGTAAATCCATTTCTCCTAGTCCGTAGAGGATGCTGGGGTCCACTTCAGTACCATGGGGTATAGACGGTTCCGCAGGAGCCATGGGCACTTTAAGACTTTTCAAAGGGTGTGAACTGGCTCCTCCCTCTATGCCCCTCCTCCAGACCTCAGTTATAGGAACTGTGCCCAGGGAGACGGACATTTCGAGGAAAGGATTTACTTTTAAACTAATGGTGAGATTCATACCAGCTCACACCTCAACCATGCCGCACACATGGAATTCAACAAAACACAAGCCAACAGGCATGAACCATTTGCAGCAACATGCTGAAAACAAAAGTAACACAACTTGTGTAACTATAATGAACAAACTGCAGGTAAAGTACGCACTGGGTCGGGTGCCCAGCATCCTCTACGGACTAGGAGAAAACAAATTTACCGGTAGGTATTAAAATCCTATTTTCTCATAAGTCCTAGAGAATGCTGGGGTCCACTTCAGTACCATGGGGTTATACCAAAGCTCCAGTACGGGCGTGAGAGTGTGGGTGACCCTGCAGCACCGACTGACCAAACTTGAGGTCCTCATCGGCCAAAGTGTCAAACTTATAAAATTAAGCAAATGTGTTTGACCCTGACCAAGTAGCCACTCGGCAAAGTTGTAAAGCCGAGACGCCCCGGGCAGCCGCCCACGATGAGCCCACTTTCCTACTAGAATGGGCCTTTACCGACTTCGGTATCGGCAATCCTGCCGTAGAATGAGCGTGCTGAATCGTACCTCTGATCCAGCGCGCAATAGTCTGCTTAGTAGCAGGACACCCAATCTTGTTGGGAGCATACAGGACAAACAGAGCCTCTGTTTTCCATATCCAAGCTGTTCCTGCGACAAAAATCTGCAAAACTCTAACCACATCTAGAAACTTTGACTCAGTGAAAGTGTCAGTAGCTACTGGCACCACAATAGGTTGGTTTATGTGGAAAGATAAAACCACCTTTGGAAGAAAATGTTGGTGAATTCTCAACTCCGCCCTATCTTCATGGAAGATCAGGTAAGGGCTCTTGTGAGACAAGGCCCCCAACTCAGACACCCGCCTTGCAGATGCCAAGGCCAAAAGCATCACCACTTTCCAAGTGAGAAACTTCAATTCTATCTCCTGCAGAGGTTCAAACCAATCTGATTGAAGGAACTGCAACACCACATTAAGGTCCCATGATGCCACTGGAGGCACAAATGGAGGCTGGATGTGCAGAACCCCTTTCACGAACGTCTGAACTTCTGGAAAGGAGGCCAATTGTTTTTGAAAGAAAACTGATAAGGCCGAAATCTGGACCTTGATTGACCCCAATCTAAGGCCCGCATCCACACCAGCCTGCAGAAAATTGAGAAAACGTCCCAACTCAAACTCTTCCGTAGGCGCCTTCTTGGATTCACACCAAGACACATATTTTCTCCAAATACGGTGGTAATGTTTAGACGTTACTCCTTTCCTGGCCTGAATAAGAGTGGGGATGACTTCCTTGGGAATACCCTTTCGGGCTAGGATCCGGCGCTCAACAGCCATGCCGTCAAACGTAGCCACGGTAAGTCTTGATACACACACGGCCCCTGCTGCAGTAGGTCCTCTCGAGGAGCAAGAGGCCGAAGATCTTCTATGAGCAACTCCTGAAGATCTGGATACCAAGCCCTCCTTGGCCAGTCTGGGGCAATGAAGATTGCTCGAACTCTTGTTCTACTTATTATTTTGAGAACTTTTGGAATCAGTGGAAGTGGAGGGAAAACATATACCAACCGAAACACCCACTGGGTCACCAGTGCATCCACTGCTATTGCTTGAGGGTCTCTCGACCTGGAACAATATCTCTGAAGCTTCTTGTTTAGACGAGATTCCATCATGTCTACTTAAGGAACTCCCCAAAGACTTGTCACCTCTGCGAAGACTTCTTGGTGGAGGACCCACTCTCCTGAATGGAGATCATGTCTGCTGAGGAAGTCTGCTTCCCAGTTGTCCACTCCCGGAATTAAAATTGCTGACAGAGCTCTTACATGTCTTTCTGCCCAGAGGAGAATCCTTGTCACCTCTGCCATTGCCGCTCTGCTTTTCGTTCCGCCTTGCCTGTTTATGTACGCGACTGCTGTTACATTGTCTGACTGGATCTGCATGGGATGATCTTGAAGAAGACGTACAGCTTGTAGAAGGCCGTTGTAAATGGCTCTCAAATCCAGAACGTTTATGTGAAGGCAGGCTTCCTGACTTGACCATTTTCCTTGGAAGCTTTCTGTTAGGGTCTCCTGCCCTGTGCTGCCACGTCATCATGGCAACCGGGAGACAAGTGCTAGCGGAGTAACCTGAGCGCAGCTGATACTCCGGTTCGGGTCTTTTGCTGTGCAGTGGTTACAGGCTCTGTGCACGGCAGGGGATCCGGTGCTGGTTTTTGTGCTCACAGTCTGTGAGGTCTGAGTGGGGCGTGGACAGCACCTGCTTTATAAGGCCTCTTCTCGGGTTAAGCAGATGCTGCTGAATCTTTGTTGGTTAGTCAGTTCCTGAAAGTTAGCCAGTACTGTGTAGCTTTGTATTTGTTGTTGCTTACTGCAAATAGGCCTGGGGATTTGGTATTACACTCTGCCAATCCAGACCTAGCAGTAAGACTGGAGTCAGTTGTTTAACTTGCTGGGGTTCTTTTACTACTCTGTGAACTTAGCAAGTTTGCGGCTGTATTCTAAGACTTGCCTGCCTAAATCCTGTCTCACTGTGCAAGGTGTCAGGTGTCAGTTTAGTGGCAGTAAGCTGAACCTGTGCACTGCAAGTGAGAATTAGGATTGTGGAGACTCTCCTTGTGTCTATCATTCCATCTCTGACCAAGGAGTTTACTGCCACACCCGTTGGTAACCCTTTAGGGTTTTGCTGTTGCCCTTAGCAACAGCATTTCGGGTTCTCTACGTATTAAAACACAACATCTTGCTTTTCCCATCTGAGCATTACTAATACTAGGGAGACACCCAGTTCCTTAGCCTCTGGGCTTCTCTGTTCACTTTGTGTGTATTTTGTTACCCTATCACCTTCTGTGTACGTAATGTCATATTCCCCAGTCTGTCTGTGAGTTCATTTGTTTTGCATACCTATCCGTTCAGACACCAGTACATTCCTGCAGGCACTGGTGTGCATAACAGTTCAAACACCAGTACATTCCTGCAGGCACTGGAGTGCATAACAGTTCTGACACCAGTACATTCCTGCAGGCACTGGTGTGCATAACACTTTCCCCCTGTGTGACAGCTCCCCAGCCTCGGAGAATTGCATCCGTGGTTATTAGGACCCAGTCGTGAATCCCAAACCTGCGTCCCTCTAGTAGGTGAGAACTGTGTAGCCACCACAGGAGCGAAATCCTGGCTTTGGGGGACAGGATTATTTTCCGGTGCATGTGTAGGTGGTATCCGGACCACTTGTCGAACAGGTGCCACTGGAATACTCTGGCATGAAATCGGCCAAACTGTATGGCCTTGTAGGCCGCTACCATTTTCCCCAACAACCGAATGCATTGATGGATCGACCCGCTTGTTGGTTTCAATATTTGACTATTTTCTGGATTTCCAGAGCCTTTTCCACTGGAAGAAATACTCTCCGTACTTCTGTGTCCAGAATCATCCCTAAAAAGGACTATCTTGACGTCGGTTCCAACTGCGACTTTGGAAAATTTATGATCCAACCGTGTTGTTGGAGTATTGACAGGGAGAGTGCAATGTTCTGCGCCAACTGTTCCCTGGATCTCGCTTTTATCAGGAGATCGTCCAGATAAGGAATTATATTGATGCCTTTTGACGAAGGAGGACAATCATCTCCGCCATCACCTTGGTGAATACCCTCGGTGCCGTGGAGAGTCTGAACGGCAACGTCTGGAACTGGTAATGGCAATCCTGTACTGCGAATCTCAGATAAGCTTGGTGAGGAGGATAAATGGGAACATGCAAGTAAGCATCCTTTATGTCTACTGACACCATGAAGTCCCCTTCCTCCAGACTGGAAATCACTGCCCTCAGGGATTCCATCTTGAACTTGAACCTTTTCAGGTAGAGATTCAGATTTTTCAGGTTTAAAATCGGTCTGACCGAGCCGTTCGGCTTCAGAACTACAAAGAGGCTTGAATAAAAACCTTCTCCTTGCTGTGACAAGGGTACCAGGACAATGACCTGATCCTGACATAATTTTTGAATTGCCGTTGTTACTGCCTCGCTTTCTGGAAGAGAAGCTGGCAAGGTCGATTTGAAAAATCGGCATGGGGGACGTCTTGAGACTCTAGTTTGTACCCATGGGACACTATTTGTAAGACCCATGGGTCCAGGCCAGATTGAATCCAGATTTGACTGAAAAGTTTCAGACGTGCTCCCACCCGAGCGGACTCCCGCAAGGGAGCCCCAGCTTCATGCTGCAGATTTGGCAGAAGCAGGGGTGGACTTCTGCTCCTGCAATCCGGGAGACGCTGCGGATTTCTTTCCTTTTCCCCTTTGCAAAAAAAGGGGGGAACCTTTGGCCTTTTTGTATTTGTTGGGCCGAAAGGACTGCATGTGAGAGTGATGTGTCTTTTTCGCTGGTGTAGGAGCATAAGGCAAGAATGTTGACTTACCTGCAGTAGCCGCCGCGACTAACGCATCCAGACCATCACCAAACAAGGCCTCACCTTTATACGGGAGAGCCTCCATATTTCTTTTGGAATATGCATCAGCATTCCACAACGCCCTCCGAGCCGATACTGCCATGGTAGCGGTTCTTGATCCCAAGAGACCAATATATTTCATGGTTTCTAGCACGTACGCAGCAGCGTCTTTGATATGACCTAACGTTAGGAGTATCTTGTCTCCATCTATTGTGTCAATGTCTAATGACAAGTTTTCTGACCACTTTTCAATAGTACTACTCACCCACGCACAGACAATGGTAGGCCTGAGTAGTGTCCCATTGGCCACATCAATAGATCACCTCACTAACTTGCGGTCTGTCGGCTCCTTAAGTGAAGCCATTCCAGGCGCAGGGAGAAACACCTTTTCTCTTTTATGACAGGGCCCTGTCTAAAATGCGGGATGACTCCCACCTTTTGGAAAAAGGTAAGCTGCCTGAATTCCTTTTGGGAATCTGAAATTTATTTTCTGGTTAAATCAGACTCCCTCCTAGAGACTGTTCAACTCCTGAGGTGGAGGGAAAATTACATTACTTCTTTACTAAAGTAAACCCTCTCCTTGTGGTAAAAGAGGGGGCTTCGTAACTTCTAACACCTCCTTTATAGCTAAAACATGTTCTGAATGCTTTTCGCTAACTTAGGCCCTATTCCCCTGGAATCACTAGTGTCGACACAGGAATCAGAGTCCGTGTCGGTATGAGTTTGTACTACTTGTGCAAATTTGTATGTGACCCAGAGGGTCCCTGTGGATGAAAGGCAGAACTATTAAAAAATCACATCTTCAACAGATTATTTACAGTTTTCTGCATGAGATTCAGTCCAACCTCTTACTGATATGATTCACACTATCATGTAACCTTTCACCCAGTCAGGCTCTTGGTGTCATATTACACCTCTGTGTCCCTAACATGTCTCCCCCCCCCCCCCCCCCCCCCCGCACCCTGCAGTGCCTGTGTATGTGTTGGCAACATGGCGCGCTGCGCTCCCGCCGTCACTTTGATTGAAGATCCTTTCTTCTAACACTCACCTGTCTTCTGACTTCTGGCTCTGTGAGCCCTTCAGGAGCTAATGGTGTCCTGTCAGCCAGAAGCAGAGCCATGAAACTCTTTAGGAAGTTGGTTCCTACTTCTGCCCCCTCAGTCCCACGAAGCAGGGAGTCTGATGTCAGCAGATCTCCCTGAAAATAAAAAACCTAACATAAGTCTTTTCAGGTAAACTCAGTAGAGCTTCCCTGGAGTGCATCCAGTCTGCCTGGGCACATTTCTAAAACTGAGGTCTGGAGGAGGGGCATAGAGGGAGGAGCCAGTTCACACCCTTTGAAAAGTCTTAAAGTGCCCATGGGTCCTGCGGAACCGTCTATACCCCATGGTACTGAAGTGGACCCCAGCATCCTCTAGGACGTAAGAGAAATATATGGGTAATAGTATTGGAAAAAGATTTGGGGGTGCACATAGATAATATTCTTAATAACAGTACACAATGTCAGAGTGCAGCAAGTAAGGTGCTTGCGTGCATAAAACAGGGCATTGATACAAGGGACGAGGATGTAATCCTGCCACTGTACAAATCATTGGTACGTCCGCACCTGGAATATTGTGTTCAGTTTTGGGCACCATATTCTAAAAAAGATAACGTGGAACTCGAAAGAGTTCAAAGGCGTGCTACTAAACTGATTAAAGGGTTAGAGACACTGGAGTACGAGGAAAGGCTTACTAGGTAAAATATGTATACACTAGAAAAGAGGAGACTAAGAGGAGACATTAGCAATATCTTCAAATATGTAAACGGTCATTACAAGGAGTTAGCAGGGGATTTGTTTATGAAAAGAACTCTGTATAGAACGCGTGGGCACTCACTGAGGCTAGAGGAGAGAAAATTCCATACACAATGTAGGAAAGGGTTCTTCACTGTAAGGGCAATAAAGATTTGGAACTCCCTGCCGGAGAAGGTAATAATGGTGGACTCTGTAAATGCATTTAAAAACGGATTGGACAGTTTTCGAGCTGAAAAAAAGTATCCAGGGCTATAGCATTTAATATATTGTCAATAAGGATCTGGGAGTGGTAAGAATTATAGTTGTTAATTGGTACGAAACCATTACTTCAGCTGGTGCATTACAATGTGCACAGCTTAATACAGAATACAGGTTGAACCCGATGGGCATTTTGCCTCTTTTCAACCTCATTTAATATGTTACCTGTATTACGGTAATGGCGAGGTCTGCGCCACCTGTAGTACGGTAACAGCGGGGTATGCGCCACCTGTTGTACGGTAACGGCAGGGACTGCGGCACCTGTATTACGGTAACGGCGGGGTCTGCGCCACCTGTATTACGGTAACGGCAGGGTCTGTGCCACCTGTAGTACGGTAACAGTGAGGTCTGCGCCACCTGTATTACGGTAACGGCGGGGTCTGCGCCACCTGTATTATGGCAACGGCGGGGTATGCGCTACCTGTATTACGGTAACGGCGGGGTCCGCGCCACCTGTATTACGGTAACCACGGGGTCCGCGCCACCTGTTACGGTAACGGCGGGGTCCACGCCTCCTGTATTACGGCAACGGCGGGGTCTGCTCCACCTGTATTACGGAAACGGCAGGGTGCGCTCCACCTGTATTACGGTGATGGCGGGGTGTGCATCACCTGTATTAGGGTAACGTCGGGGTCTGCGCCAACTGTATTAGGGTAACACCGGGTTCTGCGCCACCTGCATTATGGTAACGGCGGGGTGTGCGCCACCCTCATTACAGTAATAGACATACCTCCCAACACGACCCTCTCCAGGAGGGACAGAATGCTCTTCTTATGCATTAACCTGTTCAACACAGGTGCCGGTAATCATAAATTAAAAGAAAAGTCCAGAAGCAGAGCATTGTGTCCCTCCTGGAGAGGGTCATGTTGGGACGTATGAATAGGACACCATACCTCCCAACTTGACCCTCTCCAGGAGGGACAGAATGCTCTGCTCCTGGACTTCCCTCTTAATGTATGATTGCCATCACCTGTGGTGAGACACCTTTCTTATCCATGAACCTGTTCAAAACAGGTGATGGCAATCACAAATTAGGAGAAAAGTCCAGGAGCAGAGCATTCTGTCCCTCCTGGAGAGGGTCATGTTGGGAGGATTGGGACACTAGAGTATCAGCCACCTGTACAGGGATAATGCAGCACCAGAGGCTGCCCCAGCTGCACTATAACAAGGCACTGTAGAACAGCAACCTGACACCAGAGCTGCTCAGCCTATAGAATAATAATAATAATAGAATTACCTGCTGCCAGACACAGCAATGGCTGCTATCTGCTCCTGCTCCCTTGTGGGAATGATAGAAGGCGGAACTCAGAGCAGGGGAAAATGGGATCTAGCATCAACCAGGGGAAAATACCCCCGCTCATGACGTCACTACACGGCCAAGGAATCTACTGCAGCAGCCGGACTGGTCTACAAGAAAATGGCCGCCGGCTTGCTGCACTGAGGACATGTATGGTAATAACAATTACAGAGTGCGGTGCTATGGGCGGGGTGTAGGAAGGCAGATGCCAGTCAGCAGGATGCAGCCTGTGCCAATCATTCCCTACTTCCGCTCTGTGCGTTCCACCTTACTTCCGGCCAGTGCGTTTCACCTTACTTCCGGTCACTGCATTCCATTCCACACACAGGAAGAGTGGTGCTTGCCACGAAGGGAACACAGCCTCCTCTCGGTAACTATATACTCTCTTCGTGATCAGGAAGTGACATAAGTAGAGGGCAGGAGCGAACTTCCGCCCTTACAACCCATAACTGTTTGCTCCCTGTTACTGGCAGCAGCAGGTAATGTCCTGTGTTATCGGCGCTGATCTCGTGTGCGGATTCTTATCTCAATCATACTGTGCATCAGGGGCAGGGGACCTGTGGTACAACATAGCCCAGCATGCCCTGCCGCAGTGTTCCGGCTCGCTGCCAATGATGCTCTCAAATTTAATGGATTTCTTTCCCCCATTAAATGTCGGGTTTGTGATGGCTGCCACCATCATATACTTGATCCCAATGGCTCATTATAACAATACAGCTGAGGACACCCTGGAGCAGTGCCGGCAGCAGGGCCCCACTACACCTGTGCACTCGGTAACCATCGATGGTCTAACCATCAGCCGGCGTTCCTGCGGCGGCCATCCCTAGCGTCAGAGCCGGCCATAGGCAAACTAGGCAATTGATATGCCTAGGGGCATCATCAGCTTCTGCTGATTAAAGTGATATGCAGCATGCCTATATTCTGTGTGTAGCATTTCATATGCAGATACAGCCACAGTCTCACACAGTATATAGGCATGCTGCATATCCGTTTAATCAGCAGAAGCTGCTTGTGCATCCTAGCCACATAGCAATGCAAATAAGATGCATTTTCATTAAAAAAAGGTGCCCGACGTTAGCATTGATGCAAGATTTGTGAGGGCACATCTGTATCCAGGCCCGGCGCTACCCGCTCAGCAAAGGGATGCAGTGCAGGTAGGCGCCGGACTGGAGAGGCGCTCTACCTGCTCTGCATCCCCGCTGCTGCCCCTGTCTCTTTCGCTGCTGCGTCTGTCGATGTGACAGGCCACGGCAGCTTGAAGCCGGAATCTGCAGGGCAGCCTTTACCCTGCAGCAGAACAAATCATCCACACTTCCTGACCGGAGCTTTCAGGCTTTGCGGTATTTCTCTGCCGGCAACCTCGCCGCTCCGACCTGCGGAAGCTGTGCAGCTGGAATGACTTTAAGGAGGAGCAGATCTGATTGGTGCGCGCTCGCGTCCGCTGCTCCTGTCCACCCAGCACCCGCGCCGCCCTCACCTATGCCGTTCTGATGGGAGACATGATTATCCGGACATCACCAGACCAGCTAAGCTGGACGCAGGCATAGGGCGTCGTGGGTGCCGGCTGTTTGCCGTGGATGAACCCCCTGTAGGCGGACTCCCCCTCCGAGATCCTGCCCGCCTCCAGCCTCCGGAACATCTTTCTGTCTCTGTGCCCGAGCTGCCGGCGCTGACATCAGCCTCCAGCAGCTGAAAGATAAGCTCCTGCCCAGCAGCTGCAGATCATCCTCAGCAACAGGGTGTACTGGCTGGACATGGCTGACTGCGACTGGCCCTAGGTCTGTATAAGGCTAAGCAGCGTTGCTGGGCACTAGCTAGAGGCTATGGGCAGTATTCCATTTTCTCTGACGTCCTAGTGGATGCTGGGGACTCCGTAAGGACCATGGGGAATAGACGGGCTCCGCAGGAGACTGGGCACACTATAAGAAAGATTTGGTACTAGCTGGTGTGCACTGGCTCCTCCCTCTATGCCCCTCCTCCAGACCTCAGTTAGATCTCTGTGCCCGGCCCGAGCTGGATGCACACTAGGGGCTCTCCTGAGCTTCCTAGAAAGAAAGTTTATTTTAGGTTTTTTATTTTACAGTGAGACCTGCTGGCAACAGGCTCACTGCAACGAGGGACTAAGGGGAGAAGAAGCGAACCTACCTGCTTGCAGCTAGCTTGGGCTTCTTAGGCTACTGGACACCATTAGCTCCAGAGGGATCGACCGCAGGACCCGTCCTTGGTGTTCGTTCCCGGAGCCGCGCCGCCGTCCCCCTTACAGAGCCAGAAGCATGAAGATGGTCCGGAAAATCGGCGGCAGAAGACTTCAGTCTTCACCAAGGTAGCGCACAGCACCGCAGCTGTGCGCCATTGCTCCTCATACACACTTCACACTCCGGTCACTGAGGGTGCAGGGCGCTGGGGGGGGGGCGCCCTGAGCAGCAATAAAAACACCTTGGCTGGCAAAATAACCACAATATATAGCCCCAGAGGCTATATATGTGGTAATTACCCCTGCCAGAATACAGAAAAAAAGCGGGAGAAAAGTCCGCCGAAAAAGGGGCGGAGCCATCTCTCTCAGCACACTGGCGCCATTTTTCCCTCACAGTTCCGCTGGAAGGAAGCTCCCTGACTCTCCCCTGCAGTCTACAACAGAAAGGGTAAAAAAGAGAGGGGGGCACTAAATGTAGGCGCAGTTTAATACAATAAGCAGCTATAAAGGGTCATAATTCAGTTAGTCCCTGCATTATTATAGCGCTCTGGTGTGTGCTGGCATACTCTCTCTCTGTCTCCCCAAAGGGCTTTTGTGGGGTCCTGTCTCCTTTAAGAGCATTCCCTGTGTGTGTGCGGCTGTGTCGACATGTTTGATGAGGAGACTTATGTGGAGGCGGAGCAGATGCCTATAAATGTGTTGTCACCCCCTGCGGGGCAGACACCTGAGTGGATGGACTTATGGAAGGAATTACGTGCAAGTGTCGACTCCTTACATAAAAAATTTGACGACATGCCAAATGCGGGACAGCCGGCTTCTCAGCTCGTGCCTGCCCAGACTATTCAAAGGCCATCATGGGCCCTGAAACGACCACTACCTCAGATGGCAGACACAGATGTCGACACGGATACTGATGCCAGTGTCGACGACGATGAGTCAAATTTAATGTCCACTAGGGCCATTTGTGGCATGATTGAGGCAATGAAAGAGGTATTACACCTTTCTGATATAAACCCAGGTACCTCAAAAAAGGGGTATTATGTTTGGGGAGAAAAAACTACCAATAGTTTTTCCCCCATCTGAGGAATTGAATGATGTGTGTGAAGAAGCGTGGGCTTTCCCCGATAAAAAATTGGTGATTTAAAAAAAAAAAAAAAATTACTAATGGCGTTCCCTTTCTCGCCAGAGGATAGGTCACGTTGGGAAACTCCCCCTAAGGTGGTGGATAAAGCGCTCACACGTTTGTCTAAAAAGGTGGCACTACCGTCTCTGGATACGGCCGCCCTAAAGGAACCTGCTGATAGAAAGCAGGAGGCTATCCTAAAGTCTATATATACACACACTGGTGTTATACTGAGACCAGCTATTGCTTCAGCCTGGATGTGCAGTGCTGCTGCTGCTTGGTCAGATTCCCTGTCGGAAAATATTGACACCCTAGACAGGGACACTATATTGCTAACCATAGAGCATATAAAAGACTCAGTCTTATACATGAGAGATGCACAGAGGGAGATCTGCCGGCTGGCATCTAGAATAAGTGCATTGTCCATTTCTGCTAGGAGAGGCTTATGGACTCGGCAGTGGACAGGCGATGCAGATTCTAAAAGGCACATGGAAGTTTTGCCTTATAAGGGTGAGGAGTTATTCGGGGACGGTCTCTCAGACCTTGTTTCCACAGCAACAGCTGGGAAGTCTGCATTTTTGCCCCATGTCCCCTCACAGCCTAAGAAAGCACCGTATTACCAAGTACAGTCCTTTCGACCCCAGAAAAACAGGCGGGGCAAAGGCGGGTCCTTTCTGTCTAGAGGCAGAGGAAGGGGGAAAAAGCTGCAACACACAGCAGGTTCCCAGGACCAAAAGTCCTCCCCCGCTTCTTCCAAATCCGCCGTATGACGGTGGGGCTCCACAGGCGGAGCCAGGTACGGTGGAGGGCCGCCTCAAGAATTTCAGCGATCAGTGGGCTCGCTCACGGGTGGATCCCTGGATCCTTCAAGTAGTATCTCAGGGGTACAAGCTGGAATTCGAGGCGCCTCCCCCCCGCCGTTTCCTCAAATCGGCCTTACCGACAACTCCCTCGGGCAGGGAGGCTGTGCTAGAGGCCATTCACAAGCTGTATTCCCAGCAGGTGATAGTCAAGGTACCCCTACTTCAACAAGGCCGGGGCTACTATTCCACACTGTTTGTGGTACCGAAACCGGACGGTTCGGTGAGACCCATTTTAAATTTGAAATCCTTGAACACTTACATAACAAAATTCAAGTTCAAGATGGAATCGCTCAGGGCGGTTATTGCAAGCCTGGACGAGGGGGATTACATGGTATCCCTGGACATCAAGGATGCTTACCTGCATGTCCCCATTTACCTTCCTCACCAGGAGTACCTCAGATTTGTGGTACAGGATTGCCATTACCAATTCCAGACACTACCGTTTGGACTGTCCACGGCACCGAGGGTGTTTACCAAAGTAATGGCAGAAATGATGATACTCCTTCGAAAAAAGGGAGTTTTAATTATCCCGTACTTGGACGATCTCCTTATAAAGGCGAGGTCCAGGGAGCAGTTACTGGTCGGAGTAGCACTATCTCGGGAAGTGCTACAACAGCAGGTCGGGATCGCATCTTCAGATGCATCAACTGATAACCCTGTCTTCAAGGACCAGGGTGTCTCTACTGTGGTGGCTGCAGAGTGCTCATCTTCTAGAGGGCCGCAGTTTCGGCATACAGGACTGGGTCCTGGTGACCACGGATGCCAGCCTTCGAGGCTGGGGAGCAGTCACACAGGGAAGAAACTTCCAAGGACTATGGTCAAGTCAGGAGACTTCCCTGCACATAAATATTCTGGAACTGAGGGCCATTTACAATGCCCTAAGTCAGGCAAAACCCCTGCTTCAAAACCAGCCGGTACTGATCCAGTCAGACAACATCACGGCAGTCGCCCATGTGAACCGACAGGGCGGCACAAGAAGCAGGATGGCGATGGCAGAAGCCACAAGGATTCTCCGATGGGCGGAAAATCACGTCTTAGCACTGTCAGCAGTGTTCATTCCGGGAGTGGACAACTGGGAAGCAGACTTCCTCAGCAGACACGAGCTACACCCGGGAGAGTGGGGACTTCATCCAGAAGTCTTCCTACTGTTGGTAAACCGTTGGGAAAGGCCACAGGTGGACATGATGGCGTCCCGCTTCAACAAAAAGCTAAAGAGATATTGCGCCAGGTCAAGGGACCCTCAGGCGATAGCTGTGGACGCTCTAGTGACACCGTGGGTGTACCAGTCGGTTTATGTGTTCCCTCCTCTGCCTCTCATACCAAAGGTACTGAGAATAATAAGAAGGCGAGCAGTAAGAACGATACTCGTGGTTCCGGATTGGCCAAGAAGGGCTTGGTACCCAGAACTTCAAGAAATGATATCAGAGGACCCATGGCCTCTACCGCTCAGACAGGATCTGCTACAACAGGGGCCCTGTCTGTTCCAAGACTTACCGCGGCTGCGTTTGACGGCATGGCGGTTGAATTCCGGATCCTAAAGGAAAAGGGCATTCCGGAGGAAGTCATTCCTACGCTGATAAAAGCCAGGAAAGAAGTAACCGCAAACCATTATCACCGTATTTGGCGAAAATATGTTGCGTGGTGTGAGGCCAGGAAGGCCCCTACAGAGGAATTTCAGCTGGGTCGTTTTCTGCACTTCCTACAGTCAGGAGTGACTATGGGCCTAAAGTTGGGTTCCATTAAGGTCCAGATTTCGGCTCTGTCGATTTTCTTCCAGAAAGAACTGGCTTCACTGCCTGAAGTTCAGACTTTTGTAAAGGGAGTGCTTCATATTCAGCCCCCTTTTGTGCCTCCTGTGGCACCTTGGGATCTCAATGTGGTGTTGAGTTTCCTAAAATCACATTGGTTTGAACCACTTAAAACCGTGGATCTGAAATATCTCACGTGGAAAGTGGTCATGTTATTGGCCTTGGCTTCGGCCAGGCGTGTGTCAGAATTGGCGGCTTTGTCATGTAAAAGCCCTTATCTGATTTTCCATATGAGGACTCGTCCCCAGTTTCTCCCTAAGGTGGTATCAGCTTTTCACTTGAACCAACCTATTGTGGTGCCTGCGGCTACAAGGGACTTGGAGGATTCCAAGTTACTGGACGTAGTCAGGGCCTTGAAACTTTGTTTCCAGGACGGCTGGAGTCAGGAAAACTGACTCTCCTTTTATCCTGTATGCACCCAACAAAATAGGTGCTCCTGCTTCTAAGCAGACTATTGCTCGCTGGATTTGTAGCACAATTCAGCTGGCGCATTCTGCGGCTGGATTGCCGCATCCTAAATCAGTGAAAGCCCATTCCACGAGGAAGGTGGGCTCATCTTGGGCGGCTGCCCGAGGGGTCTCGGCTTTACAACTTTGCCGAGCTGCAACTTGGTCAGGGGCAAACACGTTTGCTAAATTCTACAAATTTGATACCCTGGCTGAGGAGGACCTTGAGTTCTCTCATTCGGTGCTGCAGTCATCCGCACTCTCCCGCCCGTTTGGGAGCTTTGGTATAATCCCCATGGTCCTTACGGAGTCCCCAGCATCCACTAGGACGTCAGAGAAAATAAGAATTTACTCACCGGTAATTCTATTTCTCGTAGTCCGTAGTGGATGCTGGGCGCCCATCCCAAGTGCGGATTGTCTGCAATACTTGTATATAGTTACTGCCTAACTAAAGGGTTATTGTTGAGCCATCTGTTGTGAGGCTCAGTTATATTTCATACTGTTAACTGGGTTTAATATCACGAGTTATACGGTGTGATTGGTGTGGCTGGTATGAGTCTTACCCGGGATTCAAAATCCTTCCTTATTGTGTCAGCTCTTCCGGGCACAGTATCCTAACTGAGGTCTGGAGGAGGGGTATAGAGGGAGGAGCCAGTGCACACCAGGTAGTACCAAATCTTTCTTATAGTGTGCCCAGTCTCCTGCGGAGCCCGTCTATTCCCCATGGTCCTTACGGAGTCCCCAGCATCCACTACGGACTACGAGAAATAGAATTACCGGTGAGTAAATTCTTATTTTTAAAGTATTGGTGCCCCCTAGTTTTTTTTACCAACTGATGTGGGTATCAGAGGGATATCATTAAAGTGGCCAGGTAGTATGGTTATTGTGTGGGATAAAAATAATCTCATTATATTAATAGGTACAGTAAGAAGGGTAGGAGACTGGGGAAGGTTTACATTTGAAATGGGGGTACTATTGTGTGGCCACACCCCTTCCTTGTGAGACAACACCCCTTTTTTCGACACGCACTGTCCCTTTATAAAAATATGTGAGGGCGCAAATTTAGAATTTGCAGGGGGGCGCTGAACACCCTAGCACCGGCCCTGTCTGTATCCATGCAGAGGTCACAGTGTTAGTGGCAGTGTGAGTGCTGTGTGCATGTGAGTGGGTTGGTTGTGCAGTAGTGTTCAGAATATGTGTAAGGAGCATTATGTGTGTCATGTAAAAATGCATTAATAATGTGCAACCTATGTGTAAAGGGCCACTATGTGTGTCATTATGTGTATAAGGGCATTAATAATGCGCGGCATATGTGTAACAGGGTACTACTGTATGTGTGTCATTATGTGTATAGGGGCACTAATAATGTGCAGCAAATGTGTAGGGGGCACTATGTGTGTCATTATGTGTATAAGGGCATTCATAATGTGCGGCATATATGTAAGGGACATTAATTGTAAAAGGGCATTAACAAAGGTTGTCATAATGTGTAAGGTGCATTATGTTTATAAGGACATTAATGTGTCTCATATGTGTAAGTGGCATTACTGTGTGGAATTGTGTATAAATGCATTACTAATGTGTGGCATTATGTGTATAAGGTGCTCTACTATGTGGCGTTGCATATAGAAAGGGCACTACTGTGTCGTCTAATGTGAATAAAGAGCAATAAGGTGTGGTGTAATGTGAATAAGGAGCAATTCATTGTGATGTAATGTGAATAAGGGGCTTTACTGTGAGGAGTAACGTTTATAAGGTAAAGTGATACTACTGTGGGATGTAATATGAATTATGGACACTATTGCAAGATAAAATGTGAATAAAGTTGTAGTACTGTGTGGCGTAATTGAAATTGGGGTTACTATTGTGTGGCCATGCCCCTTCCCAGCAAGAAGATGCCCCTTTTTGGGCTGTGCGTCAAATGTGTGAACTGTTCCTATTTAAAATATAGGGGGTACAAGGACTGCTATGGGTGAGGGGTGATGGTGCTGGGAAAGAGGTGCAAGGTCAAAGACAGAACCAGTGGTGGTGCTAGGGGGCACCAGCCAAAATCTTGCCTAGGGCATCATATTGGTTAGGGCCGGCTCTGCCTAGCGTGTAAGCAGCATGTGGGAAGCTCCGGTGCCCATATGGAGGGGAAGTTTGATAGGAAGATGGAGAAGGTCTAACGGGGGGATAAGTGGCATCTGGGGGTTGTCTGATGGGCAGTGGGTGAGGGAAGGTCTCATAGTCTTGTACTTGGCATATAGAGATGTATGATGGGGCATAGCTAGTGATCTTGTGATAGCCGGGCAGCAGCAGATCCATCAGTCATATTAAAAAGCATTGTCACGCCAGGCCGTGTCATCACATAAGCAAGCAGTTTATTCACAGTTCAGACAGGGTTATCACGACAGTAACATTTAACTTATTTTTCTTCTCTCCAGCACAATATTCATATGGGTTACATCAGGTTACATCTCCTTTCATTTGCTTCACTGGCAATAACAGCATTTACAGTGATGTGGCAGCATTACAGTACAGTACATACCAGCGCAGTCTCTGGGAATCAGTAGTGCAGCTTCCGCAAACTGAGATTGATTTCAGTGTGCTCTCCCCCATTCGCTAGGGGCTCTATCTAAACGGGATCTCTCATGGACACGTTACTGGGGGCCTTCCGCCAAACGTGGTTCCTACCACTCACCCAGCTCGTCCTCTCCCGCAGACTCACACCTCCCATCCTGCTTCTGGGGTACCCCTGAAGGTGGGGATCCCCTTTGTTTCTTCCACTGATTGTTCATGCTGTAGCTGCTCTCACACTGCAAATCTGGATATCTCTTGCTCTTCCTAGCAGCACCTACATGCTGTTCCATAATGCCAGGGACTGTGGAGTTATAGATGCTTGTTCCACAGTCCCCAGACTGCGTTTCTCCTGGACACTAGCCTGTGCCCTCCATTTCAGTCCTCAGCTCACACTGAACTGTCCTGTGCTTTGTTCCTTTTGATAAAATCCTCCTGCACTTCCTGTCCTAACTCCCTAGATGTTGCAGGGTCTGCCAGAACTGGTTTTGGGGCCATAAAACTCCCCCACTCACTGATAAGAATTAAATGGCTTTTGGAACTTTCCAATATATCTTGTCTCCTAACATTCCAGTATGCCACAATCTTACTGGCATCAGGTGAAGTATAATGGGCATTTAAGGGTGCGGTCTGAGGCACATGTGGAGAAGTCTTACGGGCATGAATGTGAGATACATGGGAGTCATCCCTGTGTGTCAGGAGGATTAGTCAGATTCTCATCACAGGCAAGATTGTCCTTATACTCACCAGCAAGATCATTCAGCTGCTGACCGGAGAGGTGACTGCTGGGAATGGGGCATTATACAGTAACACCAGGGGATGTGACTGGAGAGGTGACTGCTGGGAATGGGACAATATACAGTAACACTGGAGAGGTGACTGCTGGGAATGGGACACTATACAGTAACACCGGGGGATGTGACCGGATAGGTGACTGCTGGGAATGGGACATTATACAGTAACACTGGAGAGGTGACTGCTGGGAATGGGACACTATACAGTAACACCGGGGGATGTGACTGGAGAAGTGATTGCTGGGAATGGGACATTATACAGTAACACCTGGGGATGTGACTGGAGAGGTGACTGCTGGGAATGGGACATTATACAGTAACACCGGGGGATGTGACCGGAGAGGTGACTGCTGGGAATGGGACATTATACAGTAACACCGGGGGATGTGACCGGAGAGGTGACTGCTGGGAATGGGACATTATACAATAACACCGGGGGATGTGACCGGATAGGTGACTGCTGGGAATGGGACATTATACAGTAACACTGGAGAGGTGACTGCTGGGAATGGGACACTATACAGTAACACCGGGGGATGTGACTGGAGAAGTGATTGCTGGGAATGGGACATTATACAGTAACACCTGGGGATGTGACCGGAGAGGTGACTGCTGGGAATGGGACATTATACAGTAACACCGGGGGATGTGACCGGAGAGGTGACTGCTGGGAATGGGACATTATACAGTAACACCGGGGGATGTGACCGGAGAGGTGACTGCTGGGAATGGGACATTATACAGTAACACTGGAGAGGTGACTGCTGGGAATGGGACATTATACAGTAACACCTGGGGATGTGACTGGAGAGGTGACTGCTGGGAATGGGACATTATACAGTAACACCGGGGGATGTGACCGGAGAGGTGACTGCTGGGAATGGGACATTATACAGTAACACCGGAGGATGTGACCGAAGAGGTGACTGCTGGGAATGGGGCATTATACAGTAACACCTGGGGATGTGACTGGAGAGGTGACTGCTGGGAATGGGACATTATACAGTAACACCGGGGGATGTGACTGGAGAGGTGACTGCTGGGAATGGGACATTATACAGTAACACCGGGGGGATGTGTCTGGAGAGGTGACTGCTGGGAATGGGACATTATACAGTAACACCGGGGGATGTGACAGTAGAGGTGACTGCTGGGAATGGGACATTATACAGTAACGCCGGGGGATGTGACAGTAGAGGTGACGGCTGGGACTGGGACATTATACAGTAACACCGGGGGATGTGTATGGAGAGGTGACTGCTGGCAGTGGGACATTATACAGTAACGCCAGCGGATGTGACCGGAGAGGTGACTGCTGGGAATGGGACATTATACAGTAACACCGGGGGATGTGACAGGAGAGGTGACTGCTGGGAATGGGACATTATACAGTAACACTGGAGAGGTGACTGCTGGGAATGGGACACTATACAGTAACACCACAGGATATGACTGGAGAGATGACTGCTGGGAATGGGATATTATACAGTAACACCGGGGGATGTGACCGGAGAGGTGACTGCTGGAAATGGGACATTATACAGTAACACCAGCGGATGTGACAGGAGAGGTGACTGCTGGGAATGGGACATTATACAGTAACACCAGGGGATGTGTATGGAGAGGTGACTGTTGGCAGTGGGACATTATACAGTAACGCCAGCGGATGTGACAGGAGAGGTGACTGCTGGGAATGGGACATTATACAGTAACACCGGGGGATGTGACTGGAGAGGTGACTGCTGGGAATGGGACATTATACAGTAACACCGGGGGATGTGACCGGAGAGGTGACTGCTGAGAATGGGACATTATACAGTAACACCGGGGGATGTGACCGGAGAGGTGACTGCTGGGAATGGGACATTATACAGTAACACTGGAGAGGTGACTGCTGGGAATGGGACATTATACAGTAACACCGGGGGATGTGACGGGAGAGGTGACTGCTGGGAATGGGACATTATACAGTAACACCACGGGAGATGACTGGAGAGATGACTGCTGGGAATGGGACATTATACAGTAACACCGGGGGATGTGACTGGAGAGATGACTGCTGGGAATGGGACATTATACAGTAACACCGGGGGATGTGACCGGAGAGGTGACTGCTGGGAATGGGACATTATACAGTAACACCGGGGGATGTGACCGGAGAGGTGACTGCTGGGAATGGGACATTATACAGTAACACCGGGAGATGTGACCGGAGAGGTGACTGCTGGGAATGGGACATTATACAGTAACACCAGGGGATGTGACAGGAGAGGTGACTGCTGTGAATGGGGCATTATACAGTAACACCGGGGGATGTGTCTGGAGAGGTGACTGCTGGGAATGGGACATTATACAGTAACACTGGGGGATGTGACCGGATAGGTGACTGCTGGGAATGGGACATTATACAGTAACACCGGGGGATGTGACCGGAGAGGTGACTGCTGGGAATGGGACATTATACAGTAACACCGGGGGATGTGACCGGAGAGGTGACTGCTGGAAATGGGACGTTATACAGTAACACCGGGGGGGGGGTGACTGGAGAGGTGACTGCTGGGAATGGGGCATTATACAGTAACACCAGGGGATGTGACTGCTGGGAATGGGACACTATACAGTAACACCGGGGGATGTGACTGGAGAGGTGATTGCTGGGAATGGGGCATTATACAGTAACACCGGGGGATGTGACTCGAGAGGTGACTGCTGGGAATGTGACATTATACAACAACACCGGGGATGTGACAGTAGAGGTGACTGCTGGGAATGGGACATTATACAGTAACACCGGGGGATGTGACAGTAGAGGTGACTGCTGGGAATGGGACATTATACAGTTTCACCGGGGGATATGACAGGAGAGGTGACTGCTGGGAATGGAACATTATACAGTAACATCGGGGGATGTGTATGGAGCGGTGACTGCTGAAAATGGGACATTATACAGTAACACCAGCGGATGTGACAGTAGAGGTGACTGCTGGGAATGGGACATTATACAGTTACACCAGCTGATGTGACAAGAGAGGTGACTGCTGGGAATGGGACATTATACAGTAACACCGGGGGATGTGACAGGAGAGGTGACTGCTGGGAATGGGACATTATACAGTAACACCGGGGGATGTGACAGGAGAGGTGACTGCTGGCAATGGGACATTATACAGTAACACCAGCGGATGTGACAGGAGAGGTGACTGCTGGGAATGGGACATTGTACAGTAACACCGGGGATGTGACAGGATAGGTGACTGTTGGGAATGGGGCATTATATAGTAACACCACGGGATGTGACTGGAGAAATGACTGCTGGGAATGGGACATTATACAGTAACACCGGGGGATGTGACAGGAGAGGTGACTGCTGGGAATGGGACACTATACAGTAACACCAGGGGATGTGACCGGAGAGGTGACTGCTGGGAATGGGGCATTATACAGTAACACCGGGGATGTGATTGCTGGGAATGGGACATTATACAGTAACACCGGTGGCTGTGACCGGAGAGGTGACTACTGGGAAAGGGACATTATACAGTTACACCAGCGGATGTGACAGGAGAGGTGACTGCTGGGAATGGGACATTATACAGTAACACCATGGGATGTGACTGGAGAGATGACTGCTGGGAATAATACATTATACAGTAACACCGGGGAATGTGACCGGAGAGGTGACTGCTGGAAATGGGACACTATACAGTAACATCGGGGGATGTGACCGGAGAGGTGACTTCTGGGAATGAGGCATTATACAGTAACACCAGGGGATGTGACTCGAGAGGCGACTGCCGGGAATGGGACATTATAAAGTAACACCGGGGGAATGTGAGCGGAGAGGTGACTGCTGGCAATGGGACATTGGGGGTAATTCCAAGTTGATCGCAGCAGGAAATTTTTTAGCAGTTGGGCAAAACCGTGTGCACTGCAGAGGAGGCAGATATAACATGTGCAGAGAGAGTTAGATTTGGGTGGGTTATTTTATTTTTGTGCAGGGTAAATACTGGCTGCTTTATTTTTACACTGCAATTTAGATTGCAGATTGAACACACCCCACCCAAATCTAACTCTCTCTGCACATGTTATATCTGCCCCCCGTGCAGTGCACATGGTTTTGCCCAACTGCTAAAAATTTTCCTGCTGCGATCAACTTGGAATTACCCCCCTTATACAGTAACACCGGGGGATGTGACCGGAGAGGTGACTGCTGGGAATGGGACATTATACAGTAACACCGGGGGATGTGACCGGAGAGGTGATGGCTGGGAATGGGACATTATACAGTAACACAGGGGGATGTGACAGGAGAGGTGACTGCTGGGAATGGGACATTATACAGTAACACCAGCGGATGTGACAGGAGAGGTGACTGCTGGGAATGGGACACTATACTGTAACACCGGGGGATGTGACCGGAGAGGTGACTGCTGGGAATGGGGCATTATACAGTAACACCACGGGATGTGACTTGAGAGGTGACTGCTGGGAATGGGGCATTATACAGTAACACCACGGGATGTGACTTGAGAGGTGACTGCTGGGAATGGGACATTATACAGTAACACCGGGGGATGTGACTGGAGAGGTGACTGCTGGGAATGGGGCATTATACAGTAACACCGGGGGATGTGACTGGAGAGGTGACTGCTGGGAATGGGGTATTATACAGTAACACCGGGGGATGTGACTGGAGAGGTGACTGCTGGGAATGGGGCATTATACAGTAACACCGGGGGATGTGACTGCTGGGAATGGGGCATTATACAGTAACACCGGGGGATGTGACCGGAGAGGTGACTACTGGGAATGGGACATTATACAGTAACACCGGGGGATGTGACCGGAGAGGTGACTGCTGGGAATGTGACATTATACAGAAACACCGGGGGATGTGACTGGAATGGTGACTGCTGGGAATGGGGCATTATACAGTAACACCAGGGGACGTGTCCGGGTGGTGACTGCCGGGAATGTGACATCATACAGTAACACCAGGGGACGTGTCCGGGTGGTGACTGGAGAGGTGACTGCTGGGAATGGGACATTATACAGTAACACCAGCGGATGTGACAGGAGAGGTGACTGCTGGGAATGGGACACTATACTGTAACACCGGGGGATGTGACCGGAGAGGTGACTGCTGGGAATGGGGCATTATACAGTAACACCACGGGATGTGACTTGAGAGGTGACTGCTGGGAATGGGGCATTATACAGTAACACCACGGGATGTGACTTGAGAGGTGACTGCTGGGAATGGGACATTATACAGTAACACCGGGGGATGTGACTGGAGAGGTGACTGCTGGGAATGGGGCATTATACAGTAACACCGGGGGATGTGACTGGAGAGGTGACTGCTGGGAATGGGGTATTGTACAGTAACACCGGGGGATGTGACTGGAGAGGTGACTGCTGGGAATGGGGCATTATACAGTAACACCGGGGGATGTGACTGGAGAGGTGACTGCTGGGAATGGGGCATTATACAGTAACACCGGGGGATGTGACTGGAGAGGTGACTGCTGGGAATGGGGCATTATACAGTAACACCGGGGGATGTGACTGGAGAGGTGACTGCTGGGAATGGGGCATTATACAGTAACACCGGGGGATGTGACTGGAGAGGTGACTGCTGGGAATGGGGCATTACACAGTAACACCGGGGGATGTGACTGCTGGGAATGGGGCATTATACAGTAACACCGGGGGATGTGACCGGAGAGGTGACTACTGGGAATGGGACATTATACAGTAACACCGGGGGATGTGACCGGAGAGGTGACTGCTGGGAATGGGATATTATACTGTAACATCAGCAGATGTGACAGGAGAGGTGACTGCTGGGAATGGGACATTATAAAGTAACACCGGGGGATGTGATCGGAGAGGTGACTGCTGGGAATGTGACATTATACAGTAACACCGGGGGATGTGACTGGAGTGGTGACTGCTGGGAATGGGGCATTATACAGTAACACCAGGGGACGTGTCCGGGTGGTGACTGCCGGGAATGTGACATTATACAGTAACACCAGGGGACGTGTCCGGGTGGTGACTGGAGAGGTGACTGCTGGGAATGGGACATTATACAGTAACACCGGGGGATGTCTCTGGGTGATGACTGTGTCATTGGGTGTGTCAGGTGTCAGGATGTCACTGTCTATGTCTCCATGCAGGAGGGGGGAGTATATAGAAGAACAGAAGGGTCTGTACAAGGACGTGATGATGGAGAATCACCGGCCCCTCACATCACTGGGTAAGAGGAGACTGTCATGTATTCAACAGGGGAGAGCAGGTATGGGGGACCCCTATAAACACACATCACCTGATAATCACATATACTGTATACAATGTACTCAGTCACTGTGTGTCTCCTACAGATGGGCCCAGTAACAGATATACCCCAGAGAGATGTCCCCGTCCTCTGTATTCCCAGGATTGTACAGGGGAGAGTCACAGGATCCCACAGGAGGGTCAGGTAGGTAGGATTTAGGGTCTCTCCAATATACCAAAGTGACCATCACTATATGATCTGTAGAGGACCTGTGCGTCTTATACACTGATATTATACTGTTTCACCTCAGTTTAATCTGTATGCAAATGTCATTATAGTGTTCTTTTTTTTTTTTTTTAGGTAGAATTTCTGTCTGATATTAAAATAGAAGATATAGAGGGAGAAGAAGAGACGTATGTGACTGATATAAAAGCAGATGATATAGAGGGAGAAGAAGAGACGTATGTGACTGATATAAAGGCAGAAGATACAGAGGGAGAAGAAGAGACGTATGTGATTGATATAAAGGCAGAAGATATAGAGGGAGAAGAAGAGAAATATGAGACTGATATAAAGGCAGAAGATATAGAGGGAGAAGAAGAGACGTATGTGATTGATATAAAGGCAGAAGATATAGAGGGAGAAGAAGAGACGTATGTGACTGATATAAAGGCAGAAGATATAGAGGGAGAAGAAGAGACGTATGTGACTGATATAAAGGCAGAAGATATAGAGGGAGAAGAAGAGACGTATGTGACTGATATGAAGGCAGAAGATATAGAGGGAGAAGAAGAGACGTATGTGACTGATATAAAGGCAGAAGATATATAGAGAGAAGAAGAGACGTATGTGAGGGGTTATCAGCAGTGTAAGGAGGAGGAAATCCCTACAGATATCAGCACAGGTGAGTAATAAACACTTATTACAGAAAAGAGTCACATATTCTTCTTGCTCAGTCACTACAGCAATCTCTTATACTACACCCTCATCTGTCAGTACAAACTAATGAGTAATATGTATTTCTCCTTCGTCCTAGAGGATGCTGGGGACTCCAAAGGGACCATGGGGTATAGACGGGATCCGCAGGAGACATGGGCACTTTAAGACTTTAAATTGGTGTGACCTGGCTCCACCCTCTATGCCCCTCCTCCAGACCTCAGTTAGATTCTGTGCCCAGAGAGACTGGACACACACTAGGGGAGCTCTACAGAGTTTCTCTAGAAAAGACTTTCTGTTAGGTTTATAGTTTTCAGGGAGACCTGCTGGCAACAGGCTCTCTGCTTCATGGGACTGAGGGGAGAGAAGCAGACCTACTTCTGTGAGTTAAAGGCTCTGCTTCTTAGGCTACTGGACACCATTAGCTCCAGAGGGTCTGATCACTTGGTATAGCCTAGCTGCTCGTTCCCGGAGCTGCGCCGTCATCCCCCTCACAGAGCCAGAAGAAAAAAGCCGGGTGAGTAACCGAAGCAAAGAAGACTTCAGTGAAGGCGGCAGAAGACATCAGTCTCGGAGGTACCGCGCAGCAGTCACGCTGCGCGCCATTGCTCCCGCTCACAAACGACACTACACGGGTGCAGGGGGCAGCAATAAAACCTCTTTTAAGATCTGGCACAGAGGTATACAGGATACAGACCCCCGCCAGTATAAAAATAAGCGGGACACAAGCACGCCATTTAGGGGGCGGGGCTTCGTCCTTCCAGCTCTTAGCGTCATTTTTCCTCTTCACAGCAAGCTGCAGAGACGCTGGTCCTGGCCCTTCACTTCTGTCACAAGTAACAGGGTGCAAAAACAGGAGGGGGGGGCACGAAAATTTGGTGTTGATTACTTGGTATAAAGGCGCTTACAGGTCTGGGGCATTATTTAATTCCTTCAGACCGGGTGAGGCGCTGGGTGTGAGCTGGCAAACTCCCTCTCTGTCTCTCTGAAGGGCCTTACTGTGGGTCTGTTCCTTATAGCCCAGTGTGATGGTGGGTGTCGGTACGCATGTGTCGACATGTCTGAGGCTGAATGCTCTTCCCAGGAGGAGGCTGGTGTGGGGGCAGAACAGAATGTGGGAGTGACTCTGTCGGCACCGCCGACTGCTGATTGGGTAGATATGTGGAGTGTCTTAAATGCAAGTGTGGCTTCGTTGCATAAGAGATTAGACAGAACCAAGCATGGAGACAATCCATGGAAGATGTTTTGTCACAAACTCAGACCCCCTCAGGGTCACAGAAACGTACGTTTACCCAGATAGCTGACACGGGTTCGGACTCCAGTGTCTACTATAGTGATGCCAAATTGAATCCTAAACTGGTTAAGAGCATTCAGTACATGATTGTGGCAATTAAGGACGTGTTACATATCACTGAAGACCCTGCTGTTCCTGATACTAGGGTCTGTATGTATAAAGGAAAGAAACCTGAGGTAACGTTTCCTCCCTCTCATGACCTGAACACTCTTTTTGAAAAGGCTTGGGATACTCCTGACAAGAAGTTGCTGATTCCCAAGGGAATTTCTATGGCATATCCGTTTCCCTCTGAGGATAGGGTAAAGTGGGAGTCGACGCCCACGGTGGACAAAGCTCTAGCACGGTTGTCCAAGAAGGTGGCGCTTCCGTCCCCTGACATGGCAGCCCTAAAGGATCCTGCGGATCGTAAGCAGGAAACTACCTTGAAATTTGTTTATGTCACTACAGGTACGCTGCTCAGACCTGCCGTGGCAGCGGCATGGGTGAGTAGCACTATTGAAAAGTGGGCCGATAACTTGTCATCTGAAATGGACACCCTGGATAGAGATAGCGTGCTTTTGATGCTGGGTCATATCAGGGACGCTGCAGCCTATCTAACGGAGGCTGTGAGAGATATTGGCCTCTTGGGATCAAGGGCCAATGCCATGGCAATCTCGGGTAGGAGAGCGTTGTGGACTCATCAATGGAATGGTGGTGCTGACTCTAAGAAGGCTATGGAGGATCTGCCCTACAAAGGTGGCGTTTTGTTTGGCGAAGGCCTCGCGGAACTGGTATCTAGAGCTACCGCGGGTAAGTCATCTTTCTCTGGCTGGGTCCACAGGATTATCCACAGGATAACATTGGGATATTGTCGAGCGACAGCGAAAATGGCACCAACACGGTCACGAGCTTTCTGGCCTCCCAGGATGCATTGGGGCCTCCACTATATAGTCCCGCCCACTGACTGAGTCAGATCAGTTTTTTGCTTGATGCGGCAGGAAGCCGCATGGTCACAGGGCTGCTGTGAAAGCAGCCTCAAGTTTTCATTACTTTATTTTTATTGACTTACTATAATGTTTTTTAGAGCGACTTCTCTTAACAGCGTCTTAAACGCATATTAGAAAGAGTCGCTCCAACAACTCCCCACCGGGTCGCAACAATGCTTACCTCCGCGGTACAGTGCTGTCTCGACGGGCGTCTGTGTCGGATGTTCTAGCAGGTCTAGCAGACGTAACCAGGCTGTGGCCGGAGCATGGGGAGACGGTGAGTCTATGGACTTCCTCTTACTAGAGGGGTCAGGACACAGCTACACTGATTTGGTGGAGACTACAAACAGTGTGTTGATGCGCCGAACATCTCGAGTGTGACAGCGCTACGCTCCGGGGATCATAGGCGCCAGGACTAGGTAGAGGCCGCGATCCTGGGAGTTTGTCAACAGGGGGATTCAGACGCTCTCTTGGCCGCCCCTCCTCCGAGTTCATGGCCAGTTCCCGCGTGTCTCTCGTTTCATGAACTGAATGACCTCACTTCCGTCTCAGACGCTACCACGAGGGTACTCGGTCGCAGCTTAGACGCTGCGGTTGTGTACACTGGATATAAACCCGCCCAGACCGAGTCGCAGGCCTTTAGCGTCTGCATACACGTGGAAGTCGCTCAGCGTCCGTGTCCGTTGGTGAGCGTCCGTGTCCGTTATCAGTTACCAAGAGCAGCAGTGTACACCAGTAGCGTCTGAATCCACTCAGCGTCTTACGAGCGTATTTGCTTGGATATGGAAGTGTGGTGAGTCTCCCTGTATCCCGCTCTCTGGAGGCAGGGTATACAGTACTAAAAATTCCTTCTACTTTTTAGTATACATTGTTAATTTTTAGTACCTATTGCATATGAGACCTGTATATTACTGTGTTTTCTGCATGTTATGTTGAAAATAGAACCAGTTAAAACAGAAGTACAATTTTCCTACTTATGTATAAGTTATTATGGAGGTTGTATTCTCATATGACAATGTCTAATGCTTTAACATGTGACTGACTGCTAGTATGTGTGCTGACTTTTCTGTGTAATGTCAGCCCTGTTCTGACCCTCAAATCAGGTGCACTGTGGTCAGATTGATCTCACCTCTATATACTGACATATAGGGTGTTTTTCAGTCACAAAGTGTGTAGTCGATAACAGGTTGATACCATGTCTATGAGCGGCAAAAGTGATGAGGAGAATTTACCAAGCACTCCTATAACCCTACATGCTTATCTTGTAAGGCAGGGGTAATTGATTTGAATCAATTGGTCACTTATGAGGGTTTGTGTGCAAACTGTTTCGCTTTTCAGCGAAGTAAAAAACAGGAGTTAGTTCAACCTCCAGTAGAGCCACCATGGAATATGTTCGCAAAGACTCTGTCTTCAATAGCGGACAGGTTAGCTTCGGTAGCGCCACCTCAAGGGTTAGGTTACACTATGAACCCATACATGCAGCTCCCTTCCTATGGTTTGGTTCCAGTAGCCTCTACAAGCAACCAAGGGGCAGGTAAGACTAAGACAGATACGTCTGTATGGCAGACAACACAAGATGATACATCGGATGATGATGCGGAAACAATAGATTCAACTCCGTATGATGATCAGTCGCAGAGCTTTAGTTCAGAAGATGTAGCTGAACTTATTAATGCAGTGAAGGCTGTGCTTTCTCTGGAAGAACCAGCCAAGACAGCGTTAAAAGCAAAAGCACCTGTATTCAAACGAACAAAGTCAGTGAAAGCTGAATTTTCAGCGTCAGATGAGTTTATGGAAATGATGGATGAGTCTTGGGCAGCGCCCAGTAAAAAGTATAAGATTCCTAAGAGATGGGATTCTTATTATCCATTTCCTGCTGGGGATTGTTCGAAGAGAGAAGTTCCTCCAAAAGTAGATGCACATGTTCTGCGACTCGTGCACAAATATGCTTTACCACTGTCATCTACCTCTTTGAATGATATCACAGACAGAAGGGTAGAGAGCCTATTGAAAAATATTTTTTCTCTTGTAGGAGCAATGGTAAGACCTGCTATGGCTTCGGCCTGGGTAGCAAAGGCAATGGGCGAATGGATAAAGGAACTAGAGAATGACATCCCCTCTCCTACTAGGGAGCAAGAGGATCGTTTTTGCCGTTTAAGACAATCTGCCCAGTATTTAGAAGAAGCAGCAATTGATGTAGGCACTGTTGCTTCTAAAGCTTCAGCCTTGGCAGTAGTCGCTCGCAGAGCAGTTTGGCTACGGACCTGGAAGGCAGATGCGGAATCCAAGAAGGAATTGGAAGCATTGCCTTTTGTGGGTAATATATTATTTGGAAAACCTTAATCGGATATCCTAGAATCAGAGGCTGAATCGAAAAAGGTCAGATTTCCGGCTGCTTATAACCCTAAGTCCAAGGGTTTAAAATTTCGCTCTTTTCGTTGGCAGAGTAAAGCGAAAGCTAAAGAGGAGCCTAAGCAACCCCAGTTTAAATCCAGGGGTATGAAGCAGTGGGCTAGCAAGAAGCCAGCTTCCAAACCTGAACAGAAACCCTCAGCCTGAAGAGACGGGCCTCCGCCTGGAGGATTCCAGGGTTGGGGGCCGACTCCTGCAATTTGCACACATATGGAAACAGTCAACAACAGATGCCTGGGTGCAGAAGGTAGTATCTCAGGGGTATGGGTTCCCATTCAGGAGGCAGCCTCCTCAAAGATTTTTTTGCACCAGCCCGTCTCGTATAGAGTCGAAGGCCAATGCCCTGCAAGAAGCAGTCCAAAAATTACTGCAGTCAGGTGTGATTGTCCCAGTACCTCCATCACAAAAAGGACAGGGGTATTACTCCAATCTATTTCTAATCCAGAAACCAAATGGGTCATATCGACCAATTCTAAATCTAAAAATGTTGAACAACTACATATGGATCCCGAAGTTCCACATGGAGACGTTACGCTCCATAATGTTGGCTATGGAACTGGGAGACTACATGGTATCTCTGGATGTACGGGATGCTTACCTACATGTGCCTATAGCACAGTGTTACCTCAGGTTTGCCATCCTCCAGGAACATTTCCAGTTCCTAGCTCTGCCTTTCGGGCTAGCTACAGCACCCAGGGTGTTTACCAAGATCATGGTGGTTATGGCAGCTTGTCTGCGCAAACAAGGGATAAGAATATTCCCATACCTAGACGACCTGTTAATCTTAGCACAGTCGCAAGATTTACTGTTGAGCCATCTCCAACAGACGATAGTTTGTTTACAGAGACACGGGTGGCTCATAAATTGGGAGAAGTCGTCCCTGAATCCGTCACAGCGGATGGTTCATTTGGGGACCATATTGGATTCAGACCTACAGAAAGTTCTCTTACCAGAGAAGAAGATAGTCAAGGTGCAGGTCATGGCTCAGGAAGCGTTGCAAGCCCAGACAATGTCAGTCCATGCAGCAATGCGACTGTTGGGTCTGATGGTATCAACGTTCGACATGGTGGAATATGCGCAATTCCACTCCAGACCGTTGCAGCATCTCATTTTGACCAAATGGAACGGAAATCATCAAACGATAAAGAAACAGATGATAAAGATTCCAGTAAATGTAAAAAGGTCTCTAGCGTGGTGGCTACAGACAGACCATTTAAACAAGGGGAGACCCTTTCGGATAAAAGAGTGGCAAGTCCTGACGACATGCCAGCCTGCAAGGCTGGGGGGCGGTACTCGGAAGCCTATGGTTCCAAGGAAAATGGACCGCAAGGGAAAGTCGCCTGCTGATAAATCTGTTAGAAATAAGAGCCATTTACTTGGCTCTGGTTCAGGCAAAGGACAATCTACAAGGAAGACCAGTCCAGATCCGCTCAGACAATGCAACGGCAGTAGCATACCTCAATCATCAAGGAGGAACTCACAGCAAGAGTCTGATGGAGGAAGTAACCCCCATTCTAAAATGGGCAGAACTCCATCTCCCGGCATTGTCGGCAGTATTTGTCCCGGGTGTACTAAATTGGGAAGCGGATTTTCTCAGTCGGCACACCATTCAGGAAACCGAATGGGCACTACACCCAGAAGTGTTTGAGACACTGGTGAACAGATGGGGTCTACCGGAGATAGACCTTATGGCGTCTCGTCTAAACAACAAAGTTCCGAGGTACGGATCAAGAACAAGGGACCCAGGAGCGGTCCTGGTAGACGCACTGTCAGTAGAATGGAGGTTTCAGCTGGCATATCTGTTCCCTCCAATATCTCTGTTACCCACAGTAGTGAGAAAGATAAAGCAGGCAAAAGGAGCAATCATTCTAATAGCTCCAGCTTGGCCAAGAAGGCATTGGTACACAGATCTGTTGAGAATTTCCATGGAAGCACCGATACTGCTCCCTTAACGTTCAGATCTGTTAATGCAGGGTCCTTGTTGTCACAGTCATCTGGACCGTCTATCTTTGACGGCGTGGCTGCTGAAACCTCTATCTTAGAGGCTAAAGGATTTTCCAAACAAGTAATCCAAACCATGCTTAGAGCAAGAAAGCCTTCTTCGACTCGTGTGTATCATAGAATATGGCAAGCCTATATTCATTGGTGTACTGGAAAAAATTACAATCCGAGATCTTTTAAAGTAGCTAGGATTTGGGATTTCCTGCAGGCAGGATTGGATAAAGGGTTGAAAGTTGCTTCCTTGAGGGTGCAAGTCTCAGCGTTGACAGTATGGTTCCAGCAGAAGATTGCTGACCTACAGGATATACGTACGTTTTTCCAAGGAGTAGTACATATTCAACCTCCAATTGTTCCTCCTGCAGCTCCCTGGGATTTGAATTTGGTTCTTAAATTTCTCCAGGGTCCTCTGTTTGAACCACTTGAGAGAACAGATCTTAAGTGGTTAACGGTTAAAGTTCTTTTTTTACTGGCAATGGCGTCAGCCAGAAGGGTGTCAGATTTAGGAGCATTATCTTGTAAGTCTCCTTTCCTAAGGTTTTTTTCCAGACAGAGCAGTTCTCAGAACGAGATCTAGTTATCTTCCAAAGGTGGTATCAAAGTTTCACCTGAATGAAGAGATTGTAGTCCCAGCCTTTCAGGTATCGGGACTATCTGTGGGACAAGCGTCGCTGGACGTGGTCCGGGCTTTAAAAATCTACATAGATCTTACTAGTGCCATCAGGAAAACAGATTCCCTCTTCATCCTCTACGGATTCCATAGAAAAGGATGGCCTGCTAGTAAACAGACGCTGGCGAGATGGCTCCGAATGGTAATATCTGAAGCTTATTCTCATGCAGATCTCCCTATTCCGGCTAATGTCTCTGCACACTCTACACGTAAGGTAAGTCCTTCTTGGGCAGCACAACAGGGTGCTTCAGCAGAACAGATATGTAGGGCAGCCACATGGTCTTCCATAAACACATTCATCAGACATTATGCCTTGGATACTTTTGCCTCTCATGACGCAGACTTCGGGCGAAAGGTCCTCCTGTGCAATCAGGAGAGTCCCCACCACTAAAATGGCTTTGGGAATCCCAATGTTATCCTGTGGATAATCCTGTGGACCCAGCCAGAGAAATGAACGTTATGGTAAGAACTTACCGTTGATAACGTGATTTCTTTTATGTCCACAGGTATCCACAGGGATCCCACCCTGACGCATCTGATTTGAGGATCTAGACAATCACTAAATCTCTTCCTTCTTGTATGGAAGGGTGTGCATGTGTGTTCTTATCGCCTGTACAGGTCTCTACCTAATGTTCCTGCCTAAAATCGCTGTGGAAAGAACTGATCTGACTGAGTCAGTGGGCGGGACTATATAGTGGAGGCCCCAATGCATCCTGGGAGGCCAGAAAGCTTGTGACCGTGCTGGTGCCATTTTCGCTGTCGCTCGACAATATCCCAATGTTATCCTGAGGATACCTGTGGACATAAGAGAAATCACGTTATCAACGGTAAGTTCTTACCATAACGTTCATTTTCTACCTTTTGTCCCTCCACAGCAAAAGAAAACGCCTCAGTATCAGATGCAGTCCTTTCGGTCTAATAAATTGTGGCCCAAGGATACAAACTAGACATGCCACCCAACCGATTTTTCAAATCGGCCTTGCCAGCTTCTCTTCCGGAAAGAGAAGTAGTGTGCGCTGCAATACAAAAGCTGTGTCAACAGCATGTCATTGTCACGGTACCCCCGTCACAACGGGGAGAAGGGTTTTATTCAAGCCTGTTCGTGGTCCCGAAGCCAGATGGCTCGGTCAGACCGATTCTGAACTTAAAATCCCTCAATCTATATTTGAAAAGATTCAAATTCAAGATGGAATCTCTCCGAGCAGTGATCTCCAGTCTGGAAGGGGGGGATTTTATGGTGTCAGTCGACATAAAGGATGCTTACCTACATGTCCCCATATATCCTCCACATCAGGCTTACCTGAGTTTTGCTGTACAGGACTGTCATTGCCAATTTCAGACGTTGCCGTTTGGTCTTTCCACGGCCCCGAGGATTTTCACCAAAGTAAGGGCGGAAATTATGGTGCTCCTGCGCAAGCAGGGTGTTACAATTATCCCGAACTTGGACGATCTCCTGATAAAGGCGAGATCTCTGGAGCAGTTATTAAAAAACGTTACGCTCTCACTGTCAGTTCTGCAACAACATGGTTGGCTCCTAAAATTGCCAAAGTCACAGTTGATTCCGGCAACACGGCTGTCGTTCTTGGGCATGATTTTGGACACGGAACTGCAGAGAATTTTTTTCCCGATGGAAAAAGCTCTGGAAATACAGAACATGGTCAAGGGGATTCTGAAACCGGCAAGAGTGTCGATTCATCAATGCACTCGAGTGCTGGGGAAGATGGTGGTGGCCTACGAGGCCATCCCGTTTGGCAGTTTCCATACCAGGGTTTTTCAGTGGGACCTGTTGGACAACTGGTCCGGGTCTCACCTACACATGCACCGGAAGATAAGCCTATCTCCCAGGGCCAGGATTTCTCTCCGGTGGTGTCTCCAAAGTTCTCACCTTCTAGGGGGACGCAGGTTCGGGATCCAAGATTGGATCCTAGTAACCACGGATGCAAGTCTCCGAGGTTGGGGAGCAGTCACACAGGGACAAAATTTCCAGGGAAAATGGTCAAGCCAGGAAGCTTGTCTGCACATAAACATTCTGGAATTAAGGGCCTTCTACAGGAGCAGAGCCACGATGGCAGAGGCCACAAAAGTTCTTCGCTGGGCAGAAAAACAGGCAAGCGCTCTGTCGGCGGTCTTCATTCCAGGCGTGGACAACTGGGAAGCAGACTTCCTCAGCAGGCATGATCTCCATCCAGGAGAGTGGAGTCTTCGTCAAGAGGTCTTTGCAGAAGTGACAAGTCGTTGGGGAATTCCTCAAATAGACATGATGGCATCTCGCCTCAACAAGAAACTTCAGACATATTGTTCCAGGTTGAGGGACCGTCAATCAGTAGCAGTGGACGCCCTAGTGACACCGTGGGTGTATCTGTCGGTCTATGTGTTCCCTCCACTTCCACTCATCCCAAAGGTGATGCGGATCATAAGAAGAACAAGGGTTCAGGCGATACTCGTTGTTCCAGATTGGCCACGGAGGGCCTGGTATCCGAATCTTCAGGAATTATTCATAGAAGATCCCTGGCCTCTTCCTCTAAGAGAGGATCTCTTACAACAAGGGCCGTGCGTGTTCCAAGACTTACCGCGGTTGCGTTTGACGGCGTGGCGGTTGAATGCAAAATCCTAGCTCGAAAGGGTATTCCCCGTGAGGTCACCCCACTCTACTGAAAGCTAGAAAGGAGGTAACGGCGAAGCATTACCACCGTATTTGTAGAAAATATGAGTCTTGGTGTGAATCCAACAAGGCTCCTACGGAAGAATTTCAGCTGGGTCAGTTTCTCCATTTTTTACAAGCAGGTGTGGATGCGGGCCTGAAGTTAGGCTCCATTAAAGTGCAGATTTCGGCCTTATCAATATTATTTCAAAGAGAATTGGCCTCGCTTCCAGAAGTACAGAGTTTTGTGAAAGGCGTGCTGCACATCCAACCTCCATTTGTGCCCCCAGTGGCACCATGGGACCTTAACGTGGTGTTACAGTTCCTTATGTCACATTGGTTTGAACCTTTACAAACGGTTGTGTTGAAATTTCTCATTTGGAAAGTGGTCATACTATTGGCCTTGGCGTCCGCAAGGCGGGTGTTGGAATTGGCGGCTTTGTCTCATAAAAGCCCCTATTTGATTTTCCACAAGGATAGAGCGGAGTTGAGAATTTGTCAACAATTTCTGCCAAAGGTGGTTTCTTCGTTTCACATGAACCAACCTACTGTGGTACCTGTGGCTACTGAAGCCTTGGCTGATTCAAAGTCTCTCGATGTGGTCATAGCTTTGAAAATTTATGTAGCCAGGATGGCTTGTGTTAGGAAAACGGAAGTTCTGTTTGTCCTGTATGCTTCCAACAAGATTGGGGCTCCTGCTTCTAAGCAGACTATTGCACGCTGGATCTGTAATGCAATTCAGCATGCTCATTTTACGGCTGGATTGCCGTTACCGAAATCAGTAAAGGCCCATTCTACAAGGAAGGTGGGCTCATCTTGGGCGGCTGCCCGGGGAGTCTCGGCGCTACAACTTTGCCGAGCAGCTACTTGGTCGGATTCAAACACTTTTGCAAAAATCTACAAGTTTGATACCCTGGCTGATGAGGACCTCTTGTTTGCTCAATCGGTGCTGCAGAGTCATCCGCACTCTCCCGCCTGGTCTGGAGCTTTGGTATAAACCCCATGGTCCTTTTGGTGTCCCCAGCATCCTCTAGGACGAAGGAGAAAATAGGATTTTAATACCTACCGGTAAATCCTTTTCTCTTAGTCCGTAGAGGATGCTGGGCGCCCGTCTCAGTGCGGACTCTATCTGCAGTACTTGTCCATAGTTATTGCTTTTGTTACACAAAGGTTGTGTTTTTGGTTTCGATCAGCCTGTTGCTGATTCTTTGGTTCATGCTGTTAGCTGGTTTTAGTTAAATGCCATGTTGTATGGTGTGTTGTGGTGTGAGCTGGTATGTATCTCACCCTTGGTTAAAAAAATAAGATTTTACTTAGCGATAAATCTATTTCTCATAGTCCGTAGTGGATGCTGGGGACTTCGTCAGGACCATGGGGAATAGCGGCTCCGCAGGAGACAGGGCACAAAAGCAAGCTTTTAGGATCACATGGTGTGTACTGGCTCCTCCCCCTATGACCCTCCTCCAAGCCTCAGTTAGGTACTGTGCCCGGACGAGCGTACACAATAAGGAAGGATCTTGAATCCCGGGTAAGACTCATACCAGCCACACCAATCACACCGTACAACTTGTGATTTTAACCCAGTTAACAGTATGATAACAATGAAGTAGCCTCTAAAAAAGATGGCTCACAACAATAATAACCCGATTTTTTTGTAACAATAACTATGTACAAGTAATGCAGACAATCCGCACTTGGGATGGGCGCCCAGCATCCACTACGGACTATGAGAAATAGATTTATCGGTAAGTAAAATCTTATTTTCTCTAACGTCCTAGTGGATGCTGGGGACTCCGTCAGGACCATGGGGATTATACCAAAGCTCCCAAACGGGCGGGAGAGTGCGGATGACTCTGCAGCACCGAATGAGAGAACTCCAGGTCCTCCTCAGCCAGGGTATCAAATTTGTAGAATTTAGCAAACGTGTTTGCCCCTGACCAAGTAGCTGCTCGGCAAAGTTGTAAAGCCGAGACCCCTCGGGCAGCCGCCCAAGATGAGCCCACCTTCCTTGTGGAATGGGCATTTACAGATTTTGGCTGTGGCAGGCCTGCCACAGAATGTGTAAGCTGAATTGTACTACAAATCCAACGAGCAATAGTCTGCTTAGAAGCAGGAGCACCCAGCTTTTTGGGTGCCTACAATATAAACAGCAAGTCAGACTTTCTGACTCCAGCCGTCCTGGAATTATATATATATATATATTTTCAGGGCCCTGACAACGTCTAGCAACTTGGAGTCCTCCAAGTCCCTAGTAGCCGCAGGCACCACAATAGGTTGTTTCAGGTGAAACGCTGACACCACCTTAGGAAGAAACTGGGGACGAGTCCGCAGTTCCGCCCTGTCCGAGTGGAAAATCAAATATGGGCTTTTGTAAGACAAAGCTGCCAATTTTGACAATCGCCTGGCCGAGGCCAGGGCCAACAGCATGGTCACTTTCCATGTGAGATATTTCAAATCCACAGATTTGAGTGGTTCAAACCAATATGATTTGAGGAATCCCAACACTACGTTGAGATCCCACGGTGCCACTGGAGGCACACAAGGGCTGTATATGCAATACTCCCTTGACAAACGTCTGGACTTCAGGAACTGAAGCCAATTCTTTCTGGAAGAAAATCTATAGGGCCGAAACTTGAACCTTAATGGACCCCAATTTGAGGCTCATAGACACTCCTGTTTGCAGGAAGTGCAGAAATCGACCTAGTTGAAATTTTTTCGTGGGGCCTTCCTGGCCTCACCCACGCAACATATTTTTACCACATGTGGTGATAACGTTGTGCGGTCACCTCCTTCCTGGCTTTGACCAGGGTAGGTATGACCTCTTCCGGAATGCCTTTTCCCTTAGGATCCGGCGTTCAAACCGCCATGCCGTCAAACGCAGTCGCGGTAAGTCTTGGAACAGACAAGGTCCCTGCTGGAGCAGGTCCTTTCTTAAAGGCCGATGCCACGGTTCCTCTTGGAACAGACATGGTACTTGCTGAAAGCAAATCCCTTCTTAGCTCCCGAGGCCATTAGTCCTCTGTGAGCATCTCTTGAAGTTCCGGTTACCAAGTCCCTCTTGGCCAATCCGGAGCCACGAGTATAGTTCTTACTCCTCTATGTCTTATAATTCTCAATACCTTGGTTATGAGAAGCAGAGAAGGGAACACATACACCGACTGTTACACCCACGGTGTTACCAGGACGTCCACAGCTATCGCCTGAAGGTCTCGTGACCTGGCGCAATACCTGTCCCATTTTTTTGTTCGGGCGGGACGCCATCATGTCCACCTTTGGTCTTTCCCAACGGTTCACAATCATGCGGAAAACTTCCCGATGAAGTTCCCACTCTCCCGGGTGGAGGTCGTGCCTGCTGAGGAAGTCTGCTTCCCAGTCGTCCACTCCCGGAATGAACACTGCTGACAGTGCTATCACATGATTTTCCGCCTAGCGAAAAAACCTTGCAGTTTTGCCACTGCCCTCCTGCTTCTTGTGCCGCCCTTTCTGTTTACGTGGGCGACTGCCGTGATGTTATCCCACTGGATCAATACCGGCTGACCTTGAAGCAGAGGTCTTGCTAAGCTTAGAGCATTATAAATTTGCTCTTAGCTCCAGTATATTTATGTGGAGAGAATTCTCCAGACTTGATCACACTCCTTGTGTGACTGCTCCCCAGCCTCTCAGGCTGGCCTCCGTGGTCACGAGCATCCAATCCTGAATGCCGAATCTGCGGCCCTCTAGAAGATGAGCACTCTGTAATCACCACAGGAGAGACACCCTTGTCCTTGGATATAGGGTTATCCGCTGATGCATCTGAAGATGCGATCCGGACCATTTGTCCAGCAGATCCCACTGAAGAGTTCTTGCGTGAAATCTGCCGAATGGAAGCGCTTCGTAATAAGCCACCATTTTTACCAGGACTCTTGTGCAATGATGCACTGACACTTTTCCTGGTTTTAGGAGGATCCCGATTAGCTCGGATAACTCCCTGGCTTTCTCCTCTGGGAGAAAACCCTTTTTCTGGACTGTGTCCAGAATCATCCCTAGGACCAGCAGACGTGTCGTCGGAACAACTGCGGTTTTGGAATATTTAGAATCCACCCGTGCTGTCGTAGAACTACTTGAGATAGTGCTACTCCGACCTCCAACTGTTCTCTGGACCTTGTTCTTATCAGGAGGTCGTCCATTTTCTTTGAAGACGAATCCTCCTTTCGGTCATTACCTTGGTAAGGACCCGGGGTGCCTTGGACAATCCAACGGCATCGTCTTGAAACTGATAGTGACAGTTCTGTACCACGAACCTGAGGTACCCTTGGTGAGAAAAGGCAAATTTTGGGACATGGAGGTAAGCATCCCTGATGTCCCGGGACACCATATAGTCCCCTTGTTCTTTGCTATCACTGCTCTGAGTGACTCCATCTGGATTTGAACCCTTGTAAGTGTTCAAATTTTTCAGATTTAGAATAGGTCTCACCTAGCCTTCAGTACCACCATATAGTGTGGAGTAATACCCCTTTCCTTGTTGTCGGAGGGGTAAATTTATTATCACCTGCTGGGAATACAGCTTGTGAATTGTTTTCAATACTGCCTCCCTGTCGGAGGGAGACATTGGTACAGCAGACTACAGGAACCTGCGAGGGGGGAAACCTCTCGACATTCCAATCTGTACCCCTTGGATACTACTTGTAGGATCCAGGGGTCCTGTACGGTCCCAGCGTCATGCTGAGAACTTGGTAGAAGCGGTGGAGGGCTTCTGTTCCTGGGAATGGGCTGCCTGCTGCAGTCTTCTTCCCTTTCCTCTATCCCTGGGCAGATATGACTCTTATAGGGACGAAAGGACTGAGGCTGAAAAGACGGTGTCTTTTTCTGCAGAGATGTGACTTAGGGTAAAAAACGGTGGATTTTTCAGCAGTTGCCCTGGCCACCAGGTCCCATGCACCGACCCCAAATAACTCCTCCCCTTTATACGGCAATACATCTTTGTGCCGTTTGGAATCTGCATCACCTGACCACTGTCGTGTCCATAAACATCTTCTTGCAGATATGGACATCGCATTTACTCTTGATGCCAGAGTGCAAATATCCCTCTGCGCATCTCGCATATATAGAAATGCATCCTTTAAATGCTCTATAGTCAATAAAATACTGTCCCTGTCAAAGGTATCAATATTTTTAGTCAGGGAATCCGACCAAGCCACCTCAGCTCTGCACATCCAGGCTGAGGCGATCGCTGGTCGCAGTATAACACCAGCATGTGTGTGTATACTTTTTAGGATATTTTTCAGCCTCCTATCAGCTGGCTCCTTAAGTACGGCCCTATCCGTAGATGGTACCGCCACTTGTTCTGATAAGCGTGTGAGCGCCTTATCCACCCTGAGGGGTGTTTCCCACCGCGCCTTAACTTCTGGCGGGGAAAGGGTATACCGCCAATAATTTTCTATCGGGGGAAACCCACGCATCATCACACACTTCATTTAATTTATCTGATTCAGGAAAAACTACAGGTAGTTTTTTCACCTCACACATAATACCCTTTTTTGTGGTACTTGGAGTATCAGAAATATGTAACACCTCCTTCATTGCCCTTAACGTGTGGCCCTAAAAAGAAAATACGTTTGTTTCTTCACCGTCGACACTGAAATCAGTGTCCGTGTCTGGGTCTGTGTCGACCGACTGAGGTAAATGGGCATTTTACAGCCCCTGACGGTGTTTGAGACGCCTGGACAGATACTAATTTGTTCGCCGGCCCTCTCATGTCGTCAACCGGCTTGCAGCGTGTTGACATTGTCACGTAATTTCCATAAATAAGCCATCCATTCCGGTGTCGACTCCCTAGAGAGTGACATCACCATTACAGGCAATTTGCTCCGCCTCCTCACCAATATTTTCCTCATACATGTCGACACACACGTACCGACATACAGCACACACATAGGGAATGCTCTGATAGAGGACAGGACCCACTAGCCCTTTGGGGAGACAGAGGGAGAGTTTGCCAGCACACACCAAAACGCTATAATTATCCAGGGACAACCTTTATATAAGTGTTCCTCCCTTATAGCATTTTAATATATATACATATCGCCAAATCAGTGCCCCCCCTCTCTGTTTTAACCCTGTTTCTGTAGTGCAGTGCAGGGGAGAGCATGGGAGCCTTCCCACCAGCCTTTCTGTGAGGGAAAATGGCGCTGTGTGCTGAGGAGAATAGGCCCCGCCCCCTTTTCGGCGGGCTTCTTCTCCGGAGTTTTAGATATCTGGCAGGGGTTAAATACATCCATATAGCCTCAAGGGCTATATGTGATGTATTTTTCGCCATACAGGTATTATACATTGCTGCCCAGGGCGCCCCCCCCCAGCGCCCTGCACCCTCCGTGACCGCTGTGTGAAGTGTGCTGACAACAATGGCGCACAGCTGCAGTGCTGTGCGCTACCTGATGAAGACTGAGAGTCTTCTGCCGCCTGGTTCCGGACCTCTTCATCTTCAGCGTCTGCAAGGGGGGTCGGCGGCGCGGCTCCGGGACGAACCCCAGGGCGAGCCCTGTGTTCCGACTCCCTCTGGAGCTATGTCCAGTAGCCTAAGAATCCAATCCATCCTGCACGCAGGTGAGTTGAAAATCTCTCCCCTAAGTCCCTCGATGCAGTGAGCCTGTTGCCAGCAGGACTCACTGAAAATAAAGAACCTAAAAACTTTTTCTAAGTAACTCTTTAAGAGAGCCACCTAGATTGCACCCTTCTCGGCCGGGCACAAAAACCTAACTGAGGCTTGGAGGAGGGTCATAGGGGGAGGAGCCAGTACACACCATGTGATCCTAAAAGCTTGCTTTTGTGCCCTGTCTCCTGCGGAGCCGCTATTCCCCATGGTCCTGACGGAGTCCCCAGCATCCACTAGGACGTTAGAGAAAAATCCTTTTCCTCGAAATGTCCGTCTCCCTGGGCACAGTTCCTATAACTGAGGTCTGGAGGAGGGGCATAGAGGGAGAAGCCAGTTCACATCCATTTAAAGTCTTAAAGTGCCCATGTCTCCTGCGGATCCCGTCTATACCCCATGGTCCTTTTGGAGTCCCCAGCATCCTCTACGGACTAAGAGAAAAGGATTTACCGGTAGGTATTAAAATCCTATTTTTTCCCAGTGTGGAGTCAGGAGCCATCAGCCCCTATTATACTTCTGCTCCCCCCCTCACCTCATGTAACTGTGTGTTACCAGCCCAGAGATCTGACCAGTCTCCTCCCCACACTCTCTGGTGTATCTCTTACATCAGGAGCCATCAGCCCCTATTATACTCCTGCTCTCCCCCTCACATCATGTCACTGTGTGTTACCAGCCCAGACATCTGACCAGTCTCCTCCCCACACTCTCTGGTGTATCTCATACATCAGGAGCTATCAGCCCCTATTATATTCCTGCTCTCCCCCTCACATCATGTCACTGTGTGTTACCAGCCCAGAGATCTGACCAGTCTCCTCCCCACACTCTCTGGTGTATCTCATACATCAGGAGCCATCAGCCCCTAAGATAGTCCTGCTCTCCCCCTCACATCATGTCACTGTGTGTTTCCAGCCCAGAGATCTGACCAGTCTCCTCCCCACACTCTCTGGTGTATATCATACATCAGGAGCCATCAGCCCCTATTATACTCCTGCTCTCCCCCTCACATCATGTCACTGTGTGTTACCAGCCCAGACATCTGACCAGTCTCCTCCCCACACTCTCTGGTGTATCTCATACATCAGGAGCTATCAGCCCCTATTATACTCCTGCTCTCCCCCTCACATCATGTCACTGTGTGTTACCAGCCCAGAGATCTGACCAGTCTCCTCCCCACACTCTCTGGTGTATATCATACATCAGGAGCCATCAGCCCCTAAGATACTCCTGCTCTCCCCCTCACATCATGTCACTGTGTGTTACCAGCCCAGAGATCTGACCAGTCTCCTCCCCACACTCTCTGGTGTATATCATACATCAGGAGCCATCAGCCCCTATTATACTCCTGCTCTCCCCCTCGCATCCTGTCACTGTGTGTTACCAGCCCAGAGATCTGACCAGTCTCCTCCCCACACTCTCTGGTGTATCTCATACATCAGGAGCCATCAGTCCCTATTATACTCCTGCTCTCCCCCCTCACATCATGTCACTGTGTGTTACCAGCCCAGAGATCTGACCAGTCTCCTCCCCACACTCTCTGGTGTATCTCATACATCAGGAGCCATCAGCCCCTATTATACTCCTGCTCTCCCCCTCACATCATGTCACTGTGTGTTACCAGCCCAGATATCTGACCAGTCTCCTCCCCACACTCTCTGGTGTATCTCATACATCAGGAGCCATCAGCCCCTATTATACTCCTGCTAAAGCCCCCCCCCACATCATGTCACTGTGTGTTACCAGCCCAGAGACCTGACCAGTCTCCTCCCCGCACTCTCTGGTATATCTCATACATCAGGAGCGATCAGTCCCTATTATACTCCTGTTCTCCCCTTACGTCATGTCACTGTGTGTTACCAGCCCAGAGATCTGACCAGTCTCTTCTCCACACTCTCTGGTGTATCTCATACATCAGGAGCCATCAGTCCCTATTATACTCCTGCTCTCCCCTCACATCATGTCACTGTGTGTTACCAGCCCAGAGATCTGACCAGTCTCCTCCCCACACTCTCTGATGTATCTCATACATCAGGAGCCATCAGCCCCTATTATACTCCTGCTCTCCCCTTACAACATGTCACTGTGTGCTACCAGCCCAGAGATCTGACCAGTCTCCTCCCCACACTCTCTGGTGTATCTCATACATCAGGAGCCATCTGCTTCTATTATACTCCTACTTTCCTCCACCTCACATCATGTCACTGTGCATCACCAGCAGCAATACTGTGTGCTAGCAGTACCTCTGGCTATGGTATTACATGCCTTGAGAGTGTCACTACTAGCACACGCCAGTCTGTATATATAAAAACCACTTATTTCTGGCATGGTGCAGCTGGGGCACAGGCTCGGGGTTCAATGCTTAGGAAATATCTGCCACAGCCCGTCCCGTATCCACATGCTCCTGTAACATCCGGCCTCAGGGAATTGTCTAATGAACGGCTCCTGTTACTGAGTTGGCAGCATCTGAGTCTTGCTACCGTCACCTTAGGTATATACAGGTTGAGTATCCCTTATCCAAAATGCTTGGGACCAGAGGTATTTTGGATATGGGATTTTTCCGTATTTTGGAATAATTGCATACCATAATGAGATATCATGGTGATGGGACCTAAATCTAAGCACACAATTCATTTATGTTTCATATACACCTTATACACACAGCCTAAAGGTCATTTAATACAATATTTTTAATAACTTTGTGTATTAAACAAAGTTTGTGTACATTGAGACATCAAAAAACAAAGGTTTCTCTATCTCACTCTCACTCAAAAAAGTCAGTATTTCGGAATATTCCGTATTTCGGAATATTTGGATATGGGATACTCAACCTGTAATACATTTTTCTCATACGTCCTAGAGGATGCTGGGGTCCACTTCAGTACTATGGGGTATAGACGGTTCCGCAGGAGCCATGGGCACTTTAAGACTATTCAAGGGTGTGAACTGGCTCCTCCCTCTATGCCCCTCCTCCAGACCTCAGTTTAGAAAATGTGCCCAGGCAGACTGGATGCACTCCAGGGGAGCTCTACTGAGTTTCTCTGAAAGACTTTGTTAGGTTTTTTATTTTCAGGGAGAACTGCTGGCAACAGTCTCCCTGCTTCGTGGGACTGAGGGGGCAGAAGTAGGAACCAACTTCCTGAATAGTTTCATGGCTCTGCTTCTGGCTGACAGTACACCATTAGCTCCTGAAGGGTACTGAACGCTAGCTGCGGCTATGTGCTCACTCCCACAGCGCGCCGTCAACCCCCTTGCAGAGCCAGAAGTCAGAAGACAGGTGAGTGTATAAGAAGAAGGATCTTTCATCGTGACGGCTAAAAGGTACCGCGCAGCGGGCAGGAACGCTGCGCGCCATGCTACCCAGTAACACAGGCACAGCAGGGCGCGAGGGGGCGCCCTGGGCAGCATGTAACCTACTCAAAACTGGCAGATAAGGGGACATAAGATGCTGAGGCACAGTCCTACCCCTGCCAGTATAAAAATTAGTATTAAAAAATCTGAGAGGAAACGCGCCATTACATAGTATCTAAGGTTGAAAAAAGACAATTGTCCATCGGGTTCAACCTATTTGTGGTCTCCTATGCACGATTATTTTGTATCAAATTTTGACTGAAGTTGCTGACTGCCGTTCCGATTAACCCCTCTTTTTTATAATAACCATAGTGCGTGACTATGCCCCGTAACCCTGGATATCCTTATCCATTAGGAATTTATCTAACCCATTCTTAAAGGTGTTGACTGAGTTGGCCATGACAACTCCCTCAGGCAGGGAATTCCAAACACGTATCGTCCTTACCGTAAAAAAGCCTTTACGCCGTATTGTGTGGAATCTCCTCTCCTCTAACCTGAGCGAATGTCCACGAGTTCTCTGTGTTGATCTAACCAAAAACAGGTCCTGCGCAAGATCTGTATATTGTCCCCTTATATATTTGTAAATGTTGATCATGTCCCCTCTTAATCTCCTCTTTTCCAGTGTAAACATACCTAGTCTTGCAAGCCTTTCCTTGTATTCCAGCGTCTCCATACCCTTAATTAGTTTGGTCGCCCGCCTTTGAACCTTTTCTAGCTCCAGGATATCCTTTTTGTAGTAAGGTGCCCAGAATTGTACACAGTATTCAAGGTGTGGCCTCACAAGTGATTTATATAACGGGAGTATAATACTCTCGTCCCTAGCATCAATTCCTGTTTTATGCATGCTAATATCTTATTAGCCTTCTTTGCTGCAGTCCTACTTTGGGTACTACTGTTTAGTTTGCTATCTATGAGGACACCTAAGTCCTTTTCCAGTACAGAATCCCCTAATTTTACCCCATTTAGCAGGTAGGTGTTATTTTTGTTCTTGTTACCACAGTGCATTACCTTACACTTGTCTATATTGAAGCGCATTCTCCATTTCGCTGCCCAAGCTTCTAATTTAACTAAGTCATTCTGAAGCGACTCAGCATCCCCCTCCGCATTTATAACTTTACATAATTTAGTATCATCTGCAAAAATTGAAACCATGCTCTCTAGACCTTCTGTTAGGTCGTTAATGAAAATATTGAACAATAGCGGTCCTAATACTGAGCCTTGCGGCACACCACTTAGCACTTCAGTCCAAGTTGAAAAAGATCCATTAACCACAACGCGCTGCTCCCTATTATCTAACCAGTTTTTGACCCAAGTGCATATTGTGCTTCCTAGCCCTGATTCTTGTAGTTTGTAGATAAGTCTCATGTGTGGTACAGTATCGAACGCTTTGGCAAAATCTAAAAAGATTACATCCACCTCTTTACCCTGATCTAGGTTTGCGCTTACTGTTTCATAAAAGCCAAGTAAGTTGGTTTGACAGGATCTGTCCTTCATAAACCCATGTTGATTCCTTTTAATGACCTTATTGACTTCAAGGAACTTCTGAATACTATCTCTTAGAATACCTTCCAATACTTTCCCCACTATAGATGTAAGACTAACTGGTCTATAATTACCTGGTTCAGCTTTACTTCCCTTTTTGAATATAGGCACTACTTCCGCTATACGCCAGTCTTTGGGAACCATACCTGATATTACTGAATCCTTAAAGATCAAAAATAGCGGTTTTGCAAGTTCAGAATTAAGCTCCATTAGAACCCTTGGGTGAATACCATCGGGACCTGGTGACTTATTAATCTTTAAATGTTTTAATCGGTCACAGACTACTTCCTCGCTTAAATAAGTACCTATCAGTGGGATATTCTCATTATTGAGATTATATGTTAGTCCCTGAATTGGGTCCTCTCTAGTAAATACTGTTGAAAAAAACTAATTTAGTGTGTCCGCTATGTCATTATCATTTTTGCTTAAGACTCCCAACTTGTCTTTTAAAGGGCCTATACTCTCCTTCTTTAATCTCTTGCTATTAATGTATTTAAATAATTTTTTGGGATTCGCTTTGCTTTCTTTTGCTACTAGTTTTTCAGTTTCTACTTTAGACGCTCTTATTTCCTTTTTGCTAATTTTGTTACATTCCTTATAGTGCTGAAATGACTCTGCTTCCCCGTCAGATTTGTATTTTTTAACTGCTCGCCTTTTCTTGCCCATAAGTTCCTTAATCTTTTTGTTAAGCCACATCGGTTTATGATTTTTATTCCTTTTTTTGCTGCTCGTAGGAATAAATTTGAGTGTATTTTTAGCTAGCAGGAATTTTAGTACCTCCCATTTCTCCGTAGTATTTTTTCCTAAAAACCAACCTTCCCATTCAATATCCCTGAAAAATTCCCTCATCTTATCAAAATTTGCTTTGCTAAAGTTTAGAGTCTTAGTTGATCCAGTATAGGGCTGTTTATGGAAACTGATATTGAATGTGACCATATTGAGCTCGCTGTTTCCTATGGGCTACTATAATACCTGATACCAAATCCCCATTGTTTGTTAATACCAGGTCTAAGATTGCATTGTACCTAGTTGGTTCCTCAATTAGTTGAACTAAGTAGTTATCATTAAGTGTGTTTAAAAACATATTGCCCCTAGCAGTATCACATGAATCGTTTTTCCAGTTTATCTCTGGATAGTTAAAATCTCCCATCACTACTATGTCTCCTACTCCTGCTGCTCTTTCAATTTGCTTTAGTAACAATTCCTCATCAGATGCGTTGATACCAGGCGGCCTATAGCATACACCCAATACTAACTTTTTTTATTCCTTTTTCCCCGCATGCAATTTCTACCCATAATGTCTCGACAGTGTCTACAGTCCCCTCCTGAATATCTTCCCGTATATCAGGTTTTAAAAACGGCTTTACGTAAAGACACACCCCTCCACCCTTTTTATTTAGTCTGTCTCTCCTAAACAGTGTATAGCCCTCTAGATTGACTGTCCAATCATGAGATTCGTCCCACCAAGTTTCAGTAATGCCTATAATATCATACTGTTTGCTTGCTGCAAGTATTTCTAGTTCACCCTTTTTACCAGTAATGCTTCTGGCGTTTACATACATACAACTAAGATAAGTATTTTCCCTTGCGTTAGGGACATCTTTCACCTTATGTAGCAATGATGACCTGTAATCGTCATTGGTTAGTGCTTTGGTAAAATCTCTTTTAGTACCCATGTTAGTAACCTTACCGCCTGCTCTTACCCTCCCCCCAACTTCTCCCCCATTTCGTTTACTACCGCCATCCCCACTATTCTCACTGCATGACCCGTAGTTTCTAGCTAAACCCTCCCCCCAGGCTCCTAGTTTAAAATCTCCTCCTCCTAGTTTAAAATCTCCTACGGGGGCGGGGCTTCCTCCTTAGGCAGCCAGCACACTGCTCAGCGCCATTTTCTCTCCTAGCAAGCTGCAGAGTAGAACACTGGTCCTCCTCCACTTCTGAACCAAGTATCAGGGTGCAAAACAAGGGGGGGCACAGTGTAATTTGGTGCTATATTGTGAATTTATCAATTTAAAAGTGCTATAGGTCTGTGGGCATTTTGTGTTTCACAGGATTTTTATAACTGGCGCTGGGTTGTGAACTGGCAAATCCTATCTGTGTCCTTCTGACAGATTTTACTGTGGGTCTGTCCCCTATAAGTCCCGGAGTGTCTGTGGTGTGGTTGTGCACGTGTGTGACATGTCTGAGGCAGGGAGCTCTTCCCCTGAGGGAGCCATTTTAGGGACACAGTGTTGTAATGTGGTGGCGCTACCGGCACACCGCGAGACTGAATGGGTGAAAGAATTACGTGATAGTGTGAATCATATCAGTAAGAGATTGGATAAGTCTTGAGTCTCATGCAGAAAACTGGAGAAAATCAGTGGAAGATGTGATTTTTCATAGTTCTGCCTTTTCATCCACAGGAGACAACTCTGGGTCACATAAGACACCATTTGCACAAATAGTACAAACTGATACCGACACGAACTCTGATTCCTGTGTCGACACTAGTGATTCCAGGGGAATAGATCCTAAATTGGCAAAAAGCATTCAATACATGATTGTTGCTATAAAGGAGATCTTGGAAGTTACGGAAGCCCCTCCTTTACCTCAGGAGAAGGCTTATTTTTTTATAAGGAAAATAAATTAAATGTAACTTTCCCTCCTTCTCACGAACTAAATACTCTCTTTGAGGGAGTTTGGGCAAACCCTGAAAAGAAGTTTCAGATTCCCAAAAGAATTCAGGTTGCTTATCCTTTCCCGGCAGAGGACAGGAAAAGATGGGAGTCACCCTCCGTTTTAGACAGTGCTCTGTCACGATTAACTAAAAAGGTGATTCTTCCTGAACCTGGGATGGCTTCACTAAAGGAACCAGCAGACCGCAAGTTAGAGACTACGTTAAAATCTATTTATGTGGCCAATGGTACGCTACTCAGGCCCACCATTGCCTGTGCGTGGGTGAGTAGTGCTATCGAGAAATGGTCGGACAATTTGTCATCTGAAATTGACACAATAGATAGAGAAGAGATACTCCTAACATTAGGTCATATCAAAGACGCTGCTGCATACATACTAGAAGCCATGAAAGATATTGGGCTCTTGGGTTCAAAAGCCGCTACCATGGCAGTCTCAGCTCGAAGGGCGTTGTGGGTTCGCCAGTGGAATGCTGACGCAGATTCCAAAAGAAATATGGAGGCTCTCCAGTATAAAGGTGAGGCCTTGTTTGGAGATGGGCTGGATGCTTTAGTCTCTGCGGCTACCGCAGGTAAGTCGACATTCTTGCCTTATGCTACTGCGCCGGCGAAAAAGTCACATCAATCTCAGATGCAGTCCTTTCGGCCCAACAGATACAAAAAGGGTAAAGGTTCCCCTTTCTTTGCAGGTAGAGGGAGGGGAAGAGGAAACAAGTCTGCACCATCTCCAGTATCAGAAATCAACCCCTGCTTCTGCCAAATCTGCAGCATGACGCTGGGGCTCCCTTGCGGAAGTCCGCTCGGGTGGGAGCACGTCTGAAACTTTTCAGTCAGCTCTGGGTTCAATCGGGCCTGGACCCATGGGTCTTGCAAATAGGGTCCCATGGATACAAACTGGAGTTTCAAGACGTCTCCCCATGCCGATTTTTCAAATCGACCTTGCCAGCTTCTCTTCCGGACAGAGAAGTAGTATCAGCTGCAATTCAAAAATTATGTCAGGATCAAGTCATTGTACTGGTACCCTTGTCACAACAGGAAGAAAGGGTTTTATTCAAGCCTCTTCGTGGTTTCGAAGCTGGACGGCTCGGTCAGGCCGATTTTAAACCTAAAATCTCGGAATCTTTATTTAAAAAGATTCAAATTCAAGATGGAATCCTTGAGAGCGGTGATTTCCAGCTTGGAAGAAAAGGAATTTCTGGTGTCAGTGGACATCAAGGATACTTACTTGCATGTCCCCATTTACCCGCCACAACAAGCATACCTGAGGTTTGCAGTTCAGGATTGCCACTACCAATTCCAGACATTACCGTTCGGGCTCTCCACGGCTCCGAGAATATCCACCAAGGTGATGGCGGAGATGATGGTTCTCCTTCGCAAACAAGGAGTCAACATAATTCCATACCTGGACGATCTCCTCATAAAAGCGAGATCCAGGGACAAGCTAATCCAGAACATAGAGTTATCCGTGACGGTACTTCAACAGCTTGGTTGGATCATCAACTTGCCAAAATCTCAGTTAGAACCGACAATGAGGTTATCATTTTTGGGAATGATACTGGACACCGAGGTACAGAGAGTATTTCTACCGCTGGAAAAGGCTCAGGAGATCCAGAGCATGGTCAAACAACTTTTGAGACCAAGAACAGTATCAATTCATCAGTGCATTCGCCTGTTGGGGAAAATGGTAGCGGCTTACGAGGCGCTACAATATGGCCGATTCCATGCCAGGGTCTTCCAGTGGGACCTACTGGACAAGTGGTCCAGGTCGCATTCCTCCACTTGCATCAAAAGATAATCTTGTCAGCAAAAGCCAGAATTTCGCTCCTAATACCAAAAGTTCTCAAGATCATCAGAAGAACAAGGGTTCAAGCAATTCTCATTGCTCCAGATTGGCCAAGGAGAGCTTGGTATCCAGCTCTTCAAGAGTTATTACTGGAAGATCCTCGGCCTCTTCCTCTTCGCAAGGACCTGCTTCAACAGGGGCCGTTAGTTTATCAGGACTTACCACGGCTGCGTTTGACGGCATGGCTGTTGAACGCTAGATCCTAGCCTGTAAGAGTATTCCCAGTAAAGTAATTCCCACACTTATTCTGGCCAGGAAAGGGGTAACGTCCAAACATTACCATCGGATTTGGAGAAAATATATATCTTGGTGTGACTCCAAGAAGTCTCCTGCGGTGGAGTTTCAATTAGGACGACTTCTATTTCTACAGGCGGGTGTGGATGCTGGACTGAGATTAGGATCTATCAAGGTTCAAATTTCGGCCTTGTCAGTTTTCTTTCAGAAACAATTGGCTTCTCTTCCTGAGGTCCAGACCTTCGTGAAAGGGGTTCTGCGCATCCAACCTCCCTTTTTGCCTCCTGCGGCGCCATGGGATCTTAATGTAGTGTTGCAGTTCCTTAAATCGGACTGGTTTGAGCCTCTACAAGAGGTGGAGTTGAAGTTTCTCACTTGGAAAGTGGTAATGCTATTGGCCTTGGCCTCAGGCAGACGAGTGTCTGAGTTAGGAGCTCTGTCACACGAGTCCTTACTTAATATTTTATGAAGATAGGGCTGAACTGAGAACACGTCAGCACTTTCTTCCAAATGTTGTGTCTTCTTTTCATATCAACCAACCAGTGGTGGTGCCAGTGCTTTCTGACACCTCAGCCGTCCCAAAGTCTTTGGATGTCGTCAGAGCGTTGAGGACTTATGTCACAAGAACGGTTAGGATAAGGAAAACAGAATCTTTGTCCTCTATGACCCCAATAAGATTTGGGGTCCTGCTTCTAAGCAGACTACTGCGCGCTGGATCAGAGGTACAATTCAGCACGCTCATTCCATGGCAGGATTGCCGTTACCGATTTCTGTAAAAGCCCACTCTACAAGGAAAGTGGGTTCGTACTGGGCAGCTACCAGGGGTGTCTCTGCATTGCAAATCTGCCGAGCTGCTACTTGGTCAGGTGCAAACACGTTTGCTAAGTTTTAGAAGTTTGACACCTTGGCTGCTGACGACCTAAAATTTTGTCAGTCAGTTCTGCAGAAACATTAGCACTTTCCCACCCGTACTGGGAGCTTTGGTATATCCCCATGGTACTAAAATGGACCCCAGCATCCTCTAGGACAAAAGAGAAAATAGGATTTTAATAACCTACCGGTAAATCCTTTTCTCGTAGTCCGTAGAGGATGCTGGGCGCCCGCCAGTGCTCCAATTTTCCTGCTAATTAACTTATGTTTAGATGTTGACAGCTGTTGCTGTTACGTTACACATGCTGGTTGGCATGAGTTATGTTAAAGGCCATGTTAGCCAACATGTTTCTTGTGTATGGTGTGAGCTGGTGTGAATCTCGACACAAGTTTATTAGTAAATCCTCTCACGAATATGTCCGTCTCCCTGGGCACAGTTCCTATACTGAGGTCTGGAGAAGGGGCATAGAGGGAGGAGCCTGTTCACACTATTAAAAAGTCTTAATGTGCCGAAGGCTCCTGCGGAACCGTCTATACCCCATGGTACTAAAATGGACCCCAGCATCCTCTACAGACTACGAGAAAAGGATTTACCGGTAGGTTATTAAAATCCTATTTTATGAAACTGAGGTGGGTTCATAGAAGTCTAGGTCTGCTGCAGACAACCCTAGCTTCAATTGGAACTAACCTGCTATGTGGAAGTCTCTAGGCTTTATAGCCCTGCAAGGATACGCTAACATTGTCTTACCAGCTATTACATTCAGGGCGAGATGTATTAACATACATCGCCGCCCACCGCATCGATGCATATTGCATATGTACTAACATATGCAATTAACATCGCAATACGGTGACAGGCCCCCCACGATACCGTTCAGATGGTGTGGGGTCCCTCCTAGCCCCGGGAGGTGACGTGTGCTGGGAGTCCCCAGGCTCCTCCTCCTCCTCCCCCCTGCGGCCGCAAAGGACAAATGGCTGTGCTGCAGGGGAGAAGGAACTGGGGGATCGTTCAGCCGCACCAGGACACAGGTAAGGGGGATGGTCTGTGGGTGCGGCGCTCCGTGGCGGCAGGTGTGAAAGAAGCCCATAGGCTTCTATATGGTATCGCCATCAAAAGATGGTGATACCCTTAGCGGTGAAAACCCGGCGGCTGGGTCTTAGTACATATGAAAATGCAGTAACGCCCTCGAAAACAAGGGTTTTCGAAATTTTCCCTTTAGTACATCCCGCCCTCAGGGTCTGTGATGCTGGGTGCAGTAATCAATCATTCAGTATAACATTTATCTTATCCTGGACAACTGTCCCCTTTCACCTACTTATGAACACAATACCCCAAACATCTTACTAGACAGTTTCCATATGAGATGCTGATACAGGTTGAGTATCCCATATCCAAATATTCCGAAATACGGAATATTCCGAAATACGGACTTTTTGAGTGAGAATGAGATAGTGAAACTTTTGTTTTCTGATGGCTCAATGTACATAAACTTTGTTTAATACACAAAGTTATTAAAAATATTGTATTAAATGTCCTTCAGGCTGTGTGTATAAGGTGTATATGAAACATAAATGAATTGTGTGAATGTAGACACACTGTTTAATGCACAAAGTTATAAAAAATATTAGCTAAAATGACCTTCACGCTGTGTGTATAAGGTGTATATGTAACATAAATGCATTCTGTGCTTAGATTTAGGTCCCATCACCATGATATCTCATTATGGTATGCAATTATTCCAAAATACGGAAAAATCCGATATCCAAAATATCTCTGGTCCCAAGCATTTTGGATAAGGGATACTCAACCTGTAATAGAAACATATATTATAATCAGACATCCTAAAAGCTGTGTATATTCTTCCCACTCACTATGTCCTTCACACTAGGTCAAAGGTGAGAGACGGCTGTGGAGCTTAACATGAGACTATATTTCTAACTGGTGCCTAAAGCACAAATCCTAATAAAATGTACATATATAAAGCAATGAAGTCATACATAATACAAAATGGAGGGACACATGGACACAATGGCATCTAAAAAGTAGTTAAAAATATCACCCCATACAGAAATATATCAATGCGAGGGATCAATTGTAACGACCTAGAAGAAGGTTTATTCTCTAATATGACCTGTGTATAGCAGAGTAATAAGTATAATCACACACACCTGGATGTCTAATTCTCCAAGTATTATAGAGGTCAAATTCAGCTAGTAAAGGGAGCATGAGGAAGCTAAGGAACGGGCAGTATTACTGGTCTGTTCATCAGTAGTGGAGGATCTATCAAGATGAGGGTCTGGAGCAAGATTAAAATCTCCCATAAGGAGAAGTACAATTTCTTGTAGCTTTTGAAAAATAAATATTTAAGAAATCCTGGCTATCTGGCATGAGGGGCATAGAGAGAAGTGAGGGTGACATATTTATAATGAATTTTCCCAACTAGAATCAAATATCTACCATTGCATTCCACCCACTTGCTTTCCAGTTGAAAGAAGCAGGATCTATTAGAAAGGATGGCTACACCACAGGAGATGTAGCATGTTGGGTAGTTATTGGTAAACTGAGGGGGAGAGTGCAATGGAACATGTGATTCCTGAATGGCTACCACCGCCGCCTTCTGGTCAGCTAAATATTTTATTGCAAGACATCTCTTACGAGGAGAATTGAGACCTTTTACATTAAGACTTAAAAACTTCACAGTAATAGAGAGAGAGATCAGATCATGGTATGAAACATCTAGGATCATCTGTGTAAAGTCCAATAGAGTCTGTAGGGCGTGTGCATACTTTAAAAAACAGAAAAAAAATAATAAAATAGGAAACAAAATGGGAGACAAACAGAAATAGCGTCCATAAAGGAGCTAGAGATTTCGTCACTAGGGTACTGTGACAGAAAGGTGGAAAATGGTGGCAGTCGGGCCTAAAAGGGAAACTCACCGACTACCCCAAGTAGCCATATGAGAGTGCAAAATCTAGTCATCATAGTAACAATTGTACAAAGAAATATCAAATCTCAGTGTAACCAATGTATCCAAAGGAGGTAAAGGCCAAGAACCTGGTCTGTTATCCAATTTAGGTACTACCAATACAGTTACAAGGGCAACAGGATGTTAGACAAATCAGTCATGCTTTGCCTGAACACCCAAACATTCTAGAAAGGTATTATGAAATGTAACAGGGAAAAGAATATCAGACCATATACAATATAGCAATTAAATAGCACAGGAAATAAAGATACGTTTTAAACCTATAGCAAGAGCAAATAAATCTGGGCCAAAAACAGATCCTTGCCCAGTAACTTAGTCCCAGTTGGCACATATTACAGTAGGAAACAAACCCTCAGAGTGTCTGCAACTGTCTTACTCCTTTAGCATATTACTTCGAGACGGAAGACAACTCCTCCGGGATTGGTTAAGGTGAAGTGTCATGAAGGACTGTCCGCAGGAATATCCCACTTTTTCAGAATACCACGGCCATCCTCGGGTGAAATGTATCACTGTGAAGGTGCCATTTTGCATTACAATGATCTTAGTAGGAAAGCCCCATTTGTATTGCACATTTCCTTGGGTGGAATAGACGCCTTTTGGCCAGCATCACAGGAGAACTATCTAGAAATAGCTGCAGATTATCCAGGCACTCCGTTGTGGATGAGGAAGACAAAGCAGCCTGTAGAATGCTTTCTTTAATATGAAAAAAGTGGACCCTGAGCAGAGTGTCCCTTGGTGCTTTGGACTTTGGGAGTCTATGGATCCTCTCAATAAGAAGGTCCACGGCAGAAGCCTTCGGTGAAAGTTTCTGAAAAGAGGTCCGTGGCATAATCATAAAACTCAGCATTTGTGACAGAATCCTTTAATGCTCATTATGCTGATATTATTTCCCCGAGAGCAGTCTTCTAAATGAGTGACTTTATCACGAACAGAGACCAGGGCCAATATTTACTAAAAAATCGAGTTTGTCCGATTTGTGTTTTTTTTTCTAAGTCCCAACACGGGAATTCACTAAGCACAAATCTCGGCAGTGTTTGGACTATTCATAATGGTTTGAATGACAAAGTTCAGAAATACGAATGAATAGACCATCGGTCAAACGTGGCTGTTATTTCATACAACACGAGTATTCACTATTCATTCGTATTTGGGTGTTAGTCTCTGAGTACTCAAGTGCGGGTGTATTTTTTTTGCGATTCGTTAAAAAAAGCTGCAAAAAAATAGACCTGCTTTTTCCAGGCGAGTTTGGATAATCATGCACGGATCAGTGAGATCTGTGCATGGTTATCTATGGGAAAGGGTCTGTTTACTGTAAAAACTTGTAAAAAAAAAATGCGTGGGGTCCCCCCTCCTGAGCCAAACCAGCCTCGGACTCTTTGAGCCGGTCCTGGTTGAAAAAATATGGGGGAAAAATTGACAGGGGTTCCCCCATATTTGAACAACCAGCACCGGGCTCTGCGCCTGGTCCTGGTGCAAAAAATACGGGGGACAAAAAGCGTAGGGGTCCCCTGTATTTTTTGAACCAGCACCGAGCTCCACTAGTCAGAGAGATAATGCCACAGCCGGGGGACACTTTTATATAGGGCCCTGGCGTTAAATCACTAACTAGTCACCCCTGGCCGGGGTACCCTGGAGGAGTGGGGACCCCTTAAATCAAGGGGTCCCCCCCTTCCAGCCACCCAAGGGCCAGGGGTGAAGCCCGAGGCTGTCCCCCCCATCCATGGGCTGCGGATGGGGGGCTGATAGCCAAGTGTAAAATAAAAGAATATTGTTTTTTGCACAAGAACTACAAGTCCCTGCAAGCCTCCCCCGCAAGCTGGTACTTGGAGAACCACAAGTACCAGCATGCAGAGGTTAAAAGTGCCCGCTGGTACCTATAGTTCTTCTGCAAAAAAAATACCCAAATAAAAACAGGACACACCCACCTTGAAAGTACAACTTTATTACATACATTCCGACACACACATACTTACCTATGTTCAGATGCCGACTCGGCCCACGTCTCGACGTCGATTCCAGGGTACCTGAAAATAAAATTATACTCGCCTAAATCCAGTGTGTCGTGTCCTTTTTTTATAATCCACGTACTTGGCAAAAAAACAAACCGCATACCCGATCCACGCACTGAAAGGGGTCCCATGTTTAGACATGGGACCCCTTTCCCCGTCTGCCGGTACCCCCCTGACTCCTGTCAAAGAGGGTCCCTTCAGCCAATCAGGGAGCGCCACGTCGTGGCACCCTCCTGATTGGCTGTGACCTCCTGTAGTGTCAGTGAGGCTGTGCAGTGAAGATACAATGTAGCGCATAGGCGCACCATTGTATCCAATGATGGGAAATTTGCGGTCAGCGGTTGAGGTTACTCGCGGTCAACTGCTGACCGCAAAGTTCCCATCATTGGATACAATGGTGCGCCTATGCGCTACATTGTATCTTCACTGCACAGCCTCACTGACACTACAGGAGGTCACAGCCAATCAGGAGGGTGCCACGACGTGGCGCTCCCTGATTGGCTGAAGGGACCCTCTTTGACAGGAGTCAGGGGGGGTCCCGGCAGACGGGGAAAGGGGTCCCATGTGTAAACATGGGACCCCTTTCAGTGCGTGGATCGGGTATGCGGTTTGTTTTTTTGCCAAGTACGTGGATTATAAAAAAAGGGCACGACACACTGGATTTAGGTGAGTATAATTTTATTTTCAGGTACCCTGGAATCGACGTCGAGACGTGGGCCGAGTCGGCATCTGAACATAGGTAAGTATGTGTGTGTCGGAATGTATGTAATAAAGTTGTACTTTCAAGGTGTGTGTGTCCTGTTTTTATTTGGGTATTTTTTTTTTGCAGAAGAACTATAGGTACCAGCGGGCCCATTTAACCCCCGCATGCTGGTACTTGTGGTTCTCCAAGTACCAGCTTGCGGGGGAGGCTTGCAGGGACTTGTAGTTCTTGTGCAAAAAACAATATTCTTTTATTTTACACTTGGCTATCAGCCCCCCATCCGCACCTCATGGATGGGGGGACAGCCTCGGGCTTCACCCCTGGCCCTTGGGTGGCTGGAGGGGGGGGACCCCTTGATTTAAGGGGTCCCCACTCCAGGGTACCCCGGCCAGGGGTGACTAGTTAGTGATTTAATGCCAGGGCCGCAGGGACCTATATAAAAGTGTCCCCCGGCTGTGGCATTATCTCTCTGACTAGTGGAGCCCGGTGCTGGTTCAAAAAATACGGGGGACCCCTACACTTTTTGTCCCCCGTATTTTTTGCACCAGGACCAGGCGCAGAGCCCGGTGCTGGTTGTTCAAATATGGGGGAACCCCTGTAAATTTTCCCCCCATATTTTTTCAACCAGGACCGGCTCAAAGAGTCCGAGGCTGGTTTGGCTTAGGAGGGGGGACCCCACGCAAGTTTTACATAATTTGTAACACTTTAAACACCTTTTAAAGGTACACAATGAAGCCCTGCATGGATCTCACAGATCCGGCCGGGATTCCTTGTGTTTTGTCAGGCAGTGTTTTACTCATCACTCCCGTAAAACACTGCCTGACATTACGAATCACATCGACATGGGAAAAAACGAATGTGGAAAACTCGGCAGCTTAGTAAATGACCGCATCAGGATTCAAAAAGTTGCAGTAAAATGCACCCGATACCATTCGAGTTCAAACACCCTTAAAAACGGCTAAAACACGAATATTAGTAAATTTTGGCCCATGTCTTCCTGAAGGGTGTCGTGCTGAAATCAGATCTCCGTGAGACGCAACAATCTCTTTCAACTTAGTCTGTACAAGTGCCAATCTCACTGATAGTGGACCTCAAAGCTTGAATATTACAGTTAAGTTCTGAGGTTATTTCGTCCTTAAATGTAAATAACATAGAATGTATAGAGCGTAGAGTAACAGGACCATCTAGAGTGTCTTAAGATGTCTTCAGCCATTACAGCCGGGCTGTGTGTCTGACAAGAAGAAGCATATGATGTTGTAGCGGTCTCAGAAGGACCACCTGAATTTGAGGTACCAAAGAGATGGACAGGTGCGGCAAATTTGGTACCTTTTTAACCTTTTTTGGAGGCGTGGTAAGCCGGCTACAAAGAGATTGACCTCTCAGAGATAGGAAAATACAAACGATCTATAAATAAAAGGAGCAGTAGTATGCTGTCAAGCGGTTACATCAAGATGACTCTGTTCAAAATTACATTCTTAGTCGGGGTGATGGGGGTATCCGAGCCAAAATTTCAAGTAAACATGATGTATGTAATGCAACTCAAAGGGGTGACAGGTGTGGTACATCCCTGCAAAGGCAGATTCAATCTCTTTCTCATCAGACTCTGCTGTCTTCCCTGAACTCTCACCCATGTGTTCACTGCTGCCAGTAGCACACGTATGAGAAGCAGAAGTATGGCTGCAGCTGTATAGATTCCGATATGTAATTCTCTGTATTATACTTACCGTACACACATAATCTTTATTACTATTAGAGTATAGCGATAAGACACTGATGATGGGGATGTAACAGTGGATTATAACCTAGCAGATGATGATGATGATTGCAGTGTATTATATGGTGTATTGCATGTAAAATACCTTGTTTTACACCTACTCTGCTGTAGCAATATACCTTATATAAGGGTTAGTAACACATGTACAGGCTTACCAGCATATGAGCACACACATAAAGGAATGCTACCTTACAAATGCTTCCAGGACTAACGTTAGGAGACATTTCTCTGATCCATCAGCTCATATGACTGACGTTATTGATCATCCAGAATCTCCAATTCATACGATATGTTCCCCATCCATTGTTTTACATTGGTGCTGACACAGGACTTGGCGAGTGACTACATCTCCATTTATACTTCATGGTTAGTTACCAGTACAAGAGATACAGATATCTAAGGCTTATTATAATATTACATTTGTTATTTTGAGTGTTCTCAGGAGGGTGGACACAATGATAGTCTGAGACACAATATTATAAAGCCTTCATTAAAAGTTATGTTTTAATACACACAAACACACATTTACTATTAAGTGTCCCAGAGAGTCGGCTTCTCCTATTGTTTGCAAGATTAATATTGTTACAGAAAATTTAATATTTCCATAATGTATTTTATTTCCAGCAGATGGACACACAAGCAGGAATATCTCAGAAGGACATCTAATGTTATCCCTGGATTGTGAAATAAAAGAAATTGACAGTAGACAGGTTTCTCCAGGGGCTAACCCCATTACCCCAATTATACATCCAGCTCTATCAGCTGGTCCCTCTGATCCTGGGAAATGTTCTCCTGATCACTCTGATATTGGTGCATCTGTTACAGCTCTGACAGTAGATACAGTGTTTCCCTGTTCTATAGATGCCAAATGTTTTACACAGAACACAAAGCCTATTAACCCACAGACAGGTATGGCAAGTGAGAGGCCATTCCCATGTTCTGAGTGTGGGAAATGTTTTACATACAAATCAGATCTTTTTAGACATCAGAGAAGTCACACAGGTGAGAAGCCATTTTCTTGCTCTGAGTGTGGGAAATGTTTTACACAGAAATCAGATCTTATTACACATCAGCGAAGTCACACAGGTGAAAAGCCATTTCCATGTTCTGAGTGTGGGAAATGTTTTGCACACATATCAAATCTTGTTATACATCAGAGAAGTCACACCGGTGAGAAGCCATTTTCTTGCTCTGAATGCGGGAAATGTTTTACCTGGAAATCACAGCTTGTTACACATCAGCGAAGTCACACAGGTGAGAATCCATTTCCATGTTCTGAGTGTGGGAAAGGTTTTACACGGAAATTAGAGCTTATTGCACATCAGAGAAGTCACACAGGTGAGAAGCCATTTCCATGTTCTGAGTGTGGGAAATGTTTTGCACACAAATCAGATCTTGTTAGACATCACAGACGTCACACGGGTGAGAAGCCATTTTCTTGCTCGGAGTGTGGGAAATGTTTTACAGAGAAATCACAACTTGTTACACATCAGCGAAGTCACACAGGTGAGAAGGCATTTCCATGTTCTGAGTGTGGGAAATGTTTTGCACACAAATCAGATCTCGTTAGACATCACAGAAGTCACACAGGTGAGAATCTATTTTCTTGCTCGGAGTGTGGGAAATGTTTTACACGGAAATTAGCTCTTATTACACATCAGAGAAGTCACACAGGTGAGAAGCCATTTTCTTGTTCTGAGTGTGGAAAATGTTTTGCACACAACTCAGATCTTGTTAGACATAACAGAAGTCACAGAGGTGAGAAGCCATTTCCATGTTCTGAGTGTGGGAAATGTTTTGCACACAAATCAGATCTTGTTAGACATAACAGAAATCACACAGGTGAGAAGCCATTTTCTTGCTCCGAGTGTGGGAAATTTTGTTTAAGTAAATCACATCTTGTTTTACATCACAGAAGTCACACAGGTGAGAAACCATTTTCTTGCTCTGAGTGTGGGAAATGTTTTACACGGAAATCACAACTTGTTACACATCAGCGAAGTCACACAGGTGAGAAGCCATTTCCATGTCCTGAGTGTGGGAAATGTTTTGCAGACAAATCAGATCTTGTTAGACATACAAAAAGTCACACAGGTGAGAGGCCATTTCCATGTTCTGCGTGTGGGAAATGTTTTGCACACAAATCAGATCTTGTTAGACATAACAGAAGTCACACAGGTGAGAAGCCATTTTCTTGCTCTGAGTGTGGGAAATGTTGTTTAAGTAAATCACATCTTGTTATACATCACAGAAGTCACACAGGTGAGAAGCCGTTTTCTTGCTCTGAGTGCAGGAAATGTTTTACACAGAATTCACATCTTGTTACACATCAGCGAAGTCACACAGGTGAGAAGCCATTTCCATACTCTGAATAAATCAGCTCTTGTTGCACATGATAGACATTACTCAGGTGAGAAACCATTTTAATCTTCTGGAGTATACTTATCATTGCCATGCTCTGTTCTTCAATGTTCTTATTCTATCTCGTATGCTTTTTGCAATATACATGCTACCACTGGGTGAAATAATCAGATGTCATACCCTCATCTACCACTGCTATGCAGATGACCTGCCTTTTGCTCCAGGTACTGAGAACCCAGTACCAATCCTAAATGGTTGTCTAGCTGAGCTCCAGGTATGGGTGATGACAGTTGGCTTTGACTCAGTCCTGGTGAAACAGGTCCTTATGATAGAAGCTCACGAACAAAGGGCAGGGCTACAGCTCAGCTTTGCAAACCAACCAGACACGCTTGTAGATTCAGTTACAAAATGCTGATCATGTGCGGAATCTTGGTGTCCTGGATGGTGAAGTGACACTTAGACATCAGGTATCTGCCGCAATCAGATCCTCATCTGGGGAACATAGCCAGACTCCAGCACTTATTTCCCTCAGATGATCTACCTACAGTCATACATGCACTTGTATCATCACGCATAGATCTACCTGGGTCTCCCAACAAAAGAATTGCAGCTTGTACAGAATGCAGCAGCCAGTCTGTTACCTAACCAGCTCATTCCTGCCGCATAACACCTGTTCTCTACTCCCTTCACTGGCTGCCTGTAAGATGGTGACTCTATTACATAATCTACATACTGACTCTCCTAGCCCTACATGACCAGGGTCCAAGGTACCAGAAGCAGCTTCTGCATCCTTACTGCCCTGGTTACTTCTATCTGCAGATGAAGGACTGTTACCAGTACCAAGAATCCCCAAGAAGTTCTGAGATGGCAGGGGAGACAGGGTGGGTGGCACTAGTGCTGTAGCAGGGGCTGCCAGAGGCACTGTCTGGGTAATATCCCCAAGCAGCACTAAGATGTTAGAGGGGAAGACAGGGCAGGTGGCAGTAGTGGGGGGGAAAGGGTGGGTGGCAGTAGTGGGGGGAGACAGAGTGGTGGCAGTAGTAGGGGAGAAAGGGCAGGTGGCAGTAGTGGGGGGAGACGGCAGTTTTAGTAGTGGAGGGAGATGGGGTGGGTGGCAGTAGGGCGGAGACGGGGTGGGTGACAGTGATGGGGGGGGAGGGGCAGGTGGCAGTAGTGGGGGGAGACGGGGCTGGTGGCAGTTGTGTGGGGAGACTGGGCAGATGGCCGCAGTGCAGTACCAGGTGTTGCTGGAGGCAGTAAAGAGGTGTATGGGTCCCGCACAGGACCAGTTGATAATTAGACTTAATGATGATTATGCTTCCTTATTTCTAATTAATCCCTAGTATGTGTTAATTTATTGTTATTTGCTGTGTCAGCCTTTATGTGTGTTCTTTGTAATAATCCTGAAAGTAGTTGTGCTACCGACCTCAAATCATTTGAATTATCTTGGAAAAGATAAGATATGAGGTCCACTCTGGAAGCTTATAGGGGGTTAATCAAAGGTGAACGCAGATGTGACATCAGGCAGACCCCAGAAAATGGTCCTGGCCCGCCCGCATTCACCCATCACGGATGTGACTGCAGTGTGTGTGTCTGCGCGGCCGCTGCACATGTGCATTTTGTCACCACCAGCAAACTACGCTGCGGGCCGCTATTGCGTCTGGGCCTGAATGACCCCTATAGGCTTTTGGCTCTCCTGATATGTATCTGTTTTACTTACCTGCAATACTAACACGTAACTTGAATTGCTTCTGTGCTTTAAAGGATATTTTATCCATCTTGTGCATAAAGTATTTTTTAAGTTTAAAATATAGATAGACAAAAATATGTATATTAAAGATGAAATATCAGATAATTGTCGCTATGTTGACAGAAACAATTTCCTGTTAATGTGTCTACTGTATTGTTACTTTTGTGTCCACATAATATCAATGTTTCTGTTTATAAATATCTCATCTGGTGTGTAAAGGTGGGTACACACGCCGCGATTTTAGCTATGTCCGATTTTGACAGCTCATTTGAATAATGGGATGACATTACAGGGGGCGGGACTCTTTCTGTGTAAATAAATAGTGACAGACATTTTAAATCAGTGCATTTATGTGGAGGGGTCAGTGGCCTGACAGGAAGCTGCAATTAAATAATGTGATTTTCTGATTTCCAGTGTGTGTGTGTATATATATATAGAATACTGGTCCGGCACTCGTAGGTAAAAGGCTGCAAGTGAATCGATGCTCCGGTGCCCTCCAGGCAGACTGCAAAGTCTGTGCATACACTTAGAAACAAAGTCGGCGGCACTCAGGAGACAATAATGCGGTGAAACAAATGGGTCCTTTACTTCAACGTTTCGGGGTTCGAAACCCCGTCTTCAGGACACACACAGTGAAACCGTGAAAAATAACAATTTAAATACCTTACCTGGCGTCTCCCTGGCCGTCCTCACCGCGCCTCCGCTCGGTTTCCGGGATACAGGCTTCCGGCCGCGGTCACATGACCGGATACCCGCTCACCAGGCCGTCATCAGAGGACGTGGAGGAGTGTTGCCAGGATACACCTGACAACAAAACGTGCAAAGACATTATTACTTGCATAAATTACAGTGAAAAAAATGAAAACTGTTTTAAAACATCTATAAAACCATTATAAGACAGGCTAGCAATCACACAGCCTGAGTAGTAACAAACACTTAGTGTCAACAACATATTCTATTAACACTATTTATGTGACCATAATATAGTTGTGTTAATCTTTGTGATAATACGTGAACTAAAAACATGGATTAAAAACATTTTTGGCTCAGTGTTCCGTGACCATATAACTACATATTATCGGCTTGTAAAGCCTAACAGTGGTATTCTTAAAACTACTGGACACACAGCACATCCCCATCACTTAGATAATCCAATCATGAGACCGGAATATGCTACCTGTAGAGGAACTACTGTTCAATTAATTCTAAATACCTATTCCCTAGTCTGTCAACAAATGTACATATATTATCATGATTAATGACACTCAACTCTAGCCCCCTTGTTGGGACCCATGTATCCCCTGAGATGGATACCACCCGTGTCCAGCAATCCTTCAAATAAAGTTGCTCATCCCTAGGGATTCATTAAGGCCCTTCGGACTGAGTGTATTAAGCATTAAAATCCACCTTGTTTCTAATTGGAGCAGATGTTTCGCCCTGTCCCCCCCTCTGATTGAAAAGGGGGCCTGGTCTATAATGCGGTATCTAAGTGTAGCCAGGCTGTGTTTAGCTACTGCAAAGTGCCTGGCTACTGGTTGCTCACTTGTACCTGTATTTATGGCCGCTCTAATGGCTGACCTATGTTGGGTCATCCTGACTTTGAAACTACATTCCGTTTTCCCAACATAATGCTGCCCGCAAGGACATTTTGTTAGGGTCTCCTGCCCTGTGCTGCCACGTCGTCATGGCAACCGGGAGACAAGTGCTAGTGGAGTAACCTGAGCGCAGCTGATACTCCGGTTCGGGTCTTTTGCTGTGCAGTGGTTATAGGCTCTGTGCACGGCAGGGGATCCGGTGCTGGTTTTTGTGCTCACAGTCTGAGTGGGGCGTGGACAGCACCTGCTTTATAAGGCCTCTTTTCAGGGTAAGCAGATGCTGCTGAATCTTTGTTGGTTAGTCAGTTCATGAAAGTTAGCCTGTACTGTGTAGCTTTGTATTTGTTTGTTGCTTACTGCAAATAGGCCTGGGGATTTGGTATTACACTCTGCCAATCCAGACCTAGCAGTAAGACTGGAGTCAGTCGTTTAGCTTGCTGGGGTTCTGTTACTACTCTGAGAACTTAGCAAGTTTGCGGCTGTATTCTAAGACTTGCCTGTCTAATCCTGTCTCACTGTGCTAGGTGTCAGGGGTCAGTTTAGTGGCAGTAAGCTAAAACCTGTGCACTGCAAGTGAGAATTAGGATTGTGGAGATTCTCCTTGTGTCTATCATTCCATCTCTGACCAAGGAGTTTACTGCCACACCCGTTGGTAACCCTTTAGGGTTTTGCTGTTGCCCTTAGCAACAGCATTTCGGGTTCTCTACGTATTAAAACACAACATTTTGCTTTTCCATCTGAGCAGTTCTAATACAAGGGAGATACCCAGTTCCTTAGCCTCTGGGCTTCTCTGTTCACTTTGTGTGTATTTTGTTACCCTATCACCTTCTGTGTACATTATGTCATATCCCCCAGTTTGTCTGTGAGTCCATCTGTTTTGCATAACAGTTCAAACACCAGTACATTCCTGCAGACACTGGAGTGCATAACAGTTCTGACACCAGTACTTTCCTGCAGGCACTGGTGTGCATAACATATTCAGCAGCCTAATACTCCTGTTGAAATTTTGTGGGAATATGGAGCATACCCCTCAAAATACGTTGCAACAGGTGGTCGATCAGGTGCAGGTCCTGACTCGACAATTTAATGATTTGTCCATTAAAATGCACACCTCCCAGGCTGCTGGCGGAGCTCCCGCAGCAGCAGCACCTGCAGGGGTTAAGGAGCCGAAAGTAAATCTCCCGGATCGTTTTTCTGGAGATCGCTCGCAGTTCTTTTGTTTCAAGAAGAGCTGCAAGCTATACTTCCGGCTTAGGCCTCAGTCTTCTGGGTCGGAAATTCAGCGGGTGGGCATAGTGATTTCCTTGCTACAAGGAGACCCACAGGTCTGGGCATATGGGTTCCAGCCTGACTGTCCGTCGCTTAAAAGTGTTGATGCTTTTTTTACGGCACTGGGCATGTTGTATGATGACCCTGACAAGACGGCCTCAGCCGAGGCTCAGATTTCGATCCTTAAGCAAGGGCGAAGGCCAGTTGAGGTTTACTGAACGGAGTTTCGGAGGTTGGCCCATGATACCCAGTGGAATGACCCAGCCCTGAGACACCAGTACCGAAGAGGTCTTTCTAACCAGATTAAGGACCAACTGGTACAATATCCCTTGCCTGATAGCTTGGATCAGCTCATGCAGTTATCCATCCGGGTGGATAGACGGCTGAGAGAGCGTAGGCTTGAAAGGGAGACTGAGATTTCCTTCCTTCCCAAGGGAACCTCAGACTCTGAGGAATTTTCTGAGGAGCCTATGCAGATTGGGGCTACCCGCCTCTCCTCGCGTGAGAAGACGCGGAGGAGACAGCAGGGGTTGTGTTTGTACTGTGGGAATAAAGGTCATGTGGTAGTATCATGCCCAGAAAAGCTGGAAAACTTCAGGGCCTGAGGGTGATGGGAAATATCCTGTCAGGCCAGAAGTCAGAATTTCCCAAGAAGACTTTTATCATTCCGGTGACCTTGAAGATCCTCGGTCAAACTGTCAAGACTGAGGCCTTTGTGGACAGTGGGGCCGACGGGGTTTTTATGGACCGCCAATTCGCCCTGAAACACTCTGTTCCCTTAGTACCCTTGGCATCGGAAATTGAGATTTGTGGGTTAAACGGGGAACCATTATCCCAAGGTAAAATTACCTCTTGCACTAGCCAGATTTCTTTGTTTATTGGAGCCACACACTCTGAAAAATTGTCCTTTTATGTGACTGTCTGTACTTTTGCCCCATTGGTGTTGGGGTTACCCTGGTTAAGGGCCCACAATCCTCAATTTGACTGGGTCTCTGGGGGGATTCTTAGTTGGGGTACTGATTGTTTCAGGAGTTGCTTGAGCCTTCCAGTCAGGCTCTCGCAGCTAAGTTTGCCAGGATTGCCAGGGTGTTATGCAGATTTTGCGGACGTGTTCTCCAAAAAAGTTGCAGAGGTACTACCTCCCCATCGCCCCTATGACTGTGCCATTGATTTGTTGCCAAATGCTAAGCTTCCCAAGAGCAGGTTGTACTCCCTGTCACGTCCTGAGACTCAGGCTATGGCAGAGTACATTCAGGAGAACTTGGCTAAGGGATTTATCAGACCTTCACAGTCTCCAGTTGGGTCGGGGTTCTTCTTCGTGGGTAAAAAGGACGGTTCGTTGCGACCCTGCATCGACTTCAGGGAATTGAACCGTATCACGATTAAAAACTCATACCCACTGCCTCTCATTTCGGTCTTTTTTGACCAGCTTCGTACTGCCACCATTTTTTCTAAGATTGACCTACGCGGTGCGTACAATCTAATCCGAATAAGAGAGGGGGATGAATGGAAGACTGCCTTTAATACCCACTCAGGGCATTATGAATATTTGGTGATGCCTTTTGGGCTCTGTAATGCCCCGGCAGTCTTCCAGGATTTCATGAATGATGTGCACAGGGAATATTTGGATAGATTCTTAGTTGTATACTTAGATGACATCCTAATCTTCTCCCATTCCCTGGAGGAACATCGGAAGCATGTACGCTTAGTCCTCCAGAAACTCAGAGACCACCGGCTTGGGGCGAAGCTGGAGAAGTGCGAATTTGAAGTTCAGCAAATCGCATTTCTAGGATATATTATCTCCCCAGAAGGTTTCCAAATGGAGGGTTCCAAGGTATAGGCAGTCCTGGATTGGGTGCAGCCCACTAGTTTGAAGGCGCTTCAGCGTTTCCTGGGCTTTGCGAATTTTTATAGACGATTTATCGCTGGATTTTCGTCTATAGTGGCGCCCTTGGTGGCACTCACTAAGAAAGGGGCGGATGTTGCTCACTGGTCTTGTGAGGCTAAAGCGGCTTTTGCCCATCTCAAAAGGGCATTTGTTTCGGCCAAGGTGCTGCGACACCCAGATCCAGAGCGTCCTTTTGTGGTGGAGGTGGATGCCTCTGAGATGGGTATTGGGGCAGTGCTTTCTCAGATGGGAGTGTCTGATAATCGCCTTCATCCCTGTGCTTACTTTTCCCGTAAATTTTCGCCTGCCGAGATGAATTATGACGTGGGTAACCGGGAATTGTTGGCTATTAAGGATGCACTCGAGGAGTGGAGACACTGGCTTGAGGGGGCTAAGTTTGTGGTCTCAATTCTCACTGACCATAAGAATCTGGCATATTTAGAGTCAGCGAAGCGTCTCAATGCCAGGCAGGCACGATGGGCTTTGTTTTTTGCTCGCTTTAATTTTTTGATAACATATCGCCCTGGGTCAAAAAACATCAAGGCTGATGCGCTCTCGCTGAGTTTTGCTCCAATCCAGGAGACCACAGAGGAGACGTTGCCCATTGTTTCCCCATCATGTATTAAAGTGGGCATTACCCAGGACCTCTTATCATTAGTCCTTAGAGCACAGGAGCAGGCTCCTCCAGACCTTCCGGTAGGTCTTTTGTTTGTGCCTCCTAGGTTAAGACAGCGAGTGTTCCTGGAATTCCATGCCAAGAAGTCGGCAGGTCACCTGGGTATTGCCAGAACTCGGGAGTTGCTATCTAGGGCGGTGTGGTGGCCCTCGGTGGCTAAGGATGTGGATCAGTGGGTTCGGGCATGTGACATCTGTGCCTGAAATAAGACTCATAGAGGGGTTCCTGTTGGCCCATTACATCCACTCTCTATCCCATCTAAGCCATGGACCCACATTTCAATGGATTTTGTGGTGGACTTGCCCAAATCCTCGGGGATGACAGCCATCTGGGTTGTCGTTGGCAGGTTTTCGAAGATGGCGCACTTCGTTCCACTGGTTGGGCTGCCATCAGCCAGACGCCTGTCTGAATTATTTATGCTGCATGTTGTGCGTCTCCACGGGTTGCCACTTGATGTGGTCTCTGACCGCGGATCCCAGTTTGTGGCCAAATTCTGGAGGGCATTTTGTTCCGATCTCCAGATTTCTGTCAGCTTGTCGTCAGGCTACCATCCGCAGTCTAATGGGCAGACTGAAAGGGTGAACCAGTCCTTGGAGCAGTTCCTCAGGTGTTATGTCTCCAAGTGTCAGACTGACTGGGTTGCTCATCTGTCCATGGCGGAGTTTGCCTATAACAACGCGGCTCACTCTGCTACAGGGATCTCTCCCTTCCTTTGTGTGTATGGGCATCATCCTAAGGCCAATTCTTTTGACCCCCTGGACTCCACGCCTGGTGGTTCCTCTGTGGTTTCGGTCCTTAGAGGTATTTGGCGGAAAGTGAAGAAAGCCCTTGTGTCTGTGTCATTAGTGACCAAAAGGGTTTTTGATAAGCGGAAAAGACCCTGCAGCTTCAAATTAGGAGACTTCGTCTGGTTGTCTACCAAGAATTTGAAGTTGAGACAGCCATCTCATAAGTTAGGGCCCCGGTTCATCGGCCCTTATAAGATCACCAGGGTTATCAATCCGGTGGCATTTCAGTTACATCTGCCCCGTTCTTTGGGTATCAATAAAACATTTCATTGTTCCCTTTTAAAACGGGCGATTAGTAATCCTTCTTCCAGTGGAAGACCTTCCCCTCTTCTGATACGTGGCCAGAGGGAGTTTGTTGTTGAAAGGATTCTTGACTCCAAGGTGGTTCGGGGTCGGCTGTCATTTTTGGTGCACTGGAAGGGGTATGGCCCGGAGGAGCGGTCGTGGGTGCGCAGTTGTGATCTTCATGCCCCCAGACTGATACGCTCTTTCTTCTCGCAGTTCCCCGATAAACCCGGTGGTAGGGGTTCTTTGACCCCTCGTCAGAGGGGGGGTACTGTTAGGGTCTCATGCCCTGTGCTGCCACGTCGTCATGGCAACCGGGAGACAAGTGCTAGTGGAGTAACCTGAGCGCAGCTGATACTCCGGTTCGGGTCTTTTGCTGTGCAGTGGTTATAGGCTCTGTGCACGGCAGGGGATCCGGTGCTGGTTTTTGTGCTCACAGTCTGTGAGGTCTGAGTGGGGCATGGACAGCACCTGCTTTATAAGGCCTCTTTTCAGGGTAAGCAGATGCTGCTGAATCTTTGTTGGTTAGTCAGTTCATGAAAGTTAGCCAGTACTGTGTAGCTTTGTATTTGTTTGTTGCTTACTGCAAATAGGCCTGGGGATTTGGTATTACACTCTGCCAATCCAGACCTAGCAGTAAGACTGGAGTCAGTCGTTTAGCTTGCTGGGGTTCTGTTACTACTCTGTGAACTTAGCAAGTTTGCGGCTGTATTCTAAGACTTGCCTGTCTAATCCTGTCTCACTGTGCTAGGTGTCAGGGGTCAGTTTAGTGGCAGTAAGCTAAAACCTGTGCACTGCAAGTGAGAATTAGGATTGTGGAGATTCTCCTTGTGTCTATCATTCCATCTCTGACCAAGGAGTTTACTGCCACACCCGTTGGTAACCCTTTAGGGTTTTGCTGTTGCCCTTAGCAACAGCATTTCGGGTTCTCTACGTATTAAAACACAACATTTTGCTTTTCCATCTGAGCAGTTCTAATACAAGGGAGATACCCAGTTCCTTAGCCTCTGGGCTTCTCTGTTCACTTTGTGTGTATTTTGTTACCCTATCACCTTCTGTGTACATTATGTCATATCCCCCAGTTTGTCTGTGAGTCCATCTGTTTTGCATAACAGTTCAAACACCAGTACATTCCTGCAGACACTGGAGTGCATAACAGTTCTGACACCAGTACTTTCCTGCAGGCACTGGTGTGCATAACACATTTAAGCAAATATACCACAAACTTGGAATTGCAGTTAACCGATACACGGATCCCAATCCTTTTCCCAGTATACGGATGCTGGAAAGAATCTCCGGGTATCAGAAAATTGCATGTGGTACACCCACATTTATAGCAGCCTTTTTTCTGTTTCAAAAAATGTGAAGCTGCGACAGTTTTTTTAGAGACATCAGATTTTACCAATAAACTCCTAAGATTTTTACTCCTGGTATAGCTAGGCATGAGTTTGCTGTTTTTGAACATCCATAATTCTGGATCAGTCTGAATAATAGGCCACAGCTCTTTAGCCTTTTTAGTGGTATATCTGCTGGCCGTATTATATTGATTGACCCATGGAAAAATATTTCCTTGGGCCTTCCTCTCTTTGCTTTCCAATAACTGATGTCGTGGTTTGCTCAATGCTCTATGCCGTGCCTGAAGTAACAGCTCAATAGGATACCCCCTTTCGAGAAATTTAGATGTCATACTATCAAGTTGTTTATCCCGTATATTGGGGTCACTATTAATCCTGCATACTCTTAACATTTGCGAGTAGGGTAAACCATATATAGTGGCCTTAGGATGAAAACTATCAAACCGTAATATGGTATTGCGGTCGGTCTCTTTTATATACATGGATGTACTAATCATGCCCTCCTCAACAGTTATCTTCACATCCAAAAAATTGATCTGCTGGGTATCCATGACCATGGTAAATTTAACTGGGCTGAAAGATGCATTATGTACATTAATCAAATTCTCCAAGTCACATTTAGGTCCTGACCATATCACCAACAAATCATCAATGTACCTGGTATATAAAACCAGATACTGCAAAATCATCGGTTGTGACAAAAATAAATCCTTATCTGTCTCCCACATAAATGTGTTAGCGAACGATGGGACCACGCAAGACCCCATCGCACACCCTGTGAGCTGTAAATAAAATTCATTATCATAAAAAAAATAATTATGTGTGAGCGTGAATTCTAATAATGACAAAAAGAAATCTGGGTCAGGGCCAGTATATAGCGGATTATTGGTGATAAGGTTCCTCACTGCCTGTATTCCCTGCTGGTGTGGAATACACGTGTATAGACTCGAGACGTCGATAGTAGCCAGAATGGAGGAAGCTGGAACGGTTTTCAGCTCCTCCAACCTTTTTAACATGGCTGACGTATCTTTCAAATGCGTCTGAGTCGCTTGTATACACGGCTGTAGGAAGGAATCTAAATAAACCGCTAAAGGTTCACATAATGACCCCCTGGCAGAGATGATCGGTCTGCCCGGGGGATTATTCACATCCTTGTGAACCTTGGGGATGATGTAAAATAAAGGAGTCACTGTTATGCACACCAGTGCCTGCAGGAAAGTACTGGTGTCAGAACTGTTATGCACTCCAGTGTCTGCAGGAATGTACTGGTGTTTGAACTGTTATGCAAAACAAATGGACTCACAGACAAACTGGGGAATATGACATAACGTACACAGAAGGTGATAGGGTAACAAAATACACACAAAGTGAACAGAGAAGCCCAGAGGCTAAGGAACTGGGTATCTCCCTTGTATTAGAACTGCTCAGATGGAAAAAGCAAGATGTTGTGTTTTAATACGTAGAGAACCCGAAATGCTGTTGCTAAGGGCAACAGCAAAACCCTAAAGGGTCACCAACGGGTGTGGCAGTAAACTCCTTGGTCAGAGATGGAATGATAGACACAAGGAGAGTCTCCACAATCCTAATTCTCACTTGCAGTGCACAGGTTTTAGCTTACTGCCACTAAACTGACCCCTGACACCTAGCACAGTGAGACAGGATTAGACAGGCAAGTCTTAGAATACAGCCGCAAACTTGCTAAGTTCTCAGAGTAGTAACAGAACCCCAGCAAGCTAAACGACTGACTCCAGTCTTACTGCTAGGTCTGGATTGGCAGAGTGTAATACCAAATCCCCAGGCCTATTTGCAGTAAGCAACAAACAAATACAAAGCTACACAGTACTGGCTAACTTTCATGAACTGACTAACCAACAAAGATTCAGCAGCATCTGCTTACCCTGAAAAGAGGCCTTATAAAGCAGGTGCTGTCCACGCCCCACTCAGACCTCACAGACTGTGAGCACAAAAACCAGCACCGGATCCCCTGCCGTGCACAGAGCCTATAACCACTGCACAGCAAAAGACCCGAACCGGAGTATCAGCTGCGCTCAGGTTACTCCACTAGCACTTGTCTCCCGGTTGCCATGACGACGTGGCAGCACAGGGCATGAGACCCTAACAGTACCCCCCCTCTGACGAGGGGTCAAAGAACCCCTACCACCGGGTTTATCGGGGAACTGCGAGAAGAAAGAGCGTATCAGTCTGGGGGCATGAAGATCACAACTGCGCACCCACGACCGCTCCTCCGGGCCATACCCCTTCCAGTGCACCAAAAATGACAGCCGACCCCGAACCACCTTGGAGTCAAGAATCCTTTCAACAACAAACTCCCTCTGGCCACGTATCAGAAGAGGGGAAGGTCTTCCACTGGAAGAAGGATTACTAATCGCCCGTTTTAAAAGGGAACAATGAAATGTTTTATTGATACCCAAAGAACGGGGCAGATGTAACTGAAATGCCACTGGATTGATAACCCTGGTGATCTTATAAGGGCCGATGAACCGGGGCCCTAACTTATGAGATGGCTGTCTCAACTTCAAATTCTTGGTAGACAACCAGACGAAGTCTCCTAATTTGAAGCTGCAGGGTCTTTTCCGCTTATCAAAAACCCTTTTGGTCACTAATGACACAGACACAAGGGCTTTCTTCACTTTCCGCCAAATACCTCTAAGGACCGAAACCACAGAGGAACCACCAGGCGTGGAGTCCAGGGGGTCAAAAGAATTGGCCTTAGGATGATGCCCATACACACAAAGGAAGGGAGAGATCCCTGTAGCAGAGTGAGCTGCGTTGTTATAGGCAAACTCCGCCATGGACAGATGAGCAACCCAGTCAGTCTGACACTTGGAGACATAACACCTGAGGAACTGCTCCAAGGACTGGTTCACCCTTTCAGTCTGCCCATTAGACTGCGGATGGTAGCCTGACGACAAGCTGACAGAAATCTGGAGATCGGAACAAAATGCCCTCCAGAATTTGGCCACAAACTGGGATCCGCGGTCAGAGACCACATCAAGTGGCAACCCGTGGAGACGCACAACATGCAGCATAAATAATTCAGACAGGTGTCTGGCTGATGGCAGCCCAACCAGTGGAACGAAGTGCGCCATCTTCGAAAACCTGTCAACGACAACCCAGATGGCTGTCATCCCCGAGGATTTGGGCAAGTCCACCACAAAATCCATTGAAATGTGGGTCCATGGCTTAGATGGGATAGAGAGTGGATGTAATGGGCCAACAGGAACCCCTCTAGGAGTCTTATTTCGGGCACAGATGTCACATGCCCGAACCCACTGATCCACATCCTTAGCCACCGAGGGCCACCACACCGCCCTAGATAGCAACTCCCGAGTTCTGGCAATACCCGGGTGACCTGCCGACTTCTTGGCATGGAATTCCAGGAACACTCGCTGTCTTAACCTAGGAGGCACAAACAAAAGACCTACCGGAAGGTCTGGAGGAGCCTGCTCCTGTGCTCTAAGGACTAATGATAAGAGGTCCTGGGTAATGCCCACTTTAATACATGATGGGGAAACAATGGGCAACGGCTCCTTGGTGGTCTCCTGGATTGGAGCAAAACTCCGCGAGAGCGCATCAGCCTTGATGTTTTTTGACCCAGGGCGATATGTTATCAAAAAATTAAAGCGAGCAAAAAACAAAGCCCATCGTGCCTGCCTGGCATTGAGACGCTTCGCTGACTCTAAATATGCCAGATTCTTATGGTCAGTGAGAATTGAGACCACAAACTTAGCCCCCTCAAGCCAGTGTCTCCACTCCTCGAGTGCATCCTTAATAGCCAACAATTCCCGGTTACCCACGTCATAATTCATCTCGGCAGGCGAAAATTTACGGGAAAAGTAAGCACAGGGATGAAGGCGATTATCAGACACTCCCATCTGAGAAAGCACTGCCCCAATACCCATCTCAGAGGCATCCACCTCCACCACAAAAGGACGCTCTGGATCTGAGTGTCGCAGCACCTTGGCCGAAACAAATGCCCTTTTGAGACGGGCAAAAGCTGCTTTAGCCTCACAAGACCAGTGAGCAACATCCGCCCCTTTCTTAGTGAGTGCCACCAAGGGCGCCACTATAGACGAAAATCCAGCGATAAATCGTCTATAAAAATTCGCAAAGCCCAGGAAACGCTGAAGCGCCTTCAAACTAGTGGGCTGCACCCAATCCAGGACTGCCTGTACCTTGGAACCCTCCATTTGGAAACCTTCTGGGGAGATAATATATCCTAGAAATGCGATTTGCTGAACTTCAAATTCGCACTTCTCCAGCTTCGCCCCAAGCCGGTGGTCTCTGAGTTTCTGGAGGACTAAGCGTACATGCTTCCGATGTTCCTCCAGGGAATGGGAGAAGATTAGGATGTCATCTAAGTATACAACTAAGAATCTATCCAAATATTCCCTGAGCACATCATTCATGAAATCCTGGAAGACTGCCGGGGCATTACAGAGCCCAAAAGGCATCACCAAATATTCATAATGCCCTGAGTGGGTATTAAAGGCAGTCTTCCATTCATCCCCCTCTCTTATTCGGATTAGATTGTACGCACCGCGTAGGTCAATCTTAGAAAAAATGGTGGCAGTACGAAGCTGGTCAAACAAGACCGAAATGAGAGGCAGTGGGTATGAGTTTTTAATCGTGATACGGTTCAATTCCCTGAAGTCGATGCAGGGTCGCAACGAACCGTCCTTTTTACCCACGAAGAAGAACCCCGACCCAACTGGAGACTGTGAAGGTCTGATAAATCCCTTAGCCAAGTTCTCCTGAATGTACTCTGCCATAGCCTGAGTCTCAGGACGTGACAGGGAGTACAACCTGCTCTTGGGAAGCTTAGCATTTGGCAACAAATCAATGGCACAGTCATAGGGGCGATGGGGAGGTAGTACCTCTGCAACTTTTTTGGAGAACACGTCCGCAAAATCTGCATAACACCCTGGCAATCCTGGCAAACTTAGCTGCGAGAGCCTGACTGGAAGGCTCAAGCAACTCCTGAAACAATCAGTACCCCAACTAAGAATCTCCCCAGAGACCCAGTCAAATTGAGGATTGTGGGCCCTTAACCAGGGTAACCCCAACACCAATGGGGCAAAAGTACAGACAGTCACATAAAAGGACAATTTTTCAGAGTGTGTGGCTCCAATAAACAAAGAAATCTGGCTAGTGCAAGAGGTAATTTTACCTTGGGATAATGGTTCCCCGTTTAACCCACAAATCTCAATTTCCGATGCCAAGGGTACTAAGGGAACAGAGTGTTTCAGGGCGAATTGGCGGTCCATAAAAACCCCGTCGGCCCCACTGTCCACAAAGGCCTCAGTCTTGACAGTTTGACCGAGGATCTTCAAGGTCACCGGAATGATAAAAGTCTTCTTGGGAAATTCTGACTTCTGGCCTGACAGGATATTTCCCATCACCCTCAGGCCCTGAAGTTTTCCGGCTTTTCTGGGCATGATACTACCACATGACCTTTATTCCCACAGTACAAACACAACCCCTGCTGTCTCCTCCGCGTCTTCTCACGCGAGGAGAGGCGGGTAGCCCCAATCTGCATAGGCTCCTCAGAAAATTCCTCAGAGTCTGAGGTTCCCTTGGGAAGGAAGGAAATCTCAGTCTCCCTTTCAAGCCTACGCTCTCTCAGCCGTCTATCCACCCGGATGGATAACTGCATGAGCTGATCCAAGCTATCAGGCAAGGGATATTGTACCAGTTGGTCCTTTATCTGGTTAGAAAGACCTCTTCGGAACTGGTGTCTCAGGGCTGGGTCATTCCACTGGGTATCATGGGCCAACCTCCGAAACTCCGTACAGTAAACCTCAACTGGCCTTCGCCCTTGCTTAAGGATCGAAATCTGAGCCTCGGCTGAGGCCGTCTTGTCAGGGTCATCATACAACATGCCCAGTGCCGTAAAAAAAGCATCAACACTTTTAAGCGACGGACAGTCAGGCTGCAACCCATATGCCCAGACCTGTGGGTCTCCTTGTAGCAAGGAAATCACTATGCCCACCCGCTGAATCTCCGACCCAGAAGACTGAGGCCTAAGCCGGAAGTATAGCTTGCAGCTCTCCTTGAAACAAAAGAACTGCGAGCGATCTCCAGAAAAACGATCCGGGAGATTTACTTTCGGCTCCTTAACCCCTGCAGGTGCTGCTGCTGCGGGAGCTCCGCCAGCAGCCTGGGAGGTGTGCATTTTAATGGACAAATCATTAAATTGTCGAGTCAGGACCTGCACCTGATCGACCACCTGTTGCAACGTATTTTGAGGGGTATGCTCCATATTCCCACAAAATTTCAACAGGAGTATTAGGCTGCTGAATATGTTATGCACACCAGTGCCTGCAGGAAAGTACTGGTGTCAGAACTGTTATGCACTCCAGTGTCTGCAGGAATGTACTGGTGTTTGAACTGTTATGCAAAACAAATGGACTCACAGACAAACTGGGGAATATGACATAACGTACACAGAAGGTGATAGGGTAACAAAATACACACAAAGTGAACAGAGAAGCCCAGAGGCTAAGGAACTGGGTATCTCCCTTGTATTAGAACTGCTCAGATGGAAAAAGCAAGATGTTGTGTTTTAATACGTAGAGAACCCGAAATGCTGTTGCTAAGGGCAACAGCAAAACCCTAAAGGGTTACCAACGGGTGTGGCAGTAAACTCCTTGGTCAGAGATGGAATGATAGACACAAGGAGAGTCTCCACAATCCTAATTCTCACTTGCAGTGCACAGGTTTTAGCTTACTGCCACTAAACTGACCCCTGACACCTAGCACAGTGAGACAGGATTAGACAGGCAAGTCTTAGAATACAGCCGCAAACTTGCTAAGTTCACAGAGTAGTAACAGAACCCCAGCAAGCTAAACGACTGACTCCAGTCTTACTGCTAGGTCTGGATTGGCAGAGTGTAATACCAAATCCCCAGGCCTATTTGCAGTAAGCAACAAACAAATACAAAGCTACACAGTACTGGCTAACTTTCATGAACTGACTAACCAACAAAGATTCAGCAGCATCTGCTTACCCTGAAAAGAGGCCTTATAAAGCAGGTGCTGTCCACGCCCCACTCAGACCTCACAGACTGTGAGCACAAAAACCAGCACGGATCCCCTGCCGTGCACAGAGCCTATAACCACTGCACAGCAAAAGACCCGAACCGGAGTATCAGCTGCGCTCAGGTTACTCCACTAGCACTTGTCTCCCGGTTGCCATGACGACGTGGCAGCACAGGGCATGAGACCCTAACAGTCACTGGATGTACTCTGCCCAATGCCTTATGTACTGCCATCGTGATAACGCCCTCAACGAGGGCTTCTGATAGCAGTCCATCTAATTCCTTCTGGAACCTGGCCGTGGGGTCCTGGTTTAGATGGGCATACGTGGAGGTATCGCCAAGGAGTCTTGTACATTCAGTTTTATATTTGTCCCAGTCCATTATGACAATGGCTCCCCCCTTGTCTGCTCCGCGTATGACAATGTCATCTCTAGCCCTTAGTTCTTTAAGCGCCAGATGTTCTCCTTTAGTTAAATTCGAATGTGTTCTTTCACTGGGATGCTCTATCGATGCTTCCACCATCCGGTTAAATGTTTTAATGGACGGGTTGGTGGATACTGGCTCGAAATGAGACTTGGAAGAAATTTTTCTTAAAGCATCCGGTACTGAGGACTCGCTGCTTGCGCCAATTGCTGGGGGATGTTTACCAAAATATTCTTTGAGCTTCAAATTACGTTGTAGTCTATATGTGTCAATTTTCCATTGTACCATGTCTGGCTTATGGGTAGGCACATAAGATAAACCCTTGCTCAATACCCCAGTCATGTCCTTAGTTAGTGAAAATGATGAGAGGTTGAATATCACTTGCGTGTCGTTCTTGGAGGTTTCTTGTCTGATGCGGCTCCTCTCCCTCTGCCTCTTTTGGCCCCCCCTCCTCGTGGGCTGCTTTTTTTGCCAGAGATGTCGGCCCGGGTGCGCGTCCCTAAAGGGACATCTTGTGCTCGATCTCCCCGGGTAGATGTACCCTCCTCATTATCACTGGCCGAGGTGCTGGAGAATTGGACCGTCCGTCTCCTTCTCGCTTGTCCCCTAGGGCCTTGCTGTTGTGTTTGAGATTTGGCTCCCAGCCACGCATATACTCTATGTTGTGTGTAATCTTGCTGGACACGAGCCAGCTTCTGCTTCTTGTATCGTATCAAATCCCTCTGATATTGTTCCACTTGCGAGGTAAGTTTGTCCATCCATTTGGTGGTAGTATCAAACATCAAGCTTGTTCCGTGCTGGGTCTCAAACGAGCTGATGCTGGCCCTGGTGATGCTCAATTCTTTCTTGGACTCTTCTATAACCAGAAGGATTAAGTCCATCGAGCATTTATTTAAAATGGAGATCCAGCGCTTGCAGAATACCACATTGTGTCTGCCTATGGTAGGCATATTGTGGATCCGAAATCCTCTGGGTATCTGTTTTGCTCGGTAGTAATCAGAGAGGGTCTTTCCATGATAGAGAAAATCTATCTCCCTCTTCTTCAATTTGAAGAGTTCCCTGTAAAGATCTTCGTTGGAGGTTACATCATCTATGGCAAACGCAGGTTCACTGTAAAGGATATTTTCAGCCTCAACATCAGAAAAACTGAACATTTCAAAGTTGTCACTCAGCATTAGTAGAGAGGCAGCCTCATCCAAATCTGCACCTCCTTCTGCCATGGTAGCGGAGTCTGGCTGAGATGTGCTGGTGTAGAAAAGTGCTCAAGTCCTTGTAGTGTGCCACATACACTGTGCTCAAAAGATCATGTGTGAGATTCACACTGTGCAACTGACGTGCTGCACAAAAGCCAGGAAGCGTCCTGAGTAGGGTATTCAATAATAAAGCTATAGCACGGTGCCTTGACACAAACCTGTGTCCGCTGCTGCTGCAGAGTATCCAGGAGTGATATATAGAATACTGGTCCGGCACTCGTAGGTAAAAGGCTGCAAGTGAATCGATGCTCCGGTGCCCTCCAGGCAGACTGCAAAGTCTGTGCATACACTTAGAAACAAAGTCGGCGGCACTCAGGAGACAATAATGCAGTGAAACAAATGGGTGCTTTACTTCAACGTTTCGGGGTTCGAAACCCCGTCTTCAGGACACACACAGTGAAACCGTGAAAAATAACAATTTAAATACCTTACCTGGCGTCTCCCTGGCCGTCCTCACGCGCCTCCGCTCGGTTTCCGGGATACAGGCTTCCGGTCCCGGCCGCGGTCACATGACCGGATACCCGCTCACCAGGCCGTCATCAGAGGACGTGGAGGAGTGTTGCCAGGATACACCTGACAACAAAACGTGCAAAGACATTATTACTTGCATAAATTACAGTGAAAAAAATGAAAACTGTTTTAAAACATCTATAAAACCATTATAAGACAGGCTAGCAATCACACAGCCTGAGTAGTAACAAACACTTAGTGTCAACAACATATTCTATTAACACTATTTATGTGACCATAATATAGTTGTGTTAATCTTTGTGATAATACGTGAACTAAAAACATGGATTAAAAACATTTTTGGCTCAGTGTTCCGTGACCATATAACTACATATTATCGGCTTGTAAAGCCTAACAGTGGTATTCTTAAAACTACTGGACACACAGCACATCCCCATCACTTAGATAATCCAATCATGAGACCGGAATATGTTACCTGTAGAGGAACTACTGTTCAATTAATTCTAATGAGCAAACCACGACATCAGTTATTGGAAAGCAAAGAGAGGAAGGCCCAAGGAAATATTTTTCCATGGGTCAATCAATATAATACGGCCAGCAGATATACCACTAAAAAGGCTAAAGAGCTGTGGCCTATTATTCAGACTGATCCAGAATTATGGATGTTCAAAAACAGCAAACTCATGCCTAGCTATACCAGGAGTAAAAATCTTAGGAGTTTATTGGTAAAATCTGATGTCTCTAAAAAAACTGTCGCAGCTTCACATTTTTTGAAACAGAAAAAAGGCTGCTATAAATGTGGGTGTACCACATGCAATTTTCTGATACCCGGAGATTCTTTCCAGCATCCGTATACTGGGAAAAGGATTGGGATCCATGTATCGGTTAACTGCAATTCCAAGTTTGTGGTATATTTGCTTAAATGTCCTTGCGGGCAGCATTATGTTGGGAAAACGGAATGTAGTTTCAAAGTCAGGATGACCCAACATAGGTCAGCCATTAGAGCGGCCATAAATACAGGTACAAGTGAGCAACCAGTAGCCAGGCACTTTGCAGTAGCTAAACACAGCCTGGCTACACTTAGATACCGCATTATAGACCAGGCCCCCTTTTCAATCAGAGGGGGGGACAGGGCGAAACATCTGCTCCAATTAGAAACAAGGTGGATTTTAATGCTTAATACACTCAGTCTGAAGGGCCTTAATGAATCCCTAGGGATGAGCAACTTTATTTGAAGGATTGCTGGACATGGGTGGTATCCATCTCAGGGGATACATGGGTCCCAACAAGGGGGCTAGAGTTGAGTGTCATTAATCATGATAATATATGTACATTTGTTGACAGACTAGGGAATAGGTATTTAGAATTAATTGAACAGTAGTTCCTCTACAGGTAGCATATTCCGGTCTCATGATTGGATTATCTAAGTGATGGGGATGTGCTGTGTGTCCAGTAGTTTTAAGAATACCACTGTTAGGCTTTACAAGCCGATAATATGTAGTTATATGGTCACGGAACACTGAGCCAAAAATGTTTTTAATCCATGTTTTTAGTTCACGTATTATCACAAAGATTAACACAACTATATTATGGTCACATAAATAGTGTTAATAGAATATGTTGTTGACACTAAGTGTTTGTTACTACTCAGGCTGTGTGATTGCTAGCCTGTCTTATAATGGTTTTATAGATGTTTTAAAACAGTTTTCATTTTTTTCACTGTAATTTATGCAAATAATAATGTCTTTGCACGTTTTGTTGTCAGGTGTATCCTGGCAACACTCCTCCACGTCCTCTGATGACGGCCTGGTGAGCGGGTATCCGGTCATGTGACCGCGGCCGGAACCGGAAGCCTGTATCCCGGAAACCGAGCGGAGGCGCGGTGAGGACGGCCAGGGAGACGCCAGGTAAGGTATTTAAATTGTTATTTTTCACGGTTTCACTGTGTGTGTCCTGAAGACGGGGTTTCGAACCCCGAAACGTTGAAGTAAAGGACCCATTTGTTTCACCGCATTATTGTCTCCTGAGTGCCGCCGACTTTGTTTCTAAGTATATATATATATATATATATATATATATATATATAAACAAAACAATAACCAATTGCACTTGGTATAACTTTAAAACACTCAGATTTTAGTATTTCCAGTAGCTGTTCTTCCACGGTGTGGATTCTTATAACTGGTTTCTATGTTATAGAAATCGACACTGAGTGGTGCAGTTATTCAATATATGTAAATTTATTGAACACACCGTTTATTATTCACTTTTTGGAGTTTGTGATATAATTGCACTTTAAAGTATATGTTGCTGAAATGTTGTTAAATATTCTTTAGGGTTCAAATTTAACAGACCCTGCATACAAACTGAAAAGAGTCTGCAATCAGGTTCATTAACTAGCTGAATACCCTTAAAGGCGTATGCGTTTATGCTTAGTATGTATAAAATTATATGATAAGACACCACACCTGATAGCACCCAGTAAAAATATGTCCGAATATTAAAATTATGGACTTCTAACCAATTAATAATATCCATAGGTTTTACCATCCTACAACCATTCTGGGTGAATTATCCATCTCTATTAAAAGTTGGTCCTATATATATGGGCTATGGATGTTTTATATCCATGAAGGCCTTTGTTCCTTTTTTTGGTATGTATATATTTCCTTCTCCATTTTCTCCTCCATTTTCCTTCCTTATGTGTATATGCATATATGTGTGTATATAAAAATTATCCTAGAAATTTTAAAGGACCATCCAATCACCCGATTTATGTTTTAGTGATACCATACAGAAACCCCTGATGAAGTCGTTCTGACGAAACGCATTGGGTCGAATCCGTTACGGTCTCTTATCTAGTTCATCAGTACACCCTACAGAATATACACCTATAAGAGTGAGGGTGTTCTTTAAAGGCTTGAACAGAAAACCTATTGACTGTATCTGGATGTATTTCTTTTAAGAATGTTTATATGAATGTATGGAACCTTTTATCTGTAAAAAAATGTTCATGTGAATTTATGCAATTCTATATGTTTTTTAATAAAAACAAATTGGTATCATATCTAATTTAGGCCATTCTGGCCATCTTTTTGATGGGGTGTGTTCTCTGGTGTGAGGGTATACTTGCAGGTGATACCAGTTATAAGAATCCACACCGTGGAAGAACAGCTACTGGAAATACTAAAATCTGAGTGTTTTAAAGTTATACCAAGCGCAATTGGTTATTGTTTTGTTTATGTTATTTTTTGATAGTTCACTAACAGGGACATTCTCCATATTGCTGCTGGTGGGTTGAGCGCGGGGTGGAAGACTTTTTTTGTGGGGTGGAAGACATTTTTTTGTATCTGTGTATCTTTTCTGTTAGTTGTATTTTCCTGCTGACAAATAATGCCTATTTTTAGGGATAGGTCTAAAAGACCACAAAAATGTAGAAATATTTTTTCAAAGGAATATGTGGAAGGAGGTATGGATGAGGATGCGGAAGATTATTATCCACAATTAAATCTGATAGAGAAACTAGCGATCAAAGAACTTAAGAATTGGTACGATGTGATAACGCTAGAAAAATACATAGAAGTGGGTCGAGTCCCTAGGGGGCTAAGAATGATTAAAACACCAACCTTTGGTAACCTTGATGAGGGTTTTATGAAAAACTGGAACTCCATTTTGGAGGACTGTTCCATAAAACTCATGACTCTATTAGCAACTGAAAATAAGAAGGAGTTAAATAAACTTGAAGTGGAACTTAACCAATTAGAAACTACTCTTATTAAATTTGAAAACAGTGAGGAGTTTAAAAAAGATGTAACTGACCTACAGGAGAAACTAGACGCAGTTGAGGATGAAATTATCTATAGAAAACAACAAAAAATTTCTAGGGATAAAAATGATTATGTAAACAATAAAATAGTTGGTCAAATACAGATTCCAAATTCGTCAATCAATTTTCAAAACGAGTTAATGAAGAGCCTGAACGTAGGAGCAGACGTGATCAATATAGACATGCTCCTATATATACAGAGAATTATAAAAGGGATAATTGGCAAAATAGAAGGAGACGGTCCTCTAACTATTCTCCCCATTATGGAAGAAAAAGAGATGGAACCAAAACCATTGGATAGATATCCGTCTTATAGGAAAAGACATGATGTTGGGAGATCTCCGTCCCCAAATGTCTTTCGACAACCTTTTTTTTGACGAGGGTCCACGGAAAGATTTACAACAGGGACGAAAAAGAGGTCTTCTTATAGGAGAGGAAAGAGGGGGGAGAAAACTCACCAAACAACAAGAGAAGAAGGCCACTTTTTCATCTTGTGGAGAATCAGAGGTTGGACTCTTCAACCTCTCCAAAAGACAATTATCGAGTGCTCAAACAACGGTTTTAGGTAAAGGCCTAAAATTCGCTCCAGACGCACATGTCAATAAATTTGATCTTTATATTGACTTGAATAAATATATAAGAAATCTAACAGTGCAAAGGCATTTTTTTTTAAATCCAACCTCTGCTATGTCTAGAACTACTGAACAAAAACCTGTAGTGGCCCTTCCATCTAAATTCTATCCAGTTGAATCAAGCGGTAGCCATCTGGAAATCTTTTTTGATTCAGTTAAGGATGAATTTAGAAAAATTAAAGGTAAAACCAGACAAGTTTACTTCTAATTTGAAACCTCAAGAAAAGAAAGCACTCTCCCTTCTAAAGAAAGATGATAACTTAGTTATCCGCAGTGCAGATAAGGGAGGAGGTGTAGTCATCCAGGAAAGAGATTCATACCTAGCTGAGGCGGGTAGAATTCTGGATGACGAATCAACCTACCTTAAATTAAGTTCAGATCCCACTGCACAATTTCAGGAAGAACTTTATATGTTACTCTTTGATGCTAGGAAAAAAAATGTAATCTGCCAAACGGAATATGATTATCTGTTTGTAAAACATCCAACAGTACTGATTTTTTATCACCATCCAAAGGTGCATAAAAATCGTGAATGTCTCCCAGGGAGGCCCATAATTTCGGGGATCGACTCTTTGACCTCAAATTTGTCACACTATATAGACCTCAAACTACAACACTATGTAAAAAGGTTGCCATCTTTTTTGAAAGACTACTAGTTTACTACAGGAATTAGCAAACTATATATGGAGAGAAGGGGACACTTGGCTTACAATCGATGTCCAAGCCCTCTATTCGTCAATTCCGCACGATAAGGGGGTCCTTGCAGTTAAGAAAACCTTGGAAATTGATTTGGACAAAACTGTGGGAGAAATTGAGTTTATCCTACACAGTATTGAATATATTCTGCGACACAATTATTTCCAGTTTGGAGATGCCCACTACCTCCAACAGCAGGGGACTGCAATGGGGACAAAATTCTCCCCATCGTATGCGAACCTGCTGATGGGGGAGTGGGAGAACACGTTTGTCTATGGTTCCCCTTTCTTTACAGAAAATATTAGATTCTATAGGCGCTATATTGACGATCTGATTTTTGTATAGAATGGTGACTCACAAAGTATAGCCTCTTTTATAGAAGCTATCCATCAAAACCAATTCAATCTGAAATTTACTCTCAGAACAGACACGATTACAATTGATTACTTAGACATCAAATTGGAAAGTACAGTAAATGAAAATATTAAGACCTCAACCTTTTTCAAAGATGTGGACGCTAATAGTTTTATACCATCTACAAGTTGTCACAATCAAAATTGGATTGAGAATGTCCCCTATGCACAATTCCTGAGGCTTCGGAAAAATTGTAGTAATGTCAACGACTTTCTGGTTCAAACTGAGATTCTAAAAGAACGCTTTCTGTCACGAGGTTACAATGCTTTAAAAATAGAGGAGGCGATTGATAGAGCATTGAAACAAAATAGACAAAGTCTCCTATCAAATAATTCAAGAAAGAAAGTAGAAAAACATTTCAATGTCGACCATTCATTCATATAACAAAGAAAATTGGATGGTGAAAAAAACATTGGAGAAACATTGGAATATCCTGTTAAAGGATCCAGTGTTGGGACCCTCTCTCCCTCCAATACCTCTAGTTATTTTCAGAAGGGCAAAGAATTTGAAAAGCATTCTGGCCCTAAGCAAACTTAAATCTACTAAAGTATCCACATCTGGACCAGATCCATTTCTTTCACTGAAGAAAAAGGGAGGTTGTTTTCCATGTGGACATTGCATTTGCTGCAAACACATGGAAAAGAAACCGTTTGTGTGGCTATTGGATAATGGCTTGGAATACAAACTGAAAGAGGTGGTTAACTGTAACTCACAGTATGTCATTTATAGAATTACTTGTCCATGCAATTTGTCCTACATTGGCAAGACGAAGCGGTTAGTAAAACTTAAAATCTAAGAACATATGCGTAGCATTAAAAATAAGGTAATAAGTCACAACCTGCCGAGGCATTTCTTGGAATGTCATAATTCAAATTTAAAAGGATTTTCATTTACAATCCTTGAGTGTGTATGTCTAGGAGATAGAGGAGGAGATAGGGACCTTCTTCTATCAAAAAGGGAAATGTACTGGATCTATAATTTAAACACGTTGGTACCAGGGGGACTTATTGAGAACATTGATATAGTCTCTTTCCTATGAGATCTATAGTTTCCCATCATTTTATAGATTCTATCTTTCCAACTAAGATCCAGATTATATTCCCTCCCTTTTTTCTCCCTCTCATTCTTCTTTTTTTTCTTTGTTTTACTTTTACATGGGGCTATTTTGAAAACTATGGGGGTCATTCCGAGTTGTTCGCTCGCAAGGCGATTTTAGCAGAGTTACACACGCTAAGCCGCCGCCTACTGGGACTGAATCTTTGCATCTTAAAATTGCGAACGAAGTATTCGCAATATTGCGATTACACACCTCGTCGCAGTTTCAGAGTAGCTTCAGACTTACTCGGCATCTGCAATCAGTTCAGTGCTTGTCGTTCCTGGTTTGACGTCACAAACACACCCAGCATTCGCCCAGACACTCCTCCGTTTCTCCAGCCACTCCCGCCTTTTTCCTGGAAACGGTAGCGTTTTTCCCCACACGCCCATAAAACGGCCTGTTTCCGCCCAGTAACACCCATTTCCTGTCAATCACATTACGATCGCCAGAGCGATGAAAAAGCCGTGAGTAAAATTCCTAACTGCATAGCAAATTTACTTGGCGTAGTCGCAGTGCGAACATTGCGCATGCGCACTAAGCGAAAAATCGCTGCGATGCGAAGATTTTTACCGAGCGAACGACTCGGAATGAGGGCCTATGTATGTAAAATAGCACTATGATGTGAAAATAAATGCAATATATAAGGAGGGGGGGGAAATTGTTTTATTACGGAGTATACGATCACTGTGTCTTTAAAAGCATGTTAGAATATGTGGATAAATGTACCAGCCTTGGGCTCTGCATTCGAATAATTATTTTATGTGTATATGTATATATACATATGGTAGAATTTGTTGCAAAACAAGAATAGTTTATCTAGTGCTCCACCTAGATTAGTGGTAAAATATATTTTGAGCACGAACATTTGGTTTTTGACACTTTTTCTAGCAAATTATAAATAAGATAGGATCTAAATTCTTTTTCAATACCAAATTTAGATATTTACTATGGAGATATAAAGATTAGCGGTAATAGGCATATTGAACACATACACTTGCTTTTTTGCATTAGCAATATATAAATGAAGTATAGGATTTAAACCCTTTTTTTTTTTTTTTTTGTCTCCTTACATATACGTTCCAGCCTTTGCTGAGTGGAACACATGCAGGGAATCAGTATCCACACACCTGATAGGTAGTTCATAGACACTTAAATTGTTTTTAAGTACAATTCACTTTTTTCTTTCAAATTGAAAAGATCACCTAACTCTAGGGATTATTCTAATCCTTTTAAGTGTGGAATTATGTTAAGAATAGGAGCAGTATCCAGGAAAAACGAATAATTAGAGCCACTAATTACAGGAAGTGAGACTTGCACTGAGATTAATAAATAGCAGTCTCAGTGCTGTGCCAGTTCATTTTGGATTTGGCTGTTACTTGTGTCTCTTTCCTGGTGGCTGCAGTAAGTATTTGGAATGCATTGTACTAGACTGTATTTGTCTAATATGTAAGACTTGTATGTTTAAATTGTAATCACTGATATTGTGATCTAAGTGAGCACCTGATTTTTTGTATTATCATGTATTAAAATTATGAATGGAATTAATATTAAATAGATATTATGAAAACGAGTTAGATATGATGCAACTATGTGGTATTGAAAGAAACACAATTGTAATGAGATTGGATACCATGATTAGTATTATATATGAAATTAGCTCTATGTTATAGAAATCGACACTGAGTGGTGCAATTATTCACTATATGTAAATTTATTGAACACACCGTTTATTATTCACTTTTTGGAGTTTGTGATATAATTGCACTTTAAAGTATATGTAGCTGAAATGTTGTTAAATATTCTTTAGGGTTCAAATTTAACAGACCCTGCATACAAACTGAAAAGAGTCTGCTATCAGGTTCATTAACTAGCTGAATACCCTTAACGGCGTATGCGTTTACGCTTGGTATGTATAAAATTATATGATAAGACACCATACCTGATAGCACCCATTAAAAATATGTCTGAATATTAAAATTATGGACTTCTAACCAAGTAATAATATCCATAGGTTTTACCATCCTACAACCATTCTGGGTGAATTATCCATCTCTATTAAAAGTTGGTCCTATATATATGGGCTATGGATGTTTTATATCCATGAAGGCCTTTCTTCCTTTTTTTGGTATGTATATATTTCCTTCTCCATTTTCCTTCCTTATGTGTATATGCATATATGTGTGTATATAAAAATTATCCTAGAAATTTTAAAGGACCATCCAATCACCTGTTTTATGTTTTAGTGATACCATACAGAAACCCCTGATGAAGTCGTTCTGACGAAATGCGTTGGGTCGAATCCGTTACGGTCTCTTATCTAGTTCATCAGTAAACCCCACAGAATATACACCTATAAGGGTGAGGGTGTTCTTTAAAGGCTTGAACAGTTAACCTATTGACTGTATCTGGATGTATTTCTTTTAAGAATGTTTATATGTATGGAACCTTTTATCTGTAAACAATGTTCATATGAATTTATGGAATTCTATATGTTTTTTAATAAAAACAAATTGGTATCATATCTAATTTAGGCCATTCTGGCCGTCTTTTTGTTTGGGTGTGTTCTCTGGTGTGAGGGTATACTTGCAGGTGATACCAGTTATAAGAATCCACACCGTGCAAGAACAGCTACTGGAAATACTAAAATCTGAGTGTTTTAAAGTTATACCAAGCGCAATTGGTTATTGTTTTGTTTGTTATTTTTTGAAAGTTCACTAACAGGGACTTTCTCCATATTGCTGCTGGTGGGTTGAGCGCGGGGTGGAAGACATTTTTTTTCTATCTATCTATCTATCTATCTATCTATTGTATCCCTTATTTAAAATCCCACATTTTTGGGTCCCCTACTGAGACAATTACATATATTATGTGTATATGTAGATGTATAATATATACGTATATGTGTCATTATCTCAGTAGGGGAACCAAAATTGTGTGTGTCGAACACTTAACACAATGTAACTCCCAAGTCAATCACATTTATGTGAAATCAAACTGTCCACTTAGGAAGCAACACTGATTGACAATCAATTTCACATTGGGGGGGGGGGGGGGGGGGTGTGTGTGTGTGTGTGTGTGTGTGTGTGTGTGTGTGTGTGTGTGTGTGTGTGTGTGTGTGTGTGTGTGTGTGTGTGTGTGTGTGTGTGTGTGTAATTTTTGTTTTAAATAAATTATGTCTGTACAAACTTTCTGGTTGTAGGTGAATTAGGGTTGATGTTTTTTAAAATAAACATATCTGACCCTGCCTGGAAATGTACATGTATGAAGGTATGGGAGATACCTGCTGCAGTCCCTTCTACTTACATTTAGGAGGTACAGTTGTTTTGGGGGAATTGGCAGCAAATATTAAATGATACATTGGCTCCATAACGTCTCGCTGGCCCTCGGATTTTTACAAAAATATGTTACACAAAATGACGTTTGCATTAACAATCATTAATCAAACAAGAAAAACTTTTGTTTTTTTCCAAAATGCTTTATATGTAAAAAAAAAATTGTAGAAAATCGACAATTCTGGTCTGGATTTATTGACTCTATCACGAGAACAAGTGCCTTTTTAGCAAGACCTATGCCAACAGTAAACAGTAGAGGAATCGGGCATATCCCACAGAATATCAGTGCTGCCACCATACATTGGGTAAAGAAGAAATAGGGGCTTATTCAGTAAGGATTGTAAAAAGTACAAATTAACAAAAACTGTAACCAACTGCAAAATTGCGAAAGCACGCCCAAACAAAATCTGCAACACTAATGTTACAAAAAAGTGGACTTGTCAAATTTGCAAATTTTGCGATGAGATTTAAAATTTCGCATTTTTTCCAAAAAAACTTACACTTAGTCACAGTTTTTGCATAAAGATTTCTGATGTCACAATTTAACATCAGCCACACATAACATGCCTACTGACAGGATGCGTCGAACAACAAGATGAGCTACTTCCGTTGGTGAATCCACAAACGCAGGCGGCAAAAGGATAAAAAACTTTTTTTAATGTTGAAAGTTTAAATTCATGACCTATTAATGTTTCTTTGTTATTATTAACATTCCTTATGTCATTGTTTAATGTGAAAAAATAAAAATAAAGTGGTGCAGAATTAAAATATCCACAAAATCACAATTAGTGTGGTGATGTTATTGAACATATGTTTCTTTGTCAAGGGGGGGAACCTTACACATGTATGTGGGTATGATTTTTGAAGATAATAATTGTTGCTTTAAATCAGTGGTTCTCAAACTCGGTCCTCGGGGGCACACACAGTGCATGTTTTGCAGGTAACCCAGCAGGTGCACAGGTGTATTAATTACTCACTGACACATTTTAAAAGGTCCACAGGTGGAGCTAATTATTTCACTTACGATTCTGTGAGGAGACCTGCAAAACATGCACCGTGTGGGGTCCTGAGGACCGAGTTTGAGAACCTCTGCTTTAAATCATAAAAAAAACACTCGGCTTTTAAACAAAAATCCATTAACCAAACAAAAAAACAAACTTGCTTGTACTGTTAATGTTATTGTACATGGTTGTAGAAAAACAAGTGTGTTCTTGACAAACCTGCATAGTTATTAACTTAAAGAATTATTAGGTTACTAACATATATTTTAGAGTAATACGTGTGTTAAATAGTTTAACGCTCCTTTACATGTTAAGTTTCAATGCAGCTGAATAAACTGAATTGTGGTCAGCAGTGTGAGGTGTATCAGCTGGGTGTAATGAAGCAATGATTGCAGTATATATCAAACATTGTACAACTGAGGTCAGCTTGTGCAGATTTTAAGGTAGACCTGTAGTCACTCAGAAACTGCACACCATAAATGTGCGTTCAGTTGCATAAAATGCGTTTGCCCCGCCTATCTAAAATCTGCATACGCCCACAACACGCCCCTGCTCGTAGTTTTTGCAAGTCCAGCCCTTTAGTACACGCGGCGGCGCTGCAGCAGTCCCTCCCGCATTTGCTGCCCGGCGCTGCTGTGAATGCTGAGATGCGCTTCCCTCATCCCAGCATCAGAGCGGCAGCGGGCAGCCAATGCGGAAACAGAGGGACAGCTGCAGCGGTGCTTCTACCAATTACATAGCGCTGCTGCAGCTCCAGTCCCCCTCCTCCCCTGCCAGGGATCTGCCAGCAGCTGCTCCGAGGAGCCTGACTGTCTGAGCCAGTGGGGAGAGATGGTAAGTGTCTGTCTCTATTCTGTCTGCCGTAATGTGTAAAAAGTGGGATGCTGTCTGCCGTAATATGTAAAAAGGGGCGCTGTCTGCCGTAATGTGTAAAAAGGGGACACTGCCATTGTGTGTAATGCCCATTACACATTATTACACTCCGTAATGCCCATTACACATTATTACACCCTGTAATGCCCATTACACATTATTACACACTGTAATGCCCATTACACATTACACACTGTAATGCCCTTTACACATTATGTTGCACACTGTAATGCCCATTACACTTTATTACACACCGTAATGCCCATTACATATTATGCTGCACACAATTTAATGCCCATTACACATTATGCTGCACACTATAATGCCCATTACACATTATGCTGCACACCATAATGGCCATTACACATTATTACACACTAATGCCCATTACACATTATTACTCATGTGTAATGCCCATTACACATTATTACACACTGTAAAGCCCATTACACATTATTAAAAATCCGTAATGCCCATTACACATTGGGGGTAATTCCAAGTTGATCGTAGCAGTAATTATTTTAGCAATTGGGCAAAACCATGTGCACTGCAGGTGTGGCAGATATAACATTTGCAGAGAGAGTTAGATTTGGGTGGGTTATTTTATTTCTGTGCAGGGTAAATACTGGCTGCTTTATTTTTACACTGCAAATTAGATTTCAGATTGAACACACTACACCCAAATCTAACTCTCTCTGCACATGTTATATCTGCCTCCCCTGCAGTGCACATGGTTTTGCCCAATTGCTAACAGAATTCCTGCTGCGATTAACTTGGAATTACCCCCATTATTACACACCATAATGCCCATTACACATTATTACACAGCGTTATGCCATTACACATTATGCTGCACACCGTAATGGCCATTACACATTATTACACACTGTAATACACATCACACACCGTAATGCCCATTACAAATTATGCTGCACACTGTAATGTCCATTATACATTATTACACACCTTAATGCCCATGACACATGTAATGCCCATTACTCATTATGCTGCACACTGTAATGCCCATTAGACATTATTCTGCACACCGTAATGCCCATTACACATTATTGCACACCTGTCATGCACAGCCAAAGACTTAGTGCTGTACCAGGATCTGGGCACTGGTGATCCGGCTGCTAGCAGCAATGAGTGGACGGGCAGGGACAAGGCGCGATGGCAGCATTGATGTGCGGCTTCCGGGAGGATGGGAGGTGGAGAGACCAGGCAAGCTCCTGCATTTCTGTGTGTCTGCAGCATGGGAGGTGGACATGTTGGAGACCAAAATGGCTCAGGAACCAAAGGGGCTTCTCAGGGTAAGTGTACAGCCAATACTGGTGCCTTTCCTCCTTTAAAATGGGGCAGCTTGTTGCACTTTCTGCCAGTGCTTTGTTGCTTAGCAAAAGCTCAGCTCTGTGCTTCCACACATAGATTCTGTGTCTCCAGGTAGTCTTGGTTCCCACTCCGCTCCCTGTGAATACCTGCTTTTCACCACTGCATACTACCCACCAGCCCTCCAGTACACCACCCACAGTTAACCGTGTTCCGGTTGGTACTTTAGGTTCCCTGGGACCCTGTGGGTTCTGCCAGTCTCCCTTCAGAGTTCTTTAGCCACGTCTTTGAATATCCGAGTTCTTCAGCCACGTCTTCGAATATCCACGTTCTTCAGCCATGCCTTCTAATAATCAGTATCCATTCGTCTTCAGAGTTCTTCAGCCATGTCTTTAAATATCCAATCACCATATTTCTTCAGAGTTCTTCAGCCACGTCTTTAAATATTCAATCACCACATTTCTTCAGAGTTCTTCAGCCACGTCTTCAGATATCCAGCAACCATATTTCTACAGTTTTCAGCCCCATCTTTACACATTCAGTTTCTTCACTCCTAGTGAACTATATCTAAATACGCAGACTCTACAAGTCATTTACAATCTCCTTTGTTTCTTGCTTCAATCATTTCACAGACCTTCATTCTTGAGTGTCTATCATACGTAAACCTGTATGTTGTTCTCTCATTAAAGTATATGAGAAGAAACTATCTTCGTCCTCCTCATTTCCTCCACACGTACTCGTTGCCGGCAGGGGAAGGAATGTTTGTATTGTGGTTCCTCTGACCACTTCATCAAGTCTTGTAAACTCTGGCTGGAAAACTCCTGCTCCTAGCTTATTCTAGAGAGTTTAAGCTAGGAGTTACCCTTCAATCATGTTCCAAGAAGGAAACAACTTTGCCCATTTGTTCAGAAGTTCTGTCTTCATTAGTGACTATTTCAGCATTACTTGACTCTGGGGCAGCTGAGAACTTCATTTCTTCAGCCTTAGTTAAGCAATTAGGAGTTCGGACTTCTATCATGGCGGTGGATGGAAGTTGAATTCCCAAAGGTATAATCACTCATCTTACTGTGCCCCTTAGAATGAAAGTGGGCATGCTACATTCTGAATGTATCTCCATCCTCGTGATTTCCAAAGCCTCTCATGATGTTATTCTTGTATTACCCTGGTTACAAAAACATAATCTTCAGCTCAGATGGCAAACCATGAAGATCCTTTCCTGGGGAGAATCCTGTTCCAAAGGCTGCTTAGCTTTTGTTAAACCTCTCCATACAGCTCATGTTTCCGAGTTGCCTTCTGTTTACCGACCTTTTGTGGATGTCTTCAGTAAGCAAGGAGCTAATTCCTTGCCACCTCACCGAGAATGGGATTGTCCAATTTACTTGGTGCTGGGTAAAACACCTCCCAGGGGTCAAATTTACCCTTTGTCCATTCCTGAGACTCAGGCCATGTTGGACTATATAAAAGAGAATTTATTCAAAGGCTTTATTAGACCCTCTTCCTCTCCTGCAGGAATGGGATTCTTCTTCATCAAAAAGAAAGATGGTGGCTTGCGTCCGTGTATAGATTATCGTGGAATTAATATCACTGTCAAGAATCGGTACCTGCACCCGTTAATTCCAGAATAGATTGATTGAGTGGAGGGGGCTACAGTTTTCAGGAAATTAGATCTATGGGGAGCCTATAATTTAATTTGCATTCATTCAGGAGACGAATGGAAGACGGCCTTTAATACCCAGGACAGACACTATGAGTATCTTGTAATGCTGTTTGGTCTGTGTAACAGCGATGCTGTCTTTCAAAGTTATGTGAACAAACTTTTTCGAGACCTGCTTTATAAATGTTTGGTGGTGTACTTGGATGACATCCTAATATTCTCTAAAGATCTGGAGTTCCATCGGGTCCAAGTTATGGAGATGTTTACTCACCTGAGAAAAAATAATTTGTATTGTAAGTTGGAGAAATGGACATTCGAGGTAACATCTATACCGTTTCTCGGTTACTTCATTTCTGGATAGGAATTGCAAATGGACCCCGTTAAAGTCCAAGACATTCGAGACTGGTCAGCTCCTTCTACTCTTAAAGGAATTCAACACTTCCTTTGCTTTCCTAATTTCTACAGAAAATGTATTGAGAATTATTCTTCGATCATCACACCCATCACAGACCTGACACGTAAGGGAGCTAATCCTTCAAATTGGACTTCCAAAGCAACCAAAGCCTTCCCTGACTTAAAACATGCATTTATGTCTGCACCCATTCTCTGTCAGCCCAATTTAAATTGTCCATTACAAGTGGAGGTGGACGCATCCTCAGAAGCAGTTGGGGCGGTGTTATCACAGGTATGTGAGGATAAGAGAGTCCATCCATGTGGATATTTTTCCTGGAAATTCCTACCCACTGAACAAAATTATGCTATTGGGGAGTAAGAATTGCTTTCCATCAAGTTGACATTTAAGTAATGGAGATAGCTCCTAGAGGGAGCTCAATATCCTTTCAAAGTATACGTCGACCATAAAAATCTTCTGTATCTCCAAAACACTCAATGTCTTAATCCACGGCAAGCAAGTTGGGCTCTTTTCTTCATCCAATTCAATTTCAAACTAACTCATAGATAAGGGTCTTTAAATAAGAAAGCGGATGCTCTTTCTCGATCTTTCAATTCTTCTTAGGCTAATGATCATGCAAGTAAACAGGCCATTGTAAGTCCAACCTCCTTTTTATCAACTCAAATTTCTATAGTTCCAATGCCTCCGCCTGGTAAAACTTTTGTTAGTTCTAATCTCTGAAAAAGATTACTTACTTGGGCTCATTCTTCATCTTTTATGGGTCATCCTGGGGTCATCAAGACCCTTAAATTTATTCAATTAGCCTACTTGTGGCCTCATCTTAGAGCTGATGTTCAAGAATTTATAGCCGCTTGCCCTAAATGCGCCCAACACAAGAATCCCAAGGGTTCTCCACCAGGTTTACTACATCCATTTTTGTGACTGATTTACCTCCAAATAAGGGACAGAATACCATCTGGGTGGGGTTGGATCATTTTTTAAAAATGGAGCATTTTATACCATTAACGGGACTACCATTGGCTCCATTACTAGCTAGACTGCTCATTTCTCAGATCATTAGATTGCATGGTCTCCCTCAAGAGATTGTTATGGAGTCGCGGAATGCAATTTGTCGCCAAGTTTTGGAAGTCCCTTTGTTCTTCACTAAACATCAAGTTGAACTTTTCCTTCGCCTATCATCCTGAGACAGATGAGTAAACTGAGAAAGTAAACCAGGATCTTGAAAGTTTTCTATATCTGTACATGTCAAGATGATTGGCTGGACTTTCTCACGCTGGCAGAGTTCGCTCATAATAGCCTCTTTCATTCTTCCTCAGAATCTACAATTCTACACTAATTTCGGTTTCCTTCCTTGAGTCCCAGAATTCCAACCTCTTCCAGCTCAGGAGGTTCCAGTGGCAGACCAGGATCTCAAGCAATTCTCTAAAGGTCCATATACACTGGGCGTTATTGCCAAGCGTGTATGAACAGCGATGATCGCTGACATCGCTGGGCTGAAAAGCGCTCAGTGATGTCAGTGGGGGTGAGCAGCTTTCCATAGCAGGACGCTATGGATATCCGCTCACCCTGCCGTTCATCTACTGGTAATACCAGTAGATGAACGGCAGCTGCCAGCGATGAGGCGGGAGCACTCATCAGCGCTCACCGCTCATCGTTTGGGCATACACACTGGGCAGCTTTGAGCTGAAAGCAGCTTAAAACACCAAAAGTTACCTGCTTTTAGTTCAAAATTGCCCAGTGTGTATGGGCCTTAAGATTTGGAGTCAAGTGCGCAAGTATTTGATTAAATCTTCCAACCAATACAAATCTTTTGCAGATTGTAATTGGGAACTGCCTTCCATTTCCTAAGTAGGGGACCAAGTCTCAAGTTCAAAGTTCCATCCAAAAGGTTTGCTCCTAAGTTTATTGGTCCTTTTCCAATATAAAAGGTTCTCAATCCTGTGGCATATAAGGTTAAACTGCCATCCTTTCTCAAGATTCCCAATGCTTTTCATATGTCACTTCTTAAACCTTTAATTCTCAATCCGTTTCGTGCGGCTATGCCTAAAGTTCAAACTCTACAAGGTGAGGAGTTTGAAGTTAAGGAAATTCTAGATTCCCGTCGATGTTATGGTTGTATCCAGGACCTCCTAGATTTGAAGGGTTGTGGTCCGGAGGAAAGGTCTTGTGTCTTTGCTGAGGATGTCCATGATCCAAAATTTATCCCGGTCTTCCATGCCAAAAATCCTACCAAGGCTCAAAGGTGTCCAGAGTCCACTGCCGATCCAGCTGCTGGAAGCGCTGTGTGGATGGGCAGGGACATGGCGTGGCCAGCGACGGTGATGTGTGGATAGACCAGGTAGGCTGCTGCATTCCTCTGTGTCTGCAGCATGGGAGGTGGCCATATTGGAGACCAAAATGGCTCAGGAACCAATGACGCTTCTCGGGGTGAGTGTCCAGCCAATACTAGTGCCTTTCCACCTTTCTCTCTGCCAGTGCTTTGTTGTTGCCTAGCAAAAGCCCAGCTCTGTGCTCCCACATATAGATTCTATATCTCCAAGTAGTCTTGGTTCCCACTCCTCTCCCTTTGCATACCTGCTTTCCACCGCTGCATACTATCCTTCAGCCCTCCAGTACACCGCCCAGTTAACTGTGCTCCGGTTGGTACTTTGGGTTCCCTTGGACCCTGTGGGGTCTGCCAGTCTCCCTTCAGAGCTCTTCAGCCACATCTTCGAATATCCAAGTTTTTCATCCCGTCTTCGACTATCCAAGTTCTTCAGCCACGTCTTTGAATATCCAAGTTCTTCAGCCACGTCTTCTAATACTCAGTATCCATTCGTCTTCAGAGTTTTCAGCCCTGTATGGGGTGATCTTTTTAACTTCTTTCTATACACCGTTTTGTCAATGTGTAACTCCATTTTGTATATGTATGACCTCATTACTTTATATATGTACTTCTTATTAGGATTAGTGCTGTGCAGACATATAGGCACCAGTTAGAAATATAGTCTTATGTTAAGCTCCACAGCTGTCTTTCACCTTTGACCTAGTATCAAAGACATAGTGAGTAGAGAGTATACACAGCTTTCAGGCTGGCTGATTATTATAAATATATGTTTCTATTATCAGTATTTCAGATGGAAACTGTCTAGTAGGATGTTTGGGGTTTTGTATTCATAAGTGGGTGAAAGGGGACAGTTGTCTAGGATAACATTAATGATGTTATACTGAATGATTACTGCACCCAGCATCACAGACCCTGAATGTAATTTCTGGTAAGACAATGTTAGCCTATCCTTGCAGGGGTATAAAGCTTAGAGAATTATGCATAGCAATTAGTTCCGATTGAAGCTGGGTCTGTCTGCAGCGGACCTAGACTTTTATAAATAATTTCAGACAGAGTTATTAAAGAGGGACCCTGGAGATTCAACTGGACTTCATTATTTAAACTACTTAATCGATGACCATCATCTGGGACAGATCTTGAAACATCTGAGATAAGAGCTGAGTATTCTAATTTGTTCTTGTTATTACTGTAACGGAGTATAACTTGTTATTTGTGTGTTTTCATTATTGTAACTTAGAGATATAAATGCTTATCCTTTATGAAATGTCCTGTGCCAGTCTCCATACTTAACACATTGTGTGCCAAAACCTGGTCGCTTGAGTTTTTCATCCGACAACATTTTGGCTTAGTCTGTGGTAGGATACAAGGGATTCAATTAAGACTGTATTTAACTTGAGTTTGTTTAAAAAATAGGATATGGTCATTAGGTCGACCTACATTAGGTTGTCGGGGTCACTAGGTCGACATGGTCATTAGGTTGATATGTACTAGGTCGACAGGTCAAAAGGTCAACGTGAGTTTAAAAAAAATTTGGTTACTTTTTCATACTTCACGATCCACGTGGACTACGATTGGGAATAGTAACCTGTGCTGAGTGCAGCGGTAGCAGAGCGAGGCACCTTGCCTGAAGCATGGCAAGTGAAGCGAGTCATGCGAAGGGACACGGTGCACTAATTGGGGTTCCCCGTCACTGTACTAAGAAAAGGACACCCAAAAAAGTAATAAAACTCATGTCGACCTTTTGACCTGTTGACCTAATGTATGTCGACCTAAGTGGTGTCCCATTTTTTAAACAAACTCATGTTAAATACAGTCTTAATGACTGTCGACCTAAGTTGTGTTGTACCAACGACCCATACCCTTAAAAAATGGTTTAGGGAAGCTTCTAAAAAAAAACTCCAAACATCCATCATGGTTTGCGAGACCTGTCTGGTTGCAACCATTGATGGATGAGTGTTGTAAAGACATTCAGACTTTAGAAGTTGAGAATCCAATTGATGTTATGCAAAGTATTGATGATGATACTGTCTGTGATTTTTTTTTTTTTTACAAAAAGTGGATTTATCTATTTTTAGACAAAAAGAGAGGAAAATGGTCAGTAAGATTCAGAATTTTACCAATCTGTTAATGATCTTCAGATTCAGTTTGAGGAAGTGAAACTTGAATGTGACACGCTCAGGACGGGATGTATTAAGATACATCGCCGCCCCTCACTGCTGTCAGGTCTCTGGGTTTGTCTGTCCCCGGCGGGGGTGCTAGTGGGTCAGTGTTGGTGCAATGTACAAAGCGGGGAGGCAATATGAAAGTCCGGCGCATAAGCGCTGACGTTTATTATACAGGAATCACAGAGTAAATGGCATAGCAGTGAATGACAAACTGAATCCAGGCAATAAAGTAACTGTGATTGGTAATTGAATCCAAAACAACTGAAAAGTCTCTTGCAACAGAAATATAAAATGACTTGATGCTGAATGTGAATGAAATAAACAGAACTCTGGTAAAACTTGAAAAACACACAGTCTCTGTATAACAAAGTCTTTATGGCCACACTAGGCCCAAGCAGGAGACAGTCTCTATGCAATGAGATGGTATACTTGCAGAGATGCACAGATGGTATGCAATTAGCAGTGCACAGGTAATAAGGAATGCAACACCTGAGGAGAGTCTCTTACGGCTTGATGAGCTGGTAACCGGCTGTGGATGAAGTCTGAAGAAAACAGGAGAGCTGAAGTGAGATGAGATGACAGGAGGTAACCACGGGGAATCGCTGGAAACAGGAACACAGGAGTCCGGAGAACAAGGCACACTGAATGTGACTCGTTGTCTGAGGCAATGTGAGTGAGCCACGGACTGGGAGTTATACCCGTGGCTCTGCAGTGATTGGTCACTGAACTCTGGGTGGAGACACAGTGCTGGATTGCACACCCGGATCAGCTGAGTGCAGGAGTCATGGCAACGACCTCACAGGCAGGACGCCGGCACACAGCAGAATGCACATAGGACCAGATTCAGAGGTACTCAGCAAAGCGGAAGATGACGCTTGCGGTCCATACACACATGCAGCCGCAACTGGGGCCATGACCTCCGGAGGCCCGCACACCAGCGCGCTGGTAGGTGAGACGTAGCAGAGCGCCGATTCCTGACAGTACCCCCTCCTTTATGGGTGGGCACCGAACACCCATGAGGCTTGGCAGGGAAGAGTCTGTGGAAGGCTTGGACCAACCGTGGAGCATGGACATCTGTGGCGTTAACCCAACTTCTCTCTTCAGGACCATATCCAGACCAGTCAATCAGGTATTGCAAATGACCATAACGATGTCGAGAGTCTAAGATCTTTTCCACCTCGTATTCCACGCCCCGATGAGTTTGAACTTTTGGAGCTGCTGGAAGCATTCTCTGGAAACGATTGAGAATTAGTGGTCTGAGGAGAGAAATATGGAATGAGTTGGGAACTTTCAAAAAAGCAGGCAGTTTTAACTTATAAGCCACTGGGTTAATAACACTTTCCACCGGGAAGGGCCCAATAAACCGAGGAGCAAATTTCATTGATGGAACTCTGAGACGGAGATTTCGGGTAGATAACCAGACTCTGTCGCCCGGTTTTAAACTAGGAACTGCTCGTCTCTTTCGATCAGCAAACATTTTATATCGTTGAGAAACTTTTTAAAGAGATAAATGAATCTTCTTCCAAATTTGAGCGAACCGCTGAAGAGCAGAAGCAGCCGCAGGTACGTCTATGACGGGTAACTCTTGGAAATCAGGTACTCTAGGATGCTGTCCATAAACTGCGAAAAAAGGAGTTGTATCTGTAGAAGTATGATAACGAAAATTATGAGCAAACTCTGCCCAGGGCAATAATTCTACCCAGTCATCCTGTGAAGAGGAGATATACAGTCTCAAATAGGTCTCAAGCTCTTGATTTACCCTCTCTGTCTGCCCATTTGTTTGAGGGTGATAGGCCATAGAGAATTTTAGTTTAACTTGTAGCGCAGAACACAGAGCCCTCCAGAACTTGGCCACAAATTGTACACCTCGGTCAGATATAATTTCTGTTGGAAGACCATGTAACCTAAATATTTCGTGACAAAACAACTGTGCCAATTTTGGAGCAGAGGGTAACCCAATGAGTGGAATGAAGTGCGCCATTTTTGAAAATCTATCGACTACTACCCAGATGGTGTCATACCCTTTAGATGGAGGGAGATCTGAAATAAAATCCATCGATAGGTGAGACCAAGGGCGCTTGGGAATGGAATTGGGTAACAATTGGCCTGCGGGAGCTTGACGAGAAACTTTATGCTGAGCACATTTGGGACATGAAGCTATAAATTCTTGGATATCTATTTTCATTTGAGGCCACCAATACGTTTGGGACAGGAACTTGAAAGTCTTGAGAACCCCAGGGTGACCATTAAATTTGGACGTATGAGCCCAGGACAGGAGATTTGAACGAAGCTCTGGAGAGACAAACATCTTGCCTGGAGGTGGAACTTGCGACACCCCTGTAGCTGCGAAAACCACAGGATTTAATACTGGTCGAGCAGCCTGTTCGGAAGATTCCTCATTTGAGCTCATAGAGCGAGACAAAGCATCTGCTTTAACGTTTTGTGAGCCAGGCCTAAACATTAACTTAAAGTCAAAACGGGAAAAGAATAGGGCCCACCTTGCTTGCCGAGGATTCAGGCACTGCGCAGCTTTCAGGTAAAGAAGGTTCTTGTGATCCGTGTAGATGGTAATAGGAAATCTCGTACCCTCCAGCAAATACCTCCATTCTTCAAGGGCCAATTTGATTGCCAACAGCTCCTGGTCACCGATGGTATAGTTAATTTCAGCGGGTGAGAACCTACGAGAGAAAAACCCACAGGGGTGAGTCTTACCATCAGTGCCCACCCTGGACAGGACTGCGCCCACGCCAACCGTTGAGGCATCTACTTCCAGGATGAAGGCCTTATTGACATCCGGCTGTTGTAACACAGGAGCTGAAATAAAAGCTTGTTTTATTTTATGAAAAGCAGACAGTGCAGCGTCAGACCATTGGGAAGGATTCCCCCCTTTCCGGGTAAGGCAGGTGATTGGAGCTATTAACGTAGAGAAGCCTTAAATAAACTTTCTGTAGTAATTAGCAAAGCCTATGAAACGTTGAACTGACTTGAGTGTTGTTGGAAGAGCCCAGCTCTCTATAGCTTCCAGTTTAGCTGGGTCCATTTGAAGATCTGTTCCGGAAATAATGTATCCCAAGAAAGGTATTGAAGAAGCTTCAAATATGCATTTGGACAGCTTGCCATACAGATGATTCTGTCGAAGAACCTCTTTTACTTGTTGGCGATGAGAAACTAAATCACGAGAGAATATCAAGATGTCATCGAGGTAAACTACCACACATTTATACAGGAGATCTCTGAATACTTCGTTGACAAAGTTTTGAAACACGGCCGGGGCGTTACTCAAGCCGAAGGGCATCACTAGATATTCATAGTGGCCGTCACGAGTATTGAAGGCGGTTTTCCACTCATCACCACTTCGAATCCTGATAAGATTATAAGCCCCGCGAAGATCCAGTTTCGTGAAGATGGACGTACCTCTAACTCTGTCGAACAACTCCGTGATGAGAGGTAACGGGTAGCTATTTTTAATCGTGATGTCATTTAAACCCCGATAATCGATACAGGGACGAAGTCCTCCATCTTTCTTCTTGACGAAGAAGAATCCAGCACCAGCTGGGGAAGAGGATGGACGGATGAATCCTTTCTGTAAATTTTCTTTAATGTATACACTCATTGCTTGGGTCTCTGGAACTGAAAGAGGGTATGTACGCCCTCTAGGCGGCTTGCTCCCTGGAACCAAATCAATGGGACAATCCCACTCTCGATGGGGAGGCAAGACCTCGGCTGCTTTCTCACTGAAGACGTCAGTGAATTCCTGATAGGCCTCCGGAAGACCAGACTGAGACTTTATACTTGAAGACTTGATTGGAAATACTTGAGCCAGACATGACTGATGACAAGAGGAACTCCATGCTGTTAACTGTAACGTAGCCCAGTCAAATTGTGGATTGTGATATTGAAGCCAAGGCATACCCAGTACGATCTCATAGCCAGCTTTAGGTATAACCAGGAACTCAATAAGCTCGGAATGCAGGAAGCCTACTCCCAGAACCACTGGCTTGGTTTGCTGAATGATGGAACCTTCAGGAATACGGCTTCCGTCCACGGCAGTGAGATATATTGGACGACATAGTTTAGACACTGGGAAATGAAGTCTATCCACTGCAGCTTGTGTGATAAAATTCCCAGCAGCACCACAATCCACTAAGGCGGACAGAGACTGGAGTCCATCTGGCATTTCCAAAGTGACAGGTAATGTAAGGTCTTGAAAAGAAGGAGCTTTATTCAAGGTCCCTAACTTGACTCCTCCTCTACAAGTTAGGACCTGCCGTTTTCCCGACCGAGCAGGACAGGAAGCAATCAGATGACCAGCAGCAGCACAATAGAGACACAGTCTTTCCTTTAATCTTCTGGACCGCTCCTCAGGTGTTAAACGAAACTTGTTTACCTGCATGGGTTCATCAGCAATAATAGGTAGAGACTGTACAGGAGGCATAGCTCGGTGCTTGCGAAGATCACCTCGAGAGCGTTCACAGGCTCGCTCGCGTAAACGTATATCCAACTTGACGCATAGGGAAATCAGGGCTTCCAGTTGCTCTGGTAAGTCTCGGGTAATCAACTCATCCTTTATGCGATCAGAGAGACCATGCCAGAAGGCGGCAACCAATGCCTGGTTGTTCCACTTCACCTCTGATGCCAATGTCTGGAACTGGATAACGTACTGACCCACAGTACGTGTTCCCTGGCGGATCTGAAGGAGGTCTGAAGAAGCAAAGGTCGTACGCCCAGGTTCGTCAAAGATGCGTCGGAATGCGGCAACAAACTCGGTATAGTTATTCAACAAAGCATCTGCTCGCTCCCACAGCGGAGAGACCCAGTTCAGGGCAGAGCCGGCTAAAAGAGAAACAATATAAGCAACCTTTGTTCTAGGTGTTGGAAAGTTCTGTGGTTGCAATTCAAAATGAACCTCGCATTGATTCAAAAATCCACGACACATCTTAGCATTACCATCAAATTTACTTGGAGTAGGTAGATGGATGCGAGACATTGGAACAGGAGCAACTGGAGAATTAGAAACTGTGGAACTAGGAACAGGAGCAGAAACTGATGAGGACACTGAAGAGACTGAGGTTGGAAATGACTGTTGCAGAGTATCTAAGCGAGAAGACATTTCTTGCAGAAATTGTATAATCTGCTGCTGCGCAGCCTCTTGACCATCTAGTCGTGACACTAAGCCTTGGAGTGTCCCTGACCCCACACTCTGACCGCCGTCCGGGTCCATGGGCCTCAGACAAACTGTCAGGTCTCTGGGTTTGTCTGTCCCCGGCGGGGGTGCTAGTGGGTCAGTGTTGGTGCAATGTACAAAGCGGGGAGGCAATATGAAAGTCCGGCGCATAAGCGCTGACGTTTATTATACAGGAATCACAGAGTAAATGGCATAGCAGTGAATGACAAACTGAATCCAGGCAATAAAGTAACTGTGATTGGTAATTGAATCCAAAACAACTGAAAAGTCTCTTGCAACAGAAATATAAAGTGACTTGATGCTGAATGTGAATGAAATAAACAGAACTCCGGTAAAACTTGAAAAACACACAGTCTCTGTATAACAAAGTCTTTATGGCCACACTAGGCCCAAGCAGGAGACAGTCTCTATGCAATGAGATGGTATACTTGCAGAGATGCACAGATGGTATGCAATTAGCAGTGCACAGGTAATAAGGAATGCAACACCTGAGGAGAGTCTCTTACGGCTTGATGAGCTGGTAACCGGCTGTGGATGAAGTCTGAAGAAAACAGGAGAGCTGAAGTGAGATGAGATGACAGGAGGTAACCACGGGGAATCGCTGGAAACAGGAACACAGGAGTCCGGAGGACAAGGCACACTGAATGTGACTCGTTGTCTGAGGCAATGTGAGTGAGCCACGGACTGGGAGTTATACCCGTGGCTCTGCAGTGATTGGTCACTGAACTCTGGGTGGAGACACAGTGCTGGATTGCACGCCCGGATCAGCTGAGTGCAGGAGTCATGGCAACGACCTCACAGGCAGGACGCCGGCACACAGCAGAATGCACATAGGACCAGATTCAGAGGTACTCAGCAAAGCGGAAGATGACGCTTGCGGTCCATACACACATGCAGCCGCAACTGGGGCCATGACCTCCGGAGGCCCGCACACCAGCGCGCTGGTAGGTGAGACGTAGCAGAGCGCCGATTCCTGACAACTGCTTATCGCAGCGATGTTGATCGCATATGTACTAACATATGCGATCAATATCGTAATGCGGTGACGGATGCCCCCCACGATACCTGTGAGGTGGTCTGCAGAGGGTCTCCGTCACCTCCCAGGGGTCTTCACACTGACGTACACTGGGATGCAGCAGCAGGCTGTCCCCGGCGCCTCCTCCTCCCCCTGCAACCGGAAGGACCTCCGGCTGCATTGCTAGGGGGAGGAGATTACCTTCCGGTACCAGGGCTGCCTGGAGGAAGGTATGCCAGGGGGGTAGGGGGGTCGGCATCTGCGGCAGAGGTGGCGGGTTGCAGCCATCGGCGATAAGAAGCCCATAGGCTTCTATAGGTTGCGATACCCTGGACAGTGAAAACCCGGCAGTTGGGTCTTAGTACATTTGAAAATGCGGTAAAACCCCCATTTTCAGGGGGGTTTACCACATTTTTCCTTTAGTACACTCTGCCCTCAGAGAGCAAAATTAAAGGTTAAAGAGTGAGAAACAAAATAATGTAACATCAGAGCAAATGCTTTTTGATATAGGCAGAGAGGATGAAAGGTTTACTGTTGAGAATAAGGAACACCAAGATGATAAAGTTCTTCTGTCCGATATGTTGAATTTCTATGTGAAGTCATGTCAATTTACTGCAAATGATCTGACTTGTGTAGATGCATTATACTTGCCTACTCTCCCGGAATGGCTGGGAGGCTCCCGAAAATCGGGTGACCCTCCCGGCCCCCCAGAAGAGCAGACAAATCTCCCGATTTTTCAATTCCCATCTGCCCGGCTGCCCACTTTGAGAGTAAAGTGGGCGGTCCGGACAGTCAATTATGTGATTCTTGTTTAATAACGTCATCATAGTCACGCCCTCTGCTGTAAAATGCCGGTTATACAAAGTGGGGGCGTGACTTAAATGGTGTTATGATGTAACCCCGCCCTCGTACCGCCTCCATCCTGTCTCCACCATGCCCCATTCCTCCTCCTTCCCGCCCCCTCCTCTCGTCATTGTCCTGCCAAGCCCCTCCACTGAGCCGACCTGGCAGCTCTCTCCCGGAGAGAGCTGCCAGAAAGTAGGTAAGTATGAGATGCATCATATCAATCAGATAATGTAACCACATGTCAGCAAAATGTTGAAACACAGGATTGTGAACAGTTAACAATGAAGCAGAGAATTGTGATTTTTGACATACCCAACAGAGGTATTTTTCATGAGAAAGAAGTTGATACACACACAGTGGAAAATGTTTTCTGTGTGGGAAATGAGAAGTTTAGTACTGAAACTCCACAGGGACTATTAATTGATAGAGAATTTACACTAAGAGAACCTGAAAGTCAATCTGATGATATGCATATGTCAATGGTACAGCAAGCAGGATTCAATAATGAGAATACATGAAACCAGTGGCAAATGCAGGATTTTGAGAGGGGGATTTTCAGATGTCAGTTCACAATCTCACACACTGCAGAACTTTGGAGCAAGGACGGCAGTCTGGGGAGTGGCAGAAGAACCTAGTAATGACCCTGGATATTAATGTAAACATTGGTCTTTTTATACACTGGATACTGTATGGAATACAATATTAATATTTAACACTATAGATGGTCTACAGTATAGGCTGTATCAACCAAAGTGGTCCAGAAAAGGTTAGACATACCATAATAAATAAATACACAAACATAATAGAACCAGTACTGCACTTTCTAAGGACACATTCTCCCTCCTCATGGTAAGGCTCCTGTCTCTTCTTCATGGTAGCTACTCTTTGGTCCAGTGCACTGATTGAGGACTCAGATCCACACACACAGCAAACTTGGTAGAAGAATTTGCTACCACTGGGCATCTGGGCATGTGCAGCAGCTCTGCTCTGTCCCTTACGGAGAGATTTGTCATGGTGTAACTGCATGCAGTATAATAGAGGACGTGTTTGAAGTTGGATGTCAGATCTCACAGGCCGAGAGACAGTGCGGCGGTGATGATTACAAGTCAGAGGTTGAGTGTGATTGTGTGAAGGCATGTGCAGTGTCTGACTTAGGGCATGAAGGGCTCACCGGAGGAATACAGTGGTAAAGTCCCATGCTAAGGGGTGTGGCCAGCCTCCAGAGGAGGTGGGTACCCAACACTGAGGCTTGGCTAACCATTAGAGAGTGTATGGTCTGGGCCCCTTTATAAATATATTCCTTACATGATAATTAGTGAGATTAATTCACTGTAGAAAATGCACTATAGTCATGTGCACTACATATACTGTATACATAATGTATCATTCAAATGCACAATCTGGAACCTGATCCGTAGAGGGGGCACTCAGGCATCGGGGCCCACTGGGCATTTTCCCTGTGCCCCTGTGGGCCAGTCCGATACTGGGCATGTGCACAAAACATTGATCCACAGTTGAAATTGGTGCAGAGTGGTACTGAAATAACGCCATGCATGACTAATGACTATGAGCCCTGAGGAAGCTTATAATAAGTGAAATGCGCATCGGCATATGATGCGTCCTGTAAATAGTATATCAATACAACAATATATAATGTACTAGCAACTGTCAGATATATAAGGGAAGAAGACTCTGTAATCGATTGCACTTACAGGCATTTACGGTGCTGCTTAGAGCACATGGAGCTATAGCAGAAAAGACACCAGCGGGCAGTACAGATTAAATGCTGTCCAAGTAATCAATCATTACCTGCCACAGGAAGGGGACGCACACCCTGTTTGCAGGAACAGTATATAGGGATAAGCAATAATTATCTAGTGCATAGATTGACTTAACCATTACTAAGGAAGTATTGCCACAGTGCATATTCTATTAATCAGAAGGTTACCGAGGTTTATCAATTAATGCCCAGTGTGAAATGCCCTAGCACTCCATGATATAGTACAATAAAGGATTTCTGCATAGGAAACAAGTACTATGAGATGCTGATAAGACACTGATGTTTACCTTATTATAAGACTGCCGATTCATGAGACATTCCTAGAAAGTACGTCACGAGGATGTAAGTTCCCATGAATAAGCATGTTCATGGCAATGATGGTTGTAAATGTTTACATCAAAACAGGTATTGAACATATATCATCTGTGAATAGGGGACACCCAAATATAAAAATATCATAAAGATTTAAGTTCCCACAACTTGAAGGTGCGCACGTACACATACAAAGGCATTCAGACCACTGCATATCATAATTGTGGCAAGTGATCAAATAAAAGCAAACAGATATAGGCCCTCATTCCGAGTTGTTCGCTCGCAAGCTGCTTTTAGCAGCTTTGCACAAGCTAAGCCGCCGCCTACTGGGAGTGAATCTTAGCATAGTAAAATTGTGAACGAAAGATTAGCAGAATTGCGAATAGACACTTCTTAGCAGTTTCTGAGTAGCTCCACACTTACTCAGCAACTGCGATCAGTTCAGTCAGTTTTGTTCCTTGTTTGATGTCACAAACACTCCCAGCGTTCGCCCAGACACTCCCCCGTTTCTTCAGACACTCCCGCATTTTCCCCAGAAACGGCAGCGTTTTTTCACACACACCCATAAAACGGCCAGTTTCCGCCTAGAAACACCCACTTCCTGTCAATCACATTACGATCACCAGAACGAAGAAAAAAACCTCGTAATGCCGTGAGTAAAATTCCTAACTGCATAGCAAATTTACTTGGCGCATGCGCAATTAGCGGAAAATCGCTGCGATGCGAAGAAAATTACTGAGCAAACAACTCGGAATGAGGGACATTATATGGAAAGAATGCATATGTGTGTATCACAAACTACAATATCTGTATAGATATGTTCCAAACAAGCAGAGCAGACATTAATACCATCACATTAATTATGGCTATGGTATAAAATCCCAATGTGCATGAATCAGTGAAACCTCTGACAGCATGAGCAGCCAATAAAGATACATTTGGCTGACTAGAAACATTTTTAGGTATCCCTTCCCTTTTCTAAAGTGTAACCATTTGTAGCCAAGACAGTGGTGAATGTGATATTAGATTGGAGCTGATTAAGCCCATGTAAATTGAATAGACAAGTTGCATAATATGTACGACAATATAATAACCACGCAATAAAGACAGGACGCATCTAATTATTTATTTTTTTCATAATTTATTATTTATTTTTAATTTTTTTCCTTTATTCCCTAAACACATTTTTGTATTCACTTGACACTAAATTTATATTTCACTCCAGTTAACCCCTGAGTGGGCTATTTTGTAAATACAAAACATCACACTAGCCAGGCTAAGAGTATGTGAATTGCTGGGATATTTTAATGCAAAACGGTCAATAAAAGTTATGTTTTACTTGAATAATTGAAAAAAAAAAATGTGCACCCATTAAAATCCAATTCTTCTCTTCTTTCTCTATAATGACTAGTTATTTTGTGAAAAATAACATCTGGAGTATCCGTATACAAAAGTACCATTGTTCACTGAGCAAGCAGAACAAAAGAGAGTGCTGCATGTGTGCAAGTCTGTGGATCTGGCAGCTCTAGGTGAACAGGAGAAGGGTGGTGACAGAACATATCGGGGACGGGTATAGTATGGTATGCCGGTGGCAAGGGCCGGTTCCAGGGCTGTTTGCGCCCCGGGCGGGAAGTAGGGGGCGTGGTTTCATGCAGGGGGCATGGTCAGTTACGCCCCCTGTTCAGAGTAGCGCTCCGCACAGCAAAGGTCCTCTCCATGAAGGGAAACTAGACGCTACACGTCTAGTTCCCTTCGGAGCGGGCAGTTGGTCACAGCGGGCAGCTGGGGACAGTAGCGGAGGGCAGCTGGGCAGTAGCGGATCTTGCCCTGGTGCAGCGCCCTCCGGATGGCGCCAGCGCCCTCCAGAAGGCGGCGCCCTGGGCAAAAGTCCTGCTTGCCCATGGCAAGATCCGCTACTGCCGGTGCCTGGGATCCTGGCGGCCAGCATACTGGTGCCGGAATCCCGACCGCCTGCATACCAACAGCTGGGTGAGCACAAATGAGCCCCATGCGGGCTCGCCACGCTGCGGACACGGTGGCGCACTTCGCGCACCATACTATTTATTCTCCCACCTCTTGGGGGTCGTGGACCCCCAAGAGGTTGAATAGGTGTCGGTATGCCGGGTGTCGGGGTTCCGGTGCTAGTATACTGCGCGCCGGGATCCCAACAGCCGGCATACTAAATACCACCCATCAGGGACAGGTTACACAAAAGTCAGGCTAATACCCTTTCCATTATGAAACACCTGGGAAACAAATACTTTTTGATTCATTGAATGTGGATATTGCTAATGAGGAGATAATTGTATTAGCACAGAAAGGTTTGTCTGAGCAGTGTAAAGTGTCACAGGGAAGAACGTTTTAGGATTTACTGAATGCTGGTGTGCGGAAGGCAGAGATTCATGGTATCTCAATGGAGAAATTGATTCAAAGATGGATAGTCTGACAAAAGCAGCCAGGAGATGTTTCACATACCAAGCAAATAGCTAAGTGTGATGTGGATGAGGAAGTGCAGGAGAACCCCATCCCTTCAGTCCTACCTGCAGTTCCCTCCTCACCCTATGAGGAAGCCCTCGGGGACACAGGGTGGGGAGGAGGGGAATTAGCCAATGGTGAGGATACACAAGCATTCCCCACCCCCTGGAAGAAGACACACTTTATTCTCTCACAGGGAGGGGGGCCTCTGGCAGCACATTCCCCCAGGGAAATAATTAAGTATGAGATCTGTGCCACAAAAGACACAGGACAGGGTGAAGAGAAAAGTTCTGACACATCATTCACAATATCGATGAATAATAATGTAGAAACATCACTGATACAGTCAGTAGCGGATCTTGCCACGGGCAAGCAGTACTTTTGCCCGGTGGCGCCGTCTTCCGGAGAGCGCCGGCGCCATCCGGAGGGCGCCGCACCAGGGCAAGATCCGCTACTGCCCAGCTGCCCCCCGCTACTGCCCTCTCCGACCCGCTGCTGCCCGCTCCCCGCTCCGAAGGGAACTAGACGCGTAGCGTCTAGTTTCCCTTCATGGAGAGGACCTTTACTGTGCGGTGCGCGATGACGTCATCGCGCACCGCCCAGAAAAGGTCCTCTCCACGAAGGGAACTAGACGCTACGCGTCTAGTTTCTCGTCGTGGAGAGGACCTTTGCTTTGCGGTGCGCGATGACGTCATCGCGCACCGCACAGCGTTTCAGCAGCGCTACTCTGAACAGGGGGCGTAACTGACCATGCCCCCTGCACAGAACCACGCCCCCTACTTCCCGCCTGGGGCGCCAACGGCACTGGAACCGGCCCTGGATACAGTCATGACAGCTGGGTATCAATACAAGAAGGGCGGGTGCTAGGGTGTTTGGTGCCCCCCTGCAAACTATAAATTTGCGCCCTCTCTCTCATACTGTAGTTAATAAAGTGAGAGCGTGTGCCGAAAGCCGCAAAAAAGGATTATGGTTTCCCGAGGAGTGTGATCACACAACAGTACCCCCAATTCAAATTATGCCACACAGTAGCACAATCTTATTCACATTTCACTGCACATAGAATGAGTTGAAATTCACATGACACCGCCCACCTTGGAGGCGGAGAAACGCGTCAGGTGACCTGTTATGACTGTGGAACGCAGGTGGACCGCAACCGGAAGCCGGAAGCCCCGAACCCGGAAGCCGCGGATCACGGCATCACAGCGTCCCCTGCTACCCAGAACTGCACGTGCGATTCCCTGTCTCCGCTCCTGCTCAGGCACAGTGCTAATGACTGCACACTACACCATCTACTGCAGGCACTGCTAAAGAGAACCGCCGCTGTGCGGCTCGCCATCTAAACAGTGAGTGGATCAAATTTACCTCACGGACAGGAGACAGTTGTGGGATTGGCACGTTTTGCACTCAGTTATACTACTGAAGACTACACCTATCAGCTCTTTTTGGTGAAGTATCAACAGGCTTTACTCAATAATTAGCCTTTTCTCCTGCAGAGTGCAGTATGAGCTAAATATGCACTAACTCTTATTAATATAACAGCTGGCTTTTGCATGCAAGAGAACTAACATAACCAGAGTTGGTACCTAAGCATTAACAAAGTTCTGAGGCCCAGGACACAGTCATTATTATTTTTTAATCATTGTTTTAATTTGATTTTTATATTTTTCTTATTCAATTGTGTATATGAATTGCTAATGGCACTTCAGCCATAATGTTATAATGTCTATTCGTTAGAATTTTCTTACCAATAAACAAAATTTTATATTTACAAAACCAGCAGCCGTTGTATTACGATCCCCTCCGAGCGCCCACAATATTCCTTCCTTGTTTCTGCTTAGTACGGTGGATACCCAGGTCCACCATTGTGGGCAGCCAGAAGGGTGATACGTTTCTTTTCTTTTTAATACAAAAATATATATATATATATATATATAAAATTGAAGTATTAATATTATCTTACTTTTTAAGAAAAATCTTATTAATCAGCGCCCACTTTTGTCCTTGGACTCCCCCTTTTCATAGCACACAGTATAAGATGAAATTCACATTTTAGTACACAGAATGAGCCAAAATTCACATTATAGCACACAGTATGAGCCAAAATTCACATTATAGTACACAGAATGAGCCAAAATATACGTTATGGTAAGAACGTACCGTATATAACGTGATTTCTCTTATGTCCACAGGTATCCACAGAATAACATTGGGATATGGTTGAGCGACAGCGGAAATGGCACTAACACGGTCACGAGCTTTCTGGCCTCCCAGGATGCATTGGGGCCTTCACCATATAGTCCCGCCCACTGACTCACTCAAATCAGTTCTTTCCACAGTGATTTAGGCAGGAACACCAGGTAGAGACCTGTTTAGGCGATAAGACACACATGCACACCCTTCCATACAAGAAGGAAGAGGTTTAGTGATTGTCAAGATCCTCAAATCAGATGCGTCAGGGTGGGATCCCTGTGGATACCTGTGGAAATAAGATAAATCACGTTATCAACGGTAAGTTCTTACCATAACGTCTATTTCTCTGGCTGGGTCCACAGGATTATCCACAGGATAACATTGGGATTCCCAAAGCCATTTTAGTGGTGGGGATGCTCCTGATTGCACAGGAGGACCTTTCGCCCAAAGTCTGCGTCATGAGAGGCCAAAGTATCCAAGGCATAATGTCTAATGAATTTGTTTACGGAAGACCATGTGGCTGCCTTACAAATCTGTTCTGTTGAAGCACCATGTTGTGCTGCCCAGGAAGGACCTACCTCACGTGTAGAGTGTGCAGAGACATTAGCTGGAGTAGGGAGATCTGCATGAGAATAAGCTTCTGATATTACCATTCGGAGCCATCTCGCCAGCGTCTGTTTACTAGCAGGCCATCCTCTTCTATGAAATCCGTAGAAGATGAAGAGAGAATCTGTTTTTCTGATGGCACTAGTACGATCTATGTAGATTCTTAAAGCTCGGACCACATCCAGCGACGCTTCTCCCGCAGACAGTCCCGATACCTGAAAAGCTGGGACTACAATCTCTTCATTCAGGTGAAACTTTGATACCACCTTTGGAAGATAACTAGATCTCGTTCTGAGAACTACTCTGTCTGGAAAAAAACCTAGGAAAGGAGACTTACACGATAACGCTCCCAAATCTGACACTCTTCTGGCTGACGTCAGTGCCAGTAGAAAAAGCACTTTAGCCGTTAGCCTTTTAAGATCTGCTCTCTTAAGTGGTTCAAACAGAGGACCCTGGAGAAATTTAAGAACTAAATTCAAATCCCAGGGAGCTGCAGGAGGAACAAATGGAGGTTGAATATGTACTACTCCTTGGAAAAACGTACGTACATCCTGTAGGTCAGCAATCTTCTGCTGAAACCATACAGTTAACGCTGAAACATGAACTCTTAAGGAAGCAACTTTCAAACCTTTATCCAATCCTGCTTGGAGGAAATCCAAAATCCTAGACATTTTAAAAGATCTCGGATTGAATTTTTTCCCGGTACACCAATGAATATAGGCTTGCCATATTCTATGATACACAGGGCCGGTGCAAAGATTCTCAACACCCTAGGCAAAACTTCTGCCTACTGCCCCCCCCCCCCCCCCCTCCCCTCCCAATACCCTCTTTCCATCTAGGAAAGGTGAGAGGGGTGGTTGTAAGACAGAACGGGGAGGAGAGAGAGAGAGAGAGAGAGAGAGAGAGAGAGAGAGTGGAGCAAGGGAGAGAGAGTGGGGGATGAGTGAGAGAGACTGTATCAGGGAGAAAGAGAACAGTGAGATAGTGAAAGAGGGTGTCAGGGAGAGAGAGAGAGAGAGTGTCAGGGAGAGAGAGAGAGAGAGAGGGTGGGTATCAGGGAGAGAGAGGGTGTCAACCAAGGAGAGGGGAGGTTTTGGGAAACCGTCAATGAGCACAGCAATTTAAGTCAAAGTAGTTAGAAAGGGGTCAAAGAACAGTCCACATCAAAATGACATCAAATAACTAGCGTATATTTCATATAGCAGGTGGAGGTGCACCCAGAGAATAAATATAGTATTAACAGAAAAAAGACAGAAAGAAACTTGTTGGGGCACTCTTGTCTATGAAAAAATTGAATTAGTTAAAACTTAACTTTTATTAGTTAGAATTAGAATAGATATATGATAGCTCTCAGATAAATTTCGGGCATAACACAAGAAAGAAATTTCTAGGGTTGGCGAAAATATCAGGAATAATATTGAGAAATTGGAGTTCAATGACTCAATTCAAAACATATAGGCAGTCCTATATAAATATAATGACAGTCTGATACTGTTATAAAATTGTCCAGAACCTGAAATATAGATAATAAAAAGCCAGATGCTTCGATATAAGGAGTTTCATCAATTATAGGTCAGACTGACACTATGGTGGTCATTCCGAGTTGTTCGCTCGGTAAATTTCATTGCATCGCAGCGATTTTCCGCTTAGTGCGCATGCGCAATGTCCGCACTGCGACTGCGCCAAGTAATTTTGCTATGAAGTTAGGATTTTTACTCACGGCTTTTTCATCGCTCAGGCGATCGTAGTGTGATTGACAGGAAATGGGTGTTACTGGGCGGAAACAGGCCGTTTTATGGGCGCATGTGGGAAAAAACGCTACCATTTCCGGAAAAAATGCAGGAGTGGCCGGAGAAACGGGGGAGTGTCTGGGCGAACGCCGGGTGTGTTTGTGACGTCAAACCAGGAACGACAAGCACTGAACTGATCGCAGATGCCGAGTAAGTCTGAAGCTACTCTGAAACTGCTAAGAAGTTTGTAATCGCAATATTGCGGATACATCGTTCGCAATTTTAAGAAGCTAAGATTCACTCCCAGTGGGCGGCGGCCTAGCGTGTGCAAAGCTGCTAAAAGCAGCTTGCGAGCGAACAACTCGGAATGACTACCCATATTAGGCCGAAGCTATTTACACACACACACACACACACACACACACACACACACAATAAATTAGTAACACATGCATGCAGTCACAAAATACATGAGTGTCATATGCAGTCCATCTCAATAACCTAACACAAAGGTTCTCAAACTCGGTCCTCAGGACCCCACACAGTGCATGTTTCACAGGTCTCCTCATAGAATCACAAGTGAAATAATTAGCTCCACATGTGGACCTTTTAAAATGTGTCAATGAGTAATTAATACACCTGCGCACCTGCTGGGTTACCTGCAAAACATGCACTGTGTGGGGTCCTGAGGACCGAGTTGGAGAACCACTGACCTAACAGATTCCCTCTATATGGTAACAAACAATAGTGTGTTGCTGAACTGGCTAACAATGTGTCAATGTAAAACTTAATGTGATACAATACTGCTGTGTAAGGGTAATGAAAGAAACAAATCAGAATCATTAAAGTACAGTTCAAAATAAGTCTGCCGCATAGATGGATACAATATATGTTAGCTAGCAGTGAAAATATTACTGATTAGTTTAGTTTCAGTGATGTACAGTATCCATAAAACCCTGCATGGGTACACTCAGTGGTGATAGAAAAGGTCTCATGGTGTATGAGCTCTGTAGGGCAGCTGCGGCTCTGTCACATGTAAAGGGTTGTGACAGAGTGACCGTGTTCGCAGAGCTGGCACTCTAGAGAGGAGACGGGGCTATATAGAATGTCTGCTATTAGAAAAAAAATTGTCAGATTGTCCCTGATTAATTTAATTAATTAAATTCAGTGCAGGGACACTGCTGACACATGATCCAATGACAGCACTTTGGATTGGAGAGGTAGAGAGATGAGATAAGGTGTGGTCACAGGAGAGGAATACAGCTAGAGAGGGGGTAGAACAAAGTTCCGGTGAGGTTCTGGAGAGCCACTGATGCCTGCTGTGTGTGCTGTATAGTCACAGTGGACAGCAGTGAGCGGGTCCTGCCGCAGCTGTGACCAGATAGAAGGAAGGAAGAGCGGGCAGCTATGAAGAGCAGTGAGTTAGCAGCGCGCCCTGTTGCAGTGCCCTGTTTTGAATTGAGCAATTGAACTCAAATTTCTTAAAATTATTCCTGATATTTTCACCAACACTAGAAATGTCTTTCTAGAGTTATGCCCCATGAAAACTGTATCTCAGAGGCTATTGTATATCTATTTTAATTAGAACTAATGGAAGTTACGTTTTAACTAAATCCATTTTTTCATAGACAAGAGTGCCCCAACAAGAGTTTCTTTCTGTCGAGAGAGGGAATGAGAGAGAGAGAGAGAGGGGGGGGGGCGAGAGAGAGAGGGGGGAGAGAGAGAGATGGGGGAGGGGAGAGAGAGAGGTGGAGGGAGAGAAAGGTGGAGGGAGAGAGAGGGGGAGGGAGAGAGAGAGATGGGAGAGAGAGATGAAGAGAGAGAGAGGGAGAGGGAGAGAGGGAGAGGGAGAGAGGGAAGGAGAGAGTGAGAGAGATGGAGGGAGAGGGGGAGGGAGAGGGAGAGGGGGAGGGAGGGAAGGAGAGAGGGGGGAGGGAGAGATGGAGAGAGAGGGGAGATGGATAGAGGATGGAGAGAGATAGAGAGGGAGAGAGAGAGAGATCGAGGGAGAGAGAGGGGGAGCGATAGAGGGAGAGAGAGGGGGAAGCAATAGAGGGAGAGAGATAGAGGGAGAGAGAGGGGAGCGATAGAGGCAGAGTGATAGAGGGAGAGAGAGATGGGAGAGATAGAGGGAGAGAGAGGGGAGCCATAGAGGGAGAGAGAGTGGAGTCATAGAGGGAGAGAGGGAAGAGACAGAGAGAGATAAAGGGAGAGTGTGGAGAGAGAGAGGGAGAGGGGGGAGATAGAGAGGGGGAGCGATAGGGAGATGGAGAGAGAGGGGAGTGAGAGAGGGGAGAAATAGAGGGAGAGAGAGGGGAGAGACAGAGGGAGAGAGTGGAGAGGGGGAGCGATAGGGAGATGGATAGAGGGAGAGGGAGTGAGAGGGGGGAAAGAGAGAGAGGGGGAGATAGATAGAGGGGAGAGATAGAGGGAGAGCGATAGAGGGAGAGTGGGGAGAGAGTGGGAGAGAGAGCGGAGAGATAGAGGGAGAGTGGGGAGAGAGAGAGGGAGAGAGAGTGGAGAGATAGAGGGAGAGGGGGGAGATAGAGAGGCGGTGCGATAGGGAGATGAAGAGAGAAAGGTAAAAATAGAGGGAGATAGGGTAGAGATAGAGGGAGAGAGAGGGGTGAGAGAGGAGAGAGTGGGAGATGGAGAGAGAGAGAGAGAAAGGGAGGGAGAGAGAGCGAGAGAGAGAGAGAGAGGGGGAGAGGGAGAGGGAGGGCAGGGGGGGGAGAGATAGAGGGGGATGAGGAGAGACACACTACCTGTTCCAGCCTTGCTAGGCATCAGGGGATGTCTCTGATGGGGGCGGGCAAGTCACGGAATTAGCAAACAAAGAAGTGTACAGATGGCGCCTCAATTCAAAGGTGCTACAATCCACCAGCCGGGATGGTCACCAATATCCCAAGAAAGTTTAATTTATGTTCTAAAGTTTTGCTGTGATGCGCTCCCTGGGTCACTATGGGTAATGTTCTCTATCCGGAAAGAGAGAGTTCACATCTACAGACGATTTTTCTATTCAGCAGCACTCCCTCGTTTCAATTTTAAATGGTATCCCCAAAAAAGAAAGAGAGAATTGTATACAGTGAAGTACCGTAGGGCTCAAATAGGCTCACATTAAAAATTGGTCGCATATATGATAAAATGTTGATCAAAAACTAAAGTCCACCTTGATTTGGCAGACCTACGTATCAGAATTTGTCGATAACGCCCACCCAAATACGCTTGTAATATCACTCCCTTTGCTTCGCAGACTTTAATAGCAATTTTCCTCCCAATTTCTCCACCTCTTCACCTCTCCGTTCAGATAAAAGATGCCCGGAAATAGGAGGAAATAGCAATATATTGTGAAGTACTGCTTGTTTTAAAGTGTAAAAAGTGATTTATTTTAAAGTGCAACATAAAACAGTGGGCGTCTTTACAACAAAGTGCAAATTTGCAAAAATTAAATAAAAACTGAAATCCACCACAGATTAGTGGACAAACGTACCAGAGTTTGTGGGGTGTCACAGTGGCCCACCCAAAAACGCTTTCAATATTGCTCCCCAGGATTTGCAGCAACAATCGGCATGTTCCCTCTGGCTCCTGCAGGTACCTCCAATCAGTCACCAATGCGTTTCTGCCCTTTGAGGGCCTTTGTCAAGGTGTGTGGTGTGTGTGTGTGGTGTGTGTGTGTGTGGTGAGGTCTTTATAAACCCCACTGTGTGTCCTGATTGGAGGAATCCTTACAGATGATAAAAGTACATTAAAATTACTTTATTAATGTTCCTAGGTTTATTCCCTGTTAGGAATAACCTAATTAGAGCGATGCCCCTTAATCTGTGGCTTAATTTTTATCCTAAAAACCTATTTTCCAGAGTGCGTGCGTTCCATGGTCAGTGGAACGCACGCTCCTTCCTGTTCCTGTTTCCCGAGCGCGTGCGTTCCATAGTCAGTGGAATGCACGCTACTTCCTGTTCCTGTCCTGTCACAAGGCCGGAAGCGCCGCATGTAGCGCTACGGGTCGCAGTGATTGAGGTCTCAGCGTAGTTACATCGTGGAACGCACAAACAGCTTGCGTTCCACTGATGTTAGAATCTGTTCAGCCACGCTTCCTGGTGCTGGGACTTATACACAATAGGGATGTGTTTCTCATTATCCTCGCGGGTTCCTAACTTCAATAGTACGCAACCCCTATTAAAAGCATAATTCTAATAATAAATATAAAATACACATAAAATATAAAAACACATGGAATAATTTTAAAGTACAACAAAGTCATAAAAAAAATTTCAATTCAAAGTCCATATTTAACCCTTTTGGGTTGAGAGTGCCCATTTCATATATAAGTTTCATTTCCGTTTGTGCTAGCATTTCTTCCCCATTGCTCCTTCTCCAATGGTTTTGCACAGCTCTAATCCCTATCACTTTAGTTAAACTCTCACATTTGCTGTGATGGACTTCTTTAAAGTGGTTGGAGACAGAATGGGTAACAATCCCCTTTACTATATTCCTGACATGCTCAGCCCATCTTATTTTAAGCGATCTAGAAGTACGAAATCCTTTTTTAAACCCACAGATACTAATTATTATATTCCTATAGGAAGCAATCACCATCCGAATTGGATTAAAAATATACCTAAGAGCCAGTTTAGGCATATGAGGAGGAATTGCACAGAAATAGAAATATATAAGAAACAGGCAGACGATGTAAAGAATAAATTCATTGCAAAAGGATACCAGAAAGAGTCCATGAACACACATATTGAAAAAGTAGCAGCAATAGATAGGGAGGACATTTTGAGACCCAAAACACGTAGAGAGAGGTAGAGGGGGTCACGTTGCCTTTATTACAACTTTTAACAGTCAATATAAAGAGATGGAAAAGATCATTAGAAGACATTGGCACTTGTTGTCCCGTGACCCTGTTTTAAAACCATTGATAATGCCACAACCCAAATTTATTTATCAAAGGGCCCCAAACCTAAGGCAGAAAATCGTGAAGAGTGCCATTACCCCCCAAAAAATCCAACAGAATAAAGACGAAGGGTTTTCATAGGTGCGGCTTGTGTAAAATGTGTCAGACCCATACAACACAGGCATCAAAAATCGAACACTATCAATCTGCATCTACAGGAACTAAATGACATTAAAGAGTTCATTACATGTAATACAAAGAATTGCACATATTTAATGGAATGCAAGTGCAGTATGCAATATATTGGACGTACTTCTAGATCGCTTAAAATAAGATGGGCTGAGCATGTCAGGAATATAGTAAAGGGGATTGTTACCCATTCTGTCTCCAACCACTTTAAAGAAGTCCATCACAGCAAATGTGAGGGTTTAACTAAAGTGATAGGGATTAGAGCTGTGCAAAACCATTGGAGAAGGAACAATGGGGAAGAAATGCTAGCACAAACGGAAATGAAACTTATATATGAAATGGGCACTCTCAACCCAAAAGGGTTAAATATGGACTTTGAATTGAAATGGTTTTTATGACTTTGTTGTACTTTAAAATTATTCCATGTGTTTTTATATTTTATGTGTATTTTATATTTATTATTAGAATTATGCTTTTAATAGGGGTTGTGTACTATTGAAGTTAGGAACCCGCGAGGATAATGAGAAACACATCCCTATTGTGTATAAGTCCCAGCACCAGGAAGCGTGGCTGAACAGATTTTAACATCAGTGGAACGCAAGCTGTTTGTGCATTCCACGATGTAACTACGCTGAGACCTCAATCACTGCGATCCATAGCGCTACACGCGGCGCTTCCGGCCTTGTGACAGGACAGGAACAGGAAGTAGCGTGCATTCCACTGACTATGGAACGCACGCGCTCGGGAAACAGGAACAGGAAGGAGCGTGCGCTCCACTGACCATGGAACGCACGCGCTCGGGAAAATAGGTTTTTAGGATAAAAATTAAGCCACAGATTAAGGGGCATCGCTCTAATTAGGTTATTCCTAACAGGGAATAAACCTAGGAACATTAATAAAGTAATTTTAATGTACTTTTATCATCTGTAAGGATTCCTCCAATCAGGACACACAGTGGGGTTTATAAAGACCTCACCACACACACACACACCACACACGTTGACAAAGGCCCTCAAAGGGCAGAAACGTGTTGGTGACTGATTGGAGGTACCTGCAGGAGCCAGAGGGAACACGCCGATTGTTGCTGCAAATCCCGGGGAGCAATATTGAAAGCGTTTTTGGGTGGGCCACTGTGACACCCCACAAACTCTGGTACGTGGGTCCACTAATCTGTGGTGGATTTCAGTTTTTATTTAATTTTTGCAAATTTGCACTTTGTTGTAAAGACGCCCACTGTTTTATGTTGCACTTTAAAATAAATCACTTTTTACACTTTAAAACAAGCAGTACTTCACTATATATTGCTATTTCCTCCTATTTCCGGGCATCTTTTATCTGAACGGAGAGGTGAAGAGGTGGAGAAATTGGGAGGAAAATTGCTATTAAACTCTGCGAAGTAAAGGGAGTGATATTACAAGCGTATTTGGGTGGGCGTTATCGACACCCCACAAATTCTGATACGTAGGTCTGCCAAATCAAGGGGGACTTTAGTTTTTGATCAACATTTTATCATATATGCGACCAATTTTTAATGTGAGCCTATTTGAGCCCTACGATACTTCACTAAATACAATTCTCTCTTTCTTTTTTGGGGATACCATTTAAAATTGAAACGAGGGAGTGCTGCTGAATAGAAAAATCATCTGTAGATGTGAACTCTCTCTTTCCGGATAGAGAACATTACCCATAGTGACCCAGGGAGCGCACCACAGCAAAACTTTAGAACATAAGTCACGGAATTAGGCCCCGCCCCCTTCCCACCCGCAAATCGCGGCAATGCATTCCCCTGCTGCCACATTGTGGGGTCCCCTTGATGAACGCCCCATCTTTTCTATAGTCTGGCCCTGCTGCATACATACACAGCAAGCCGGCAATACAGAGCCAGGCCAGGCCAGGCTCCAGGGAAGAAACGCCAGCGCTGCCATAATCACATGACTCACCATGTATCCACAGGTCTCCTGTTGGTGCCCCTGCTGCCGTGCTGACCGAAGAGCTGCAGGGATCCATCAGCACGGTCATCATGCAGGGAAGATGTCGGTGAAAGTCGCTGTCCAGCCTGCCCTCGGAAGTGGAGGAGTGCCAGGTACTGGGGGGGAAGGGGGGGAGGGGGGTCACGACCACCTGACCTACACACGCTGACCACCTCTGGCAAATAGGAAAAGAGATGGGCGGGCGCACACTCATCAGACTGAGTGTAGTCTGCCATCTCCGGGTGTCTGGGAGAAGACCTTAATTTTTCCTCCAGACAGCCTCAACGGGCCGTCCTTCAGGTCCTGGCGCCCATAGGCAGCTGCCTAAAGCTGCCTAATGGAAGCACCGGCCCTGATGATACACCCAGGCCGAAGAAGGCTTTCTTGCTCTAAGCATAGTTTGGATTACCTGTTTAGAAAATCCTTTAGCCTCTAAGATAGAGGTTTCAACAGCCACGCCGTCAAAGACAGGCGATCCAGATGACTGTGACAAGGACCCTGCATTAGCAGATCTGGACGTTGAGGGAGCAGTATTGGTGCTTCCACGAACATCCTCAGTAGATCTGTGTACCAATGCCTTCTTGGCCAAACTGGAGCTATCAGAATTATTGCTCCTTTTGCTTGCTTTATTTTTCTCACTACTCTGGGTAACAGAGATATTGGAGGGAACAGATACGTCAGATGAAATCTCAATTCTACTGACAGTGCGTCTACAAGGACCGCTCCTGGGTCCCTTGTTCTCGATCCGTACCTTGGAACTTGTTGTTTAGATGAGACGCCATGAGGTCTATCTCTGGTAGACCCCATCTGTTCACCAGTGTCTGAAACACTTCTGGGTGTAATGCCCATTTGGTTTCCTGAATGGTGTGTCGGCTGAGAAAATCCGCTTCCCAGTTCAGAACACCCGGGACAAATACTGCTGACAATGCTGGGAGATGGAGTTCTGCCCATCTTTGAATGGAAGTTAGTTGCTCCATCAGTCTCTTGCTGTGAGTTCCTCCTTGATGATTGAGGTACGCTACTGCCGTCGCATTGTCTGAGCGAATCTGGACTGGTCTTCCTTCCAGACTGTCCTTTGCCTGAACTAGAAACAAGTAAATGGCCCTTATTTCCAACAGATTTATTGGCAGGCGACTTTCCCTTGCGGTCCATTTTCCCTGGAACCACAGGCTTCCGAGTACCGCACCCCAGCCTTGCAGGCTGGCATCTGTTGTCAGGACTTGCCACTCTTTTATCCCTTGTTTAAATGGTCTGTCTGTAGCCACCACGCTAGAGACCTTTTTACATTTACTGGAAACTTTATCATCTGCTTTTTTATCGTCTGATGATTTCCGTTCCATTTGGTCAGAATTAGGTGCTGCAATGGTCTGGAGTGGAATTGCGCATATTCCACCATGTCGAAGGTTGATACCATCAGACCCAACAGTCACATTGCTGCATGAACTGACATTGTCTGGGCGTGCAACGCTTCCTGAGCCATGATCTACACCTTGACTAACTTCTTCTCTGGTAAGAGAACTTTCTGTAGATCTGAATCCAATATGGCCCCCAAATGAACCATCCGCTGTGACGGATTCAGGGACGACTTTTCCCAATTTATGAGCCACCCGTGTCTCTGTAAACAAATTATTGTCTGTTGAAGATGGCTCAACAGTAAATCCTGCAACTGTGCTAGGATTAATAGGTCGTTGAGGTATGGGAATATTCTTATCCCCTGTTTGCGCAGACAAGCTGCCATAACCACCATGATCTTGGTAAACACCCTGGGTGCTGTATCTAGCCCGAAGGGCAAGGCGTGGAACTGAAAATGTTCCTGGAGGATGGCAAACCTGAGGTAACACTGATGCGACAGTGCTATAGGCACATGTAGGTAAGCATCCTGTACATCCAGAGATACCATGTAATCTCCCAGTTCCATAGCCAACATTATAGAGCGTAACGTCTTCATGTGGAACTTCGTGATCCAAATGTATTTGTTCAACAATTTCAGATTAAGAATTGGTCGATATGACCCATTTGGCTTCTGGATTAGGAATAGATTGGAGTAAAACCCCTGTCCCCTTTGTGATGGAGGTACTGGGACAATCACACCTGACTGCAGTAATTTTTGGACTACTTCTTGCAGGGCATTGGCCTTTGACTCTATACGAGATGGGCTGGTGCAAAAAAAATTTTTGAGGAGGCTACCTCCTGAATGGGAACCCATACCCCTGAGATACTACCTTCTGCACCCAAGCATCTGTTGTTGACTGTTGCCATATGTGTGCACAAAGAAGGAGTCGGCCCCCAACCCTGGAATCATCCAGGCGGAGGCCCGTCTCTTCAGGCTGACGGTTTCTGTTCATGCTTAGAAGCTGACTTTTTGCTAGCCCACTGCTTCCTACCCCTGGTTTTAAACTGGGGTTGTTTAGGCTCCTCTTTAGCTTTCACTTTGCTTTGCCAACGAAAAGAGCTACATTTTAAACCCTTGGACTTAGGGTTATAGGTAGACGGAAATCTGACCTTTTTCGATTCAGCCTCTGATTCTAGGATATCCGATAAAGGTTTTCCAAATAATATATTACCAACGAAAGGCAATGCTTCTAATTCTATCTTGGATTCCGCATATGCCTTCCAGGTACGTAGCCAAACTGCTCTGCGAGCGACTACTGTCAAGGCTGAAGCTTTAGAAGCAACTGTACCTACATCAATTGCTGCTTCTTCCAAGTACTGGGCAGATTGTCTTAAATGGCAAAAACGATCCTCTTGCTCCCTAGTAGGAGAAGGGATGTCATTCTCTAGTTCCTCTATCCTTTCGCCCATTGCCTTTGCTACCCAGGCCGAAGCCATAGCAGGTCTTACCACTGCTCCTACTAGAGAAAATATATTTTTCAAAAGGCTATCTACCCTTCTGTCTGTGACATCATTGAGTGAGGTAGATGACAGTGGTAAAGCAGATTTATGCACAACTCGCAGAACATGTGCATCTACTTTTGGAGGAACTTCTCTTTTCGAACAATCCACAGCTGGAAATGGATAATAAGAATACCATATTTTAGGAAACTTATACTTTTTACTGGGCTCCGCCCAAGACTCATCCATCATTTCCGTCAGCTCATCTGACGCTGGGAATTCAGCTTTCACTGATTTTGTTTGTTTAAATACAGGTGCTTTAGCTTTTAACACTCTCTTGGCTGCTCTTCCAACGAGAGAACAGCCTTCATAAGCATTAATAAGTTCAGCTACATCTTCTGAACTAAAACTCTGCGACTGATCATCATACGGAGTATTCGTATCTACTGTATCATCATCCGTTGTATCATCTTGTGTAGTCTGCCACACAGACGTATCTGTCTTAGTCTTACCTGTCCCTTGGTTGCTTGTAGAGGCTGCTGGAACCAAACCATAGGAAGGGAGCTGCATGTATGGGTTCATAGTGTAACCTAACCCTTAAGGTGGTGCTACCGGAGTCCGCTATAGAAGATAGAGTTTTTGCGAACATATTCCATGGTGGCTCTGTTGGTGGTTGAACCAACTCCTATTTTTTACTTTGCTGAAAAGCAAATCAGTTTGCACACAAAACCTCATAAGTGACCAATTGAGTCATATCAATTACCCCTGACCTACAAGATAAGCATGTTAGGGCTGTAGGAGTGCTTGATAAATTCTCCTCGTCACTTTTGCCGCTCACAGACATGGTAATAATCTGTTATTGACTACAGAATTTGTGACTGAAAATCACCTATATGTAAATATATAGAGGTGAGATCAATCTGACCACAGTGCACCTGATTGGAGGGTCAGAACAGGACTGACATTACACAGAAAAGTCAGCACACATACTAGCAGTCAGTCACATGTTAAAGCATTAGACATTGCCATATGGGAATACAACCTCCATACCAACTTATACATAAGTAGGAAAATTGTACTTCTGTTTTTAACTGGTTCTTTTTTCAACATAACATGCAGAAAACACAGTAATATACAAGTCTCATATGCAATAGGTACTAAAAATTAACAATTCATACTATGAAGTAGAGAGACTTTTTAGTACTGTATACCCTGCCTCCGAAGAGCGGGATACAGGGAGACTCACCACACTTCCATATCCAAGCAAATACGCTCGTAAGATGCTGAGTGGACTCAGACGTTACTGATGTACACTACCGCTCTTGATAACGGACACGGTCGCTCACTGATGGACACCAATGCTCAGCGACTTCCACGTGTATGCAGACGCTAAGGCCTGCGACTCGGTCTAGGCAGGATCTCTAGTGTACACAACCGCAGCGTCTAAGCTGCGACCGAGTACCCTCGTGGTAGCGTCTGAGCCGGAAGTGAGGTCATTTAGTTCATGAAACGAGAGACGCGCGGAAACTGGCCATGAACTCGGAGGAGGGGCGGCCAGGAGAGCGTCTGAATCCCCCTGTTGACTTAAACCCTAAGGATCGCGGCCTCTCCCTAGTCCTGGCGCCTATGATCCCTGGATCGTAGCGCTGTAACACTCGAGATGTTCGGCGAATCAACACACTGTTTGCAGTCTCCACCAAATCAGTGTATCTGTGTCCTGACCCCTCTAGTAAGAGGAAATCCATAGACTTACCGTCCCCCCATGCTCCGGCCACAGCCTGGTTACGTCTGCTGGACCTGCTAGAACATCCAACACAGACGCCCGTCGAGACAGCACTAATACCCGAAGGTAAGCGTTGTTGCGACCCGGTGGGGGGCTGTTGGAGCGACTCTTTCTAGTATGCGTTTAAGACGCTGTTGAGAGAAGTCGCTCAAAAAAATATAGTAAGTCTATAAAAATAAAATAATAAAAACTTGACGCTGCTATATTCAGCAGCCCTGTGACCATGCGGCTTCCTGCCGCACCAAGCAAAAAACTGATTTGACTGAGTCAGTGGGCGGGACTATATGGTGTATGCATCCTGGGAGGCCAGAAAGCTTGTGACCGTGTTGGTGCCATTTCCACTGTTGCTCAACCATATCCCAATGTTATCCTGTGGATAATCCTGTGGACCCAGCCAGAGAAATTCACATTATACCACACGGCATGAGCCGGAATTCACATTATAGCACACAGAATGAGCCAAAATTCACATTATACCACATGGTGTGAGCCGAAATTCACATTATAGCACACAGAATGAGCCGAAATTCACATTATACCACACGGTATTAGCCGAAATTCATATTATAGCACACAGAATGAGCCGAATTCACATTATACCACACGGTATTAGCCGAAATTCATATTATAGCACACAGAATGAGCCGAATTCACATTATACCACACGGTAAGATCCGAAATTCACATTATAGCACTCAGAATGAGCCAAAAGTCACATTATAGCACTCAGATTGAGCCAAAATTCACATTATACCACACGGTAAGAGCCTAAATTCACATTATAGCACACAGAATGAGCCAAAATTCACATTATACCACATGGTGTGAGCCGAAATTCACATTATAGCACACAGAATGAGCCGAAATTCACATTATACCACACGGTATTAGCCGAAATTCATATTATAGCACACAGAATGAGCCGAATTCACATTATACCACACGGTAAGATCCGAAATTCACATTATAGCACTCAGAATGAGCCAAAAGTCACATTATAGCACTCAGATTGAGCCAAAATTCACATTATACCACACGGTAAGAGCCTAAATTTACATTATAGCACACAGAATGAGCCGAAATTCACATTAAACCACATGGGATGAGCCGAAATTCACATTATAGCACACAGAATGAGTGAAATTCACATTATATCACACGGTATGAGACAAAATTCACATTATAGCACACAGAATGAGCCGAAATTCACATTATACCACACGGTATGAGACAAAATTCACATTAAAGCACACAGAATGAGCCAAAATTCATATTATAGCACACGGTATGAGACGAATTTCACATTATAGCACACAGAGTAAGCCGAAATTCACAGTATACCACATGGTATGAGCTGAAATTCACATAATAGCACACAGAATGAGCCGAAATTCACATAATAGCACACAGAATGAGCCGAAATTCACATTATAGCACAGAGAATGAGCTGAAATTCACATTATAGCTGATAGAACGAGCCGGAATTCACATTATAGCACACGGTATGAGCCAAAATTCAAATTATGCCACATGGAATGAGACAAAATTCAGGGAGAGTGACAGCAGGGACATGGAGAGAGAGAGAGGAAAAGTGACAGCAGGGACATAGGGAGAGGGAGAGTGCCAGCAGGGACATAGGGATAGGGAGAGTGACAGCAAGGACATATACTAGTGACTAGGGAGAGAGTAATGCAGCAGGGTAAGATTATCTATTTAGCAGCAGCGGTGCTGAGGATACAGTGGTCTGCGGTGCGATGGATGAGGAGGCTGTGGTCGGCATGGTGTGGAAGTGCAGAGGGCTGAGGGCAGCGGAGGGGCAGCTGAGGGCGGCGGCGGTGTAGCAGATGAGGAGGCAGAGGGTGGTGGTGGTGCAAGGAGGATGAAGCTGTGGTCAACGGTACTGCGGCTCCTATGACCGCAGCGCTACTATTTCAAATCTGCCGTGGACCTGCAGCCAATCAGGAGGGGGAAGGATAAGATCAGTGGTGAGGAGCAGGATGGGAGCAGTGGTTTGGAGCAGGAGGGGGCAGGATGGGAGCAGTGGTGAGGAGCAGGAGGGGGTAGGATGGGAGTAGTGGTGCGGAGCAGGAGGGGGCAAGATGGGTGCAGTGGTGTGGAGCAGGGGGAGACAGATTAGGAGCAGTGGTGCAGAGCAGGGGGGCAGGATGGGAGGAGTAGGGCAGAGCAAGGGGGCAGGATGGGAGCAGTGGTACAGAGCAGGGGCAGGATGGCAGCAGTGGTGCAGAGCGGGGGGCAGGGTGGGAGCAGTGGTGCAGAACAGGGAGGGCAGGATGGTAGCAGTGGTGGTCCCGGCCACCGTTGTTCCCTCCGTGGGCAGTGGTAGCAGCCTCACACAGGAGCCGCGGTGCTAAGACAGTTAGCCAGAGCAAGTGTGACTAGAGCTCCTGTCGTGTCCCGCTCCTCCATCTCCTCACAAGTCCCATCAACAGAGCAGCTCTCCTCTGCTCCAGGAGCCTCATACCGGGGAGTCGACAGGAGAAGCGTGGAGACACTGCATGGCACACGAACGAGACCTGACCGGGTACCTCAGGGGTGACATTAATCAGCAGCATGGAGGGACACTTTAACCGGCAGCAAGCATGTGAGTGGGGGGTGCCATGATGCATATGGTCTGCACACTGCTATTAGTAAAATAAAAACAAAAAAACTTCCGGGTCAGTGGCGAAATACCGTTATGCCATATCGTTGTATACCGGCCCACTTCGACCACTGCACATACATTATACATAATTATACATACATTACATATACATTATACATATCGTCTACATACATACATATACATACATACACACACACATATACATACACACCAGAGGCGTGCGGTGAGGTCAGTGGCAGGTGAGGCACTACAGCTATAATGTCCACCGAATCCTGCCGATGACCCCTACCACCACAGAGCCAATGCCCGCTACTGCCTCTGAGCCGATGCCCGCTGCCACCACCAATGGCTTACAAACTCGCCCACCATCAACTGACCCAGCCCTCTGCCACTAATTTGCATCTCAGTCCGATGCCGCCAATGTCCGCTGCCTGCCTGCTCATCATATAGTGTTTGGGAAGGGAGTGGGAGGAGGACATGAATGCAATTTTGTTGTCCAGGGCTTCCATTAACTTAATAGAGAAGGGTCTGAATGGGTTAAAAAAAAAAATGCGTGAGGTCCCCCCTCCTAAGTATAACCAGCCTCGGGCTCTTTGAGCCCGTCCTGGTTGTTTAAATACTTGGAAAACATTTGACAGGGGTTCCCCTGTATTTAGACAACAAGCACCAGGCTCTTAGTCCGGTCCTGGTTCCAAAATTACGGGGGACAAAAGATATAGGGGTCCCCCGTATTTCTAAAACCAGCACCGGGCTCCACTAGCCAGGGACATAATGCCACAGCTGGGGGACACATTTATGTAGGTCCTTGCGGCCGTGGCATTACCCCCCCAACCAGTCACCCCTGTCTGGGCTTCCCTGGAGGAGTGGGAACCCCTTAAATCAAGGGGTCACCGCCGCCTCTAGGCACCCAAGGGCCAGGGGTGAAGCCCGAGGCTGTCCCCACATCCGTGATTGGAGGATGGGAAGCTGATAGCCATGTGTGTAAAAAAAGAATATTCTTTTTTGTTGTGGAACTACAAGGCCCAGCAAGCCTCCCCCGCTTGCAGGTACTTGGAGAACCTCAAGTACCAGCATGCAGCAAAATAACGGGCCCGCTTGTACCTGTAGTTCTACAACAAAAACAATATCCAAATAAAAACACAACTCACACACCGTGACAGTAAAAATGTATTAAAACACACTCACACATACTTACCTACATCCCACGCCGGTCATGTCCACTTGTCCAGTAGAATCCAATAGGTGGTTCCTGTAAAAATGAGAAACTACTTACCTACATCCCATGCCAGTCACGTCCACTTGTCCAGTAGAATCCATAGGGGTACCTGTAAAAATGAGAGACTACTTACTTACATCCCACGCCGGTCACGTCCACTTGTCCAGTAGAATCCAATAGGGGTACCTGTAAAAATGAAAATTATACTTACAAACATCAATCCACAGGAGGGGAGAGAGAAGGAGAGAGAGAGAGAGTGAGAGACTAACCTGCTGCTGCTGCTGGGGAGAGCCGCACACACTGCAGGGCCACGCCAGGAGGACGGAGCCGGCGGAGGAGGGGGAGAGCTGCACGCCGCCGCTCCTGTCAGCAGGAGGACGGAGCCAGCAGATGAAGGGGAGAGCCGCACAACACCGCTCCTGTCAGCGGCAGCGGAGGAGGAGGGGGGACGGGGGGGACGCACACTGCAGACTTTATTCACCGCCGGGACCCGCCGTCTCCAGCGCCGCATGTGGGTGATTAGACAAGCGCTGGATCCGCTGTCCAATCACAGGTGCCTCGCTGATATTGGAGTGGTGTCCCTGTCAGCGAGGCACTTCTTTCAGTGCCGCTTTCCCCATCTCTTTTAATGGGCTTTTACAGCCCAGTGCTTGGCTCCGCCCCCCGCTCTGTCCCGTTCCCATTATCTTTGGGAGGCACTGCTATCAGTGCCTCCCAAACACATTTAAGCCACGAAAATTATTAGAATTACATAAAGAAGATACTTATGACACACAATATGTGTCATAAGTATCTTCTTTATATTATTTTAATAATTAATCACAGGGGAGGCACTGCCTCCCCTGACTGCACGTCCCTGATACACACAGTACATACACACACTTTGGCCCTCATTCCGAGTTGATCGGTCGCAATGCGATTTTAGCAGAGTTACACACGCTAAGCCGCCGCCTACTGGGAGTGAATCTTAGCTTCTTAAAATTGCGAACGATGTATTCGCAATATTGCAATAACAAACTTCTTTGCAGTTTCAGAGTAGCTCCACACTTACTCGGCATCTGCGATCAGTTCAGTGCTTGTTGTTCCTGGTTTGACGTCACAAACACACCCAGCGTTCGCTCAGACACTCCCCCGTTTCTCCGGCCACTCCTGCGTTTTTTCCGGAAACGGTAGCGTTTTTATCCACACGCCCCTAAAACGCTGTGTTTCCGCCCAGTAACACCCATTTCCTGTCAATCACACTACGATCGCCGGTGCGATGAAAAAGCCGTGAGTAAAAATACTATCTTCATTGTAAAATTACTTGGCGCAGTCGCAGTGCGAAAATTGCGCATGCATACTAAGCGGATTTTCACTGCGATGCGATGAAAAATACCGAGCGAACGACTCGGAATTGTTATGATTCCAGTACTTCTGACCAGAGGAGATCTTATGACAAAGGCCAGAGTACTGGAGGGGAATGCTGGTTACGGGAGCAGGAAAGCCTAGTAACCCCTGGCGCCCTAACTCCGTTGTCTCGCCCGTGTTATCAGAAATCCCCTGCGAGACTATGGTTGCTTGAGCCCATGGCAGCCGCGTTTGAAGGGCAGATTATGTCTGCCCAACTCCGATGCCCCCTCAGGTCTTAATGGGAGACAAAGGGAAATCCGAGACAGGGTGATAACAAGGGGCCCTCTGACTAAACAACCAGGCCAGGGGCTACAAGCTAACTAAACTCAAACCAGAAGTATGTGCGGACAAACCGCCAGGGAAAAGGACAACCAAAATCCACTAATCCGTTACTCCTACCCAGCACCGCTGGATACCAGAGTGGATTTGTGGGAGCGGAATCCTCCGCAAAAGCTCCGAGACTCAATATAACAAATAATAAATAGTAAGCGGTCAAGCCGCAACACACGGCTACGCCGCGACTCACGAACACCACAGAATGTTAAAGGTGCTCGGTCAGGACTCCAGGAACAGATGACAACTTCCGAGTACTGGACCACTGAGGACAGGAACGACCGGATAGAGCAGGACTGGAAACACTCTCTGCAACAGATACAGCAAACAGGAAGCTCAGGAACTAGCAGGAACCAAGCTCAGAACTCAAGCAGACTGAAAACCCAGAAATATCACCAGCGTCTGTGAACTGCAATCAGCCAGCATATAACAGAGAGGCCTAATTAATAATCCAGAGCAGCTGGCCTATTGCATGATTCCAACTGACAAGATGCAATTAGCAGCCAGGTGAGGCTGAACACATGGAACAAGCTGCAATTACACAGACTAACCAGCGGCAGCAGACAAGAGCATACTAAAACGGAGCAACAGGAAATCCTGGCATGCAAGACAACTTAATAAACATAAAATAGAAATGAACCACTACCTGTGGTTCATAACAGTATCCCCTCCTTAAGGGTGAGCTCCGAGCACCCCATGACACCCACGGGGAACATAAACAGAAGTATAACATGAAATACCTAACAAAAATGCAAAACAGGAATGAGCCACAGCCGTGGCTCATAACATTACCCCCCCCCTTGAGGAGGGGTCAAAAGACCCCAAAATTCAGACTATCCAGAAGAAGGGATACAAAAAAAACAAAACCTGACACATTGGTCAGACAGACACGAAAACAGAAACAAGCTGCAACCACAGCTTGTAACAGTGCCCTCCCCCTGACGGTGGCCACTGGACACAAGATAAGGAAAAAAAAATCTTTTTTTTTTTTAATCAAGGCAAGAGTCAAAAATTATTTCTTTTTCTTCTTACAAAGCTCTTTAGGTCTGACCAAGGTAATTCCCCAAACATTGTCTGAACTGATGGTACCACCCAACAAGGCTGCGTTCAAATCAGAGATAGGTTTCTTACCCTTGGGAGCTGAACTTTCTGGCAAAGTACTATTATTAGAAGAAGAAGAAGTCAGAAAAGCACATCCTGCAGTCAAAACGGGCTGGGACTCTTGTGCCGAGTTTACAGTATTTGGTGGAATCTCAGCAGACAAGACGGGTGACTTAGAGGAACCTGAACCAATTTCTTTGGAACCATATCTTTTAATAATTGCATCACTGAATGCTGGGGGATCCTGAAGAATGGGATCTTCAGCTTTCATTAGGCTGTTCGCCCACTCAAAAGGCTCTCCTTTAAAAGAATAAATAAGATAGAGCACAAGGTTCTCTGGAGTGATGCCCAGAAATGGTCTAGACAACATAATAATATAATAGTGTTTGTAAAGCGCCAGAAATTGGGCTAAGTCCCCATCAAAGATTATGGATGTTGAGATATCAGAGTCAGGATCTGTTTCCTTCCCATCTGACTGACTGAAGTGCTTTGCTAGGACCTGGTCACTATTGCCCTTACTTGAGGCTGAGACTCTCTGAACCCCACCCGGGGCAGTGACTTTCTGAACCCCACACGGGGCAGTGACTTTCTGAACCCCACACGGGGCAGTGACTTTCTGAACCCCACACGGGGCAGTGACTTTCTGAACCCCACCCGGGGCAGTGACTTTCTGAACCCCACCCGGGGCAGTGACTTTCTGAACCCCACCCGGGGCAGTGACTTTCTGAACCCCACCCGGGGCAGTGACTTTCTGAACCCCACCCGGGGCAGTGACTTTCTGAACCCCACCTGGGGCAGTGACTTTCTGAACCCCACCTGGGGCAGTGACTTTCTGAACCCCACCTGGGGCAGTGGCCTCCGGGAACCCCGATGGGGCAGTGGCCTCCGGGAACCCCGCTGGGGCTGTGGCCTCCGGGAACCCCGCTGGGGTCAGCACCTCGGATTCTTTTACTGGGACCGGGCCGTTGGCCTCCCTGACTGGGATCGGGCCATCGGCCTCCCTCTCTGAGTCGATAATTATCGAAAGTTCTCCCGGGACTATGACTTCCGGGACTTTTGCTGAAGCAATAACGTTCAGATCCTCCACTAATGCTATGCTTCTTAAGTTCTTTCCTGGGGAAGCGACTTCTAGACCCTTCTTTGGGGCTGCGTCTCTCGAGACCCCACTTGGGGATATTACTTCAAAGATCCCTTCTGGGGTTTTGCTTCTCGAGTTCCCTTCAAGAACTATGGTTTTAGATACCCTTTCTGGGATTGCGCTTTTCAAATCCCTACCTGGGGTAACAGCTTCTGAGACCCCTTCCGGTATGGACACCTGAACTATAATATTTGATGTCCCTCTATAAGCTAGGGCATCGGGTACCGCTCCAGCACTCTGGGCATCGGGTACCGCTCCAGCACTCTGGGCATCGGGTACCGCTCCAGCACTCTGGGCATCGGGTACCGCTCCAGCACTCTGGGCATCGGGTACCGCTCCAGCACTCTGGGCATCGGGCACCGCTCCAGCACCCTGGGCATCGGGCACCGCTCCAGCACCCTGGGCATCGGGCACCGCTCCAGCACCCTGGGCATCGGGCACCACTCCAGGACCCTGGGCATCGGGCACCACTCCAGGACCCTGGGCATCGGGCACCACTCCAGGACCCTGGGCATCGGGCACCACTCCAGGAACCTGGGCATCGGGCACCACTCCAGGAACCTGGGCATCGGGCACCCCTCCAGGGACTTGCAACTCCGCTTCCACAGGAGCCTCAAGAGAGGAGAGAAACATTCTCTTTTGATTCCTGAATCTATAATGGGGCTCCCTTGCCCAAGGACCCCAATTATAGGACAGAGAGCTTTTTTGTGTGGGTTGTGTGACAAGTACCTCTGCCACAGTAGAGACAGGAGTAGGTCTTGTATCATGACTCAACTTGGCCAGAGGGCAAGACTCGTCACCACACTTTGGCTTGCGCAACTCACAGGTCTGCAGATAATGGCCTAAACCCCCACAATATAGGCATAAGTTTAAGTTTCTGCGACGCAGACGCTCCTCTTCTGAGAGCCTGGGCCGCAGAAAACTTTTAAACCTTTTCTCTTCAATTAAACCAGAGGATTCTCTTGTCACCATACTGTGAACAAGAGTCTCTTTAGAGATAGATGTACTCTCAACGACTTCTGGCAAAATGAGCAAGATTTTAGTCAGAAGGTTTTGCAGTTGCTTTAGGGATTGCTGCCAAACTTGTAGTCGCTCTGGTCTCAAAGCACTGAATACAGAGTTCAGGGCTTCGAGAGATGCCTGCAGGGCTTGCATAGTAGACATAGGAGGATTTAAGACAAGGCAAGACAAGGCAAGACAAGGCAAGACTAAATTTTGCTAAACAAATCAAGACTTTTTTTTTTTTTTTTTTTAAACACCGGACTGGATTCTAAACACCGGACTGGATTCTAAACACCGGACTGGATACTAAACACCGGACTGGATACTAAACACCGGACTGGATACTAAACACCGGACTGGATTCTAAACACCGGACTGGATTCTGCACACTGAATTCTAGACAGGACTGGATTCTAAACACCGGACTGGAATCTGCACACTGAATTCTATACCGGACTGGTTTCTAAACACCGGATTGGATTCTGCACACTGAATTCTAGACAGGACTGGATTCTAGACTAGACACTGGACTGGGCCAAAAAAGAAAAAAAAGTTTTATTTCTTTTTTGTGGTATGGCTGGTGATAATGTTATGATTCCAGTACTTCTGACCAGAGGAGATCTTATGACAAAGGCCAGAGTACTGGAGGGGAATGCTGGTTACGGGAGCAGGAAAGCCTAGTAACCCCTGGCGCCCTAACTCCGTTGTCTCGCCCGTGTTATCAGAAATCCCCTGCGAGACTATGGTTGCTTGAGCCCATGGCAGCCGCGTTTGAAGGGCAGATTATGTCTGCCCAACTCCGATGCCCCCTCAGGTCTTAATGGGAGACAAAGGGAAATCCGAGACAGGGTGATAACAAGGGGCCCTCTGACTAAACAACCAGGCCAGGGGCTACAAGCTAACTAAACTCAAACCAGAAGTATGTGCGGATAAACCGCCAGGGAAAAGGACAACCAAAATCCACTAATCCGTTACTCTTACCCAGCACCGCTGGATACCAGAGTGGATTTGTGGGAGCGGAATCCTCCGCAAAAGCTCCGAGACTCAATATAACAAATAATAAATAGTAAGCGGTCAAGCCGCAACACACGGCTACGCCGCGACTCACGAACACCACAGAATGTTAAAGGTGCTCGGTCAGGACTCCAGGAACAGATGACAACTTCCGAGTACTGGACCACTGAGGACAGGAACGACCGGATAGAGCAGGACTGGAAACACTCTCTGCAACAGATACAGCAAACAGGAAGCTCAGGAACTAGCAGGAACCAAGCTCAGAACTCAAGCAGACTGAAAACCCAGAAATATCACCAGTGTCTGTGAACTGCAATCAGCCAGCATATAACAGAGAGGCCTAATTAATAATCCAGAGCAGCTGGCCTATTGCATGATTCCAACTGACAAGATGCAATTAGCAGCCAGGTGAGGCTGAACACATGGAACAAGCTGCAATTACACAGACTAACCAGCGGCAGCAGACAAGAGCATACTAAAACGGAGCAACAGGAAATCCTGGCATGCAAGACAACTTAATAAACATAAAATAGAAATGAACCACTACCTGTGGTTCATAACAGTATCCCCTCCTTAAGGGTGAGCTCCGAGCACCCCATGACACCCACGGGGAACATAAACAGAAGTATAACATGAAATACCTAACAAAAATGCAAAACAGGAATGAGCCACAGCCGTGGCTCATAACAGGAATGAGGGCCTTTGGCTCACCTTTTTTCCATCCACTTGCAGTACCACAGTCTGGTTGGCTGGAAGGGATCTGCCTCAGCTTGGTGGTCCCGTGTAGCTCTGCCCCTTTTTGTTTGAGTAGCCCCATCCCTTTTCTTCTGTGTAGCTCCGCCCACTTTTCATCCGATCATCATACCACTGTCACGGGAGGAGGGAGATCTTTAAGCTGCCGGCGCTGCTGCCTGTCAGTTTGCAGGCAGCAGCAGGGGGACAGGCCAGGCCCAGGGCGGCCCAGCACAGGGATGCAGAGCAGGAAGAGCGCCTCTCCAGTCACGCGCCTACCTGCTTTGAGTAGCGCTGGGCCCGAATACAAGGTTTTACCAAACCATGGACGGCTCAGAGTTACTGCAGAATGCGGATTGGGCAATGCCCAGCATTCCATGCTCAAGTGTTGGTCTCTGAGTTACCAGACAATATAAATGAAATGGATATACTGAAGGGGCAGTCCATAGACAGCCCGTTCAGCACTTATATGTCTGCCTGCTCTGTAAAAGCCTTCACAACCTCTGCAGTACATCTGACAGGGGGAATGATACATGGCAACCTGTGTACATACCCCCAGCAGCCCAACCTGTAAACCTGAAGCAGTATTGCATCCATAGTGATCATGAAGAACTAATGCAAACCACAGGAAAAGGTTATCCCAGTGTGTGTGTGTGGGGGGGGGGGGGGGGGGGAAGGGGTCAGAGATGCATGCAGCACCTATTACAGTGTGACCAGAAAGAAACATGAATCAGTGTGGACAGCTGAACAGGAAAACATAGGTCAAGCTGCAAGACAAGATAGCCAGGCGCATGATGCTCTGTGCCCATAGTAGCTCAGCCATTATACATGGACGTGATAGTAACTGATTGTTATGAGCCACGGCTGTGGCTCATTCCTGTTTTGCATGTCAGTTAGGTATTTTATGTTATTCTTCTGTTCATGTTCCCCGTGGGTGTCATGGGGTGCTCAGAGCTCACCCTTAAGGAGGGGATACTGTTATGAACCACAGGTAGTGGTTCATTCCTATTTTATGTTTAAAGTTGTTTCGCAGGCCAGGATTTCCCGTTGCTCTGTTTAAGAGTACTCTTGGTTGCTGCCGCTGGTGAGTCTGTGTAATTGCAGCTTGTTCCCATGTGTTCAGCCTCACCTGGCTGCTAATAGCATCTTGTCAGTTTGGAGTCATGCAACAGGGCAGCTGCATGAGATTATTAATTAGGCCTCTCTGTTATATGCTGGCTCAGTGCTATTCACAGACGCTGGTGATATTTCTAGGTTTCAAGTCTGCTTTGTTCCTGCCAGTTCCTGAATTCCTGTGCCAGTCCCTGTGTCGATTCCTGTGTCTGATCCCGTGTCCTGCCGTTAAGCGTTCCTGTCCTGAAGTCCAGTGGCTTTGCCGGTGCCTGGTCAAGTTTCTGGCTTCTTGGTGTCCACCGGTCTGTCGTTTGGGATTCTGCCTGTCCTCCAGTTCTGAGAGTCTGTGTCGGCAGCTTTGGAGGTTCCTGTCCGTTTGCCAGTATTCGTACCGGTTCCGTGAGTAGCGGCTCTGCCGCGTCTGTCGGCTTAGGCCGCTGTATTCCGTTATTATTTCTGTCACTGGTGTTTTGCAGAGGGTTCTGCTTATGCTGTCACCGCCGGTACACAAAAGTATTGTGTCGGCGTGTGGTCAGCATTTCCTTTGTTATTCTTTTCCTTTGGCGGCAAGCCGCACATACATTTGGTTTTAGGCTAGTTAGTGGCCCCTGGCTTTGGTTGTTTCAGTTAGAGGGCCCCTTGTTATCACCCTATCTCGGTACACTCTTTGTCTCTCATTAAGACCTGAGGGGGCATCGAAGTTGGGCAGACGTAAACCGCCCTTCAAACGCGGCTGCCATGGGCTCAAGCAACCATAGTCTCGCAAGAGTGTACTGACAGCACGGGCGAGACAACGGAGATAGGGCGCCAGGGGCTATTCCCTTTCCATTCCCCTTTCCCAGCATTACGTCCTGGTGCTCTGGACTCACTTCATAACATCTCCCTTGTTCTGAGCACCAGGAACCTAACACTGATAATGTTGTTGTTATTGGACTTTGGACTCAGCAGTTGCCACACCAACAGACAAGATACTGTCTTTTGGAGAAGACTTTTCTAGCAGCATAGACTGCACTTCAACATGTGAGAAATGTCACCAAGCAACAACCTGTCACCAGAATAACACCCTTACCTGTGGCAGGGTAGGTGAGATAAGAGGGCCTAGGTGCACATACAGCCATGGCCCAGAAGCCAATGCTGCAGAAGTGGAAATGGTATCTGTCAGACAGAGGTGGAGTGTCCAGCCAAGAGCCTGTTCAAGTGACCGGCTGCAGTACCAGAATGGTGAACTGTGAAAGTACAGAGACTGAGTTGCCTCCAATACCAAACACCAGAGGTCCAGTTCAGATCACAGAACCATATACTCAACTGACCAAGGAAGAAAAGAAGTATGCACGGTTCACAAACAGGTCAGCAACAGTGATCTCCACAAGAGGCATCCAAGTATTGATCCATGGGAGTGGTGAAGATAGAACAAGTCAGTATACAGAACTACATGCTGTAGCCATGCTGCTGGAAGACATTAAAGGCCCTCCCGTCACCATTTACACTGACAGACACCAGAAGAATTGGAAGGTGCATGACAAGGACATCTGGGGAGGAACCAAGCTGTGGAATGAAAATTGGAAACAGTGTCATCGAAGGCCTGTGTCTATGGAGCACATTAGTGCCCACAATGGACTAGAAGGAAATGAAATCGAAGATGTCCTGATGCAAATCACAACAGTGAAGGTTACCCCACAAGAGAAAATAGAACTATCATTTGGAAGAAGAAAGTAAAGGTATCCCAATGTCATAACTTATGGCTAGAGAATAAGTGGAGAAGTGTGAAACCCATCAACTGTTAAATTGCCGCAAGAAGCAGACTTATGATATGAGTGGTGCTGAAGCATATCGCTCTTCAAGTGTTGACGAACAAGATGCATTTAAAATGTTGAGAGATTTACGGCTGCGATATAAGACATTCAAAGAAATCCACTCTGATGATGGCACACACTTCATTGACAAACCAGTCAACGACTGGGTGGCTGAGTGGGGGGTGTACTGGTTGTACTACATTCCCTGTTATCAGCAAGCTGCCATGTTGAGTGACCATATGAATGAGCTCCTGAAGGACCAGGAAAGAACGTCTACGCATAAGAGTAAGGGTGGGGATGAAGGCCTTCAGGAAGCTGTGGTGTTTGAAAGAGAGGGCATTAGAGGGGAACATCTCACATGCCACAGGGTGGAACTGACACAAAGAGAAGCTATAAGCTCTCAGATGATGCTAAACATTGCATATGTAGCACAGAAAGTGATAGGAGAAATTATCATCGCTGAATTGGGACAGATGTGTAATATGTAGCTGGAAAATGATACAGATTTCTATCTATTTCTCTACCCACAGGATGTACCCCAGATCGACTTGATGGCATACAACAGATTTTTCGGGCCCAGGCCAAACAAGGCTTTGTGGGCAGACATCATGGTCATCAGCATCCTGATAGTCGGAACCATTCTCCTGATGTGAATTTTCCATCCTACAGACCTCTACAAGAATGATATTGAGACAAGACAAAGTCTATTGGAGTCATGGAGTAACTCCTTTCTACAAGTACATTATAGAGCTGCAGAACAATTGCAGATGAAGGATTGTGGCACCCATGCCCCAGGTGCCGCCAATTCCATAAACTGGGTATTGACCATGACTCGATTGGAACGTAAGAGGGGAAGTGGTTTCAATGAAAGCTTTGCTAGAAAATCTATTCCCTTAATGATGACATCATTAGGCACACCACCTGTTGTATTGAATCACCACCTACCCAGGCTCTAATAACATGCACACTGAAAACCACACCCTGCATCTTGCATCCTTATCACTGCATTTAGGGCAAAATGACTGTTCAAACACTGCAGTGACCTTTACTTACCATCGATGATACAATGGTGGTCATTCCGAGTTGTTCGCTCGCAAGGCGATTTTAGCAGAGTTGCTCACGCTAAGCCACCGCCTACTGGGAGTGAATCTTAGCATCTTAAAATTGCGACCGATGTATTCGCAATATTGCGATTACAAACTTCTTAGCAGTTTCAGAGTAGCTTCATACTTACTCTGCCTGTGCGATCAGTTCAGTGCATGTCGTTCCTGGTTTGACGTCACAAACACACCCAGCGTTCGCCCAGACACTCCCCCGTTTCTCCAGCCACTCCTGCGTTTTTTCCGGAAACGGTAACGTTTTTTCCGACACGCCCATAAAACGGCCTGTTTCCGCCCAGAAACACCCATTTCCTGTCAATCACACTACGATCGCCTGAGCGATGAAAAAGCCGTGAGTAAAAATACTAACTTCATAGCAAAATGACTTGGCGCAGTCGCAGTGCGGACATTGCGCATGCGCACTAAGCGGAAAATCGCTGCGATGCGATGAAATTTACCGAGCGAACGACTCGGAATGACCACCAATATTTCACAGGATAGAGAAATGTTTATGATGAATGATGCAGGGGTACAAATACCAGATGATGCTAATGACTGGAGGGTTCTTTTATGTAGATTAGGAACTCCTGATCACAAAAGGGGACATGATCTATTGTCCAATGTGTACACTGTGACACAGAACATACCATATATTTTACCAACAAATGTGTATTACCTTTGTGAGAAAAAGGCATATAATTGGCTCCTTTATGGAGATATACAACTATTTGGGACATATGAGATGAAGCCATATGTATCCAGCTCCTATAGTGAAATGCAAACCACCATCTCCTAAAAGGTATCCGGACTCCAGGTCGACAGCACAAAGGTCGACACACTTTAGGTCGACGCCAATTGGTCGACACACATTAGGTCGACAGGGTCAAAATGTCGACAGCGTCAAAAGGTAGACAGGAACAAGGTCGACATGGAAAAAGGTCGACATGAGTTTTTCACAATTTTTTTCTTTTTTTGAACCTTTTCATACTTAACGATCCACGTGGACTACGATTGGAACGGTAAAGTGTGCCGAGCGAAGCGGTAGCGGAGCGAAGGCACCATGCCCGAAGCATGGCGAGCGAAGCGAGCCATGCGAGGGGACGCGGTGCACTAATTCGGGTTCCCGGTCACTCTACGAAGAAAACGACACCAAAAAAACATAAAAAACTCATGTCGACCTTTTTCCATGTCGACCTTTTGACCCTGTCGACCTTTTGACCCTGTCGACCTAATGTGTGTCGACCAATTGGTGTCGACCTAAAGTGTGTCGACCTTTGTGCTGTCGACCCTGAGTCCCAGACCCCTCATAAAAAGTAAGGCTGGATTGTATGGAGTGATATTTTCAACTACTTTTTGACACCATTTTGTTCATGTATAACTCGATTTGTATATGTATAACTTCATTGCTTTATATATATATATATATATACTTTTATTAGGATAAGTGCTTTTGCAGACATAGGCAACAGTCAGAAATATAGCTCCACAGCTGTCTTTCACCTTTGACCTAGTGCAAAGGGCATAGAGGGTCATTCAGACCCGATCACACACTAGATTTTTTTGCAGTGGTGCGATCGGGTCTGAACTGCACATACATATGCTCCGCAATGTGCAGGCGTGTCAGCTGCCGGCGACAGGGATCACTGGACAGCGACGGATCTAGCAAAGAAAGCGGCTGCAAGAAGATTGACAGGAAGAGGCCATTTGTGGGTGGCAACTGACCGATTTTAATGAGTGTGTGTGCGAACGCAGGCATGTCCAGGCATTTCAAGGGAGGATTACTGACGTCAACTCCAGGCCGGATCATTGCAGTGGCTGAGTAAGTCCTGAGCTGTGTAGCTCACTGCACAAGTGATTGCACCCCTGCACAGCGTTTACCCCCTCCCCATGTAGGCGGCAACTAACTGATCGCGGCACTGCAAAAAAACAAAACACCTGCGTGCGATCAGGTCTGAATCACCTCCATAGTGAGAGGGGAGTGTATACAGCTTTCAGGCTGGCTGATTATAATAAACATTATGTTCCTATTATCAATATTTCAGATGGAAACTGCCTAGTAAGATGTTTGGGGTATCCTGTTCATAAGTTGGTGAAAGAGGAAACCTGTCAGGTGTAAGAAATTGTTATGTGAACGACTACTGCACCCAGCTTCACAGACCCTGAATGTTCTATCTTTTAAGACAATGTTGGAGTATTCCTGCAAGAGGTCTCTAATGCCTAGAGAATTACACAAAGCAGATCAGTTCCAGTCAAAGCTAGTTCTGTCTGCAGGGGAACCAGTCTTCTAGAACAGCAAATACAGAAAAACATTGTCTCTTCGTTTGGCGCACTTAAGAAAAAAGAAGGGAGAGAAATATTTATGTGTTCTGAATATTTATAAAATATAACTTTTATTATTAATCTTAAAATATAGCAATTGAGAAACCTAAATGTGAAGTGATTAATTATGTGAAAAAAGTGAATGTTTTCTGTGATACACAATAATAAAAACTGATTCACTATGCTCGAACTCTTTTCGCTCGTTTTATTGTATTATATATATATATATATATATATATATAAGTCCCAAAGAAATAGACGGCACTCAGAGACTTTGAAGAAATGAATATATAAGGCTGTATTCAAAATCGACGTTTCGGGGTGCAACCCCCTTTGTCAAGATTGTATCACAGCATAACAGACATAACAATCAAAGTGCACAAATTTACCCTCTAAATAGCCCACCGAGCTATGTGTCCCGCGCTTCCACCAGCGTCCGTCTCCTCTGGCGCTTCCGCAGCTCACAGCGCGAATTCCGGTCCATGCGTTCCACACAATGGCGGAAGTCCGTCCTGCGTTCCACCTGTCCCCATGGCAACGTCAGTGAGTCCAGGCAGTGCAGTGCTTCCATCGCCGATCATGTGCACGCACAGCCATCGCTGAGAGTCTGGTAGCATCTTTCACAGGAGATAGTCACTTCAGCCGTCGCGCCAGGCCCTCCACCTAAACAGCATAAACACAATTAAAAGCAGAGTGTATAAGATGAATAAAAAGCAGAGGGGCATAGAGAAAATTATGCAAAAAACTACATTAAACACCAGTGACAGGTTACATGGCTGTTATAATAACCAAAGCCAGACTAATATAGACAGACTACACATTAGCAAATACTGTAACATTAAGTGATAGAATTCCAGTTAATTCTTTCATTGAGGCCGTAAGGTTATATGCAATTAAGCCTGAAAATCCAGCTAGTTTCAAGATTCAGCAATTTTCTAGCTCTATCACCACCTCTCATAGATTCCTTCACATGATCAATAATAAAATATTGCAAAGAAGATAGACAGTGTCCCTGTGTTTTAAAATGTCTTGCAACGGGTTGGTCAATTTCTTTACCCGCAAGGGCAGACTTTATAGCGGATCTATGTAGTGCCATGCGTTCCCGAAATTTTCGGATAGTTTGTCCCACATAGTAATACCCGCATGGGCACACAATGATGTACATGCGTCGTGGTGCATGTCAACACTTGTCGAATGTTATAGATCCTACCATTATGTGGATGTTTAAAGGTCTTAGTACGGACCATAAACTTGCAGGTTTCGCATTGTACACATCTATAACAGCCAGGGGCCTTGAAGTATACATTCGGAGTTATTGGCATATTCCTTCCTGTAATATCTGTATGAACTAGAAGGTCCCGTAAGTTACGCCCACGTCTAAAGGCCGCCACTGGACGTATATTCTTCATACCTGGCAAATCACCATCAGATTTTATGATGCGCCACAAGGCTTGAGAGGCCCGCCTAATGATGGGGCTTGCTGTAGTGTAGTCGCTGGTCCACGGTAAGATCTTCTTACTGTCCTTGATCTTAGTACCAAGTAGTTCTTCTCGTTTTAAGGACAACACCTTCTGTTTTGATAGAAGAAGTCCACTCCGATCATAGCCTTGTGCTACAAATTTGTTAATTAAATCATCCAACAGCCTGGGAACCATAGTGGAGTCAATCGTTATTCTCGCCACCCTCACCATTTGGGAGAATGTAAGTCCCTTCTTTAAGGCAACCGGATGATGGCTAGATGCTGCTAGAATCGTGTTTCGATCAGTGGGCTTATAGTAAATTTCTGTGGAAAAGCAACCATCCTTGACTCGAACCATCACATCTAGGAACTGTGCCGATTCTTCACTGTATGTATATGTGAATCGGATGGCATTATTGCGTGCATTGATTGATGTCATCAATTCCTCAAAACCACTTACACCCCCTGACCATAGCAGAAACACGTCATCAATATAACGAGTATATAATACTATATGCTGCGCAATATTCTTGTCTGTAAAGAACAGTTTCTCTTCTTGCGCAAACATATATATATTTGCGTATGACGGTGTGACTGAAGATCCCATGGCACAGCCACGTTCTTGCTGGTAGAATTTTGCATCTTACAGAAAAATATTCCGATGTAAAGTCAGGGACAGTAGTTGAAGGAACAACTTCTGGTCAAATACAGTCATAGATAAATGTTCATTAAAGAACCACTCCATCGCCTCCAGGCCCTCATTATGCGGGATGGACGTGTAAAGGCTGCAGACATCCAAACAGCATAGTAGTGTTTTGGGCGGTAAGGTCTTGAGACCTAGCAAGAGATTTAAAAAGCTGGTTGTATCCTTCAAAAATGCTTTTTTTCTTGGGAGAAGTGGTTGCAATATATGATCCAATAGACGTGAAATTGGTTGGTACATAGAATCCCGCGCCGAGATGATGGGTCTACCCGGCGGTTGTACAGGATTCTTGTGAAGTTTAGGCAGTGTATACATAATAGGTACCACTGGGAATTGTTGGTACAGGATGGAAAATAATTTTGGAGAAATTTTTCCTTCATGTCTGGCCACAGTTAGAATATCATGTAGTTCTTTTTGGTACTGTGTAGTTGGATCGCCACGAAGTTTGATATATACACCAGGTTCCATCAGCTGCCTCTCAATCTCAGCACGATAATCAGTGATGTTCATTACACAAATTGCGCCACCCTTATCTGCAGGCCTAATTATAATGTCCTGGTATGTTTCCAGTGCTTTAAGAGCCTTATATTCTCCTCTGGATAAATTATGGCGTATTGGAACTGGATTACTGGTATATTTAGACACTGCGTCATCCATCAGCCTGACAAAGGTCTTGATTGAAGGATTCGTAGAAATGGGATCAAACGTAGACGTGGAATTGCATTTCACAAACTCATTGAGTGGTTGGACACTGTCGGGAGTTGGTTTATTCTGATAAAACTCTCTAAGACGAAGTTTTCTAGAAAAACTATGGAGATCTTTCCTCCATTGGAACTCATTATGGAAGTTGGTAGGAACATAAGATAGTCCCTTATTGAGGACCCGAATTTCCTCCTCAGACAGTACCCGATCCGACAGATTGAAAATTAAGTTACTTTGTAATTTTTCCTTGGGCCACCTCTTGTTTTAACCACCCCTGCGGGTGGCAGATCTTTTAAAGAATGTCCTGGGGTCGCCGATCCTAAAGGGACTGCCTGTCCCCGCGTGTTGTCGTCGGAGTCTGTGAAAGCAAAGTCACTGTCACTCTGGCCGGTAGCGGAAGGAGATGGTTCCGAATTCCTTTTTCTCATTTGCCAGGGGCGCCGTTTGAGTGATTGCCCGGGATGTTGTTGGGTTTTTTGTTTATGCCCGCCCATGAGCCATCGATAGACAGTGTTCTCTTCATAATCTTGATCCACAATTTGTTTTTTGTTATTTTTAAATTTCATCAGGTCATTCTTATATTTATTACATTGTTGTTCCAATTTAGACAGCCATTCACATTTGGTGTCCTCCTCCAACGTTTTTCTGTGCATATGTTCATATTCCTGGATTTTAGATCTAGTGGAGGAAAGCTCCCTGCCCGCTTCCTCAACCACGAGGATCATCAAGTCCAGGGTACACTTGTTCAGTATAGCTATCCATTTTCTCACAAATTCAGGATTTTGTCTGCCAATGGTCGGGACATTCATGACCCGAAAGCCACGAGGAATTTTGTGTTCTCTGAAATATTCGGACAGCGATGAGCCATGTAGCAAATAGTCTATCTCCCGGCATTTTAATTTGTATAGGTGATTATATACAAATTCTGCTTTAAGCCAAGGATCTGTAATTTTGACATCCTCCTTGAAGAGAATCCTTTCAATCTCCACATCTGTGAAGCTAAACGTGTCCCCCTTGGGGGTATACACTCCACGACAACCCTCCGGGTCCACCACTCCTGATGTTCCCGGGGTTACTTCCATATTGTCTTGCAAACGACAGGAAGGCTAAACAACACGGTGCTGCAGTACTGGATCCACAATTTGATAGGTGCCTTGCAACAGGTATAGGGAATATGGAAATCCCCCATACAATATACAATGTCCACAGGCAGCCGGCACTCACTTAATTAGATGCTAAGGACTCAGGTGCTCCATCCAAAAGATAATGTACAAGTCCCAAAGAAATAGACGGCACTCAGAGACTTTGAAGAAATGAATATACAAGGCTGTATTCAAAATCGACGTTTCGGGGTGCAACCCCCTTTGTCAAGATTGTATCACAGCATAACAGACATAACAATCAAAGTGCACAAACTTACCCTATAAATACCCCACCGAGCTATGTGTCCCACGCTTCCGCCAGCGTCCGTCTCCTCTGGCGCTTCCGCAGCTCACAGCGCGACTTCCGGTCCATGCGTTCCACACAATGGCGGAAGTCCGTCCTGCGTTCCACCTGTCCCCATGGCAACGTCAGTGAGTCCAGGCAGTGCAGTGCTTCCATCGCCGATCATGTGCACGCACAGCCATCGCTGAGAGTCTGGTAGCATCTTTCACAGGAGATAGTCACTTCAGCCGTCGCGCCAGGCCCTCCACCTAAACAGCATAGACACAATTAAAAGCAGAGTGTATAAGATGAATAAAAAGCAGATGGGCATAGAGAAAATTATGCAAAAAACTACATTAAACACCAGTGACAGGTTACATGGCTGTTATAATAATCAAAGCCAGACTAATATAGACAGACTACACATTAGCAAATACTGTAACATTAAGTGATAGAATTCCAGTTAATTCTTTCATTGAGGCCGTAAGGTTGTATGCAATTAAGCCTGAAAATCCAGCTAGTTTCAAGATTCAGCAATTTTCTAGCTCTATCACCACCTCTCATAGATTCCTTCACATGATCAATAATAAAATATTGCAAAAAGATGCTACCAGACTCTCAGCGATGGCTGTGCGTGCACATGATCGGCGATGGAAGCACTGCACTGCCTGGACTCACTGACGTTGCCATGGGGACAGGTGGAACGCAGGACGGACTTCCGCCATTGTGTGGAACGCATGGACCGGAAGTCGCGCTGTGAGTTGCGGAAGCGCCAGAGGAGACGGACGCTGGTGGAAGCGCGGGACACATAGCTCGGTGGGGTATTTAGAGGGTAAGTTTGTGCACTTTGATTGTTATGTCTGTTATGCTGTGATACAATCTTGAGAAAGGGGGTTGCACCCCGAAACGTCGATTTTGAATACAGCCTTGTATATTCATTTCTTCAAAGTCTCTGAGTGCCGTCTATTTCTTTGGGACTTGTACATTATCTTTTGGATGGAGCACCTGAGTCCTTAACATCTAATTAAGTTAGTGCTGGCTGCCTGTGGACATTATATATATATATATATATATATATATATATACAGCCCTGGGATTATTGATATTATATATAATAACTATATTTCATGTAGGTAATCTGTGATACAAAATAATAAAACTGATTCATTGTACTCAAACTCTTTTTGTTCGTTTTTTTTTGTTTGTTTTTTTATAAAATTTCTTTATTAGACAGCCATATAGTCATAACATAAGTTTCCAGGAGACAGTTTACAAGATTATTCAGCAATGACCGATATTCTAATCTAATAGTGAATAACATGCAGAAAATTGAAGGCTGTACATCTTTTCTATTTTTTGATGAGAAAGGAAAGGAAGGAAAAGAAAAGAAGATAGCAACGGATCACATAGGGTAATATAAGTCCAGCTGTCCAGCAGTGAGCGCAGAGGAAACGATCCACCTAGGTGTCCCACTCTCCCCAACCGCCCACCACATACACAGGGCATAAACTAAATATCACATCTGCTATAGAGGAGGAAAGACAGAAAAGAAATAGGATAGAGATAGAAAGTAGAGAAAAGAAAATAATACAGAATTACTATAGTTGGGTGATGTATATTGCCGGGGGGGGGGGGGGGGGGGAGGCGATCAAATATACCTTCTGGGTGAGGGAAGTAAATCTCGATTTTGGGTTGACCGTTTCAATGTTGAGAGCCATCCTTTCGGAGGGTCGGTATTATAAGTGGGATTTACCCATTAACCCTGCCTTTTAAATTACCGATAATCACGGAATAATTCCCGCTATCCGACCAGTCCAGTACCACGTTGTGTCTCGGAATACCCTCCAAATACCTTCGCGTCTAGCAGGGGTTAAACTCTCAATATACAGTCCCCATTTTTTATGGAAGAGTACAACTCCGTTCTCAATTTGGAAAGTGGCCATTCGTCTCTCACAAAACAGCACATCTAATAAAGCGGTTTCCCATTCTCCTACTGATGGGGCAGTTTTGTATATCCAATGTCTCATTATCACCTGTTTTGCCACCGTGATCATCACAGTCAGCAGAGGGACAGCAGGGGCAAGGTCAAATCGCGCCAGCCAGGGTGAGAAGTCAGCAAACAACAGCGGGCCCACTAGTCCAGGAAGATTTAACTTGAATAGTCGGGATAAATACTGGAGAATCTTACACCAGAAGCGTCTAACCTTCCCACATGACCATAGGTTGTGTGTATGGGTTGCTCCATTTACTCCACATTTAGGGCATTTGCCCGACTCACCCTGGCGGAAGTGTTGTCTTTGGGAGGGGGGCTATATACATCCTGTTTACAATCTTTAGATGTATTTCTTGTAATTTAGCTGATTTTAGAGCTTTTAGGACCACATCAGTGTTCTTTGAAACCCCGCCCATCTCAGGAGTCTCTGGAAGTTCTCGCTTCCAAGAATCAATGAGAGGGGACCAAGAGGGGGCTAACGCTTCAATCAGGTCATTGTAGAGATAACGAATTTTGAATGGATTATGTCTGCAGAATAGGAGAGTGTCAAGAATCGTTCGAGTGGAGGTCACTTTGCCCAAGGGGTCCTTAAGGGAATTAATATAATGGCGTGCTTGGAGAAACATGAAGAAGTTGGAGTGGGGTAAAGAAAATTTGTCACGTAGTTGCAGAAAGGAGAACATCTGTCCCCCAGGATCAAAGACATCCCTAATAGTGTATATCCCTTTACATTTCCATGTGTAAAAATGACGATTATCTAAAGAAGAGGGGAAATTGGGGTTACCCCATAAGGGTAAGTATGGTGACTCAAAGGGGTCAGTACGAAATAGTTTATGTATGGAGGTCCAGGCCCTATAAGTGTCCCAAAATAAAATATTAGTCTTAACCCCCTGGGGTAGTTTAGACCTTGGTGTGTGGAGCAATGCTGCAGGGGAATACGGGGAAAACAATGCTTCTTCCAGTTCAACGTTCGTGAATATATCTGATCGAAGGAGCCAATCTGATGCAAATTTAAATAGTGCCGATCTGGCAAACATCGTCACATTGGGCATACTCAAGCCACCTTTTCGTTTACTAACATAAGTTCGGGTCTTGGGCATGCGGGGTTTTGAGTTTTTCCAGATGAATTTTGAAAACATTTGCGAGCAGAATAAGGAGTCTTGTTTAGTGATCGTGATGGGGAGCATTTGAAGCAAGTAAGCCAGCTTCGGGAAAATGACAGCTTTTATCACCACTATCCTACCCAATAGGGAAAGTTTGAGATCTTTCCAGGATTCTAATCTTGTTTTGATTTGCTGGATAGTGGGTATATAGTTAAATTGATATAATCGGGAAAGTTCTGAGGGAACATAAATACCTAAGTATTTTAGTTTGGTAGGAGTCAGCGTGAATTGGGAAGAGAAGTCGGCATAGACAAGAGGGTTCTGCATGTTGGTCAGAGGGAGTAGTTCCGATTTATGGGTGTTTATGCGATAACCCGCAAAGGTACTAAAACATTGTATAGTGTCAAAGATGGCAGGTATTGAGATACGGGGGTTAGAGACAAATAAGATCATATCATCCGCAAATAGTCCGAGCTTAACTTCTTTTTTTCCCACCGATATCCCCGAGAAGGTCGGTAATTGTCTTAGTGCTATAGCCAGGGGTTCTAAAGCTGCCGCAAAAAGCAAAGGGGATAAGGGGCAGCCCTGTCTGGTCCCCCTATGAATCGTTAAAGGTTGAGACATATATCGGTTAGTGAAAACTTGTGTAGATGCATTATGGTATATGGTATGTAAAATGGCCACAAATTTGTCAGAAAATCCGAAGCGTCGGAGTGTCTCAAACAGGTGGTCCCACGTCACCAAATCAAACGCTTTCTCAGCATCCAATGACAATAGAAAAGTGGGACCACCCGTTTCCACTCCCCTCAGGGATTGGAGAACCGTTAGAACTTTGCGGATATTGGTCACCGAGTGTCTGCCCGAAATAAAACCAGTTTGATCACTGTGGATTATTTCAGGCAGAATAAATTTTAATCGATCCGCTAACAGTTTAGTGAACAGTTTGTAGTCTACATTAAGTAGGGAGATAGGGCGATAGGAAGACGGGAGGAGCGGATCTTTGCCAGATTTAGGTATAACTCGGATCAGGGCCGAGTTAAAATGGTGTGGGAGAGTGAGGTTGGAGAATATATTATTAAAGAAGGCCACTAGTGAATCCACAATCTTAGGGGAGAGTAGTTTAAAGAATTCTCCTGATAAGCCATCTGGGCCTGGGGTCTTCAGTGGCTTAAGGGCTTTAATAGCCTCCGTCACTTCGGTGGCAGTAATAGGGGTCGTAAGGGAATCTGACTGATCCTGGGGAATCTGAGGTAATTGTACAGTTTCCCAGAAGGAGGTTTTGGTATATTGGTCAACAGTGTTGTGGGAGTAGAGATCAGTAAAAAAGGAGTGGAAGATGTCAGCTATTGCCTTCCCTTCGGATTGTACAGCTGAGGTCGAATCCCTCAAAGCTGTCACATGATGGGATCCCTTATCAGATTTAAGTAAATTAGAAAGCATTCGACTCGGCTTATCTCCATATTGGAAGAAATTATATTTGCCTGCAATGAGGAATCTATTATCCATATGCGTTAGAGTATGATCAAATTGGGTTTTGGCGTCTCTATATTTCTGTTTGTTAGCCAACGTAGGTGTGGTTTTAAAATTTTGAAATGAGGAAGTGAGTACAGCTTGTGCTGCTCTATATGCAGCGTCTTGATCTCGTCTATATTTCGCCATGAATGCAATTATATCTCCTCGCAAAACAGCTTTAGCGGTCTGCCAAAATAAGGCAGGGTCAGACGTATGGTCAGCATTGTTAAGAGCATAAGAGTCCCAGGAAGTCAGCAACATGGTTTTAAATTCTGGAGAAGCCGCCATCTTGGCAGGGAATCTCCAGTGGGAATTGGTACCCAAAGTGAGTCTACCTTGGAGGACAAGTGATATAGGGGCATGGTCTGAAATAGTTATAGGGTTAATAGCTGTCTCAGTGATCCTGGGGGACAGATCAGTGGAAACAAGAAAGTAATCTATACGTGAGAAAGAATTATGGGCTGAAGAATAATAAGTATATTCCAACTCTACCGGGTTACGGAGTCGCCACACATCGACCAGTCCCAATTGTGCAGACATGTATTCCAGGTTGATCTTGGGCAGTCGGGCCCCCTGAGACGAGGGACCCTTCCTGTCCAAAACCAAAGAGGACACCATATTCATATCCCCGCCAACAATGAGAGAGGTATGCGAATATGGACGGAGAATATTAGTTATTTCTAGATAGAATGTTTTTTCATAGACAGCCGGGGCATAAATATTGCACAAGGTTAATCTGGTGCCCTCTAAGGTGATATCTAACACAACATATATGCCTAGAGGGTCGATAATCTGATGATGTATGTCAAACTTCACCCCCTTACGGATAAGGATAGCAACTCCCCTTGCCTTTGAAGAAAATGAAGAAAACACCACAACCTCTTGTCTAAGCATGGTAAGTTTGGCATGTTCAGGGGGGGTCAGGTGTGTCTCTTGGAGCATAGAGACATCAGCTTTTATCTTATTTAAGTAGGTAAGGATACGTCTCCGTTTAATTGGAGAATTAATACCCCTAACATTCCACGAAATTATATTAAGTTGTGACATTTATACCAACAACGGGGGAATAGAGAAAGGCAGCAGTCGGTCTCCTGAAATAAGACAGCTTCCCGTCATTAATCCAGAGTATCATAAACATAAATATTCCCCACCACAGCCAGGCAAACATCTGTAGGTAAAAAGTAGCAGAGAGGAGAGTAAAAGAAGTCAGAGAGAAGAGAGAAAGGTAAAGACAAATGTTAAGACAAGTATAACATATGAGTGCGTCCACACCAGCATGCATCAGTATGGACTTTCAGCGTGAACCCGCTGCGATGTAGAACAATAAAAATAACAAAATAACCAACAGGCAATATTATGATAAGCAACTCAAGAGATCGCCCTAATGATCCTAATACAGGGAAAAGAAAATGTTTTCGAAATGGTCTTGATAAGGGCTAAACGTAATCCACCTCGTATAAGAGGAGAATTATTAACTATAACAACCAGTAGAAGAACATGGATAAAGTCCCGGCGTCAGGTTTCAGTCGGTAACAGCAGCTCCATTTGGGGAGGATGGATGTGAGGCCAAGGATAATCTCGCAGATTCTCCAAGTTCCATTACATAGTCCTTGGCCGAGTCTGCTGAGGTGAAATCTTTTGGGCCTTGTGGGGTAAAGATGCGTAGCCTCGCAGGGTAGAGAAGGGCAAACCGAACACCATTTTTCACCAGCTGAGAGCAGATTGGAGACATTTCCCTTCTAGCCCTAGAGACTTCCGCAGAGTAGTCCTGAAAAAGGAACAGTCTCTGACCATCCCATTGAAGTGGGCCTTTGTTTCGAGCCGCAGACCATATCAATTCTTTGTGTCTGAAATTTAAGCATTTAAAAATGACCGGTCGGGGTCTAGATTGGTTAGATTCACGCGGAGGACCCAATCTATGAGCTCGTTCGATTTCCATCGAGGAGAGTTCTTCGGGAATACCTAGGAGGTCTGGTAAGTCGGAGACGAGGAATTTCAGCAGGTCCGGGCCTTAAAGTGATTCTTTAAGGCCCACAATCCTCAGGTTATTGCGTATCGAACGATTTTCCAAATCATCCATCTTCATCATCATATGTTGACGCGAGGTCGCTAAAGATACGACTTGTTCTTTAAGATCCTCTATTTCCTTAAAGTTAACTCCAATTCTATTCTCGTTCACCGAGATTCTGCGGGTCATCGACCCGAGTTCTGATTTCAAGTCTGATACTGCGGTCATAAATTTATCAGCCTGGGCTTGTAGTAAAGGTTCCACGGTTTCTTTAATCGCTTTCACGATTTCCGAATAGGAAGGTGGAGCGGGGGGAGCTTTTGGGGCCATGGTAGGTGATGTTTCAACCGCGATGTCTAGGCAGACAGGGTGGGAGATTAGTGGTGGAGCGGTGGTGCTTGGTTCTCCGCGTTTACTACCACTTCTATATCGTTGGGGTTTTGGTGTAGAGGAACTTAAGAATTTGTCCATAATAATAAATACGAGCTCATGAGGGCCGGACAGATGACAGAACTTGCCGTTGGTTAGAAAGGTGGAGACAGGTCTACATCACAGTTGCGGGTGACGCGACTTCACATATCACCGCGATATGTATCTAATTATGGGAAGCTGAGAGTGGGTGTAGTTCTTCAAGTCATCGGAGGGATGGAATTGTGTTTACCAGGCATAAAATTGCTATCACCACTATATGGGAGAGTAGACAGTGAGACTTAGAGAGCGTGGAAATAGTATTTGTGATTTCAATTACAACGGCAATCCGGCCCGCGGCATCACCGTATAAACACGCCAACTGAGGACTGATTAGTAGGTATGAAGATAGTCTCACTCACCTCCCACACACGTGGCGACGAGGAGGGGGGGTAAATAGGATTTGTAATTCACTTTGTGGCAGCAGACTGGAGAAATAGACAGTTTCAGTAATCATCTATGGTGTCAATGAGTATAGTCAGCTTCACTATGATAGGATCCGGGAAACAGCTAACCGGATGACAAATTGTGAACAGTAAAGGGTATGGGGAGGGGGAGGTGATGCCCCTATAATTGTAATGTTAGATAGATTTTCCCCAGCATGAGTATGGCAGCTGCAGTCTTCTTCACCCTCACAGCTCCCCTCCTGTCTCTCCTGTCTCTCCCTATTACACTAGGAGCTATTTCCAGGGGGAGAGGGGTGCAGGGAAGGTACCTTGATGCCTGTTGTTCTCCACTGCAGGCTGAGGGAGCGTTGCGCCGCCGCAGCACCGGAAGTGCGGGTCCGCGGCTTTCCTCCGTCCACGAGCGCCGGGTCCCAAGCCCGTTGTACGGAGCACTGGTGTCGGCGTAGGGGGGGTCCAAGCACTCCCCAAGTGGTTGCAGGGTCAGCCTGTGTGGTCCGGCGTCCGCGGTCAGTTTCGGCGCCGCGCGCCCCCTGGAGCTTCTCGGCGGGTCAGCTCCGGAAATTTAGTCCGCGGCTCCGGCGCCCAGTGCAGGCCACAACCTGCAGAGACCGTGAAAACGATCTCTCGGCTCTGCGACTCGGCACTTAGACACCCCGAGCCACAAGGTGGGTTATGAGGGCAATATAGGAGTAGTTAGTGCAAGAGTAGGTGGTTTGTTTTAGAAATGAGCAGGAGCTCTGAATTTTTGCTGCCAGTCTCCTCTCCAGTCAGGCCATGCCCCCCTCTTTTTGTTCGTTTTATTGTATTATATACCTATACAGCTCTGGGATTGTTGATATTATGTATAATAATTATATTTCATGTAGGCTTAAACAGCATATGTTCCACACATAGGCGACAAAGGTAGGTGTCAAAAGTATATACCTATAGAATGATACGGACATATATATATATATCCTAACTCAGACTAGGATGATCATACAGCCCTATTTAAAGGGGATTCGTTCACTCTCATAAGGTCAATCCAAAGTCTTATAATTGTTTGGACCAATTTCAACTGACATGTGACCCTACTGCAACACTGTTTCATTATTCGTAAGCAGTTAGACCGTGATCATCCCATGGATCTGATCATAGCATAATCCACTGATACTGGTCTCTGAATAATAAATAGCTCCAAACTTTCATGTGCAAGTTGGGTCACGTCTATATAAAGATTGGTCCTATAAGCACAATTTATATATCAGATAAAGAGTCCTTCAGTAGTTAAAGGGTTATTATGTCCAATGTGTGGTTAAAAGCCACAGTAGCTTTATTAATCACCACTAACAATAGTTAACTTTCCACATCTCATCAATTATTTATCTTTGTCCCATATTATAGGGATAGCTTCCCAATATATTTTTTGTAATAATTTTGACTATATAGTCATAAATAATGAAGCTTATACCCCATTTGTTCGTCTACTGTGCGCATCAAATGATTTCCATTATAACTCAGCCTACATTGATTTATAGGGACCTGTTCATTACCAAACCTTAATGTACCACTGCGATTCTGTGCTAGACTAATATATTGCTAACACATCTCGCAAATGCCCGAACAGGGGCCCTCATTCCGAGTTGATCGCTCGCAAGGTGATTTTAGCAGAGTTACACACGCTAAGCCGCCGCCTACTGGGAGTGAATCTTAGCATCTTAAATTTGCGAACGAAGTATTCGCAATATTGCGATTACAAACTTCTTAGCAGTTTCAGAGTAGCTCCACACTTACTCGGCATCTGCGATCAGTTCAGTGCTTGTCGTTCCTGGTTTGACGTCATAAACACACCCAGCGTTCGCCCAGACACTCCTCCGTTTCTCCGGCCACTCCTGCGTTTTTTCCGGAAACGGTAGCGTTTTCAACCACACGCCCCTAAAACGCTGTGTTTCCGCCCAGTAACACCCATTTCCTGTCAATCACACTACGATCGCCGGAGCGAAGAAAAAGCCGTGAGTAAAATTCCTATCTTCATAGCAAAATTACTTGGCGCAGTCGCAGTGCGAACATTGCGCATGCGTACTAAGCTGAAAAACGCTGCAATGCGATGAAATTTACCGAGCGAACAACTCGGAATGAGGGCCAGGGTTTCAAAATGTTTGTTTGGCATAGATTACAGAAGCCGCAACTCCAACCACGCTGCCCGTCCGGACTACAACAATCTCCAAGTCCGCAGCGGCTTTGCGGGAGTGGCTTTGAATGCTTGCCAATTGATAGGTACTAAATAATTGTATTCCTAGTACCTCTCATCAATATTTGAATAGGATTATGCACTAATGGATTGGTGGAGAAAAGCGAATCTACACCCCTGTTCCTATTTGCCGCACCAAAGCTGTACATGTAAACGTCTGTAATATCAGACCTTCAGTGTGGAGACCTTCTATATTTAATTGTCAGATTGCTTAACGGAGCACCTTATGTAGTTGCTTTTATTAATTCAATTGATGCAACTTTAATACAACTGAGAATCAGGACTTCTGTCCGACATGTTTGTCAGAGATTTAAATGAGGATGCCCAGCAGCTATTTAATATACTATAATTTGTATAGTTTTGATGGTATATTTTTGCAATTCTTTAGTAATATTAATTAAGTAAGGCCAGTTGCTTTATGCCTCACTAATATAACAAAGTGCAAATTCTCAGGCTGCTCATTTCCTGCTAACTTCCATCTACTATCTTTTAAGATTGAGAAGTCTTCACATTAGGCTACATACAGTGGCTATGGTAACACCGCTATTCTGACACCTTATATTTAATTGGTGTATTACTTAATAGAACACCTTGTATAGTTGCTTTTATTTAATTTGTGCAACTTCAATATATTGGGCTACGATTTTCAAAGTTTTTTACATAGCGCATTTGTTAGCCTAATTATGCCGCCGGCTAGGAATCAGATCTCATGTCCGATTTGTTAAGCATGGCCAATTGGTTTGTGTCTCATAGGTAAAACAGGGTACAGAATCTAAGGCTGCTCTTTCCTGCTATCTCCTATGTGCTGCCATTTAAGATCTATTGGTCCTCACACTCGTCTGCCTACATTATCTATAGTAGCACCACTATTCTAACATTTTCAACAGAAATCCCTACATAACATTTGTCTATTTCTACTAATATTTCTATAAGCACATGTTATTTTTCGAGCATGTTTCTGCACAGTGTTCAGTACGAGTGGGCTTGGCAGCACCGCTCAGAAACGCCGACGTGCACGTTTCGCAATTGCTTTATCGAGCGTCTACAAATTCACTTCAGTATATTAATTGACATGGAGGTATTAAAGAGGACCCTGAAGGTGACTGGACTTCATTATTTAAACTACTTAATGGATGACCATCATCTGGGACAGATCTTAAAACATCTGAAAAAAGAGCTAAATGTTCTAATTTGTTCTTGCTATTACTGTAACTTTGGGGGTCATTCTGAGTTGATCGCTCGCTAGCAGTTTTTAGTAGCCGTGCAAATGCTATGCCACCGCCCACTGGGAGTGTATATTAGCTTAGCAGAAGTGCGAACGATTTTATCGCAGAGCGCCTGCAAAAAAATTTTGTGTAGTTTCAGAGTAGCTCAAAACCAACTCAGCGCTTGTGATCACTTCAGACTATTCAGTTCCGGATTTGACGTCACACACCCGCCCAGCGTTCGCCCAGCCACACCTGCGTTTTCCCTGACATGCCTGCCTTTTTCCGAACACTCCCTGAAAACAGTCAGTTGCTACCCAGAAATGCCCACTTCATGTCAATCACTCTGCGGCAACCAGTGCGACTGAAATGCATTGCTAGACCCTGTGCAAAACTGCATTGTTCGTTGTGCATGTACGTCGCGCGTGCACATTGCTCCACATACGTATGCGCTGAACTGCCATTTTTTAGCCTGATTGCTGCGCTGCGAACAAATGCAACTAGCTATCAACTCAGAATGACCCCCTAAGTAACTTCCAAGCATGTTTTCATTGTTGTAACTTAGATAAATAAAAGCTTATCCTTTATGAAATGTCCTGTGTCAGTCTCCAAATATAACACATTGTATCCCAGGGTCACTTGAGTTTTTTCAACCAACAACAGAGCTTGTGGAGCTGTATCCATGGTTAAAATACCCTACTTTAATTCTGAATAACTCCGGATCATGCCGCAGATAACTTCAATGTCTACATTTTAAGCCTTGAAGTAGCAACTTTTTCAGGCCAGTCACAGCACTTACAGGGTGACTGGATGTCATGTTTATCTGGAGGCACAGGATCTGGGGGTTCGTAGTCTGAGAAGACCACAGAACCACCAGCCAGTGGGCCAGAAGAATCCACATAATCCCCAGGAACTGGAGAGTCCAAGGATCCCCCTCACCACTCCAGAAGACAAAGAAGGGTCAATCAAAATTTATGGCTCACCTATTTCCTCTGTGAAAGCTGCTCTTCACCAAATTTGGTACCTGTGGGATCCCACTCCTTGAGAGTTCTTACCCTCAGTACTCCCTTCTGTACCTACTAGTTCCTTCCCCTCTTTTCCTACCACTGCTCCTTTTTAAGCTTTTCACCACCAGCTGTGTGTGGTGCTTAATTACTTTATTTTCATTTTTCTCAACTCGGGGTGCAGCAGTCAGAGTCCCATCCAACTGCTCCCTTCCTAGACTCACTGGTGCCACAACCCCCTTCTCCCCCAGCCCCCATCGCACAGTTGCACAACAGCTGCAACTTAGCAGTGAAGCTTGTTGCTGACAGCCTAGCAGCTCGGTGCAGCGGCAGAAGTCTGTAAATAACAGGGGGAAAAACATCTTGCCCTCGGCTACCATGGATGGCAAGGTACTATCCGGATCTCTGACTTTCAAGGTAAAACTACTTAACATAAGGTATAGACCTTTGATGATTCCTGAATATCTATGGTCAATGGCTAACCCTAGACCAGACCCTGAGAGACCACAGCCACCACCAGATCCACAACTACCACTGCAAACCTGGAAGCTGCCACATCTGCCACTCGCCAGCAGATCTACCATCTCCTGGAGAGCCACCTCTCCACGGCTTCCCACATTTAAGCTGGAACGTTGCAGGCTTCCTTCACCACTGGCTTGGATCTCCTCTGCATCACTGCATCAGCACACAAGCCAGCCTCAGACAGGTCCATGGAATCAGCATTTGGGATAACTTTTACTCTTTACTTGCTGCAGCTGCTGTATATTTCCTGTGATTTCCTCCAGCTCATTATACCAGCTATACCATGTCCTCATTTCATGTAACTCTCTCCCAGCTGCAGAAAGAGTTTCTCTTCTTACTTTTAAACTGTATTTTTGCTTGCCATCATTTTGCTTCATTCCACAGCTCCTCAATACTCTGCTGTGCACTAACCTGGGGCAGGATGTAACGGAGTCCGAGATCGCTGGACATGCAGTATGCCGGCTGATCTCAGACATTTTATTAAAGTGGCAATCATTTACAAGGAATCATTTTGCATTGTAAGTAATCCCCATCCCCCTTTTTTTATCTGTTTATCTGGATTAGGTCATTGAGAGATCATCACAGCAGTATGAGGTCAGATCACACAATGTAACCTGGTGGGAGATGCGGGTAAATATCCCTCTAAATCTAAGTGAAAATGTGGGATTTGTTGTTTAGGTAGGATGTTCCAGTGCAGCCAAGTTCCAGAATTTGTTACTGACCAGTGCAAGCGAAGGAGGGTCTGGACACTTTCAATAGGAGGCAATCAGGCATCTAGCCAAATTGAGGATATGGGATGCCAATTTCTCTAATGACTGATCCATTGAATTAAGAGGAAGACCCAAAAAGACGGGCCATGGGGTGCTAAGAATAGGGGATTTTGTTAACTTTACACAAAAGATGTGAAACCACGTCTCAATAGGACACAAATGTGAAGGAGCACAGTCCACCATACTCCCGGCAATGGGGGTAATTCCAAGTTGATCGCAGAAGGAACTTTGGGGTTTATTTACTAAGATTCGTAATTTCCGAAAAAAGGTCAAAGTTCAATCACGAATGACATCGACAGTGTAAAACTGCAACTTTTTGAATTGATTACGACTAATTTACTAAGCTGTCGTATTCGTGTTTTTCTTTGCTTCCGATGTCGATGTCATTCGTGTTTTTTTACCTAATTTTACGGCAGTGATTAGCAAAACACTGCCGTTTTTTTTTACAATCAATCTCGGCTGGATCTGTGTGATCCGTGCTGGGGTTCGTATTTTTTTGAAAAAAAATTAAACAATGTAAAATTCCAAAAAAAAATGCATGGGGTCCCCCCTCCTAAGCATAACCAGCCACGGGCTCTTTGAGCCGATCCTGGTTGCAGAAATATGGGGAAAAAAATGACAGGGGTTCCCCCATATTTAAGCAACCAGCATCGGGCTCTGCGCCTGGTCCTGGTCCCAAAAATACGGGGGACAGAAAGAGTAGGGGTCCCCCGTATTTTTAAAACCAGCACCGGGCTCCACTAGCTGGACAGATAATGCCACAGCCGGGGGTCACTTTTATACAGCGCCCTGCGGCCGTGGCATCAAAAATCCAACTAGTCACCCCTGGCCGGGGTACCCTGGGGGAGTGGGGACCCCTTCAATCAAGGGGCCCCCCCCCCAGCCACCCAAGGGCCAGGGGTGAAGCCCGAGGCTGTCCCCCCCCATCCAATGGGCTGCGGATGGGAGGGCTGATAGCCTTTGTTGTAAAATAAAAGATATTGTTTTTAGTAGCAGTACTACAAGTCCCAGCAAGCCTCCCCCGCATGCTGGTACTTGGAGAACCACAAGTACCAGCATGCGGCGGAAAAACTGGCCCGCTGGTACCTGTAGTACTACCACTTAAAAAATACCCAAAAAAACACAAGACACACACACCGTGAAAGTATAATTTTATTACATACATACACACATACATACATACTTACCTTAAGTTCCCACGCAGGTCGGTCCTCTTGTCCAGTAGAATCCAAGGGGTACCTGTTGAAAAAATTATACTCACGAGATCCAGTGGTCCAGGCTCCTCGGCAAATCCAGGGTTAATCCACGTACTTGAATAAAATAAAAAAACGGTGTCACGACCACGAACTGAAAGGGGACCCATGTTTGCACATGGGTCACCTTTCCCCGAATGCCAGAAACCCACTTTGCCTTCTGGCTAAGTGGGTTTCTTCAGCCAATCAGGGAGCGCCACGTTGTAGCACTCTCCTGATCAGCTGTGTGCTCCTGTCTTCACTGACAGGCAGCACGCGGCACTGTTACAATGTAGCGCCTATGCGCTACATTGTAACCAATGATGGGAACTTTCTGCTCAGCGGTGACGTCACTTTAGGTCAACCGCAGGGCAGAAAGTTCCCATCATTGGTTACAATGTAGCGCATAGGCGCTACATTGTAACAGTGCCGCGTGCTGCCTGTCAGTGAAGACAGGAGCACACAGCTGATCAGGAGAGTGCTACAACGTGGCGCTCCCTGATTGGCTGAAGAAACCCACTTAGCCAGAAGGCAAAGTGGGTTTCTGGCATTCGGGGAAAGGTGACCCATGTGCAAACATGGGTCCCCTTTCAGTTCGTGGTCGTGACACCGTTTTTTTATTTTATTCAAGTACGTGGATTAACCCTGGATTTGCCGAGGAGCCTGGACCACTGGATCTCGTGAGTATAATTTTTTCAACAGGTACCCCTTGGATTCTACTGGACAAGAGGACCGACCTGCGTGGGAACTTAAGGTAAGTATGTATGTATGTATGTATGTGTGTATGTATGTAATAAAATTATACTTTCACGGTGTGTGTGTCTTGTGTTTTTTTGGGTATTTTTTAAGTGGTAGTACTACAGGTACCAGCGGGCCCGTTTTTCCGCCGCATGCTGGTACTTGTGGTTCTCCAAGTACCAGCATGCGGGGGAGGCTTGCTGGGACTTGTAGTACTGCTACTAAAAACAATATCTTTTATTTTACAACAAAGGCTATCAGCCCTCCCATCCGCAGCCCATTGGATGGGGGGGGGACAGCCTCGGGCTTCACCCCTGGCCCTTGGGTGGCTGGGGGGGGGACCCCTTGATTGAAGGGGTCCCCACTCCCCCAGGGTACCCCGGCCAGGGGTGACTAGTTGGATTTTTGATGCCACGGCCGCAGGGCGCTGTATAAAAGTGACCCCCGGCTGTGGCATTATCTGTCCAGCTAGTGGAGCCCGGTGCTGGTTTTAAAAATACGGGGGACCCCTACTCTTTTTCTCCCCCGTATTTTTGGGACCAGGACCAGGCGCAGAGCCCGATGCTGGTTGCTTAAATATGGGGGAACCCCTGTCATTTTTTCCCCCATATTTCTGCAACCAGGATCGGCTCAAAGAGCCCGAGGCTGGTTATGCTTAGGAGGGGGGACCCCACGCAATTTTTTTTGCAAAAATAAGCACTTTCCAACCCCTTCCCACTGATATACATGTACGGATCTCATGGATCCCTGCATGCATCTCAAATCACGGATAAAAAAAGCAGGTCTGTTTTTTTTTAGGACTTTTTTACGAGTTGTAATTTTTCACGGCAGTGTTTTGTGTTTTTTTGCTTTGCACTTCTTAGTAAATGACCGAGATTCAGACTTAAACAGCCGCATTTTGACCGATGGTGTATTCATTCGTAATTTTTTACCTGAACTAGCAAAAAATTACGAATGCCCTCATCACTGCCGTGATTAGTGTTTAGTAAATGACCGAGATTGACCGAGATGACACTTTGATGAAAAAACGGCATCTCGGTCAAAATCGGGAGCTTAGTAAATATACCCCTTTGTTAGCAGTTGGACAAAACTATGTGCACTTCAGGGGAGGTAGATTTAACATGTGCAGAGAGAGTTAGATTTGGGTGTGGTGTGTTCAATCTGCAATCTAAATTGCAGTGTAAAAATAAAGCAGTCAGTATTTACCCTGCACAGAAACAAAATAACCCACCCAAATCTAACTCTCTCTGGAAATGTTATATCTGCCCCCCTGCAGTGCACATGGTTTTGACCAACTGCAAAAAAAATTCCTGCTGCGATCAACTTGGAAAAAACCCCAATGTGAGGAAAGGAGCACAGGCCACCGAACTCTCCCCCGGCAATGTGAGGAAAGGAGCACAGGCCCCCGCACTCTCTCCCGGCAATGTGAGGAAAGGAGCACAGGCCACCGCACTCTCTTACGGTAATGTGGGGAAAGGAGCACAAGCCACCGCACTCTCTCCCAGCAATGTGAGGAAAGGAGCACACGCCTCCGCACTCTCTCCCGGCAATGTGAGGAAAGGAGCACAGGCCACCGCACTCTCTCCCAGCAATGTGGGGAAAGGAGCACAAGCCACCGCACTCTCTCCCAGCAATGTGAGGAAAGGAGCACACGCCTCCGCACTCTCTCCCGGCAATGTGAAGAAAGGAGCACACGCCACCGCACTCTCTCCCAGCAATGTGAAGAAAGGAGCACAGGGCGCCGCACTCTCTCCCAGCAATATGAGGAAAGGAGCACAGGCCACCGCACTATCTCCCGGCAATGTGAGGAAAGGAGCACAGGCCACCGCACTCTCTCCCAGCAATGTGAGGAAAGGAGCACAGGCCACCGCACTCTCTCCCAGCAATTTGAGGAAAGGAGCACAGGGTGCCGCGGTCTCTCCCAGCAATGTGAGGAAAGGAGCACAGGCCTCCGCACTCTCTCCCAGCAATGTGAGGAAAGGAGCACACGCCTCCCCACTCTCTCCCAGTAATGTGAGGAAAGGAGCACACGCGTCCGCACTCTCTCCCGGCAATGTGAGGAAAGGAGCACAGGGTGCCGCGGTCTCTCCTGGCAATGTGAGAAAAAGAGCACAGGCCCCCACACTCTCTCCAATCAATGTGAGGAAAGGAGCACAGGCCACCGCATTCTCTCCCGGCAATGTGAGGAAAGGAGCACAGGGCGCAGCGGTCTCTCCTGGCAATGTGAGGAAAGGAGCACACGCCTCCGCACTCTCTCCCGGCAATTTAAGGGAAAGGAGCACAGGCCTCCGCACTCTCTCCCAGCAGTGTGAGGAAAGGATCACACGCCTCCGCACTCTCTCCCGGCAATGTGAGGAAAGGAGCACAGGCCTCCGCACTCTCTCCCAGCAGTGTGAGGAAAGGATCACATGCCTCCGCACTCTCTCCCAGCAATGTGAGGAAAGGAGCAAAGGCCGCCACGGTCTGTCCAGGCAATGTGAGGAAAGGAGCACAGGCCTCCGCACTCTGTCCCAGCAATGTGAGGAAAGGAGCACACGCCTCCGCACTCTCTCCCAGTAATGTGAGGAAAGGAGCACACGCCTCCGCACTCTCTCCCGGCAATGTGAGGAAAGGAGCACAGGGCGCCACACTCTCTCCCGGCAATGTGAGGAAAGGAGCACAGGCCACCGCACTCTCTCCAATCAATGTGAGGAAAGGAGCACAGGCCACCGCACTCTCTCCCGGCAATGTGAGGAAAGGAGCACAGGGCGCAGCGGTCTCTCGTGGCAATGTGAGGAAAGGAGCACACGCCTCTGCACTCTCTCCCGGCAATGTGAGGAAAGGAGCACAGGCCTCCGCACTCTCTCCCAGCAGTGTGAGGAAAGGATCACACGCCTCCGCACTCTCTCCCAGCAATGTGAGGAAAGGAGCATACGCCTCCGCACTCTCTCCCGGCAATGTGAGGAAAGGAGCACAGGGCACCACGGTCTCTCCTGGCAATGTGAGGAAAGGAGCACACGCCTCCGCACTCTCTCCCGGCAATGTGAGGAAAGGAGCACAGGGCGCCACACTCTCTCCTGGCAATGTGAGGAAAGGCGCACAGGCCACCTTACTCTCTCCCGGCAGTGTGAGGAAAGGAGCACAGGGTGCCGCGGTCTCTCCTGGCAATGTGAAAAAAGGAGCACAGGGTGCAGCGGTCTCTCCTGGCAATGTGAGGAAAGGAGCACACGCCTCCGCACTCTCTCCCGGCAATGTGAGGAAAGGAGCACAGGGCGCCACACTCTCTCCCGGCAATGTGAGGAAAGGAGCACAGGCCACCGCACTCTCTCCCGGCAATGTGAGGAAAGGAGCACAGGGTGCCGCGGTCTCTCCTGGCAATGTGAGAAAAGGAGCACAGGCCCCCACACTCTCTCCAATCAATGTGAGGAAAGGAGCACAGGCCACCGCACTCTCTCCCGGCAATGTGAGGAAAGGAGCACAGGGCGCAGCGGTCTCTCCTGGCAATGTGAGGAAAGGAGCACAGGCCTCCGCACTCTCTCCCAGCAGTGTGGGGAAAGGATCACACGCCTCCGCACTCTCTCCCGGCAATGTGAGGAAAGGAGCACAGGCGTCCGCACTCTCTCCCAGCAATGTGAGGAAAGGAGCACAGGCCGCCACGGTCTCTCCAGGCAATGTGAGGAAAGGAGCACAGGCCTCCGCACTCTGTCCCAGCAATGTGAGGAAAGGAGCACACGCATCCGCACTCTCTCCCAGTAATGTGAGGAAAGGAGTACACGCCTCCGCACTCTCTCCCAGCAATGTGAGGAAAGGAGCACAGGGCGCCGCACTCTCTCCTGGCAATGTGAGGAAAGGAGCACAGGCCTCTGCACTCTCTCCCAGCAATGTGTGGAAAGGAGCACACGCCTCCACACTCTGTACCGGCAATGTGAGGAAAGGAGCACAGGTCACTGCACTCTCTCCCGGCAACGTGAGGAAAGGAGCACAGGGCGCCGCGGTCTCTCCCGGCAATGTGAGGAAAGGAGCACAGGCCTCCGCACTCTCTCCCGGCAATGTGAGGAAAGGAGCACAGGGCACCACGGTCTCTCCTGGCAATGTGAGGAAAGGAGCACACGCCTCCGCACTCTCTCCCGGCAATGTGAGGAAAGGAGCACAGGGCGCCACACTCTCTCCCGGCAATGTGAGGAAAGGAGCACAGGCCACCGCACTCTCTCCCAGCAATGTGAGGAAAGGAGCACAGGGTGCCGCGGTCTCTCCTGGCAATGTGAGAAAAGGAGCACAGGCCCCCACACTCTCTCCAATCAATGTGAGGAAAGGAGCACAAGCCACCGCACTCTATCCCGGCAATGTGAGGAAAGGAGCACAGGGGGCAGCGGTCTCTCCTGGCAATGTGAGGAAAGGAGCACACGCCTCCGCACTCTCTCCCGGCAATTTGAGGAAAGGAGCACAGGCCTCCGCACTCTCTCCCAACTGTCACAACTGAGGGCCTGAGCTGACGGGAGTCAGCCTCAGTTGTAGGGGCTGAGATGTAACGGAAACTGGGAGGTTGTATCAGACCCCTAGACATGTAAGTAACATGTAGAATAACTGCCCGAAGGCGTGACCACGACAATCAGGATAAAAGTCAATGATGTTTATTATGACAAACTCCGTAACACAGCAGCAGTAAAAGGAAACATAAAAGTCAACAGAGGATAAATACAATTCCTGGGTACTACAGGGTGGCAAGGGCCACAGGCACTGGTAGTGTGAGACAGTTCTTATAATCTTCTAGTTGGAAAGTCCTTACCAGGCCTGACTGTAGCAATGGAGAGAACCCAGGATCGTACCAGCTGGTGTTCCAGGAAAGGCTGGGCTGCTGAAGATAAAACGGCTGCTGTGGATACTGGCTGGAACCAGACTGTTGTTGGTACGGAGTGGATACTGGCTGGAACCAGTTAAATAATAAACGAACTTTGAGAGCGATGAAATAATAATACCGGTGGAGAGTGGTAAACTGCAGAAAGGACACCGGCCCTTTAAGAGAAGCTGTACACTGCTGGAAGCTGAGCTGGAAGCAGGTGATTGACTTGAGAGCGATGAAATAATAATACCGGTGGAGAGTGGTAAACTGCAGAAAGGACACCGGCCCTTTAAGAGAAGCTGTACACTGCTGGAAGCTGAGCTGGAAGCAGGTGATTGACTTGAGAGCGATGAAATAATAATACCGGTGGAGAGTGGTAAACTGCAGAAAGGACACCGGCCCTTTAAGAGAAGCTGTACACTGCTGGAAGCTGGGCTGGAAGCAGGTGATTGTTGTAGCTGGAAACAGGTGAGTCCAGAATGGATCGGAGAGTCAGGCTACACCGCAGATGGAATGCTGGTGCGGGTCTCTATAGCAGAAGTCTGGAGACAGGAGCTGGAACCTGGAAGACAACCACAGGAGAGAGACAAACTGGAACTAGGTTAGACAACCAAAGCACTGACGCCTTCCTTGCTCAGGCACAGCTTACTTATACCTGCAGCAAGGAAGGGGTTGGCTAGGCAATTATGCAAATCAACAATACAGACAGCAGATTGGTGGAAATGATCAGATGACAAAATCCAAGATGGCTGCGCCCATGCAGACACTTGGAGGGAAGTTTGGTTTGTAATCCATGTGAGAATTGAAACAGTAATGGCGACGCCGGCCACAGGAGACAGGAGACGCCAGACTGACAAGCGTACATTTAACCACGCGGGCACAGCGGAGGCCGCGGCTGATGAAATCACCACTCTGACATTCTGCATGTGGAAACTCAGGAACAGCGGGATCCGGTCCTGGAACGCTGAGCCAGCCTTAGGAGGCATCTGAAGGGTAAGTAATGGCGTCCAGATACCCGGATCGTGACAGCACCCCCCCCTTTAGGAGTGGCCCCAGGACACTTCTTAGGCTTTAAAGGAAACTTTGCGTGGAAATTTCGGACCAAGGCAGGAGCATGGACGTCTGAGGCATTGGTCCAAGAGCGTTCTTCAGGACCATAGCCCTTCCAGTCAATGAGGTATTGTAACTGACCGTAACGGAAACGTGAGTCCAAAATCTTGGCCACCTCGTACTCGACTCCCCGTTGAGTCTGAACTTTGGGAGCTGGAGGAAGTGCGGAATGAAACCGATTCAGGATCAGCGGTTTCAACAAAGAAACATGAAATGTCCTGGGTATTTTCAAGAAGGATGGTAACTGTAACCTGTAGGCAACAGGATTGATGACTTGTTCAATCTTGAAGGGTCCGATGTAGCGAGGTGCAAATTTCATGCTGGGAACTCTCAACCTCAAATTCTTCGTGGACAGCCACACACGATCACCCACCTTGAGAGCAGGAACCGCTCTACGCTTCCTATCGGCAAACTTCTTATACCTGAATGAGGCTTTAAGCAGGGCTGCGCGGACGTTCCTCCAGTTATTTGAAAACTGACGCAAGGTGACATCCACTGCTGGAACAGAAGTTGCGGGAAGCGGTTGGAATTCTGGGACTTTAGGGTGGAATCCATAATTAATGAAGAATGGTGTAGAAGAAGATGAGGAATGATATTGATTGTTGTGGCTGAACTCGGCCCAAGGTAGGAGTTGAACCCAGTCATCTTGAGAGGAAGACACATATATACGGAGGAAGGCCTCCAAGTCCTGATTCACCCTCTCGGTTTGACCATTGGTCTGAGGATGGTAAGCTGTGGAAAACTTTAACTTGACTTGGAGGGCTTGACACAAACTTCGCCAAAATTTGGCTACAAATTGTACTCCGCGATCCGAGATGATCTCTTCAGGAAGACCGTGAAGTCGGAAGATCTCTTGTATAAACACTTGAGCCAACTTGGAAGCTGACGGAAGACCGGTGAGAGGGATGAAATGTGCCATCTTGGTGAACCGGTCAACTACCACCCAGATGGTATTAAACTTGTTGCAGATAGGTAGATCGGAAACAAAGTCCATCGACAAATGGGTCCATGGTCGACGGGGAACAGATAATGGAACCAGTTGCCCCGCAGGCGACTGGCGGGAGACTTTGTGTTGGGCACACTTTGGGCAGGAGGCAATAAATTCCATAACGTCCTTCTTCAGAGTTGGCCACCAGTAGGACCTAGAAATAAATTCAAGGGTTTTCTGAATGCCTGTATGTCCAGCAAAACGGGAAGCATGGGCCCAATGCATGAGCTTCTTCCTTAGAACTGGCTTAACAAAACTTTTCCCTGGTGGAGGCGTAGAGTCCATCCCTATCGTGGAGAAAGCCAACGGATTAATAATAGGATGCTTGTCTGCAGACTCGGACTCATTTTCTTGCTCCCATGAGCGGGAAAGGGCATCGGCCTTACGATTCTGAGAACCCGGACAGAACTGGAGTTTAAAGTCAAACCTAGAGAAGAAAAGTGCCCATCTAGCCTGACGAGGATTCAGACATTGTGCGCCTTTGAGATATAAAAGATTTTTATGGTCGGTAAGTATGGTGATGGAGTGGGAAGCTCCCTCCAACAGGTATCTCCACTCCTCCAGAGCGAGCTTGATGGCTAGCAACTCCTGATCGCCAATGGCATAGTTGCGCTCAGCTGGGGAGAACTTCCGGGAGAAGAAACTGCAAGAATGTAGATGTCCATCTTTGGCCCTCTGGGATAACACTGCTCCTACTCCAACGGAGGAGGCATCTACCTCTAAGATAAAAGGAGAGTCGGTGTCAGGCTGTTTCAGAACTGGTGCAGAGATGAACCGTTGCTTCAGAAGGTGAAAGGCCTGTGTAGCTTCCTCGGACCACTTGGACGGATTAGCACCTTTCTTGGTTAATGCAGTGATAGGTGCCACAATGGTGGAAAAGTCTCGTATAAATTTTCTATAATAATTGGCGAACCCTAAGAACCTCTGGACCCCTTTGAGGCTTAAGGGTATAGGCCAATTCTGGATTGCTTGGAGTTTCTCAGGATCCATCTCTAGTCCGGAACCGGACACAATGTAACCTAGAAACGGAATGGTTTTAACTTCAAACACACACTTCTCCAATTTACAATAGAGGTGATTGACACGGAGACGGGAAAGAACCTCTTTTACCCAGAAACGATGATCTTCGAGATTATTAGCAAAGATGAGGATGTCGTCTAGATAAACCACGACATGGCGGTACAAGATGTCCCTGAAGATCTCATTCACGAAGTGCTGGAAAACTGCTGGAGCGTTGCTCAATCCGAATGGCATGACGAGGTACTCATAATGTCCGTCACGGGTGTTAAAGGCGGTCTTCCACTCGTCACCCTCACGGATTCGGATGAGATTGTAGGCACCCCTCAAGTCCAGCTTTGTGAAAATGGTTGCACCACTAACTCTATCAAAGAGCTCAGTAATCAGGGGTAAAGGGTATCGGTTCTTGACGGTAATGTCGTTCAGACCTCTGTAGTCGATGCACGGATGCAGACCACCGTCTTTCTTCTTAACGAAGAAGAAGCCTGCGCCGGCTGGAGAAGAAGATGGTCGGATGAAACCCTTCACCAGGTTCTCTTTGATGTACTCTTCCATGGAGTGTGTCTCGGGCAGAGACAACGGATAAGTTCGGCCTCGCGGTGGAACCTTCCCTGGAATGAGGTCGATTGGGCAGTCCCATTCTCTATGAGGAGGAAGGATATCAGCAGAGGCTTTACTGAACACATCCGTGAAGTCTTGATATGGAGGAGGCGGAACATCAGTTGACCTGGGGAAGGAAGAACAAACAGGAAGAACTTTGGCTAAACAAGTCTCAGCACAGGAGGGACCCCATGCCAGTATTTGCGTAGTCATCCAGTCAATTGATAGGTTGTGGAGACGGAGCCATGGAAGGCCTAAAACCACGGGATGTGTGGCTCTTGGAATCACTAAAAAAGAAATATACTCAGAATGAAGAACTCCCACTCTCAGACGAACTGGAAGAGTCCTTAAGGAAATGACTGCGTCAAAAATCTTGCTGCCATCCACGGCAGTCAAAGAGATGGACGAGGACAGTCTCTCGGTGGGTAGGGACCACCGTTTAACATAAGCTTCGGTTATGAAATTCCCAGCTGCTCCGGAATCAAGGAGGGCAATGACGTTCCTGTAACGTTGAGCAATTTGGAGCGACACTGGGAGGTTACAGTCATGAGGAGATGGAGAGGAGATCATTACTCCTAGCCGGCCCTCTCCTTGGCGAGCTAGGGTCTGGAGTCCCGGACGTTTGGGACAGGCATTGATAGTGTGCGACGGAGCTGCATAGTAGAGACAGAGAGACTCAGAGAGACGTCTTCGGTGCTCAGCGGGAGATAGACGGGAACGACTAATTTGCATAGGCTCATCCTTGGATGGAGATGGTTGACGAGGAGGAGCAGAAGATTTAGGAGTAGATGATCTTCCTCGCTCGGTTGCTCTCTCTCTCTAAAACGTAGATCAACCTTCGTGCAAAGAGAAATTAGCTCATCCAACTTAGAGGGCAAGTCTCTGGTAGCTAACTCATCCTTGATGCGTTCTGATAAGCCATGCCAGAATGCAGCATACAGGGCCTCGTCGTTCCATGCCAGTTCGGATGTCAGGATTTTAAACTGTATAAGATACTGTCCCACAATACGTGTTCCCTGGCGTAAACGAAGAATCTCAGATGAAGCAGATGTTATCCGGCCTGGTTCGTCGAAGATGCGCCTGAATGTAGCTACAAAGTCAGTATAGGAGGATAGCAGGGGATCAGACTTCTCCCATAAAGGTGATGCCCAGTCAAGGGCTGAGCCACTGAGAAGGGAGATGATATAGGCAATCTTGGTACGGTCACTGAAGAAATTGCCAGGTAGAAGCTCAAAGTGGATTTCACATTGATTGAGAAATCCCCTGCAGAACCTTGGAGATCCATCAAATTTTGCTGGCGTTGGAAGATGAAGATGTGGACTGGAAATGGGTAAGGTGGGTGGGGTTACAGCTGGTGTCACTGTAGTGGACGCACCGGACGTGCCAGGTCCACGGAGGGTCGTTTGAATCCCATCCAGCCGTGTAGAGAGGTCCTGGAGACAGCGGATGATGTGGCCCTGTGCAGCCTCCTGATGTTCAAGTCGGGCTGCCAGTTCTTGCATCGGCCTGGCCGCTTGATCCTGGTCTCCGGCTGGATTCATTAGGTCAGTGCTTACTGTCACAACTGAGTGCCTGAGCTGACGGGAGGCAGCCTCAGTTGTAGCGGCTGAGATGTAACGGAACCTGGGAGGTTGTATCAGACCCCTAGACATGTAAGTAACATGTAGAATAACTGCCCGAAGGCGTGACCACGACAATCAGGATAAAAGTCAATGATGTTTATTATGACAAACTCCGTAACACAGCAGCAGTAAAAGGAAACATAAAAGTCAACAGAGGATAAATACAATTCCTGGGTACTACAGGGTGGCAAGGGCCACAGGCACTGGTAGTGTGAGACAGTTCTTATAATCTTCTAGTTGGAAAGTCCTTACCAGGCCTGACTGTAGCAATGGAGAGAACCCAGGATCGTACCAGCTGGTGTTCCAGGAAAGGCTGGGCTGCTGAAGATAAAACGGCTGCTGTGGATACTGGCTGGAACCAGACTGTTGTTGGTACGGAGTGGATACTGGCTGGAACCAGTTAAATAATAAACGAACTTTGAGAGCGATGAAATAATAATGAAGTTTGGAGTTTGAGAGCGGTGAAATAATAATACCGGTGGAGAGTGGTAAACTGCAGAAAGGACACCGGCCCTTTAAGAGAAGCTGTACACTGCTGGAAGCAGAGCTGGAAGCAGGTGATTGACTTGAGAGCGATGAAATAATAATACCGGTGGAGAGTGGTAAACTGCAGAAAGGACACCGGCCCTTTAAGAGAAGCTGTACACTGCTGGAAGCTGAGCTGGAAGCAGGTGATTGACTTGAGAGCGATGAAATAATAATACCGGTGGAGAGTGGTAAACTGCAGAAAGGACACCGGCCCTTTAAGAGAAGCTGTACACTGCTGGAAGCTGGGCTGGAAGCAGGTGATTGTTGTAGCTGGAAACAGGTGAGTCCAGAATGGATCGGAGAGTCAGGCTACACCGCAGATGGAATGCTGGTGCGGGTCTCTATAGCAGAAGTCTGGAGACAGGAGCTGGAACCTGGAAGACAACCACAGGAGAGAGACAAACTGGAACTAGGTTAGACAACCAAAGCACTGACGCCTTCCTTGCTCAGGCACAGCTTACTTATACCTGCAGCAAGGAAGGGGTTGGCTAGGCAATTATGCAAATCAACAATACAGACAGCAGATTGGTGGAAATGATCAGATGACAAAATCCAAGATGGCTGCGCCCATGCAGACACTTGGAGGGAAGTTTGGTTTGTAATCCATGTGAGAATTGAAACAGTAATGGCGACGCCGGCAACAGGAGACAGGAGACGCCAGACTGACAAGCGTACATTTAACCACGCGGGCACAGCGGAGGCCGCGGCTGATGAAATCTCCACTCGTGACACCAGCAGTGTGAGGAAAGGATCACACGCCTCCGCACTCTCTCCCGGCAATGTGAGGAAAGGAGCAAAGGCCTCCGCACTCTCTCCCAGCAGTGTGAGGAAAGGATCACATGCCTCCGCACTCTCTCCCAGCAATGTGAGGAAAGGAGCACAGGCCTCCGCTCTCTCTCCCAGCAATGTGAGGAAAGGAGCACACGCCTCCCCACTCTCTCCCAGCAATGTGAGGAAAGGAGCACAGGGTGACGCGGTTTCTCCTGGCAATGTGAGGTAAGGAGCACAGGCCACCGCACTCTCTCCCAGCAATGTGAGGAAAGGAGCACAGGGCGCCACACTCTCTCCCGGCAATGTGAGGAAAGGAGCACACGCCTCCGCACTCTCTCCCAGGAATGTGAGGAAAGGAGCACAGGGCGCCGCACTCTCTCCCGGCAATGTGAGGAAAGGAGCACAGGCCACCGCACTCTCTCCCAGCAATGTGAGGAAAGGAGCACAAGGCGCCACACTCTCTCCCGGCAATGTGAGGAAAGAAGCACAGGCCACCGAACTCTCTCCTGGCAATGTGAGGAAAGGAGCACAGGGCGCCACACTCTCTCCCGGCAATGTGAGGAAAGGAGCACAGTCCACCGCACTCTCTCCTGGCAATGTGAGGAATGGAGCACAGGGCGCCGCAATCTCTCCCGGCAATGTGAGGAAAGGAGCACAGGCCTCCGCACTCTCTCCCAGCAATGTCAGGAAAGGTGCACACGCCTCCACACTCTGTCCCGGCAATGTGAGGAAAGGAGCACAGGTCACCGCACTCTCTCCCGGCAACGTGAGGAAAGGAGCACAGGGCGCCGCGGTCTCTCCCGGCAATGTGAGGAAAGGAGCACAGGCCTCCACACTCTCTCCAATCAATGTGAGGAAAAGAGCACAGGCCACCGCACTCTCTCCCGGCAATGTGACGAAAGGAGCACAGGGTGCAGCGCTCTCTCCCGGCAATGTTAGGAAAGTAGCACAGGCCTCCGCACTCTCTCCCAGCAGTGTGAGGAAAGGATCACATGCCTCCGCACTCTCTCCCAGTAATGTGAGGAAAGGAGCACACGCCTCCGCACTCTCTCCCAGGAATGTGAGGAAAGGAGCACAGGGCGCCGCACTCTCTCCTGGCAATGTGAGGAAAGGAGCACAGGCCACCGCACTCTCTCCCAGCAATGTGAGGAAAGGAGCACAGGGTGCCGCGGTTTCTCCTGGCAATGTGAGGTAAGGAGCACAGGCCACCGCACTCTCTCCCAGCAATGTGAGGAAAGGAGCACAGGGCGCCACACTATCTCCCGGCAATGTGAGGAAAGGAGCACAGTCCACCGCACTCTCTCCTGGCAATGTGAGGAATGGAGCACAGGGCGCCGCACTCTCTCCCGGCAATGTGAGGAAAGGAGCACAGGCCACCGCACTCTCTCCAATCAATGTGAGGAAAGGAGCACAGGGTGCCACACTCTCTCCTGGCAATGTGAGGAAAGGAGCACAGGCCACCGCACTCTCTCCCAGCAGTGTGAGGAAAGGATCACATACCTCCGCACTCTCTCCCAGCAATGTGAGGAAAGGAGCACAGGCCGCCACGGTCTCTCCAGGCAATGTGAGGAAAGGAGCACAGGCCTCCGCACTCTGTCCCAGCAATGTGAGGAAAGGAGCACACGCCTCAGCACTCTCTCCCAGTAATGTGAGGAAAGGAGCACACGCCTCCGCACTCTCTCCCGGCAATGTGAGGAAAGGAGCACAGGGCGCCACACTCTCTCCCGGCAATGTGAGGAAAGGAGCACAGGACACCGCACTCTCTCCCGGCAATGTGAGGAAAGGAGCACAGGCCACCGCACTCTCTCCCAGCAATGTGAGGAAAGGAGCACAGGGTGCCGCGGTCTCTCCTGGCAATGTGAGAAAAGGAGCACAGGCCCCCACACTCTCTCCAATTAATGTGAGGAAAGGAGCACACGCCTCCGCACTCTCTCCCGGCAATGTGAGGAAAGGAGCACAGGCCTCCGCACTCTCTCCCGGCAATGTGACGAAAGGAGCACAGGGTGCAGCGCTCTCTCCCGGCAATGTTAGGAAAGTAGCACAGGCCTCCGCACTCTCTCCCAGTAATGTGAGGAAAGGAGCACACGCCTCCGCACTCTCTCCCAGGAATGTGAGGAAAGGAGCACAGGGCGCCGCACTCTCTCCCGGCAATGTGAGGAAAGGAGCACAGGCCACCGCACTCTCTCCCAGCAATGTGAGGAAAGGAGCACAGGGTGCCGCGGTTTCTCCTGGCAATGTGAGGTAAGGAGCACAGGCCACCGCACTCTCTTCCAGCAATGTGAGGAAAGGAGCACAGGGCGCCACACTATCTCCCGGCGATGTGAGGAAAGGAGCACAGGCCGCCACGGTCTCTCCAGGCAATGTGAGGAAAGGAGCACAGGCCTCCGCACTCTCTCCCGCAATGTGAGGAAAGGAGCACACGCCTCCGCACTCTCTCCCAGGAATGTGAGGAAAGGAGCACAGGGCGCCGCACTCTCTCCCGGCAATGTGAGGAAAGGAGCACAGGCCACCGCACTCTCTCCCAGCAATGTGAGGAAAGGAGCACAAGGCGCCACACTCTCTCCCGGCAATGTGAGGAAAGAAGCACAGGCCACCGAACTCTCTCCTGGCAATGTGAGGAAAGGAGCACAGGGCGCCACACTCTCTCCCGGCAATGTGAGGAAAGGAGCACAGACCACCGCACTCTCTCCTGGCAATGTGAGGAATGGAGCACAGGGCGCCGCAATCTCTCCCGGCAATGTGAGGAAAGGAGCACAGGCCTCCGCACTCTCTCCCGGCGATGTGACGAAAGGAGCACAGGGTGCAGCGCTCTCTCCCGGCAATGTTAGGAAAGTAGCACAGGCCTCCGCACTCTCTCCCAGTAATGTGAGGAAAGGAGCACACGCCTCCGCACTCTCTCCCAGGAATGTGAGGAAAGGAGCACAGGGCGCCGCACTCTCTCCCGGCAATGTGAGGAAAGGAGCACAGGCCACCGCACTCTCTCCCAGCAATGTGAGGAAAGGAGCACAGGGTGCCGCGGTTTCTCCTGGCAATGTGAGGTAAGGAGCACAGGCCACCGCACTCTCTTCCAGCAATGTGAGGAAAGGAGCACAGGGCGCCACACTATCTCCCGGCGATGTGAGGAAAGGAGCACAGGCCGCCACGGTCTCTCCAGGCAATGTGAGGAAAGGAGCACAGGCCTCCGCACTCTCTCCCGCAATGTGAGGAAAGGAGCACACGCCTCCGCACTCTCTCCCAGGAATGTGAGGAAAGGAGCACAGGGCGCCGCACTCTCTCCCGGCAATGTGAGGAAAGGAGCACAGGCCACCGCACTCTCTCCCAGCAATGTGAGGAAAGGAGCACAAGGCGCCACACTCTCTCCCGGCAATGTGAGGAAAGAAGCACAGGCCACCGAACTCTCTCCTGGCAATGTGAGGAAAGGAGCACAGGGCGCCACACTCTCTCCCGGCAATGTGAGGAAAGGAGCACAGTCCACCGCACTCTCTCCTGGCAATGTGAGGAATGGAGCACAGGGCGCCGCAATCTCTCCCGGCAATGTGAGGAAAGGAGCACAGGCCTCCGCACTCTCTCCCAGCAATGTGAGGAAAGGAGCACACGCCTCCACACTCTGTCCCGGCAATGTGAGGAAAGGAGCACAGGTCACCGCACTCTCTCCCGGCAACGTGAGAAAAGGAGCACAGGGCGCCGCGGTCTCTCCCGGCAATGTGAGGAAAGGAGCACAGGCCTCCACACTCTCTCCAATCAATGTGAGGAAAAGAGCACAGGCCACCGCACTCTCTCCCGGCAATGTGACGAAAGGAGCACAGGGTGCAGCGCTCTCTCCCGGCAATGTTAGGAAAGTAGCACAGGCCTCCGCACTCTCTCCCAGCAGTGTGAGGAAAGGATCAAATGCCTCCGCACTCTCTCCCAGTAATGTGAGGAAAGGAGCACACGCCTCCGCACTCTCTCCCAGGAATGTGAGGAAAGGAGCACAGGGCGCCGCACTCTCTCCCGGCAATGTGAGGAAAGGAGCACACGCCTCCGCACTCTCTCCCAGGAATGTGAGGAAAGGAGCACAGGGCGCCGCACTCTCTCCCGGCAATGTGAGGAAAGGAGCACAGGTCACCGCACTCTCTCCCAGCAATGTGAGGAAAGGAGCACAAGGCGCCACACTCTCTCCCGGCAATGTGAGGAAAGAAGCACAGGCCACCGAACTCTTTCCTGGCAATGTGAGGAAAGGAGCACAGGGCGCCACACTCTCTCCCGGCAATGTGAGGAAAGGAGCACAGTCCACCGCACTCTCTCCTGGCAATGTGAGGAATGGAGCACGGGGCGCCGCAATCTCTCCCGGCAATGTGAGGAAAGGAGCACAGGCCTCCGCACTCTCTCCCAGCAATGTGAGGAAAGGAGCACACGCCTCCACACTCTGTCCCGGCAATGTGAGGAAAGGAGCACAGGTCACCGCACTCTCTCCCGGCAACGTGAGGAAAGGAGCACAGGGCGCCGCGGTCTCTCCCGGCAATGTGAGGAAAGGAGCACAGGCCTCCACACTCTCTCCAATCAATGTGAGGAAAAGAGCACAGGCCACCGCACTCTCTCCCGGCAATGTGACGAAAGGAGCACAGGGTGCAGCGCTCTCTCCCGGCAATGTTAGGAAAGTAGCACAGGCCTCCGCACTCTCTCCCAGCAGTGTGAGGAAAGGATCACATGCCTCCGCACTCTCTCCCAGTAATGTAAGGAAAGGAGCACACGCCTCCGCACTCTCTCCCAGGAATGTGAGGAAAGGAGCACAGGGCGCCGCACTCTCTCCTGGCAATGTGAGGAAAGGAGCACAGGCCACCGCACTCTCTCCCAGCAATGTGAGGAAAGGAGCACAGGGTGCCGCGGTTTCTCCTGGCAATGTGAGGTAAGGAGCACAGGCCACCGCACTCTCTCCCAGCAATGTGAGGAAAGGAGCACAGGGCGCCACACTATCTCCCGGCAATGTGAGGAAAGGAGCACAGTCCACCGCACTCTCTCCTGGCAATGTGAGGAATGGAGCACAGGGCGCCGCACTCTCTCCCGGCAATGTGAGGAAAGGAGCACAGGCCACCGCACTCTCTCCAATCAATGTGAGGAAAGGAGCACAGGGTGCCACACTCTCTCCTGGCAATGTGAGGAAAGGAGCACAGGCCACCGCACTCTCTCCCAGCAGTGTGAGGAAAGGATCACATACCTCCGCACTCTCTCACAGCAATGTGAGGAAAGGAGCACAGGCCGCCACGGTCTCTCCAGGCAATGTGAGGAAAGGAGCACAGGCCTCCGCACTCTGTCCCAGCAATGTGAGGAAAGGAGCACACGCCTCAGCACTCTCTCCCAGTAATGTGAGGAAAGGAGCACACGCCTCCGCACTCTCTCCCGGCAATGTGAGGAAAGGAGCACAGGGCGCCACACTCTCTCCCGGCAATGTGAGGAAAGGAGCACAGGCCACCGCACTCTCTCCCGGCAATGTGAGGAAAGGAGCACAGGCCACCGCACTCTCTCCCAGCAATGTGAGGAAAGGAGCACAGGGTGCCGCGGTCTCTCCTGGCAATGTGAGAAAAGGAGCACAGGCCCCCACACTCTCTCCAATTAATGTGAGGAAAGGAGCACACGCCTCCGCACTCTCTCCCGGCAATGTGAGGAAAGGAGCACAGGCCTCCGCACTCTCTCCCGGCAATGTGACGAAAGGAGCACAGGGTGCAGCGCTCTCTCCCGGCAATGTTAGGAAAGTAGCACAGGCCTCCGCACTCTCTCCCAGTAATGTGAGGAAAGGAGCACACGCCTCCGCACTCTCTCCCAGGAATGTGAGGAAAGGAGCACAGGGCGCCGCACTCTCTCCCGGCAATGTGAGGAAAGGAGCACAGGCCACCGCACTCTCTCCCAGCAATGTGAGGAAAGGAGCACAAGGCGCCACACTCTCTCCCGGCAATGTGAGGAAAGAAGCACAGGCCACCGAACTCTCTCCTGGCAATTTGAGGAAAGGAGCACAGGGCGCCACACTCTCTCCCGGCAATGTGAGGAAAGGAGCACAGTCCACCGCACTCTCTCCTGGCAATGTGAGGAATGGAGCACAGGGCGCCGCAATCTCTCCCGGCAATGTGAGGAAAGGAGCACAGGCCTCCGCACTCTCTCCCAGCAATGTCAGGAAAGGAGCACACGCCTCCACACTCTGTCCCGGCAATGTGAGGAAAGGAGCACAGGTCACCGCACTCTCTCCCGGCAACGTGAGAAAAGGAGCACAGGGCGCCGCGGTCTCTCCCGGCAATGTGAGGAAAGGAGCACAGGCCTCCACACTCTCTCCAATCAATGTGAGGAAAAGAGCACAGGCCACCGCACTCTCTCCCGGCAATGTGACGAAAGGAGCACAGGGTGCAGCGCTCTCTCCCGGCAATGTTAGGAAAGTAGCACAGGCCTCCGCACTCTCTCCCAGCAGTGTGAGGAAAGGATCAAATGCCTCCGCACTCTCTCCCAGTAATGTGAGGAAAGGAGCACACGCCTCCGCACTCTCTCCCAGGAATGTGAGGAAAGGAGCACAGGGCGCCGCACTCTCTCCCGGCAATGTGAGGAAAGGAGCACACGCCTCCGCACTCTCTCCCAGGAATGTGAGGAAAGGAGCACAGGGCGCCGCACTCTCTCCCGGCAATGTGAGGAAAGGAGCACAGGCCACCGCACTCTCTCCCAGCAATGTGAGGAAAGGAGCACAAGGCGCCACACTCTCTCCCGGCAATGTGAGGAAAGAAGCACAGGCCACCGAACTCTCTCCTGGCAATGTGAGGAAAGGAGCACAGGGCGCCACACTCTCTCCCGGCAATGTGAGGAAAGGAGCACAGTCCACCGCACTCTCTCCTGGCAAAGTGAGGAATGGAGCACGGGGCGCCGCAATCTCTCCCGGCAATGTGAGGAAAGGAGCACAGGCCTCCGCACTCTCTCCCAGCAATGTGAGGAAAGGAGCACACGCCTCCACACTCTGTCCCGGCAATGTGAGGAAAGGAGCACAGGTCACCGCACTCTCTCCCGGCAACGTGAGGAAAGGAGCACAGGGCGCCGCGGTCTCTCCCGGCAATGTGAGGAAAGGAGCACAGGCCTCCACACTCTCTCCAATCAATGTGAGGAAAAGAGCACAGGCCACCGCACTCTCTCCCGGCAATGTGACGAAAGGAGCACACGGTGCAGCACTCTCTCCCGGCAATGTTAGGAAAGTAGCACAGGCCTCCGCACTCTCTCCCAGCAGTGTGAGGAAAGGATCAAATGCCTCCGCACTCTCTCCCAGTAATGTGAGGAAAGGAGCACACGCCTCCGCACTCTCTCCCAGGAATGTGAGGAAAGGAGCACAGGGCGCCGCACTCTCTCCCGGCAATGTGAGGAAAGGAGCACAGGCCACCGCACTCTCTCCCAGCAATGTGAGGAAAGGAGCAAAGGGTGCCACACTATCTTCCGGCAATGTGAGGAAAGGAGCACAGTCCTCCGCACTCTCTCCTGGCAATGTGAGGAATGGAGCACAGGGCGCCGCACTCTCTCCCGGCAATGTGAGGAAAGGAGCACAGGCCACCGCACTCTCTCCAATCAATGTGAGGAAAGGAGCACAGGGTGCCACACTCTCTCCTGGCAATGTGAGGAAAGGAGCACAGGCCACCGCACTCTCTCCCAGCAGTGTGAGGAAAGGATCACATGCCTCCGCACTCTCTCCCAGCAATGTGAGGAAAGGAGCACAGGCCGCCACGGTCTCTCCAGGCAATGTGAGGAAAGGAGCACAGGCCTCCGCACTCTCTCCAATCAATGTGAGGAAAGGAGCACAGGCCACCGCACTCTCTCCCGGCAATGTGAGGAAAGGAGCACAGGGGGCAGCGGTCTCTCCTGGCAATGTGAGGAAAGGAGCACACGCCTCCGCACTCTCTCCCGGCAATGTGAGGAAAGGAGCACAGGGCCTCCGCACTCTCTCCCAGCAGTGTGAGGAAAGGATCACACGCCTCCGCACTCTCTCCTGGCAATGTGAGGAAAGGAGCAAAGGCCTCCGCACTCTCTCCCAGCAGTGTGAGGAAAGGATCACATGCCTCCGTACTCTCTCCCAGCAATGTGAGGAAAGGAGCACATGCCTCCGCACTCTCTCCCAGCAATGTGAGGAAAGGAGCACACGTCTCCCCACTCTCTCCCAGTAATGTGAGGAAAGGAGCACACGCCTCCGCACTCTCTCCCGGCAATGTGAGGAAAAGAGCACAGGGCGCCACACTCTCTCCCGGCAATGTGAGGAAAGGAGCACAGGCCACCGCACTCTCTCCCAGCAATGTGAGGAAAGGAGCACAGGGTGCCGCGGTCTCTCCTGGCAATGTGAGAAAAGGAGCACAGGCCCCCACACTCTCTCCAATCAATGTGAGGAAAGGAGCACAGGCCACCGCACTCTCTCCCGGCAATGTGAGGAAAGGAGCACAGGGCGCAGCGTTCTCTCCTGGCAATGTGAGGAAAGGAGCACACGCCTCCGTACTCTCTCCCAGCAATGTGAGTAAAGGAGCACAGGCCGCCACGGTCTCTCCAGGCAATGTGAGGAAAGGAGCACAGGCCTCCGCACTCTGTCCCAGCAATGTGAGGAAAGGAGCACACGCCTCCGCACTCTCTCCCAGTAATGTGAGGAAAGGAGCACAGGCCTCTGCACTCTTTCCCAGCAATGTGTGGAAAGGAGCACACGCCTCCACACTCTGTACCGGCAATGTGAGGAAAGGAGCACAGGTCACCGCACTCTCTCCCGGCAACGTGAGGAAAGGAGCACAGGGCGCCGCGGTCTCTCCCGGCAATGTGAGGAAAGGAGCACAGGCCTCCGCACTCTCTCCCGGCAATGTGAGGAAAGGAGCACAGGGCGCCACGGTCTCTCCTGGCAATGTGAGGAAAGGAGCACACGCCTCCGCACTCTTTCCCAGCAATGTGAGGAAAGGAGCACAGGGTGCCGCGGTCTCTCCTGGCAATGTGAGAAAAGGAGCACAGGCCCCCACACTCTCTCCAATCAATGTGAGGAAAGGAGCACAGGCCACCGCACTCTCTCCCGGCAATGTGAGGAAAGGAGCACAGGGGGCAGCGGTCTCTCCTGGCAATGTGAGAAAAGGAGCACAGGCCCCCACACTCTCTCCAATCAATGTGAGGAAAGGAGCACAGGCCACCGCACTCTCTCCCGGCAATGTGAGGAAAGGAGCACAGGGGGCAGCGGTCTCTCCTGGCAATGTGAGGAAAGGAGCACATGCCTCCGCACTCTCTCCCGGCAATGTGAGGAAAGGAGCACAGGGGGCAGCGGTCTCTCCTGGCAATGTGAGGAAAGGAGCACACGCCTCCGCACTCTTTCCCGGCAATGTGAGGAAAGGAGCACAGGGCGCCACACTCTCTCCCGGCAATGTGAGGAAAGGAGCACAGGCCACCGCACTCTCTCCCAGCAATGTGAGGAAAGGAGCACAGGGTGCCGCGGTCTCTCCTGGCAATGTGAGAAAAGGAGCACAGGCCCCCACACTCTCTCCAATCAATGTGAGGAAAGGAGCACAGGCCACCGCACTCTCTCCCGGCAATGTGAGGAAAGGAGCACAGGGGGCAGCGGTCTCTCCTGGCAATGTGAGGAAAGGAGCACATGCCTCTGCACTCTCTCCCGGCAATGTGAGGAAAGGAGCACAGGGGGCAGCGGTCTCTCCTGGCAATGTGAGGAAAGGAGCACACGCCTCCGCACTCTCTCCCGGCAATGTGAGGAAAGGAGCAAAGGCATCCGCACTCTCTCCCAGCAGTGTGAGGAAAGGATCACATGCCTCCGCACTCTCTCCCAGCAATGTGAGGAAAGGAGCACAGGCCTCCGCACTCTCTCCCAGCAATGTGAGGAAAGGAGCACACGCCTCCCCACTCTCTCCCAGTAATGTGAGGAAAGGAGCACACGCCTCCGCACTCTCTCCCGGCAATGTGAGGAAAAGAGCACAGGGCGCCACACTCTCTCCCGGCAATGTGAGGAAAGGAGCACAGGCCACCGCACTCTCTCCCAGCAATGTGAGGAAAGGAGCACAGGGTGCCGCGGTCTCTCCTGTCAATGTGAGAAAAGGAGCACAGGCCCCCACACTCACTCCAATCAATGTGAGGAAAGGAGCACAGGCCACCGCACTCTCTCCCGGCAATGTGAGGAAAGGAGCACAGGGCGCAGCGTTCTCTCCTGGCAATGTGAGGAAAGGAGCACACGCCTCCGTACTCTCTCCCGGCAATGTGAGGAAAGGAGCACAGGCCTCCGCACTCTCTCCCAGCAGTGTGAGGAAAGGATCACACGCCTCCGCACTCTCTCCCGGCAATGTGATGAAAGGAGCACACGCCTCCGCACTCTCTCCCAGGAATGTGAGGAAAGGAGCACAGGGTGCCGCACTCTCTCCCGGCAATGTGAGGAAAGGAGCACAGGCCACCGCACTCTCTCCCAGCAATGTGAGGAAAGGAGCACAGGGTGCCACACTCTCTCCTGGCAATGTGAGGAAAGGAGCACAGGCCACCGCACTCTCTCCCAGCAATGTGAGGAAAGGAGCACAGGGCGCCGCACTCTCTCCCGGCAATGTGAGGAAAGGAGCACAGGCTACCGCACTCTCTCCCAGCAATGTGAGAAAAGGAGCACAGGGCGCCACACTCTCTCCCGGCAATGTGAGGAAAGGAGCACAGACCACCGATCTCTCTCCTGGCAATGTGAGGAAAGGAGCACAGGGCGCCACACTCTCTCCCGGCAATGTGAGGAAAGGAGCACAGTCCACCGCACTCTCTCATGGCAATGTGAGGAATGGAGCACAGGGCGCCGCACTCTCTCCCGGCAATGTGAGGAAAGGAGCACAGGCCTCCGCACTCTCTCCCAGCAATGTGAGGAAAGAAGCACACGCCTCCACACTGTCCCGGCAATGTGAGGAAAGGAGCACAGGTCACCGCACTCTCTCCCGGCAACGTGAGGAAAGGCGCACAGGGCGCCGCGGTCTCTCCCGGCAATGTGAGGAAAGGAGCACAGGCCTCCACACTCTCTCCAATCAATGTGAGGAAAAGAGCACAGGCCACCGCACTCTCTCCCGGCAATGTGACGAAAGGAGCACAGGGTGCAGCGCTCTCTCCCGGCAATGTGAGGAAAGTAGCACAGGCCTCCGCACTCTCTCCCAGCAGTGTGAGGAAAGGATCACATGCCTCCGCACTCTCTCCCAGTAATGTGAGGAAAGGAGCACACGCCTCCGCACTCTCTCCCAGGAATGTGAGGAAAGGAGCACAGGGCGCCGCACTCTCTCCCGGCAATGTGAGGAAAGGAGCACAGGCCACCGCACTCTCTCCCAGCAATGTGAGGAAAGGAGCACAGGGCGCCACACTATCTCCCGGCAATGTGAGGAAAGGAGAACAGGCCACCGAACTCTCTCCTGGCAATGTGAGGAAAGGAGCACAGGGCGCCACACTCTCTCCCGGCAATGTGAGGAAAGGAGCACAGTCCACCGCACTCTCTCCTGGCAATGTGAGGAATGGAGCATAGGGCGCCGCTCTCTCTCCCGGCAATGTGAGGAAAGGAGCACAGGCCACCGCACTCTCTCCAATCATTGTAAGGAAAGGAGCACAGGGTGCCACACTCTCTCCTGGCAATGTGAGGAAAGGAGCACAGGCCACCGCACTCTCTCCCAGCAATGTGAGGAAAGGAGCACAGGGCGCCACATTATCTCCCGGCAATGTGAGGAAAGGAGCACAGGCCACGAACTCTCTCCTGACAATGTGAGGAAAGGAGCACAGGGCGCCACACTCTCTCCCGGCAATGTGAGGAAAGGAGCACAGTCCACCGCACTCTCTCCTGGCAATGTGAGGAATGGAGCACAGGGCGCCGCACTCTCTCCCGGCAATGTGAGGAAAAGAGCACAGGCCACCGCACTCTCTCCATTCAATGTGAGGAAAGGAGCACAGGGCGCCACACTCTCTCCTGGCAATGTGAGGAAAGGAGCACAGGCCACCGCACTCTCTCCTGGCAATGTGAGGAAAGGAGCACACGCCTCCGCACTCTCTCCCGGCAATGTGAGGAAAGGAGCACAGGCCTCCGCACTCTCTCCCAGCAGTGTAAGGAAAGGATCACACGCCTCCGCACTCTCTCCCTGCAATATGAGGAAAGGAGCACACGCCTCCGCACTCTCTCCCAGTAATGTGAGGAAAGGAGCACACGCCTCCCCACTCTCTCCCAGCAATGTTAGGAAAGGAGCACAGGGCGCCGCACTCTCTCCCGGCAACGTGAGGAAAGGAGCACAGGGCGCCGCGGTCTCTCCCGGCAATGTGAGGAAAGGAGCACAGGCCTCCACACTCTCTCCAATCAATGTGAGGAAAGGAGCACAGGCCACCGCACTCTCTCCCGGCAATGTGAGGAAAGGAGCACAGGGCGCAGCGGTCTCTCCTGGCAATGTGAGGAAAGGAGCACACGCCTCCGCACTCTCTCCCGGCAATGTGAGGAAAGTAGCACAGGCCTCCGCACTCTCTCCCAGCAGTGTGAGGAAAGGATCACATGCCTCCGCACTCTCTCCCGGCAATGTGAGGAAAGGAGCACAGGCCTCCACACTCTCTCCCAGCAATGTGAGGAAAGGAGCACAGGCCGCCACGGTCTCTCCAGGCAATGTGAGGAAAGGCGCACAGGCCTCCGCACTCTCTCCCAGCAATGTGAGGAAAGGAGCACACGCCTCCGCACCCTCTCCCAGTAATGTGAGGAAAGGAGCACACGCCTCCGCACTCTCTCCCGGCAATGTGAGTAAAGGAGCACAGGGCGCCGCACTCTCTCCCGACAATGTGAGGAAAGGAGCACAGGCCACCGCACTCTCTCCCAGCAATGTGAGGAAAGGAGCACAGGGTGCCGCACTCTCTCCCAGCAATGTGAGTAAAGGAGCACACGCCTCCGCACTCTCTCCCGGCAATGTGAGGAAAGGAGCACACGCCTCCGCACTCTCTCCCAGCAATGTGAGGAAAGGAGCACAGGGTGCCGCGGTCTCTCTTGGCAATGTGAGAAAAGGAGCACAGGCCACCGCACTCTCTCCTGGCAATGTGAAGAAAGGAGCACAGGGCGCCACACTCTCTCCCGGCAATGTGAGGAAAGGAGCACAGGCCACCGCACTCTCTCCTGGCAATGTGAGGAATGGAGCACAGGGCGCCGCACTCTCTCCCGGCAATGTGAGGAAAGGAGCACAGGGTGCCGCGGTCTCTCCTGGCAATGTGAGGAAAGGAGCAAACGCCTCCGCACTCTCTCCCGGCAATGTGAGGAAAGGAGCACAGGCCAACGCACTCTCTCCCAGCAATGTAAGGAAAGGAGCACAGGCGCCGCGGTCTCTCCCGGCAATGTGAGGAATGGAGCACAGGGCGCCGCACTCTCTCCCAGCAATATGAGGAAAGGAGCACACGCCTCCACACTCTCTTCCAGCAATGTGAGGAAAGGAGCAAAGGCCTGCACACTATCTCCAAGCAGTGTGAGGCAAGGAGCACAGGCCTCCGCACTCTCTCCCAGCAATGTGAGGAAAAGAGCACAGGCCTCTGCACTCTGTCCCAGCAATGTGAGGAAAGGAGCACAGGGCGCCGCGGTCTCTCCCAGCAATTTGAAGAAAGGAGCACAGGGCGCCACGGTCTTTCCCAACAATGTGAGGAAAGGAGCACAGGGCGCCGCACTCTCTCCCAGCAATGTGAGCAAAGGAGCATGGGCCGCCGCGGTCTCTCCTGGCAATGTGGTAGACAGCTATAAATGCTGTGCAGTCCAATGGGTACTACAGTACGTGCCTGCGGTAGTAAACTGTATGGGTTATCTTTTAGTAATTTAGAGATGAAGTACTTATAGGCCCTACACACTGGCCAATCCGCCACCGAGCTGACCGATGGCAGATACGGCCGACCCGGCGGCGGGGGGGGACAGTGAAGTTCATTCACTCCCCCCGTCACCATTAATGTGCAGGCAAATATGGACGAGATCATCCATATTGGCCAGCATGTACACCCGACGAGGGACCAGCGATGAACGAGCGCGGGGCCGCGCATCGTTCAACGCTGGTGCCTCCACACTGCACGATATGAACGGTATCTCGTTCATATCGTGCAGTCATGTCGGCCAGTGTGTAGGGCCCATTAGATAATCCTTCTCTTAGGATGGACCAGGCATCACCCTTGAGCAGGTAACCTCAGTCCAACTCCAACTGGCGTTTCTATTGGTCAGTTAAACATAAAAGGGAGCCATTCAGGATACAGATCATACCCGTTACCAGGGTTGTGTGGTAGCAAAGAGATTCAAACAAGTTGAGGAAGCAAGGCGACACTGTGCACCACATGTAGCCAGCAATATGGGACATCTTGAGGTACATGAAAGCTGTCATCTCTGGGAAGGTGAAGTTAGACTAGGGATGGCCATCGGTGTGCTCACCATCAATGGCAAAGCCTTCGTTGGAGACTATGTTATGGAGGAAGACCATCAATGGTTTCACCCTTCAATACTAATCCCTGTTCTTTCATTGATTGACCCAGTAGCCAATAGCAGCCTGGGGGCGGGACTGTGCTGCGGCCTATGGGAGGGAGAAAAGGCGGGGCTACGACTTGTGTGCGGGTCTTATAGTAGTATAGTTGCGTCCTGTATGGTTGATGAGTGACGGGAGCTTCAACCTATGAACGATAGAATGGGCGGGCTGTATGGCGGATGTCGGGTTTTTGCGGCCTATGGGAAGCTAAGTGGGCGGGGCCACGGCCTATGTGATGGAGAGAGGGCGGGGCAGGGGAGGTGGATTCTGAGCGACGGAACGTTGCGGCCTATGGGTACTAGAGTGGGCCGGGCAGCGACATGAGGGCGAGAGAATGGGAGGGGCTGGCCGATGAATGACCGGTTGCTGCGGCCTATGGGTGGGAGAGTAGGCGGGGCTGTTCTGGCAGCCGAGTGATTGCGGCTGTCTTTACCCATAATCCTATTCGATACTAGGGCCTACGCTATCCCAGAAATGTAGATCCGCCCACTTCCCGTGTAACTGATGCCGCCATCTCTTCCAGGTAATGGCCGCTTATCCCTCCCCTGCTGCCCTCCTACATGTGACCTGCTGGCTGCTGCCCTCTGTCTGTCTACCCCTGATCACCTCATCTGCTGCCCCGTCTACCCCTGATCCCCTCACCTGCTGCCTTCTGCCCGTTTACCCCTGAATCCCTTACCTGGGCACGAAGGTAACATGGACACAACCCCTTACCTGCTGCCCTCTGCCTTTCTCCCCCTGATCCCCTTACTTGCTGCCCGCTGTCTTTCTCCTCCCGCCCCCCTTACCTGCTGCCCTCTGCCTGCCTCCTCCTACCCCCCCCCCCTCACCTGTTGCCCCGTCTCCCCCTGCATCCTCGCCTTCTGCCCCGTCTCCCCCTGATCCATTTATCTGCTGCACTCTGCCCTTCTCCCCCGGGTCCCCTCACCTGCAGCCCCCTGCCTTTCTCCTCCTGCCCCCCTCGCCTGTTGCCCTCTGCCTCTCTCCTCCCACCCACTCACCTGCTGCCCTCTGCCTGTCTCCCTCTGCCCCCCTCACCTGCTGTCCTTTCTCCCCCCTGATCCCCTCACCTGCTGCCTTCTGCCTGTCTTCTCCCGACCCCCTCACCCGCTGCCGGTCACCCTCTGCCCCCCTCAGCCCTCACCTGCTGTACGTCTCTCCCTGATCCCCTCACGTGCTGCCCTCTGCCTGTCCCCTCACGTGCTGCCCTCTGCCTGTCCCCTCACGTGCTGCCCTCTGCCTGTCCCCTCGCGTGCTGCCCTCTGCCTGTCCCCTCGCGTGCTGCCCTCTGTCTGTCCCCTCGCGTGCTGCCCTCTGCCTGTCCCCTCGCGTGCCTGTCCCCTCGCGTGCTGCCCTCTGTCTGTCCCCTCGCGTGCTGCCCTCTGCCTGTCCCCTCGCGTGCTGCCCTCTGTCTGTCCCCTCGCGTGCTGCCCTCTGTCTGTCCCCTCGCGTGCTGCCCTCTGCCTGTCCCCTCGCGTGCTGCCCTCTGCCTGTCCCCTCGCGTGCTGCCCTCTGCCTGTCCCCTCGCGTGCTGCCCTCTGCCTGTCCCCTCGCGTGCTGCCCTCTGCCTGTCCCCTCGCGTGCTGCCCTCTGCCTGTCCCCTCGCGTGCTGCCCTCTGCCTGTCCCCTCACGTGCTGCCCTCTGCCTGTCTCCCCCTGCCCCTCTCACCTGCTGTCTCATCTCCCCGATTCCCTCACCTGCTGCCCACTGCCTGTCTCCTCCTGCGCTCCTCACCTGCTGCCCTCTGCCTGTCTCCCCCTGCCCCTCTCACCTGCTGTCTCATCTCCCCCTGATCCCCTCACCTGCTGCCCACTGCCTGTCTCCTCCTGCGCTCCTCACCTGCTGCCCTCTGCCAATCTCCTCCCGCCCCCTCACCTACTACCCTGTGCCTATCTCCTGACTGCCCCTGCCTGTCTACCTCTGCCCCCAATGTGTCACCTGCTGCCCCCTTCCTGTCTCCCTTTGCGCCCTCACCTAATGCCCTTTACTTGTCACCTGCTGCCCCCAGCCAGTTACCCACTACCCCGTCACCTGCCACCTACTGCCTGTTGCCCCCTGTTTGTTTACTACCGAGTTAGGGATTTGTGTGTTGTATTCTGCCTTTGGAGATGCATGTGACCGGTTTATCTTCTGGCAGTGCCTTTGCATGTGACTTATTACTATATAATTGACGTCACTGTGATGCTCTCAGACCCCCACACCTTCCAGTCATGTCCCTGTATTATTACTATAGATATGAGTGATGTTACTGTAATTCTCCCATATACCCTCACCTCCCCAGTCATGTTACTGTATTATTATAATAGATATGTGATGTCACTGTGACGCTCCCAGATCCCCTCACCTCCCCAGTCATGTCCCTGTATTATAACTATAGGTTTACAATACTGTGCAAACGTTTTGGGATGGTGTGGAAAAAAATGTGTCAAAGTAAGAGTGCTTTCATTCAAAATTAGAAGTTTTAATACATTTTTATCAATTTAAAATGGAAAGTGAATAAACAGAAATGTAATTATTTGGTGTGACCACCCTTTGCCTTCAACACAGATCAGTTCTTTTTAGGTACACTTGCACAAAGTTAGGGATTTTGTAGGATTATAGGACCTAATTCAGACCTGATCGTAGCCATGCAAAATTTTTCACGGCACCTGTCAGCCACCCTGACATGCGGGGGGGCATGCCCAGCACAGGGCTAGTCTGCTCCGCATGTCTGGCCCTCCCCCCGCTGCACAGGTACAAATGCATCACATGGCTGCAATGCTTTTGTACCTGAGGAGTAGCTCCCTACCAGCGCAGCTTCTGCGCGCTGGCAGGGAGCTACCTGTCGCTGTCCGGATTGCAGAGGCCTGCCCCCCGCACCGTCTGGGCATGCCTGCGTTGCCCAGACTGCGCCCCCAAAATGTCGGCTTGACCCCTCCCACCCAGCGAACACCTCTGCCTGTCAATCAGGCAGAGGCGATCGCTGGGCTGAGATGCTGATATCATTTCTGGCATCCGCAGTTCAGACCTGATCACTCAGCGATCAGGTCTGAATTAGCCCCATAGTTAGGTGTATAATTCACCAATCATACCAAACAGTTAATAATGATAATTTTCATATGTAGGTAGAAACAGTCAATAACTGAAATAGAAACAGCTGTGTATGAGGCTTAAAACTGGGTGAGAAACAGCCAAACTCTGCAGGGATATGACTGGGGAGGTGAGGGATCAGGGAGTGCCACCGTGACATCACTTATATCATTAATAATAATACAGGGACATGACTGGGGAGGTGAGGGTATGTGGGAGTTTCTATATGATGTCACTTATCTCTAGTAGAGACATGGAGATACTGACTGGAGAGGTGACTGCTGGGAATGGGGCATTATACAGTAATACCAGGGGATGTGTCCGGGGGATGACTGGAGAGGTGACTGCTGGGAATGGGACATTATACAGTAACACCGGGGGATGAGACTGGAGAGGTGACTGCTGGGAATGGGACATTATACAGTAATACCAGGGGATGTGTCTGGGTGATGACTGGAGAGGTGACTGCTGGGAATGGGGCATTATGCAGTAACACCAGGGGATGTGTCTGGGTGATGACTGGAGAGGTGACTGCTGGGAATGGGGCATTATACAGTAACACCAGGGGATGTGTCCGGGGGATGACTGGAGATGTGAATGCTGGGAATGGGACATTATACAGTAACACCGGGGGGATGTGTCTGGGTGATGACTGGAGTGGTGACTGCTGGGAATGGGGCATTATACAGTAATACCAGGGGATGTGTCTGGGTGATGACTAGAGAGGTGACTGCTGGGAATGGGACATTATACAGTAATACCAGGGGTTATGTCTGGGTGATGACTAGAGAGGTGACTGCTGGGAATGGGACATTATACAGTAACACCGGGGGGTGTGACTGGAGAGGTGACGAATGGGGCATTATACAGTAACACCGGGGGTGGGGGTGACTGGAGAGGTGACTGCTGGGAATTGTGCATTATACAGTAACACCAGGGGATGTCTGGGCGATGACTGGAGAGGTGACTGCTGTGAATGCGACATTATACAGTAACACCAAGGGCTGTGTCTGGGTGATGACTGTATCAGTGAGTGTGTGTGTCAGGTGTCTATAAGGTGTTAGGATGTCACTGTCTATGTCTCCATGCAGGAGGAAGAGTATATAGAGAAACAAAAGGGTCTGTACAAGGACGGGTTGATGGAGAACCACCGACCCCTCGCATCACTGGGTAAGAGGAGACTGTCATGTATTGTACAGGGGAGGGCAGGTATGGGGGAACCCTATGTACACAAATTACCTGATAATCACATATATACACTGTACTCAGTCACTGTGTGTCTCCTACAGATGGGCCCAGTAACAGAGATACCCCAGAGAGATGTCCCCGTTCTCTGTATTCCCAGGATTGTACAGAGGAGAATCACAGGATCCCACAGGAGGATCAGGTAGGTGGTATTTAGGGTCTCACCCATACACCAAAGTGACTGTCACTATATGATCTGTAGAACACCTGTGTCTTATACACAGATATTATACTGTATCACCTCACTTTAACACTATGCAAATGTCATGAGATTGTTTTTTGGGTTATTTAGATAGAACGTCTATCGGATATTAAGATAGCTGATATAGAGGGGGAAGAAGAGACGTTTGTGACTGATATAAAGGCAGAAGATATAGAGGGAGAAGAGACATATGCGACTGATATAAAGACAGAAGATATAGAAGAAGAGGAGATATATATGACTGTGATAAAGGCAGAAGATATAGAAGAAGAAGAGACTTATGTGACTGATATAAAGGCAGAAGATCTAGAAGGAGAAGAGACGTATGTGACTGATATAAAGGCAGAAGATCTAGAAGGAGAAGAGACGTATGTGACTGATATAAAGGCAGAAGATCTAGAAGGAGAAGAGACGTATGTGACTGATATAAAGGCAGAAGATATAAAAGGAGAAGAAGAGACGAATGTGACTGATATAAAGGCAGAAGATATAGAAGAAGAAGAGCCAAATGTGACTGATATAAAGGCAGAGGATATAGAAGGAGAAGAGACGTATGTGACTGATATAAAGGCAGAAGATATAGAGGGAGAAGAGACGTATGTGATGATAGATCAGCAGAGTAAGGAGGAGGAAATCCCTACAGATATCGGCACAGGTGAGTAATAAACACTTATTACAAAAGTCACATTATCCTTGCTCAGTTACTACAACAATCTCTTATTCTACTCCCTCATTTGTCATTACAAACTAATGAAGGAAATGTATCTGCCCAGTGGTGTAGTCTATGACCATCAGCCCTGTTCTCAGTTGGGTGTTTATAAAACAAGGGGCGATATTCAATTGTAATATTGCGCCCAATCTCCCGTCTAAAGTGACAGGAGTTTGCAGAGCAATATTCAATTGTCCCCCATTTCTCTGACGTCCTAGTGGATGCTGGGTACTCCGTAAGGACCATGGGGGATATAGACGGGCTCCGCAGGAGACTGGGCACTCTTAAAATAAAGATTAGGTACTATATCTGGTGTGCACTGGCTCCTCCCTCTATGCCCCTCCTCCAGACCTCAGTTAGTATCTGTGCCCGGCCAGAGCTGGATGCACCCTAGGGGCTCTCCTGAGCTTCCTAGAAAAGAAAGTATTTGTTAGGTTTTTTATTTTCAGTGAGATCTGCTGGCAACAGACTCACTGCTTAGTGGGACTAAGGGGAGAGAAGCGAACCTACCTGCTTGCAGCTAGCTTGGGCTTCTAAGGCTGCTGGACACCATTATCTCCAGAGGGATCGAACACAGGCCCAGTCCTCGGTCGTCCGGAGCCGCGCCGCCGTCCCCCTTGCAGAGCCAGAAGACGGAAGAACCAGGAGAAAATCGGCGGCTGAAGACTCCGGTCTTCAATAAGGTAGCGCACAGCACTGCAGCTGTGCGCCATTGCTCCCACAACACACCACACGCTCCGGTCACTGGTGGGTGCAGGGCGCTGGGGGGCACCCTGGGCAGCAATTAGATTACCTTTTGGCAATAAAAACGCATACAGTCTAGCACTGTATATGTGTAAAAACCCCCGCCATTAAAGTACATAAAAGGACAAAAGCCCGCCGCTGAGGGGGCCGGGCCTTCTTCCTCAGCACACCGGCGCCATTTTTCCTTCACAGCTCCGCTGGAAGGAAGCTCCCCAGGCTCTCCCCTGCAGTATCCTGGTACACAAAGGGTGGAAAGTGAGGGGGGCACATAAATTTAGGCGCAAAAATGTTATTCTCTCTCTCTCTCTCTCTCCAAAGGGCCTTGTGGGGGAACTGTCTTCAAATAGAGCATCCCCTGTGTGTGTGGTGTGTCGGTACGCGTGTGTCGACATGTCTGAGGTAAAAGGCTCCTCTAAGGAGGTGGTAGAGTGGATATGTGTGTGGCAGGGTGTCTCCGTCGACAACGCCGACACCTGTTTGGATATGTGTAAGTGCTGAGGTAAACTTATTGCACAAAAGGTTAGGGAACAGAAAGGAAATCTACCCTGGTCTGTCCCTATGTCACAGAGACCTTCAGTGTCTCTCTATGCTCACTATCCAAATTAACAAACACTGGTATCGACACAGAGTTTAACTCCACTGTCGACTACGATAATGCAAAGTTACAGCCAAGAGGGCCAAAAAGTATTCAATATATGATTATTGGAATAAAAGATGATTTGCATATCACTGATGACTCATCTGTCCCTGACACGAGAGTACACATGTTAAGGGGAAGAATGCTGAGGTAAATTTCCCTCCTCTCATGAGGAAAAAGATCGGGAATCTCCAGACAAGAGACGGCAGCTTCCCACAAGAGAATTCTCAGGCTGTATCCTTTCCCACTAGGGCCAGGATGTGTTGAGAATCTTCCCCTTGGTTGTCCTGTTTGCACTAGCTATTCTCAGGGATCCTGCAGATAGTGTGCACATTCTATTATACTACCCAGACCGGCGATTGTGTCGGCATGGGTTTATAGCGCTGTGGCAGCGTGGACAGGTACCTTATCAGCAGAGATTGAGGCCCTAGTATGCATATAAATATATTAAGATGCTGTCTTAAGTGATAGATATATAATTATAAAGCATGCCCAAAGGGACATGAGTATACTGGGTCCTAGAGTTAAAGCTAGGTCGATTTCTGCTTTACGTGTCCTGTAGAATATACATTGGACAGATGATGCCGACTTAAGAGGCATATGGAAGGCTGAGGATTGTGTGGAGAAAGGTTCTCGGGCCTGGTCTCCACAGCTATAGTGGGTAATTCTGCTAGTTTGCCCTATATTCCTGCACAGCTTAGGAAAGCACAACATTATTAAATGCAGCTTTCGAATAAAGAAACAAGAAAGTCTGAGGTGCATCCTTTCTTGTCAGCCGGGGGCAGAGGAAAAGAAGCTGTACAACACAGCTAGGTCCCCAGGAACAGAAGTCCTACCCGGCCTCTACAAAAATCCACCGCATGTCCCTGGGGCTCCACAGGCGGAGCTAGGCCCGGTGGGGACACGCCTTCGTAAGTTCAGCCACAAGGGGGTTCACTCCCTGTTAGATCCCTGGGCAATAGAAATTGTGTCGCAGGAATACAGGCTGGACTGTGAGAAGATGCCTCCTCACCGATGGCCTGGCGGGCTTCCCCCCAAGAGAGGGAGCCAGTGTTAACTGCAATTCACAAATTTGTATCTTCAACAGGTGGTGGTCATGGGTCCCCTCCTTAAACAAGAGGGTGTTATTATTCGACCATGTTGTAATCCCGAAACCAGACGGTTCGGTTAGACCCATATTGAATTAAAATCCCTGAACATATACTACAAGTTCAAGATGGAATCGCTAAGAGCGGTCATTGCAAGCCTGAAAAGGGGGAGACTTTATCGTGAATCGGGACATAAGGGATGCATACCTTCAGGTCCCCATTTATCCACCTTATCAGGCGTACCTCAGAATTGCGGTACGGGATTGTCATTACCAATTTCACCAAGGTATTGGCGGATATGATGGTGCTCCTGCGGAAGCAGGGTGTCACTATTATCACATACTTGGATGGTCTCCTCATAAAAACGAGATCAAGAGAGCAGTTGCTGGACAGCGTATCACTTTCTCTGGAAGTGAAACGGCAACATGACTGGATTCTATATATTCCGAAGTCGCAGTTGGTTCCTACAGCTCATCTGCCTCGCCTAGGCATGATCCTAGACACAGACCAGAAAAGGGTTTATCTCCCGATAGAGAGAGCTCATGAGCTCATGACACTGGTCAGGAATCTATTGAAAACCAAAACAAGTGTCCGTGCATCACTGCACTCGAGTCCTGGGAAGGATGGTGGCATCACACGAGGCCATCCCCTTTGGCAGGTTCCATGCGAGGACCTTCCAATGGGACTTACTAGAAAAGTGGTCCGGATCACATCTTCAGATGCATCGGTTAATCACCCTATCCCCCAGAGCCAGGGTGTCTCTCCTGTGGTGGCTGCGGAGTGCTCACCTTCTCGAGGGCCGCAGATTCGGCATTCAGGACTGGGTCCTGGTGACCACGGATGCAAGCCTCCGAGGGTGGGGGGCAGTTACACAGGGAAGAAATTTCCAAGGTTTGTGGTCAGGTCAACAGACTTGCTTTCACATCAATATCCTGGAACTGTTGGCCATATACAACGCCCTAAGTCAAGCGGAGATCCTCCTTCGCGACCAACCGGTTCTGATCCAATCAGACCGGAGGGGCTCATGTAAACCGCCAAGGCGGCACAAGGAGCAGGGTGGCGAGGGTAGAAGCCACCAGAATTCTTCGCTGGGCGGAGAATCAAGTAAGCGCACTGCCAGCAGTGTTCATTCCGGGAGCGACCTCCACCCGGGAGAGTGGGGACTTCATCAGGAAGTCTTCACGCAGTTTTGATGGGAACTGCCTCAGGTGGACTTGATGGCGTCTCACCTCAATAAAAAGGTTTTCCGCCAGGTCAAGGGACCCTCAGGCGATAGCTTTGGTCGCACTAGTAACACCGTGGGTGTTCCAGTCGGTCTAGGTATTTCCTCCTCTTCCTCTCATACCCAAGGGCTGAGAATTGTAATAAAAGGAGGAGGGAGAACAATATTCTTTGCTCTGGATTGGCCAAGAAGAACTTGGTACCCAGAACTACAAGAAATGATCTCAGAGGACCCATGGCCTCTGCCTCTCAGACAGGACCTGCTGCAGCAGGGGCCCTCTCTGTTCCAAGACTTACCGCGGCTGCGTTTGACGGCATGGCGGTTGAACGCCGGATCCTAAAGGAAAAGGGCATTCTGGATGAAGTCATTCCTAAGCTGATAAAAGCTAGGAAGGATGTGACAGCAAAACATTATCACCTGTATGGCGAAAATATGTTGCTTGGTGTGAGGCCAGGAAGGCACCAACAGAGGAATTCCAGCGGGGTCGATGTCTGCACTTCCTACAGTCAGGAGTGACTAGGGGCATAAAATTGGGATCCATAAAAGTCCAGATTTCGGCCCTGTCTATTTTCTTTCAAAAAGAACTGGCTTCACTGCCTGAAGTTCAGACTTTTGTTAAGGGAGTGCTGCATATTCAGCCCCCTTTTGTGCCTCCGGCGGCACCTTGGGATCTCAACGTGGTGTTGGATTTCCTAAAATCACATTGGTTTGAGCCACTTAAGATCGTGGAATTAAAATATGTCACGTGGAAGGTGGTCATGCTGTTTGCCTTGGCTTCGGCCAGGCGGGTGTCCGAATTGGCGGCTTTGTCGTGTAAAAGTCCCTATCTGATTTTCCATATGGACAGGGCAGAATTGAGGACTCGTCCCCAATTTCTTCCTAAGGTGGTATCAGTGTTTCATGTGAACCAACCTATTGTGGTGCCTGCGGCTACTCGGGACTTGAACAAGTTGCTGGACGTAGTCCGGGCCCTGAAAATCTATGTTTCCAGGACAGCTGCAGTCAGAAAAACTGACTCGCTATTTATCCTGCATGCACCCAACAAGCTGGGTGCTCCTGCTTCAAAGCAGACTATTGCTCGCTGGATCTGTAGCACGATTCAGCTTGCACATTCTGCGGCTGGACTGCCGCATCCTAAATCAGTAAAAGCCCATTCCACGAGGAAGGTGGGCTCTTCTTGGGCGGCTGCCCGAGGGGTCTCGGCTTTACAACTTTGCCGAGCTGCCACTTGGTCGGGTTCAAAACTTTTGCAAAATTCTGCAAGTTTGATACCCTGGGTGAGGAGGACCTTGAGTTTGCTCATTCGGTGCTGCAGAGTCATCCGCACTCTCCCACCCGTTTGGGAGCTTTGGTATAATCCCCATGGTCCTTACGGAGTACCCAGCATCCATTAGGACGTCAGAGAAAATAAGAATTTACTCCCCGGTAATTCTATTTCTCGTAGTCCGTAGTGGATGCTGGGCGCCCGTCCCAAGTGCGGACTCTCTGCAATACATGTATATAGTTATTGCTTAACTAAAGGGTTATTGTTATGAGCCATCTGTTGAATGAGGCTCAGTTGTTGTTCATACTGTTACCTGGGTATGGTTATCACAAGTTGTACGCTGTGATTGGTGTGGCTGGTATGAGTCTTACCCTGGATTCCAAATCCTTTCCTAGTAATGTCAGCTCTTCCGGGCACAGTTTCCCTAACTGAGGTCTGGAGGAGGGGCATAGAGGGAGGAGCCAGTGCACACCAGATATAGTACCTAATCTTTCTTTTAAGAGTGCCCAGTCTCCTGCGGAGCCGTCTATACCCCATGGTCCTTACGGAGTACCCAGCATCCACTACGGACTACAAGAAATAGAATTACCGGTGAGTAAATTCTTATTTTTTTTAGTCATGCTTGAGCACTGGTTTAATTGCAGCATGCCATGTTGGGGTTCAGGGGTGCCTTTATTGAAGTTTGGGCGGGGCTTTTCATGTTGTGTAATTTTTTTTTTTTTATGTGCGTATGTGTGTTTCTCTTAACATCCTAGAGGATACTGGGGTCCACATTAGTGCCATGGGGTATAGACTGGTCCACTAGGAGCCTTGGGTGCTTTAAGAAATCAATAGTGTGCACTGGCTCCTCCCTCTATGCCCCTCCTACTAACAGGTTGTTACTATTCCCCTGGGGGATCATATTACACTGTACTCAGTACACATTTTCAGGATGTGGGTCTGACCCTGCATGGTTGGATTCCAAAAAGGGGGTATGATTATTGATAATGAACATATATTATCCCGTAATGAGACGCATTATTTAAGTCTGTGGATGACCTGATGAATAGAGAGACGTGTACACTGGCCCAGATCTTGCAGGCTGACACTGATGGCTATGCCTCAGATGCAGGGGACGGTGAGGATATAAGGGGGGCGATGCAGCTCTGGCTCAGGGGGTGCAATCTCTGATAGAAGCAGATTCCTTTTAGGTGACAGTAGACAAGGAGGGATCTTGTTTAATGAAAAGAAGAATTCCTCAGCTACTTTTCTCTTATGTCCTAGAGGATGCTGGAGTTCCATTTAGTACCATGGGGTATAGACGGTCCTCTAGGAGCCATGGGCACTTTAAGAGTTTAATAGTGTGGGCTGGCTCCTCCCTCTATGCCCCTCCTACCAGACTCTGTTTAGAAAATGTGCCCGGAGGAGCCGGTCACAGCTAGGGGAGCTCCTAGGAGTTTTCTTAGTTTTTTGTTTTATAGAGTAAATCAGGTTACAGGAAGGCTGCTGGCAACAGCCTCCCTGCTTCGTGGGACTTGGGGGGGAGGAAGTAGGACCCAACTCTTGAAGTTAATGGTCCTCTACTCCGCTGACAGGACACTGAGCTCCTGAGGCTGCTGATTGCAAGCCCACGAGGCGACCAGTCACTCCCACAGCACGGCCACCACCCCCTAACAGAGCCAGAAGAAAGAATAGTGGTGAGTACAGCGCCGGCGGCTCAGTTAGTGGGTCGCCGGCGGGAATGGCGGCACAAGGGTGGGAACGCAGCTCTGACATGCTGCGCTCCAGGAAGGCTCAGCAACACATGGTGAAGCTTTGAGGGGCGTCCTAAACAAGCGCGGATAACCCTACACTGGTCAAGCAGCTAACAGGTGCTAATCCCGCGGTTGGTAATAAAATCCTCAGGCCAGTATAAACAATTTGTGCAGGAAGCCACGCGCCATTACAGGGGGCAGGGCTTCTCCGCAGAGCGGATCCAGCACTCGCCAGCGCCATTTTCTCTCTGTAGATCATAGGAAAGAGACGCTGACAGGGAGCGCTGCCCTCCACATAACTCCAGCTATCCTCTGCTGTACCAGGGGGGGAGTGTGGTAGTAGTTCTGATTATCCGATTAAGGTTAGTTAGTTAGTTAGCACCAGGCTTTTATCATAATTGCCTACAGGGGCGCTGTGTGTGGCTGGCTCCTTATACTCTGTGACTCTCTGAAGGTACTCTGGGGGAAACTGTCTGACATTTTTCTGTGTGTGTGTAAGCGTGTATATCCACATTACCATATCTAAGGACTCTGTGTCCTGCGCTGCAGAGTGTTTATCTTCTCCTGAGAAGTTTATTCCATGTACTCAGAACTGCAATGTAATTTTAAATATTACAGAGAAGGTACCTGAACAGGTTGAGGAATCTTTTTTTTTTTTATAGAAAGTAAGAAATCCTTGCTTACCTTCCCGGCTTCTAAGGAGTTAACCTGTCCCTGGTTCAACCGCTTTAAAGGAGCCGGCTGATCGCAAGATTGAGACTACGCTCAAATCACTATACACAGCTACAGGCGTAGCTTTAAGGCCCACTATTGCTTGTGCATGGATTTCTAAAGCCATAGTAAAGTGGTCAGGCACATTACTAGAGGACTTAGATACTCTGGATAGGAGTGACATTGAAATGTTTTTGCATCACATACAGGATTCTGCAGGTTTCATGGTGGAGGCCATGAAGGACCTTGGCATGCTGAGTGCAAGGGCTACTTCCATGGTGGTCTCGGCACGCAGAGGACTCTGGTAACGCCAATAGACTGCGGATGCAGAATCCCAAAAAAGTGTGGAGACCCTACCCTTCACATGTCAGGCTCTGTTTGGGGACGCATTGGATACGTGGATCTCCACGGCAACTGCAGGTAAGTCAACATTTCTTCCCCCAGCAGCACCACCGGCTAGGAAATCTTATCCTACGTCTACACTGCATCTTCCCCCAGCAGCACCACCGGCTAGGAAATCTTATCCTACGTCTACACTGCAGTCCTTTCGGACCGCAAAATTGGGAAAATCCAAACCCCCTTCCACTTTCTTTTAGAGGAGGTCGAGGAAAATACAGAAAACCTGCACCAACAGATTCTCATGAACAGAAACCAGGTTCTGCTTCCTCAAAATCCTCAGCATGATGGTGGACCTCTCAGCCTGGTGATCGGGCAGATGGGAGCGAGACTAAAAGATTTCAGTCACCTCTGGGCGTCGTCATGCCTAGACCCCTGGGTAACAGATATTGTTTCCCAGGGATACAGATTGGAGTTTCAAGAACTCCCACCTCACAGATTCTTCAAATCAGGCTTACCAGCTTCGCTGACAAAGTGCTATCCTACAGGAAGCCATTCAAAAATTGGCTCAAACAAATGTCATTGTTCCAGTTCCACCACACCTAACACACAAGGGTTATTACTCAAACCTTTATGTGGTACCGAAACCAAACTGTTCGGTAAGGCCAATATTAAACCTAAAGTCATTGAACCTCTACTTGAGGGAGTTCAAATTCAAGATGGAGTCTCTGAGAGCAGTGATCTCAGGTCTGGAGGAGGGGGAGTTCCTGGTATCCCTGGATATCAAGGATGCGTACCTTCACATTCCGATCTCGCCGCCTCACCAGGCTTATCTCAGATTTGCACTGCTGGTCTGTCACTATCCGTTCCAGGCACTACCATTTGGCCTCTCCACAGCACCGAGGGTGTTCACCAAGGTCATGGCAAAGATGATGCTACTCCTCCGCAGGCAGGGAGTGAACATAATTCCATTTCTAGATGACCTGTTGATAAAAGCATCTTCCAGGGAGAGGATGTTGCAGAGTATTGCTCTCTCAAGTCAGTTACTCCAGGATCATGGGTGGATTTTGAACCTCCCAAAGTCACATTTGGAGCCGACAAGGAGACTGCCCTTCCTGGGTATGATACTCGACACAGAAGTGCAGAGGGTGTTTCTACCGGTGGAGAAAGCATTGGTGAACCAATCAATGCTACGGGATGTCCTGAAGCCAGCCCAGATAGATATAGGTTCATCAGTGCATTCGCCTTCTGGGGAGAACGGTAGCCTCCTACGAGGCTCTACAGTACGGAAGATTCCATGCACGGCCCTTCCAACTGGATCGCCTGGATAAATGGTCGGGATCACCTCTTCACGTGCACCAGCGGATACGCCTGTCTCCAAAAGCGAGAATTTCACTCCTCTGGTGGCGGCAAACTTCTCATCTACTCGAGGGCCGTAGGTTTGGGATTCAGAATTGAATCCTTCTAACCATGGATGCAAGTCTCAGATGTTGGGCAGCAGTCACTCAAGGGTAAAACTTCCAAGGGAACTGGTCAAGTCTGGAATCCATCCTTCCGATAAACATTCTGGAACTAAGGGTCTTCTACAAGCGGCACATCATCTGCAAGTTCACGCCATTTAGTTTGTCGGACAATGTAACGGCAGTGTCCTACATACACAGACAGGGCGGAACGAAGAGCAGAGCCGCAATGTCAGAGTTAACAAGAATCCTCCTCTGGGCAGAAAAGCACGCAGTGGCGCTGTCGGCAATCTTCATTCCGGGAGTGGACAACTGGGAAGCGGACTTCTTCAGCAAACACGATCTCCATCCAGGAGAATGGGGCCTCCACCCGGAGGTGTTCGCAGAGGTGACAAGCCAATGGGGTGTACCTCAGATAGACATGATGGCCTCTCGCCTCAACAAGAAACTTCGGAGGTACTATTCCAGTGTGAGAGACCCACAAGCAGTGGCGGTGGACGCACTGGTAACTCCGTGGATGTTCCAGTCAGTGTATGTGTTCCCTCCACTTCCACTCATCCCAAGGATTCTCAAGCTAATAAAAAGAACAAGAGTTCAGGCGATCCTCATTGCTCCGGACTGGCCAAGAAGGGCTTGGTACGCGGATCTTCTGGAATTACTGCTGGAGAATTTGAGGCCTCTTCCTCTTCGCGAGGACCTCCTACAACAGGGGCCGTTTGCCTATCAAGCCTTACCGCGGCTTCGTTTGACGGCATGGAGGTTGAACACCTGATATTAGCTCGGAAGGGCATTCCGAACAAGATCATTCCTACCCTTATACAGGCAAGGAAGGGAGTAACGTCTAAACATTACCATCGGATTTGGAAAAAGTATGTGTCTTGGTGTGAATCCAAGAAGTTTCCTACGGTGGTGTTTCAACTGGGACGGTTTCTCCTCTTTCTGCAAGCAGGCGTGGATGTGGGTCTACGCTTGGGCTCCATTAAAGTCCAGATTTCGGCCTTGTCCGTTTTCTTTCAGGAACAATTGTCTGATCTCCCTGAAGTTCAGACATTCCTGAAAGGGGTTCTGCACATCCAACCACCCTTTGTGCTTCCTACAGCACCTTGGAATCTTAATGTGGTGCTGCAGTTCCTGCAATCGGATTGGTTCGAGCCTTTACAGGAGGTGGACGTCAAGTTTCTTACTTGGAAGTCTGTTACACTGTTGGCCTTAGCTTCCGCAAGGCGTGTGTTGGAACTGGGGGTGTTGTAGCACAAAAACCCATATTTGATTTTTCATGAAGATAGAGCTGAACGCATCAGCGATTTCTTCCAAAGGTTGTCAGCTTTTAATATCAACCAACCTATTGTAGTGCCAGTGACTACTGATGCCTCATTACCTCAAAGTTCTTGGATGTTGTGAGGGCTTTGAAAATATGTGAAGAGAACTTCTCGTCACAGGAAGTCGGATGCTCTGTTTGTCCTTTATGATCCCAACAAAGTTGGGTGTCCTGCTTCTAAGCAGACAATTTTTTGCTGGATCAGGTTTGGCATCTGCTAAACATGTGTCAGAATTGGGGACATTGTCAAGCAAGAGCCCCTACTTGATTTTGGGTGGTCTTCTGTTTGCCGGCGGCTGGGCTCCCGACGACCAAGCATACCGGCGCTGGAATCCCAACCGCCGGTATACCGTCATTTTTTTTCTCTCCCTCTTGGGGGTCCACTATTAAAATCTATTTATGTGGCCAATGGTACCCTGCGCAGGCCCACCATTGCTTGCACATGGGTGAGTAGTGCTTTTGAAAAATGGTTTGGTAACTTGTCATCTGAAATTGACACGTTAGATAGAGACGAGATACTCCTAACATTAGGTAATATCAAAGACGCTGCCGCGTACATGCTGGAAGCTATGAAGGATATTGGACTCTTGGGTTCACCATGGCAGTATCGGTTCGGAGGGCGTTGTGGATTAGCCAGTGGAATGCTGATGCAGATTCCAAAAGAAATATGGAGGCTCTCCCGTATAAAGATGAGGCCTTATTTGGTGATGGGCCGGATGCGTTAGTCTCGGCGGCTACCGCAGGTAAGTCGACATTCTTGCCTTATGCTCCTACACCGGCGAAAAAGACACATCACACTCACATGCAGTCCTTTCGGCCCAACAAATACAAAAAAGGCCAAAGGTTCCCCCTTCTTTGCCGGTAGAAGGAGGGGAAGAGAAGCGTCTCCAGAATCCCAGGAGCAGAAGTCAACCTCTGCTCCTGCCAAATCTGCAGCATGACGCTGGGGCTCCCTTGCCGGAGTCCGCGCAGGTGGGAGAACATCTAAAACTTTTCAGTCAGATCTGGATTCAATCTGGCCTGGACCCATGGGTCTTAGAAATAGTGTCCCATGGGTACAAACTGGAGTTTCAAGACGTCCCCCCATGCCGTTTTTTCAAATCGACCTTGCCAGTTTCTCTTCCAGAAAGAGAGGCAGTAACAACGGCAATTCAAAAATTATGTCAGGATCAGGTCATTGTCCTGGTACCCATGTCACAACAAGGAGAAGGTTTTTATTCAAGCCATTTTGTAGTTTCCGAAGCAGGACGGCTCGGTCAGACCGATTTTAAACCTGAAAAATCTGAATCTCTGAGAAAGTTCAAGATGGAATCCCTGAGGGCAGTGATTTCCAGTCTGGAGGATGGGGACTTTATGGTGTCAGTAGACATAAAGGATGCTTACTTGCATATTCCCATTTATCCTCCTCACCAAACTTATCTGAGATTCGCAGTACAGGATTGCCATTACCAGTTCCAGACGTTGCCATTCGGTCTCTCCATTGCACCGAGGGTATTCACCAAGGTGATGGCGGAAATGATGGTCCTCCTTCGTCAAAAAGGAGTCAAAATAATTCTTTTATCTGGACAATCTCCTGATAAAAGCGAGATCCAAGGAACAGTTGGTGCAGAATATCGCACTCTCCCATCATGAATTTTCCAAAGTCGCAGATGGAACCAACGACAAGATTGTCCTTTTTAGAGATGATTCTGGACACAGAAGTACAGAGTATTTCTTCCAGTGGAAAAGGCTCTGGAATCCCAGAAAATGGTCAAACATTGAAACCAACATACGTGTCAATCCATTAATGCATTCGCTTGTTGGGGAAAATGGTAGCGGCCTACGAGGCCATACAGTTTGGCCGGTTTCATGCCAGAGTATTCCAGTGGGACCTGTTGGACAAGTGGTCCGGATCCCACCTACACATGCATCGGAAGATAGTCCTGTCATCCAAAGCCAGGGTTTCTCTCCTGTGGTGGCTACACAGTTCTCACCTACTAGAGGGACGCAGGTTCGGGATTCAGGATTGGGTCCTGGTAACCACGAATGCAAGTCTCTGAGGCTGTGGAGCGGTCACACAGGGGGAAAGCTTCCAAGGAAAATGGTCAAGTCAGGAAGCCTGCCTTCACATAAAAGTTCTGGAATTGAAAGCAATTTACAACGGCCTTCTACAAGCGGTACACCACCTTCAAGATCAACCCGTGCAGGGTTCCGGTATGAATGGTCGACCATGTTATTGTCGACCACTATTGGTCGACATTGACATGGTCGACATGGACACATGGTCGACACATGAAAGGTCGACACATGAAAAGGTCGACATGAGTAACTTTTTTTTGGTGTGGTTTTTGCGTAAAGTGACTGGGAACCCCAATTAGTGCACCGCGTCCCCTCGCATGGTGCCTTCGCTTCGCTCTGCACAGATTGCCGTTCCAATCGTAGTCCACGTGGATCGTAAAGTATGGAAAAGTTCCCCAAAAGAAAAAAAAGTTACTCATGTCGACCTTTTCATGTGTCGACCTTTCATGTGTCGACCATGTGTCCATGTCGACCATGTCAATGTCGATCAGTAGTGGTCGACCTAATGACTGTCCACCATAACCTGGTCGCCCATGTGAAAGGATACCCCCGTGCAGATCCAGTCTGACAATGTAACAGCAATCGCGTACATAAACAGACAAGGCGGAACGAAAAGCAGAGCGGCAATGGTAGAGGTGACAAGGATTCTCCTCTGGGCAGAAAGACATGTAAGAGCTCTGTCAGCAAGTTTCATTCCGGGAGTGGACAACTGGGAAGCAGACTTCCTCAGCAGACACGATCTCCATCCAGGAGAGTGGGGCCTCCACCAAGAAGTCTTCGCAAAGGTGACAAGTCTTTGGGGAGTTCCTCAAGTAGACATGATGGCATCTCGTCTAAACAAGAAGCTTCAGAGATATTGTTCCAGGTTGAGAGACGCTCAAGCAATAGCAGTGGATGCACTGGTGACCCAGTGGGTGTTTCGGTCGGTATATGTGTTCCCTCCACTTCCACTGATTCCAAAAGTTCTCAAAATAATAACAACAAGAGTTCGAGCAATCTTCATTGCCCCAGACTGGCCAAGGAGTGCTTGGTATCCAGATCTTCAGGAGTTAATCATAGAAGATCCTCGGCCTCTTCCTCCTCGCGAGGACCTGCTGCTGAAGGGGCCGTGCGTGTATCAAGACTTATCGTAGCTACGTTTGACGGCATGACTGTTGAGCGCCGGATCCTAACCCAAAAGCGTATTACCAAGGAAGTCATCCCCACTCTTATTCAGGCCAGGAAAGGAGTAACGTCTAAACATTACCACCGTATTTGGAGAATGTGTGTCTTGGTGTGAATCCAAGAAAGCTCCTACGGAAGAGTTTGAGTTGGGACGTTTTCTCCATTTTTTGCAGGCTGGTGTGGATGCGGGCCCTAGATTGGGGTCAATCAAGGTCCAGATTTCGGCTTTATCAGTTTTCTTTCAAAAACAATTGGCCTCCTTTCCAGAAGTTCAGAACTTCGTGAAAGGGGTTCTGCGCATCCACATTTGTGCCTCCAGTGGCACCATGGGACCTTAATGTGGTGGTGCAGTTCCTTCAATCGGATTGGTTTAAACCTCTGCAAGAGATAGAGTTGAAGTTTCTCACTTGGAAGGTGGTGATGCTTTTGGCCTTGGCATCCGCAAGGCGGGTGTCTGAATTTGGTGGCCTTGTCTCACAAGAGCCCGTACCTGATCTTCCATGAAGATAGGGCAGAGTTAAGAACTCGTCAACAGTTTCTTCCAAAGGTGGTTTAGTCTTTCCACATAAACCAACCTATTGTAGTGCCAGTGGCTACTGACCCTTTCACTGAGTCAAAGTCTCTACATGTCATTAGAGCTTTGAAGATTTATGTCGCAAGAACAGCTCGGATAAGAAAAACAGGGGCTCTGTTTGTCCTGTATGCTCCCAACAAGATTGGGTGTCCTGCTTCTAAGCAGACTATTGCGCGCTGGATCAGAGGGACGATTCAGCACGCTCCTTCCCCGGCAGGATTGCTGTTACCGAAGTCGGTGAAAGCCCATTCTTCTAGGAAAGTGGGCTCATCCTGGGCAGCTGCCCAGGGCGCTTCGGCGTTACAGCTTTGCCGAGCGGCTACTTGGTCAGGGTCAAACACATTTGCTAATTTTTTTTCAGTTTGACACCTTGGCTGATGAGGACCTCCAGTTTGGTCAATCGGTGCTGCAGAGTCATCCGCACTCTCCCGCCCGTACTGGAGCTTTGGTATAACCCCATGGTACTGAAGTGGACCCCAGCATCCTCTAGGACGTATGAGAAAATAGTATTTTGATACCTACCGGTAAATCCTTTTCTCCTAGTCCGTAGAGGATGCTGGGCACCCGGCCCAGTGCGTAATTTACCTGCAGTTTGTTCTTATAGTTACACAAGTTGTGTTTCATTTGTTTTCAGCATGTTGCTGTAAAATGGTTTCATTCCTGTTGGCGTGTGTCATGTTGAATGTCATGTTATGCGGCATGGTTGAGTTGTGAGCTGGTATGAATCTCACCATTAGTATTAAGTAAATCCTTTCCTCGAAATATCCATCTCCCTGGGCACAGTTCCTATAACTGAGGTCTGGAGGAGGGGCATAGAGGGAGGAGCCAGTTCACACCCTTGAAAGTCTTAAAGTGCCCATGGCTCTTGCGGAACCATCTATACCCCATGGTACTGGAGTGGACCCCAGCATCCTCTACGGACTAGGAGAAAAGGATTTGCCTGTCGGTATCAAAATGCTATTTTTAATTACCTACCGGTAAATCCTTTTCTCGTAGTCCGTAAAGGATGCTGGGCGCCCGCCCTGTGCTTCGTTTTCCTGCATTGTTAATTGGTTAAGTATTGGTTCAGCTGTCGCTGTTCCTCTTTTATGCTGGTTAGCATGGTTTCTTCTAGTTCCTGCTGGTTGGCATGGTTTCTTTGTTTCATGCTGGTTGGCATGGTTTCTCCATGTTGCATGCTGGTTTGCATGGTTTCTCCATGTTGCATGCTGGTCAGCATGGTTTTTCAATTCAGTGTGAGCTGGTGTGATTCTCACCACTATCTGTGTATTTCCTTCTCTCGAAGTATGTCCGTCTCCTCGGGCACAGTTTCTAGACTGAGTCTGGTAGGAGGGTTATAGAGGGAGGAGCCAGCCCAAACTATTAAACTCTTAAAGTGCCCATGGCTTCCAAGGAACCTGTCTATACCCCATGGTACTAAAATGGACCCCAGCATCCTCTGCGGACTACGAGAAAAGGATTTACTGGTAGGTAATTTAAAATCCTATATTTTTTAATTGATGCTAATTTTGTAATCACAAAATGCAAATGATCAATGTTTTCTACTCTGTATGTACTTTGAATCCATGGCTTCAATAAAAAAAGAATTAAAAAAGGGAAAACGTTCAAGCAATTCTCATTGCTCCGGATTGGCCAAGAAGGACCTGGTATGTGGGTCTACTGGAGATTCTCCTAGAGGACCCCTGGCCTCTACCTCTGCGGGAAGATCTTCTACAACATGGGCCATTCGTCTATCAAGACTTAACACTGCTACGTTAGACGGCATGGAAGTTGAGCGTCAAATTTTAGCCCAGAAAGACATTCCGGACAAGGTTATTCCAACGCTGATCCAAACCAGGGAAGGGGTAACGTCTAAACATTACCACCGTTTTTGAAAAAAATATGGCTCGTGGTGTGAAAACAGGAAATTTCCTGCAGTGGAATTTCAGCTGGGACGTTTTCTCCTTTTTCTACAGACAGGTGTGGCTGTAGGCCTATGTTTGGGCTCCTTGAAAGTCCAGATTTCGGCCTTATCCATTTTCTTCCAGAAACAATTTGCTTCCCTCCCTGAGTTTCAGACATTCTTGAAGGGGGTTCTGCACATCTAACCACCCTTTGTGCCTCCCACGGCACCTTGGGATCTCAATGTGGTGTTGCAGTTTCTCCGATCGGAGTGGTTTGAGCCTTTACAGGAGGTTGACGTAAAGTTTCTTACTTGGAAGTCCGTTACACTGTTGGCCTTATCTTCCACAAGGCGTGTGTTGGAACTGGGGGCGTTGTAGCACAAAAACCCCTATTGATTTTTCATGAAGATAGAGCTGAACTCAGAACGCGTCAGCGGTTTCTTCCTAAGGTGATGTCTGCATTTCATATCAACCAACCTATTGTGGTTCCGGTATTTACAGACACCTCGGCTTCCTCAAAGTCCTTGGATGTTGTGAGGACTTTGGAGATCTATGTGAAGAGGACAGCACGTCACAGGAAATCTGAATCGCTGTTTGTTCTCTACGATCCCAAGAAAATTGGGTGTCCTACTTCCAAGCAGTCTGTTGCTCACTGGGTCAGGTGTACTATCCAGCAGGCTTATTTTACGGCAGGTTTGCCGGTTCCTAAAGTACAGGCCCACTCGACTAGTTCGGTGGGTTCTTCCTGGGCGGCTGCCCGGGGTGTCTCGACTTTACAGCTCTGCCTAGCTGCTACTTGGTCAGGTTCGAACACGTTTGTTAAGTTCTACAAGTTCGATGCCTTGGCCTCTGAGGACCTTCAGTTTGGTCAATCAGTTCTGCAGGGACATCGGCATTCTCCCACCCTGTTTGGGAGTTTTAGTACATCCCCATGGTACTAATGTGGACCCCGGTATCCTCTAGGACATAATAGAAAATAGGATTTTAATTACCTACCGGTAAATCCTTTTCTCGTGGCGCGGGGGGGGGGGGGGGGACACACGACACGCCACGCCACGCCCTGGGCCAGCTCCGGACCCAAAACTGACCACAAGCAGCCTGTCGGGGTCTAAGGATCCAAGCCAGCTTGAACTCCTCCGGCCAGTATAATCTGCATAGAGCGGGAAGACGGCGCCATTGAGGGGGCGGGGCTTCTCCTCAGAGCGGACCCAGCAGCGTTCAGCGCCATTTTCCAGCCTGCAGCTCAAGTGGATGCCAGGTCCCTCCTGCTCAACTCCAGCTATCTGTACGGTACCAGGGGGCTGTAGAAGGGGGGTAGGAGACTGTGTTAAGGCTGTGTCACCTATTAAGGGACACAGTCAGTGCGGGTTTAAGGTTTCCCTATACTATAACAGTGCTGTGTGGGGGTTGGCTCCAATCTCTGTCTCTCTGGGGAAACTCTGCCCAGTACCCTGTGTGTTTGTGGGGTGTTTGAGGTTGTATATCAACATGTCTAGGGGCACTGTTTCATATGCTGCAGAGGAGTTGTCTTCCCAGGAAGACTCCATTCCATGTAATAAGGATTGCACTGTTTTAGCACAGATCCCAGCTAGAGAGCCAGAATGGTTTGTTTCTCTGAGGGGGACTATTTCTCAGATTTCTGATGGGGCTGCCAGGACTGAGCATGCCACTCGGGTCCTCCAGTCCTCTATGGTGGTATGGTCTGATACTGCCTCCTCAGGGTCCCCTGCAGTACATTCTCAAAAATGTGCGCTGGCAATTATGCAGGATGACACGGACACCGACTCTGACACTGCAGACGGTGACGGGGATGTGTTGAGGGGGGCGGCATCACTTGCCAAAGGGGTGCAGTTGATGATTGATGCTGTCAGGGATGTTTTACACATCTCAGACACGACTCCGGAACAGGTGGAGGAAGCCTTTATTACAGATAAGAAGCTCCCCCTCACCTTCCCGGTATCCAAAGAATTAAATGCTATCTTTGAAAAGGCATGGGAAACTCCGGAAAAGAAATTCCAGATTCCCAAGAGGGTCTTGGTAGCTTTTCCCTTCCCAGAGGAAGATAGGAAGAGATGGGAGTCCCCGCCGATAGTCAACGACTTTGTCTCCAGGCTGTCCAAAGAGGTGGTATTACCGGTCCCAAGATCTACTGCCTACTGCGTTAAAGGACTCGGCAGATCGCAAGGTGGATGCTACGCTGAAATCCATTTACACGGCTTCAGGGGCTATATTGCGGCCTACTATTGCCTGTGCTTAGATTGGATAAAGCTATTGCCAGGTGGTCAATCACTCTGCAGGAGGAATCGACTACGCTGGATAAGGGTGACGTTGATTTATTTTTACGTAATATGCAGGATTCCTGGTGGATTCCATGAAGGACCTGGGTTCCATGGCTGCGGGGATCTCGTGCATGTCCGTCTCGGCTCGCAGAAGTCTCTGGCTGCGCAACTGGTCTGCGGACGTGGAATCCAGGAAGTGCGTGCAAGGCCTGCCAAACAAGGGTCAGGCTCTCTTTGGGGAGGCGCTGGATGCGTGGATTGCCACAGCTACCGCGGGTACGTCTCCTTTTCTCCCCTCAGCTGCACCGGCTACGAAGAAGCCCTTTTCATCTCCCATGTCACAGTCCTTTTGGGACCGGGAGGCCTAGAAATAATAAGCCTTCGAACACCTTCAGAGGTGGTCGTGCCAAGGGAAAGAAACCTGCTCCCGCAGGTTTTCATGCCCAAAAGCCCGCTTCTGATACCCCTAAGTCCTCCTCCGCATGACGGTGGACAGCTAGGCCTGGAGGAAGGTCAGGTTGGGGGCAAGACTCGGGCAGTTCAGCCACGTCTGGGTGTCGTCGGGTCTGGACCCATGGGTACTGGATATAGTGTCCAGAGGGTACAGACTGGAGTTTCAAGATCCCCTGCCTCACCGTTTCTTCAAATCAGGCTTGCCAGCCCTGCTGGCAGTCAGGGCAGTTCTTCTGGAGGCCATCAGAAAATTGGTGGTGTCAGAGGTCATTGTTTCGGTCTCACTTCAGCAGTGGAACAAGGGTGATTATCCGAACCTTTCTCTGACGTCCTAGTGGATGCTGGGGACTCCGTAAGGACCATGGGGAATAGACGGGCTCCGCAGGAGACTGGGCACTCCAAAGAAGGATTTAGGACTATCTGGTGTGCACTGGCTCCTCCCCCTATGACCCTCCTCCAAGCCTCAGTTAGATTTCTGTGCCCGGACGAGCTGGATGCACACTAGGGGCTCTCCTGAGCTCCTAGGAAGAAAGTATATGTTAGGTTTTTTATTTTCAGTGAGACCTGCTGGCAACAGGCTCACTGCATCGAGGGACTAAGGGGAGAAGAAGCGAACCTACCTAAGTGGTGGTAGCTTGGGCTTCTTGGGCTACTGGACACCATTAGCTCCAGAGGGATTGAACACAGGACCTGACCTCGTCGTCCGTTCCCGTAGCCGCGCCGCCGCCCCCCTTACAGAGCCAGAAGCAAGAAGGTGGTCCGGAAAATCGGCGGCTGAAGACTTCGGTCTTCTCCAAGGTAGCGCACTGCAGCTGTGCGCCATTGCTCCTCATGCACACCACACACTGCGGTCACTGATGGGTGCAGGGCGCTTGGGGGGGGGGGGGCGCCCTGAGCAGCAATACTGACACCTTGGCTGGCAAACTGGCACCATATATAGCCCCAGAGGCTATATAGGTGCTTTTTAACCCCTGCCAGAATCCATAAAAATGCGGGAGAAAAGTCAGCGAAAAAGGGGCGGAGCTATCTCCCTTAGCACACTGGCGCCATTTTTCCCTCACAGCTCCGCTGGAGGGAAGCTCCCTGGCTCTCCCCTGCAGTTAATACACTACAGAAAGGGTAAAAAGAGAGGGGGGGGGCACAATTTAGGCGCAGTATAAAATATGTATAGGCAGCTATAAGGGAAAACACTCTTTATAGGTGATATCCCTGTGATATATAGCGCCCTGGTGTGTGCTGACATACTCTCCCTCTGTCTCCCCAAAGGGCTTTGTGGGGTCCTATCCTCTGTCAGAGCATTCCCTGTGTGTGTGCTGTGTGTCGGTACGGCTGTGTCGACATGTATGAGGAGGATATTGATGTGGAGGCGGAGCGAATGCCTGTAAATGTGATGTCACCCCCTGCGGGGTCGACACCGGTGTGGTTGGACTTATGGAAGGATTACGTGAAAGTGTCAACTCCTTACACGAGGGGTCTCGGCTTTACAACTTTGCCGAAGCTGCTACTTGGTCAGGGGCAAACATGTTTGCTAAATTCTACAAATTTGATACCCTGACTGAGGAGGACCTGGAGTTCTCTCATTCGGTGCTGCAGAGTCATCCGCACTCTCCCGCCCGTTTGGGAGCTTTGGTATAATCCCCATGGTCCTTACGGAGTCCCCAGCATCCACTAGGACGTCAGAGAAAATAAGATTTTACTCACCGGTAAATCTATGTCTCGTAGTCCGTAGTGGATGCTGGGCGCCCATCCCAAGTGCTAATTGTCTGCAATACTTGTACATAGTTATTGTTACAAAAATCGGGTTTTGTTGTGAGCCATCTCTTCAGAGGCTCCAATTGTTATACTGTTAACCGGGGTTCCTATCACGTGTTATATGGTGTGGCTGGTATGAGTCTTACCCAGGATTCAAAATCCTTCCTTATTGTGTCAGCTCTTCCGGGCTCAGTTCCTAACTGAGGCTTGGAGGAGGGTCATAGGGGGAGGAGCCAGTGCACACCAGATAGTCCTAAATCTTTCTATAGAGTGCCCAGTCTCCTGCGGAGCCCGTCTATTCCCCATGGTCCTTACGGAGTCCCCAGCGTCCACTACGGACTACGAGAAATAGATTTACCGGTGAGTAAAATCTATTTTTTGTGGTACCGAAGCCGGATGGTTCGGTACGGCCTTTGAACCCCTTATCTCAGGGAGTTCAAATTCAAGATGGAATCTCTGAGAGCTGTCATCTCAGGACTGACGGAGGGGGAGTTCCTGGTGTCTCTGGACATCAAGGATGCTTAGCTTTACATTCCCATTTGGGCGCCGCATCAAGCATATCTCAGATTTGCGCTGATGGACGATCACTATCTGTTCCAGGCGCTGCCGTTTGGCCTCTCCACAGCACCGAGGATCTTCACAAAGGTGATGGCGGAGATGATGGTTCTCCTCCGCAAACAGGGGGTGAACATAATTCCATATCTGGACGATCTCCTGATCAAGGCGTCGTCCAGGGAGAGGTTGTTGCAGTCCATTGCGCTCACAACACAACTGCTCAGGAGGCACGGTTGGATCCTAAACCTTCCAAAGTCTCATCTGGAACAGACAGGGCGGCTGTCTTTCCCGGGAATGATCCTCGACACGGAAGTGCAGAGGTTATTTCTCCCTGTGGAGAAAGCGTTGGTCCGGGATGTCTTACCCGGGTATTGGTTCATCAATGCATACGCCTTCTGGGGAAGATGGTTGCCGCCTACGAGGCTCTGCAGTATGGCAGGTTTCATGCTCGACCTTTTCAGCTGGACCTATGGAACCAGTGGTCGGGCTCTCACCTACACATGCACAAGAGGATACGCCTGTCTCCAAAAGCCAGGATTTCACTCCTCTGGTGGCTACAACTTTCTCCCCTTCTGGAAGGCCGAAGGTTCGGAATTCAGGACTGGATCCTTTTAACCACAGAGGCAAGTCTAAGAGGTAAGGGAGCAGTCACTCTGGGGGAAACCTTCCAAGGAAGGTGGTCGAATCAAGAATCTCTTCTCCCAATAAACATCCTGGAGCTAAGGGCCGTGTACAGTGGCCTACATAAACCGACAAAGCGGAACGAAGAGCAGGGCTGCCATGTCAGAGGTGTCAAGAGTGTCGGGAGTAGACAACTGGGAAGCAGACTTCCTCGACAGACACAGTCTCCATCCAGGGGAGTGGGGCCTCCATCCGGAGGTGTTCGAGGAGGTAACCGGTTGGTGGATGGTTCCTCACATAGACATGATGGCCTCCCGCCTCAACAAGAAGCTGGGGAGGTACTGTTCCAGATCGAGGTTCCTGCAGGCAGTGGGTGTTCACGTCACTGTATGTGTTCCCTCCACTTCCTCTGATTCCAAAGGTCCTTCAGCTGGTAAGAAGAACAACGGTTCTGGCAATCCTCATTGCTCCGGACTGGCCAAGGAGGGCTTGGTATGCGGATCTTTTGCTGGAAGATCCACGGCCCTTACCTCTTCGGGAGGATCTGCTGCTGCATGGGCCGTTCGCCTATCAAGACTTACAGCAGCTACGTTTAACGGCATGGCGGTTGAACGCCAGATCTTAGCTCGGAAAGGTATTCCGAGTAAGGTCATTCCTATCCTGATTCAGGCTAGGAAGGGGGTGACGTCTAAACATTACCACCGTATTTGGAAGAAATATGTTTCTTGGTGTGAAGCCAGGAAGTTTCCTGCAGTGGAGCTTCAACTTGGACGTTTTCTCCTTTTCCTGCAGGCAGGAGTGGATATGGGCCTGAGATTGGGATCCATTAAGGTCCAAATCTCTGCTTTGTTCATCTTCTTTCAAAAACAATTGGCTGTCCTCCTTGAGATTCAGACCTTTTTGAAAGGGGTTATGCACATCTAGCCTCCCTTTGTGGCGCCAGTGACACCTTGGGATCTAGATGTGGTGTTGCAGTTCCTACAATCAGCATGGCTTGAGCCTCTACTGGAGGCTGACATCAAGTTTCTCACGTGGAAGGCGGTCACTCTGTTGGCCTTGGTTTCTGCCCGATGCATGTTGGAATTGGGGGTTTTGTCTTGCAAAAGTCCTTTATCTGATCTTCCATGAAGACAGGGCGGAACTTAGGACTCGTCCACAGTTCCTGCCTAAGGTTTAGGGAAGCCAATTTCCGGGCCATTTTTTCAATCCCGGGGATCGGGATTGAAAAATGGCCAATCCCGGGATACCCGGGATTGGCTTTTAGATAGGTGGCCGCCCCCTCGCCCAACCCCGCCCCGCCCACCCCGCACATATAACATACCATATACCGAGGGCTGGCGGGAGGGGATCGTCTGTTCATCGCTGCTGACGGCTTCTGATAGCGCAGCGTGACCTTTCACGCTGCGCTTGGGACCCGGAAGGAGGAAGCCGGGCAGCGTCTGAGCGTCCTGTGGACGCTCAACGCTGATCCCTCAACCCCCGGGATTGGAGCTTCCAATCCCGGGATTGAATCCCGGCCATTTTTGGCCCTAAATCCCGGGATCCCGCCGATCCCGGGATTGGCCACCCTACTAAGGTTGTATTGGCTTTCCATATCAACCAACCTATTGTGGTGCCAGTGGCTACTGACTCCTCAATTGCTTCAAAGGCCTTGGATGTGGTACGGGCTTTGAAGATCTATGTGAACTGCTCGTCATAGGAAATCTGACTCTCTATTTGTCCTCTACGATCCCAAGAAAATTGGGTGTCCTGCTTCTAAGCAGTCGATTTTGCGCTGGATCAGGTTCACTATCCAGCATGCGTATTCTACGGCAGGACTGCCGTGTCCGAAATCGGTTAAGGCCTACTCTACTCGTAACGTGGGTTCTGCCTGGGCGGCTGCCCGGGATTTCTCGTCCCTACAGCTGTGCCGAGCTGCTACTTGGTCTGGTTCAAACAGGTTTGCCAAGTTTTACAAGTTTGATACTCTGGCCTCTGATGATCTCAAGTTTGGTCAGGCAGTATTGCAGGAGCCTCCGCGCTTTCCCTCCTGTACTGGGAGCTTTGGTACATCCCCATGGTACTAACATGGACCCCAGCATCCTCTAGGACGTAAGAGAAAATAGGATTTTAATTACCTGCCGGTAAATACTTATCTCGTAGTCCGCTTCATTTTCCTGCATTGGTTTTATGGTTCAGTGTTACCTGGTTCCTAGGTAAGTTCTGCGTTATTTACTGTTTCAGCTGTTGCTGCAGTTGTTCCGGCATGTTGGCCGGATTCGCATGTTTGTGTGAGCTGGTATGAATCTGGCCACTATCTGTGTAATTCCTTCTCTCTAAGTATGTCGTCTCCTCGGGCAGTTTCTAGATTGAGTCTGGTAGGAGGAGCATAGCGGGAGGAGCCAGCCCACACTTTTAAACTCTAAAAGTGCCAATGGCTCTTGGTGGACCCGTCTATACCCCATGGTACTAATATGGACTCCAGCATCCTCTACGGACTACGAGAAAAGGATTTACCGGCAGGTAGTTCAAATCCTATTTTTTTTGGTCATGCTTGAGCACAGGTTTAATTGCAGCATACCATGTTGACGTGCAGGGGTGCCTTTAGTGGAGTTTGGGCGTGGATTTTCATGTTTTTATGTGCTAATGTGTTTTTTTTTGGTACATGCTTGAGCACAGGTTTAATTGTAGCATGCCATGTTGGGGTGCCTTTAGTGGAGTTTGGGCGTTTTTTTTTTTGAAAAAAAAATTTTGCATCGTGATTTTCTTTTTTTTATGAATAATGTGAGGTGTGTAGCACTGTTTTAATTTTGGGGTATTTTGGTTGTGTTTTGTGGGGTACATATGTCATTTTTTTTGTTTTTTAAAACAGGAATGTCCAGGGACCAGCGCCCCCGCGCCACCCCTTCCCCCCACTTCTCAGAAAAATTGCTGGACAGCAACGATGAGTGGGCCCCGACCCAGGAGGAGGAGATAGGCGAGCAGCCGAGGTCATCAAGGGACCAAGGCCGTAGGAGAAAAAAGAAAAGGCCAAGCCAGGTAATTGCTTTCAGCGCCTGCAGCCACACTAGCATCCAACTTGACACACCCATGGGCCACTTGCGCACTGCCAGGCACACCAACACACCCCAAGGCACACCTACAGGTATCTGCGCACTGCCAGAGATACTGACACACTCCGATGGACACCTACAGATCATTGTGATAGTATTAATTGCATGTTTTATTTCCCTAAAAGGCAACAAGCCAGCCAGAGCGTCAGTCAGATGAGGAAGCCTCTGGAGAAGACACAGGACGGAAGAATCCGCGTGGACCCCGGTACACCGAGGCAGAAAACTGTGCCCTAGTGGATGGTGTCGACAGGTCCTACGACGTTCTGTACGGACTAAGGGCCCAGAATACTGCAGCAAATACAAAGAGGAAGATCTGGGTGGCCATCACGGATCAAGTCATTGCAGTATCTGGAAACTGTCGGAGCACCAGAAACTGCATGAAGCGTTACAGTGACTGCCGTAGACAGACCAAGAAAAAGATGGGGATTCAGCGCCAACATGAGACAACAACCGGAGGCGGTCCGCCTCTGAATTTCAAGTGGCTGCCCTGGGAGAAAGTTATAAAAAGGCGCATGAACCCTGTCATGGTCCAAGGAGTTCGAGGAAGTGTGGACTCCACCCGTCCTGCTGGCTTTCAAGAGGAGGAAGAACCGCCCAGAAGACGGAAGATGGCGGGAGCCCAGCTGTCCAAAAAGAGACGTGATGGTAAGAATACATTCAAATGTGCTGTACTAAACTATTATTTATTTTCTTTGCTAATGTTTGTTCTTTCCCCTAGACACGCCTACGCGCAGACCTTTACCTACACGCCGGACATCACCAGCGCCCAGACCAGCACCTGTGCGCCAAATTTCAACAGCACGCAGTACATCACCTGCGCGCAGGGCATCACCAGCTCGTGATCAATCCTCCAGAAGCTCAGAGACTGTGACCGAAGAGCCTCAAGAAGCAGACATCACCCTTTATACTGTGGACCCATCACCCGACCTGTTTGAGTCGACATGGTTAACCGATGAGACATTTTCAGGGTCTGATGACAGCAGTGCCGACGCATCAATCCGTAGCCAAGAAATGTCTCCAGATTTGAGGCCCAGAGAAGCACCTGGAGCATCGGCAGCACAGAATGCAGAAGGTTAATATATGAATCCATTCTGGTTTTTTTGGTCACCATTTTCTATTGTTTACTAAGTTACGTTTTTTTGGGTGAACTTTTGTAAACAGAGGTGCCACACACCAGCAGCGGACTTGCGTTAGGGATCAGTCCCTACTTCAGGCCGGATCTGTTACAGGAAGAGTTGGACGACGAGATGGATGTGCAGCAGCCTGCAGTTTTTACAACCCTGTGTAAGTAATTGGATAAACAGAAACTATTTTTACAATTTTTTTTAAGCTTGAACCTTAAAACATATGTAGGCATATGTGTCTTCTAATTTATTTCTACTTTTCTTTTCAGCTGCACAAATGCAATTGGTGACAGACGTTCAGCAAGGGCAGGATCCCTCAAGGGTTCAGAGGGTAAGCAACCTGGCAACAGAGATGCTGCAACGCCAGGACAGTTTTCGGGATGTCATCAACACCAGACTGGGGGCCATTGAGAAGTCAATGGAGAAGATGGCCACAGTTATGGTTGAGATGCAAAAGGCCATGGCCCACAGCATGGCTGTGTTGATAGAGACCAGGCAGAAAGATCACAGGGAGAGACTGGACGTCCTCCACAGTCTGGTGACATCCATCAACCGGCTGGTGGAGAACACGGCATGCCTGTCGCAAAGCAGTCACAACATGTCTGAAAGCCAGCGACATTCCGCAGCCAGCGCACAGCTCATCGCAACGACACTCCAGATGATCTACGACAAACTCCCAGAGTCAGCTCAACAACATGCCATTCAGCCACCACATCTGCCACCACCAGCCACACTGACGCCTCCTGGCCTTTCTCCACCACAACCCTGGAATGGACAGTCACATCAGTACCAAGGGTATGCAGGGATGTACCCCATCTACGAAATGCCTCTACCACAAACACCGGCCTCAACATCTACACAAGAACGGCCACTAAGGCCAATACAACGCACTCAGCAGCCGCCAAGGACACCGTCGCCACCTCAGGAGGAAGAGGATCAGGACAGCCCCCACACACAATAGAGCGGGCATATTTTTTCATTATTTCCAATGTTAATGTTGCTGCTTACCCTTTTCTCTCTCCCATTAGTTTTTTTTCTTTTGTATTAATGTTCTAATTTTCTGTGTTTAAATTTAATATGTAGTCTTTGTTTTTATGAACAATTAAATTACGTCTGTTAATTTTCTACAATAAATGTTAAATTGAGAAGTTTTGTGTTTTCCTTTTCAGAAATTGTAAAGGTAATTTCAAAGTGAGCATTTAAGGGGTGTGGTTGTTGGGAAGGTCTTGAGGTAGGCCGTCATGGTAGCGGGGGTGAGGGTGTTAGCGCCACTGTCCACTTTAAAGGGTTCAGGTTCGTGGAGGTACATTCCAGGGGCAATCTGCGGAAGAGAAAAAGGATTTATTTCAAGGTACTTGAAAGCGTGTCATCCCTCCTGAAAAAGAACAGCAGGTACCAGCAACATTATACAAACACACAGGTTACACCGACAATAGGGAGGTTGGTCCCCTGCATCTCACCTGAAGGGTCTTTGTAACATGGCGGTGGGGGAGGTCCACATCACTATTAGGCCGTCAATGGTAGAGGTCCACTTTACACAGGACAGGACTCAAAAAAGGGATAAACACACTCAACTGGCAACTCAACAACGGGACGGAACGTGGGGATCAAACTGTCAACAGGACAGAACTTTGGAATAAAAAAAAAAGTAACATCACAAATTAATTAAAAATATGACACTTATTTCACATGAAAATACAAAAATTACAAGTATACTCACAGGATGATGCAAACAATGTCTGGATTATATGGTTTCTACCTTCGTCCATACCCACAGGTGGAGCAGAAGATTGGTTCCCTTTGCGGAAAGCCCTGCGACGAATAGTCACCAGCAAATGGTTTGCGACACAAATGTTGTGTAGGATACAACATGCATTAATTATGCTGCAAACCTTCGCCGGTGAGTATAAAAGAGCACCACTGGAAGAGTCTATACTTCGAAACTGGCTTTTAAGTACACTGAAGGCACGCTCAATTACTCCCCGTGATGTAATGTGTGTCTCTTGGTACTGTTCTTGGGCTTCACCTACAGGATTAGACAATGGGGTCAAGAGCCAAGGTTTGTTAGGATAACCCGCATCGCCTATGGAAAAAAGAAAAATAGTGGGTAATATTAAAAAAAAAAATTAGTCATACCTAACAGCCAGTCATCCGGCATTTTTCCTGTCTAAAAATCATGAAACAGCAATGACTGGCTTAGGATGAAGGAACCATGCGATGACCCAAGAAATCCCACAAAAAGGTTTGTAAACCTCTTTCCTCTCTCACAGACCGCCTGAACGTTCATGGAATGGAAGCGTTTTCGGTTCTGAAAACATTCTTCCAAATTTGATGGTGGTCTGAATTGCACATGCGTACAGTCAATCGTGCCCAGTACGTAGGGGAATTTAAATTAATTGTAAAAGCCAATTTCGCTAACGTCCTAGTGGATGCTGGGGACTCCGTAAGGACCATGGGGATAGACAGGCTCCGCAGGAGACATAGGCACTTTAAGAAAGAATTTAGGTTCTGGTGTGCACTGGCTCCTCCCTCTATGCCCCTCCTCCAGACCTCAGTTTGAGACTGTGCCCAGACGAGCTGGGTGCTTTTCAGTGAGCTCTCCAGGGTTCGCGGAGAGAAAGTATTTTGTTAGGTTTTGTATTTTCAGGGAGCTCTGCTGGCAACAGACTCCCTGCATCGTGGAACAGAGGGGAGAGAAGCAGCCCTACTCTCTGAAGCTAGGTCCTGCTTCTTAGGCTACTGGACACCATTAGCTCCAGAGGGATCGTACGCAGGATCTCACCCTCGCCGTCCGATCCCACAGCCGCACCGCCGTCCCCCTCGCAGAGCCGAAAGACAGAAGCCGGGTGAGTATGAGAAGCAAGAAGACTTCAAATCGGCGTCAGAAGACTCCGTTCTTCACTGAGGTAACGCACAGAACTGCAGCTGTGCAGGGGGAAGGGGGGGGGAGCCCTGGGCAGCATTTGGAACCTCTTTTTGGCAAAAGTAAACATATATACAGTTGGGCACTGTGTATATGTATGAGCCCTCGCCAAGAAAATGCATATTTAAGCGAGACAGAAGCCTGCCGTCGAGGGGGCGGGGCTTCTTCCTCAGCACTCACCAGCGCCATTTTTTCTCCACAGCTCCGCTGAGAGGAAGCTCCCCAGGCTCTCCCCTGTAGATTCACGGTAGAAGAGGGTAAAAAGAGAGGGGGGGCACATAAATTAGGCGCAAAAACTCAATATAAACAACAGCTACTGGGTTAACATTAAGTTACTGTGTTATTCCTGGGTTATAGTGCTGGGGTGTGTGCTGGCATACTCTCTCTCTGTCTCTCCAAAGGGCCTTGTGGGGGAACTGTCTTCAAAAAGGGCATTCCCTGTGTGTGTGGTGTCGGTATGCTTGTGTCGACATGTCTGATGAGGAAGGCAATGTGGAAGCAGAGCGGGAGCAAATGAATGTGTCTCCGCCGACGGCGCCGACACATGATTGGATGGCTATGTGGAAGGTTTTAAATGATAATGTTAATTCCTTACATAAAAGGTTAGAAAAAGCTGAAGCCTGATCCTATGTCGCAGAGGCCCACAGGGTCTCAGAAGCGCCCACTATCCCAAATTGTTGACACGGATACCGACATGGATTCTGACTCCAGTGTCGATTACGATGATGCAAAACTACAGGCAAAATTGGCTAAATCCATCCGTTATATGATTATAGCAATTAAGGATGTGTTGCACATCACAGAGAAACCCCAGTCCTTGACGGGAGGGTACATATGTATGGGGAAAAGCTACAGGTAACCTCCCCCTACCCCCACCCCCTCCTCACACAAAAAACTGCAGATTTCCAAAAGGATTCTTATGGCGTATCCTTTCCCGCCAACGGACAGGTTACGCTGGGATCCTCTCCTAAGGTGGACAAAGCTTTAACACGCTTATCCAAGAAGGTAGCCGTGCCGTCACAGGATACAGCTACCCTCAAAGATGCTGCGGATAGAAAACGGGAGTGTACCCTGAAGTCCATTTATACACATTCAGGTACCTTACTGAGGCCGGCGATCGCGTCTGCCTGGGTGTGAAGTGCTGTAGCAGCATGGACGGACACCCTGTCTGAGGAACTTGATATCTTAGACAAGGACACTATTATTGACCCTGGGGCATATTAAAGACGCTGTCCTATATATGAGAGATGCTCAGAGACATTAGTCTACTGGGTTCTAGAATAAATGCTATGTCGATTTCTGCCAGAAGGGTCCTGTGGACTCGGCAATGGACAGGTGATGCTGACTCAAAAAGGCAAATGGAGGTTTTACCTTACAAGGGTGAGGAATTGTTTCAGGAGGGTCTCTCGGACCTGGTCTCCACAGCTACTGCTGGAAAGTCAAATTTTTTGCCATATGTTTCCTCACAGCCTAAGAGAGCACCTTATTATCAAATGCAGTCCTTTCGATCACAGAAAAGCAAAGTCCGAGGTGCGTCCTTTCTTGGCAGGGGCAGAGGAAAGAAGCTGCACAACACAGCTAGTTTCCAGGAACAGAAGTTCTCCCCGGCCTCTGCAAAATCCACCGCATGACGCTGGGGCTCCACAAGCAGAGCTAGGCCTGGTTGGGGCGCGTCTTCGAAATTTCAGCCACAAGTGGGTTCACTCCCAGTTGGATCCCTGGGCAATAGAGATTGTGTCTCAGGGATACAAGCTGGAATTCGAGGAGATGCCCCCTCACCGATACCTCAAATCGTCCCTGCCAGCATCCCCCCACAAGAGGGAAATAGTGTTAACTGCAATTCACAAATTGTATCTTCAACAGGTGGTGGTCAAGGTTCCCCTCCTTCAACAAGGAGGGGGTTATTATTCGACCATGTTGTAGTCCCGAAACCGGACGGTTCGGTCAGACCCATATTGAATTTTAAATCCCTGAACATATACCTGAAAAGGTTCAAGTTCAAGATGGAATCGCTGAGAGCGGTCATCGCAAGCCTGGAGGGGGGTGATTTTATGGTGTCTCTGGACATAAAGGATGCATACCTTCATGTCCCCATTTATCCACCTCATCAGGCGTACCTAAGATTTGTGGTACAGGATTGTCATTACCAATTGATGTTGCCGTTTGGTCTCTCCACGGCACCGAGAATATTTACCAAGGTAATGGCGGAAATGATGGTACTCCTGCGAAAGCAAGGAGTCACAATTAGTCCATACTTGGACAATCTCATCATAAAAGCGAGATCGAGAGAGCAGTTGCTGATCAGCGTAGCACTTTCTCTGGAAGTGTTATGGCAACACGGCTGGATTCTAAATATTCCAAAGTCGCAGTTGGTTCCTACGACTCGTCTGCCTTTCCTGGGCATGATTCTAGACACAGACGAGAAAAGGTTTATCTCCCGATGGAGAAAGCTCAGGAACTCATGACATTGGTCAGGAACCTAGTAAAACCAAAACATGTCAGTGCATCACTGCACTCGTGTCCTCGGAAAGATGGTGGCATCATATGAGGCCATTCCCTTCGGCAGGTTCCATGTGAGGACTTTTCAATGGGACTTACTGGACAAGTGGTCCGGATCACATCTTCAGATCCATCGGTTAATCACCCTATCCCCCAGGGCCAGGGTGTCACTCCTGTGGTGGCTACAGAGCGCTCACCTTCTTGTGGGCCGCAGATTCGGCATTCAGGACTGGGTCCTGGTGACCACGGACGCAAGCCTCCGAGGTTGGGGTGCAGTCACACAGGGAAGAAATTTCCAAGGTCTGTGGTCAAGTCAAGAGACTTACCTTCACATCAACATCCTGGAACTAAGGGCCATATACAATGCCATATGTCAACCGGAGACCCTGCTTCGCGACCAACTGGTTCTGATTGTCAGACAACCTCACCGCAGTAGCTCATGTAAACCGTCAAGGCGGCACAAGGAGCAGAGTGGCGATGGCGGAAGCCACCAAGATTCTTCGCTGGGCGGAGAATCACGTAAGCGCACTGTCAGCAGTGTTCATCCCGGGAGTGGACAACTGGGAAGCAGACTTCCTCAGCAGACACGACCTCTACCCGCGAGAGTGGGGACTTCATCAGGAAGTCTTCACACAGATTTCAAGTCGGTGGGAACTGCCACAGGTGGACATGATGGCATCCCGCCTCAACAAAAAGCTACAGCGGTATTGCGCCAGGTTAAGAGACCCTCAGGCGATAGCTGTAGACGCCCTGGTGACACCGTGGGTGTTCCAGTCGGTCTATGTATTTCCTCCTCTTCCTCTCGTACCCAAGGTGCTGAGGATAATAAGAAAAAGAGGAGTGAGAACAATACTCATTGTTCCAGATTGGCCATGAAGGACCTGGTATCCAGATCTGCAAGAAATGCTCACAGTGAATCCGCGGCCTCTTCCTCTAAGACAAGACTTGTTGCAACAGGGGCCCTGTCTGTTCCAAGACTTACCGTGGCTGCGTTTGACAGCATGGTGGTTGAACGCCGGATTCTAGCAGAGATAGGCATTCCGGATGAGGAATGGCTAGGAAGGACGTGACAGCTCAACATTATCACCGTATATGGCGAAAATATGTTGCTTGGTGTGAGGCCAGGAATGCTCCTACGGAGGATTTCCAGCTGGGCCTTTTCCTTCACTTCCTACAGTCCGGAGTGAATTTGGGCCTAAAATTGGGTTCCATTAAGGTCCAGATTTCGTCCCTATCCATTTTCTTTCAAAAGGCCAAACAACCAAATAAGACAGCGCTTCTCACTTTTTGTATAAAATGAATTTTTACTTTTAAATATGCACAATTAATACAGTAAGATACCGGCCAGTATCAATATACACATAATAATAAATAAAAACAATTGGTTAAGATAATTCCAAAATTAAGGAATCTTATTTAAAGCACATTGGTATCATCAGATTACCACCCATATGTATTATGGCATAATCCCAATGAGGCTCTAAACAAACAATTTAGCTATACTTTCATTTTTAAAGCAATTTTTAACCATGCACAATCTAATTGTTAGACCTACGTCCTAACTAGTTCAAGATGTTAATCCAGCAAGCAGCAGATAGTTAATAATAGAGTCCGCATGTGCAAAGAGCAAGATGTTAAGCAAGCAATTTGAAAGCAGAGATAATTGCTTAGAATCCATCCATACTAGTAGGCAGTTTTTTAGTATACTTTGTATATTATTAATAATATGCTGGCAATCTAAGCTCAGCTGGTCCCAAGAACAAATGAATGAAAGGCAGATTGAACACTACAGTCCAAAGTCCACTTAGAGTACAATAAGCTGATTATGTTGTGGGCATTGCAGCCTCATCCAAGGAGTGGAGTGGATAATGGAAGATCTGTGCAGCGTGTTCTTTACAGATGCCTCTCCTCCGTATTACCAGCACTGGTTCTCCAATACTGCTATAGGCAACAAAGTGTGGTTTTTAGCCAAAAATGAGTGTCCAAACGCATTTCTCCGCCTACCCTCCGGTCTCAGCGGCTTCTTCAGTGTGTGAAATTAGGATCAGTTCCCTGAGTTTAGCTGCTCTCACCTTGTAAGTGACAGCGCCAGGTGTATATATTGGTATTACTTCTTTCAATAGGAGTTGGCTTCTCTACCTGAAGTTCAGACGTTTGTAAAGGGAGTGCTGCATATACAGCCCCATTTTTGTGCCTCCAGTGGCACCTTGGGATCTTAACGTGGTGTTGAGTTTCCTGAAATCCCACTGGTTTGAAGTTGAACCGCTCAAAACGGTGGAGTTGAAATATCTCACGTGGAAGGTGTTTATGTTATTAGCCTTGGCTTCGGCTAGGCGTGTGTCAGAGTGGGCGGCTTTGTCACATAAAAGCCCCTATCTAGTTTTCCATGCGGATAGAGCAGAATTGCGGACCCGTCCACAATTCCTACCGAAAGTGGTTTCATCCTTTCATATACACCAACCTATTGTGCCTGTGGCTACTACTGACTTGGAGGATTCTGAGTTCCTTGATGTGGTCAGGGCTTTGAAGGTTTATGTAGCTAGAACGGCTAGGGTCAGGAAAACATAATCTTTGTTTATCCTGTATTCTTCCAATAAGCTTGGTGTTCCTGCTTCAAAGCAGACTATTGCTCTCTGGATCTGTAACACGATTCAGCAGGCTCATTCTGCGGCTGGATTGCCGCTGCCAAAATCAGTTAAAGCCCATTCTACTAGGAAGGTGGGCTCTTCTTGGGCGGCTGCCCGAGGGGTCTCTGCATTACAGCTTTGCCGAGCGGCTACTTGGTCAGGTTCAAACACTTTTGCAAAGTTCTACAAGTTTGATACCCTGGCTGAGGAGGACCTTGTGTTTGCTCAATCGGTGCTGCAGAGTCATCCGCACTCTCCCGCCCGTTTGGGAGCTTTGGTATAATCCCCATGGTCCTTACGGAGTCCCCAGCGTCCACTAGGACGTTAGAGAAAATAAGATTTTACTTACCGGTAAATCTATTTCTCGTAGTCCGTAGTGGATGCTGGGAGCCCGTCCCAAGTGCGGACTTCTTCTGCAATACTTGTATATAGTTATTGCTTCAATAAGGGTTAAGTTATGGTTGCAGCAGGGTTGGACCTGATGCTCTGTTATTTGTCATACTGTTAACTGGTTGTTATCACATGTTATACGGTGTGATTGGTGTGGCTGGTATGAATCTTTCCCTGGATTACCAAAATCCTTTCCTTGTACTGTCAGCTCTTCTGGGCACAGTTTCTCTAACTGAGGTCTGGCGGAGGGGCATAGAGGGAGGAGCCAGTGCACACCAGAACCTAAATTATTTCTTAAAGTGCCCATGTCTCCTGCGGAGCCCATCTATCCCCATGGTCCCCAGCATCCCCTACGGACTACGAGAAATAGATTTACCGGTAAGTAAAATCTTATTTTTGATCTCATGCCATCCGCTGTCCGTATATGGAAATTTAGTGAACTGGGTCGTTAATTTGCGAAACGCCTTAATGACCTGTGTTAAACAGCGCGACAGTGTTGGCTATGAAAAACCGCACGTTTGAGACAAACTAGGCTGGAATGTGCCAAAAAAATGTAAAGTAGCCAGCAGTTTCTGGAAACCACTGACTGCGTGATTTATCCGTGCACTAGGTTCCAGGTCTGGCTCCAACAGATCGTACAGCTAATATATTTCACGAACCGATAAGCATTAATTTTGTATCCCCTCGAATTCTGAAAGATCCTCCAGTACACGCCTAGTGCGATACTGGCGTGGACGTGGAAATGATGCACGCACTGACCAACCCAGTGCAGACGTTTGCTGACCACGATCCTGAAATTCAAAAGCTTGTTCGTTATCCACACTTGCCACGATCCAGAACATCCGTGTAGTCCGTGTAAAAAAAAATATGAAATATATGTTAAAAGCGCAGATTGCCCTAAAAAAACGATTCCACAAGAGAGCTGACTGTAACTGTAAGGGCTGCTCTTCTCCCTGAAGTCTCAAGCATAGGCGTGGCTTTGGAGAAGTGTTCACCTGGGTAAAACTGGGGAATCATGGGTACATTTCAAAAGTCGAAACGGATCCAACAGGTTTTTTTATTGAAAAGTGCCGTATTGAATTGTCGAATGCAATTCAGCATGGGTTTTTTGTCGAAAAAGCCCAGTTTTTTGACGAAACAAGGGAATTTGACACCAATTGAATATACCTCTAAAGGTGTGTACACACGGTACGATATTTTCTTCCGATTCTGACTATATAGTCAGAATCGGAAGAAAATATAGTGCAGATCGCAAGGTGACAGTCACCTTGCGATCCCGATCCGATGCGCGGCCCCGCGCGGTCGGCATCGGCCGAAAAAATAGGCTGTGCAGGCAAGTCAATCCTGACTATCTCTATAGAAGAGATAGTCAGGATTGACACTTAGCCAAAATCGCATCGCAAGCACACTCATTATGTGCTTGCGATACTGGCTAAGTGCCGACCCGGCCCCCTGTCGCACGGTGAGAATCGGATAAGTCCGAATCTCACCGTGTGTATGCACCCTAAGTCTGCTGACCACAGACAGGCTCCTCAGCCCCCTCTGTTGGTCGCACATAAGCACTCCAGTCTGACTCTTGAGACTAAATTCTTAGAGCTGGATGAGGGAGAGGTTGACATGGAAAAGGGCAGTGGTCTGTCCCCGGGTGTAGAGGCCCTGATTTATTCTATTAGGGAGGTCCTCAACATTCCAGATAAGTAGGCGGAGCCAGAAGAACAGTTGTATTTTAATGTTAAACCAAAGTCCTCTGCTACTTTTCCTATTTCAAATGAGTTAAACTCCCTATCCGGGGTGGTGTGGGTCAACCCTGATAAGAAATTCAAAACTCCTCAGAGACTATTAAATTCTTTTCCTTTTTCCTCCTGAAGATAGGAAATTATGGGAAAATTCCCGGTCTGTGGATACTTCAGTGTCCAGGCACTTGTGCTGTCTCTACCTGGGGCTATCTCTCTAAAAGACCCAGCCGACTCTAAGATTGAGACTACTCTAAAATCAATCTATACTGCACTAGGAGTGGCTCAAAGGCCCACTATTGCATGCGGCTGGATTCCAAGGGCCATGGTAAAATGGTCTGATAACATAATTGATGGTTTTGACTCCCCTCAAGAGGAAGTTCTTTACAGTGCTGCATCATATCCAGGATGCTGCGACCCTTTATGAGTGAGGCTATTAAAGAATTGTGTATTATAAATGGCCGCACCACGGCTATAGCAGTCTCAGCCCGAAGGGCTCTGTGGCTGCGACAATGGTCAGATGATACTGATTCCAAGAAAGGCGTGGAAAATCATCCCTTTACAGGAGAGGCCTTATTTGGGGAAGAACTGAATAAGTGGATTTCTCAAGTGACCGCTGGTAAGTCTACCTGTCTGACGCACCTCCTGCTAGACGTCCCTACCCTGGGCCCTCTCTGCAGGCCTTTCGTGTGGCCGGATTCAGAGGCAGGGCAAGAGGTGCCTCATATGTTGCAAGAGGAAATTGAGGTAAGTCCCATAAACCGCGTGACGGTTGGCCCCAGCAGCAAGGCATTTTTCAGTTAAGTGCTGGCCTTCCACACTTCGCCCATGTGTGAGCGAACTCCTGCCGGCACCCTTGGGTGAAGGACCTCATATCCCAAGGGTACCGGCTGGAATTTCAAGAGCTACCTCCTCTCAGATTCTCCAAGTTAAGCTTGCCAGCTTCACCTGTAGCAAGGGTTACCTTGCAGGACACCGTACAAAAACTGCTGCTAACAGGTTATTGTTCCAGTGCCGCCTCTGTTCCACAACAAGGGATTTTATTCAAACCTATTTGTAGTACCGAAACTGGACGGCCAATCCTGAACCTCAAATCTCTGAACCCATATTTACGCATGTTCAAATTCAAGATGGAATCCCTATGGGCAGTGGTCTATGGTGAAGAGGAAGGGGAGTTCCTGGTATCCTTGGATATCAAGTATGCATATCTACACATCCCAATATGGCCTCATCAGGCGTACCTCCGGTTCGCTACACTGAGCCACCACTTCCAATTTCAGGTCTTACCCTTTGGTCTCTCCACACCTCCAAGGGTTTTCAACAAGGTCATGGCGGAGATGATGCTGCAATTGCGCAAGATGGGAGTCCACATAGTCCCTTACTTGGACGATCTCCTGATAAAGGGCCAGCAGTGTCCAGGGAGAGTTTGCTGAACAGCATCAGCTTGGCTACTCCCCTTCTTACGGATCCTGAATTTCAAGAAGCCCAACCTGGAACCATCGCTAAAGGATTCAGTTTCTGGGAATGATACTGGACATGGTGTCCCAGAAGGTATTCCTCCCCATGGACAAGAACAAAAAAACTAAAGAACAAGATTGTCTTTTTTGTTGGCACACTTGGAGAAAAGAGAGTATTGTAGTATCCGTATAATTATTATTATTTTTATGTAAAACTTTACTTTTATTCCTTATTTTCTAAAATATCCTGTGTTATGAAATCTAAACATACATATAAAAAGTTAATAAATTAATAAAATGATTGTAATATCTTTTGGGATCACTGTTTTTATTTCAATATAATTAATTGATAGATAGAACTGTATGAATGATTGATAAGTTGGATCTTCACATTATATTTCATTCAAGGGGTCGGTAGTTGTATGTATATTAGGTTTTGTTGTTCTAGATACATACACAAATCCCGTTGTGTCTATCATGTAGGCAAATCATAGGAAGATGGAAAATATTGTCTTATTCATCTTATCAATACACATGGTGATGTGTCTGCTAACTATGGTGCGAATAATATTAACTTTGGGGTTGTGTATTTTATTACTACTCCATCTAATGAATTAGATTTAAATTTCCTTGCAAGGAAAACACTTCAACATACCACGTCTATTATACAAACAGAAATTTATAATATGTTGTCCAATGTTTGCTGACAATGATGTTTGGACTTTGTGGATAATATAGATCTGTGAATCTCTATCAAGGATATATTAATTTTCACACCTGTTCCACAATATAGTCCAACACCTTGTCTAATACACAGGCTGGTTCATATTGGACCTGCTAATAATGGTGTCCAGTGCCTTAGTAAGTAATCACCTGACAATTCAGGTCATTGCTTCTCACAAAGAGGCCTGTACCACATCTGTTAAACAGATGTTATTGTGCGTGTGTATGTATATATACACTGATCAAAAAAATAAAGGGAACACTAAAATAACACATCCTGGATTTGAATGAATTAAATATTCTTATTAAATACTTTGTTCTTTACATAGTTGAATGTGCTGACAACAAAATCACACACATTATCAATGGAAATCAAATTTATTAACCCATGGAGGTCTGGATTTGGAGTCACACTCAAAATTAAAGTGGAAAAAAACACTACAGGCTGATCCAACTTTGATGTAATGTCCTTAAAACAAGTCAAAATGAGGCTCAGTAGTGTGTGTGGCCTGCACGTGCCTGTATGACCTCCCTACAATGCCTGGGCATGCTCCTGATGAGGTGGCGGATGGTCTCCTGAGGGATCTCCTCCCAGACCTGGACTAAAGCACCCGCCAACTCCTGGACAGTCTGTGGTGCAACGTGGCGTTGGTGGATGAAGTGAGACATGATGTCCCAGATGTGCTCAATTGGATTCAGGTCTGGGGAACGGGCGGGCCAGTCCATAGCATCAATGCATTTGTCTTGCAGGAACTGCTGACACACTCCAGCCACATGAGGTCTAGCATTGTCTTGCATTAGGAGGAACCCAGGGCCAGCCGCACCAGCATATGGTCTCACAAGGGGTCTGAGGATCTCATCTCGATATCTAATGGCAGTCAGGCTACCTCTGGCGATCACATGGAGGGCTGTGCGGCCCCCCCAAAGAAATGCCACCCCACACCTTTACTGACCCACTGCCAATCTTCATGTTCTCTGGCAAATGCCAAACGTCCTGCACGATGTTGGGCTGTAAGCACAAACCCCACCTGTGGGCGTCGGGCCCTCATACCACCCTCATGGAGTCTGTTTCTGATCGTTTGAGTAGACACATGCACATTTGTTGCTTGATGAAGGTCATTTTGCAGGGCTCTGGCAGTGCTCTTCCTGTTCCTCCTTGCACAAAGGCGGAGGTAGCGGTCCTGCTGCTGGGTTGTTGCCCTCCTACTGCCTCCTCCATGTCTCCTGATGTACTGGCCTGTCTCCTGGTAGCGCCTCCATGCTCTGGACACTACGCTGACAGACACAGCAAACCTTGCCACAGCACGCATTGATGTGCCATCCTGGATGAGCTGCACTACCTGAGCCACTTGTGTGGGTTGTAGACTCCGTCTCATGCTACCACTAGAGTGAAAGCACCGCCAGCTTTCAAAAGTGACCAGAACATCAGCCAGAAAGCATAGGAGCTGAGAAGTGGTCTGTGTTCACCACCTGCAGAATAACTCCTTTATTGGGGGTGTCTTGCTAATTGCCTATAATTTCCACCTGTTGTCTATTCCAGTGGTTCTCAAACTCGGTCCTCAGGACCCCACACAGTGCATGTTTTGCAGGTAACCCAGCAAGTGCACAGGTGTATTCATTATTCACTGACACATTTTAAAAGGTCCACAGGTGGAGCGAATGATTTCACTTGCGATTCTGTGAGGAGACCTGCAAAACATGCACTGTGTGGGGTCCTGAGGACCGAGTTTGAGAACCTGTGGTCTATTCCATTTGCACAACAGTATGTGAAATTGATTGTCAATCAGTGTTGCTTCCTAAGTGGACCGTTTGATTTCATAGAAGTGTGATTGACTTGGAGTTACATTGTGCTGTTTAAGTGCTCCCTTTATTTTTTTGAGCTGTGTTTATATACTATATATATATATATATATATATATATATATTAATGTATGTTATGATAAGAACTTACCATTGATAACGGTATTTCTCCTAAGTTCAAAGGTTTCACAGGATAACATTGGGATATGATGGAACGACAGCGGATTGGCATCAAACGATCAGAAGCTTTCAGGCCTCCCAGGATGCAACGGGCCCGTCCATATATCCCTGCCCACTGGCTCAGGCAAATCAGTTGTATTCCAAAGCACTAGGCAGGAGCATCATGTAGAGCCCTAATCAGGTGTGAAGAACACACATGCACACCCTTCCATACAAGAAGGAAGAGGTTAGTGAGTAGAAGGATCCTCAAATCAGGTGCGTCAGGGTGGGTTCCCTGTGCACTTAGTAGAAATACCGTTATCAACGGTAAGTTTTTACCATAACGTGTATTTCTCCGTCAGGGTCCAAAGGTCATCCACAGGATAACAATGGGATTTCCCAAAGCAATTAAGTGGTGGGGCGCTCCTGATTGGACAGGAGAACCTTGCACCTGAATTCCGCTTCATGAGAGGCAAAAGTATCCAAGGCATAATGTCTAATGAATGTGTTAATGGAAGACCATGTGGCTGCCTTACATATCTGTTCTGCTGAAGCACCATGTTGTGCTGCCCATGAAGGACACCCTACGAGTAGAGTGAGCAGAGACATTAGCCGGAACAGGGAGATCAGCTTGAGAGTGTGCTTCTGAAATCGTCATTCGAAGCCATCTTGCCAGCGTCTGTTTAGTAGCAGGCCCTTCTCTCTTGTTAAATCTGTAGAGAATGAAGACAGAATCTGTCTTTCTGATGGCACTGGTACGATCCATGTAGATCCTTAATGCCCGCACCACGTCCAGCGACGCATCTCCCGCAGAAAGTCCCGATACCTGAAAAGCCGGGACTACAATTTCTTCATTAAGGTAGAATTTAGACACCACCCAGATACCCAGGCCTAGTTCTAAGAACTGCTTTATCTGGATTAAAAAAAAATCAGAAAAGGGGAACGACATTACAGCGCTCCTAAATCTGACCCTCTTCTAGACGATGCCATAGTCAGTAGAAAGAGAACTTTAGCTGTCAACCATTTAAGATCCACTTTATTAATTGCTTCAAACAGAGCAGCTTGAATGTGCAGCATTCCATGGAAAAAAGTACGCACATCCTGTAAATTGGCAATTTTCTCTTGGAACCTTACAGTCAATGCTGATACTTGAACGCTCAAGGAAGCCACCTTCAAACCTTTATCCATTCCTGCCTGAAGGAAAGCTAAGACCCTGGAAACTCTGAAGGATTTCGGGTCCATACTTCTCTCACTGCAGCAATGAATATAGGCCTGCCGTATTCTGTGATAAATACGAGCTGAGGAGGGTTTCCTTGCTCTGAGCATAGTTTGAATTACCTGTTGTGAGAATCCTTTTGACTTTAGGATAGAGGTTTCAAGAGCTACGCCATCAAAGACAGTTGATCCAGATGTCTGTGATAACAAGGACCCTGCATTAGTAGATCTGGACGTTGAGGGAGCAGAAGTGGAGCATCCTTCAACATTCTCTGCAGATCTGTGTACCAATGCCTTCTGGGCCAAGCCGGAGCTATTAGAATCACGGCACCCTTGCAGCGTGATCGGGGGAAACATATATGCCAGATGAAAGTCCCATTTCACTGACAAGGCGTCCACAAAGATCGCTTTGGGATCCTTTTGTTCTTGACCCGTATGCGGGCACTTTGTTGTTCAGACGGGACGCCATGAGATCTATCTCTGGCAATCCCCACTTGTCTTCTAGAGTCTGAAAGACCTCCGGGTGTAGAGCCCATTCACTTGCCTGAATGGCGTGTCGACTGAGAAAGTCCGCTTCTAAGTTTAGGACTCCCGGAACCAATACTGCGGACAAGGCTGGGAGATGGGAGTTCTGCCCACTTTAGAATGTGACTTACCTCCTTCATTGCGGTTTGGCTGCGGGTTCCTCCCTGATGGTTGAGGTATGCTACTGCCGTCGCATTGTCCGAGTGGATCTGGACTGGTTTTCCTTGAAGAGTGTCCTTTGCCTGAATCAGTGCCATGTATATGGGCCAAAGTTCTAACAGGTTTATTGGCAGACAACTTTCTTCTGTGGTCCATTGTCACTGGAACCATAATTTTCCAGACACCGCTCTCCAGCCCTGAAGACTAGCATCTGTTGTCAGGATCTCCCAATCTGATATCCAAAAGGATCTCCCCTTGTCTAGAAGGGATGTCTGTAGCCACCAGGCTAATTACTTTCTTACCTTTTACTGGAAGTATCATAGTCTGTTTCTTTGATGTACTCCATTCCATCTGCGCAGAATCACAAACTGCAGAGGCCTCAAGTGGAATTGCGCATACTCCATGTCGAATGTTGACACCATCAAACCCATCACTTGCATTGCTGCGTGAATTGATACTGTTTGACTGTGTAACAACTCCTGAATCTTTGACTGTACCTTTGATATCCTTGTTCCGAGGTAAAAATACCTTCTGCAGACTTGAATCCACTACAGACCCCAAGTGAGTCATACGTTGTGACGGAACCAGAGACGACTTTACCCAATTTATGAACCACCTGTGCCTCTGCAGACATGTTATTGGCTGTTGGAGATGGCACAGGAGCATTTCCTGTGATTGTGCCAGGATTAAAAGGCCGTCGAGGTATGGAAAAATTCTTATCCCCTGCTTGCGGAGATAAACTGCCATCACCACCATGATCTTGGTAAAAACTCTGGGGGCTGTGTTTAACCCAAAGGGTAGGGCCTGGAACTGAAAATGCTGCTGGAGGATGGCGAACCTGAGATAACACTGATGGGACAGTGCTATAGGAACATGTAGGTATGCATCCTGAATATCCAGGGATACCATATAGTCCTCTGGCTCCATGCCCAAAACTATGGAGCGTAACGTCTCCATGTGGAACCTTGGTACCCAAATGTATTTGTTCAGCATTTTGAGATTGAGAATGGGTCGAAAAGGCCCATTTGGCTTCTGAACCAAAAACAGGTTGGAGTAAAAACCCTGTCCCCATTGTGCAGGGGGTACTGGAATGACTACTCCTGACTGAAGCAATTTCTGAACTGCTTCTTGCAAGGCCCTTGCCTTCGCCTCCACCCGAGACGGGCTGGTGCAGAAGAACCTTCGAGGAGGATACTTAGGGGAAAACATAACCTAGAGATACTGCTTCTTGCACCCAGTCATCTGTTGTAGATGGCTGCCAAATCTGTGCAAACTGATGAAGCCGGCCCCCTACCCTGGGGTCCCCCAGGTGGAGGCCCGCACCATCAAGCTGATAACTTGTCTTCTGGCTTGGCAACTGGCCCTCTGGCAGCCCAATGCTTCTTTGACTTACCAAACTTATTCTATTGGGGCTGCTTACGATCACTTTTTCCCTTCGCTTTTCTTTGCGACCGAAATGGCCGAGAAACCTGGACCCTTAAGTTTAGGATTATATGTGGAAGGAAACTTGACCTTCTTGGAGTCTGTTTCTGACTCCAGAATATCTGTCAATTCTTTACCAAAAAGAATATTTCCAGCAAAAGGCAAAGATTCTAAAACCTTTTTGGATTCTGAATCAGCTTTTACACGTACGTAACCAAAGTGCTCTGTTATTGTTGAGGCTGATGCCCTAGAAGCAATAGTACCCATGTCTATTGCCGTTTCTTCAAAGAATACTGCAGCCTGTTTAATATGAGCTATATAGGATTTTTGTTCTGTAGAAGCTGAGAAACCATCCTCTTCCAGTGCATTAGCCCAGGCAGCCACTGCCTTTGCCATCCAAGCTGAAACCATGGCTGGCCTTATGACTGCCCCAGATAGAGAAAATATGGTTTTTAGAAAACCATCCACTCTCCTATCCGTGACATCATTTAATGATGTTGACGGTAAAGGCAATATAGATTTTCACACTAATCGAATTACATGCGTATCTACTTTAGGAGCCACCTCCCTTTTTAAACAGTCCCCTGCTGGAAAAGGATAATTGGAATCCCACTTTTTGGGAATTCTATATTTTTTAATGGGTTTAGCCCAAGCCTCTTCCATGATTTCTGTCAGCTGACCTGATCCTGGAAACTCAATCTTAACTGTTTTGGGACGTTTAAATACAGGTGCCTTGGATTTTAATACAGGCTCTGCTGAATCCTCTAAGGATAGAATGGCCTTCATCGCTCTAATTAATTCAGCTATATCCACTGATCTGAGACCCTCTTCCTCATCTTCGTATGCCGAAGTAGAGTAAATTGAATTTTCATCTTCCGATGAATCATCTTGTGTAGCCTGTGAAGGTGAAGGTTTACTTACCATCGGTTTATCAGCTTGTTTCATATGAGAAGCTGCTGGGGGAAATAATATACCGTAGGTAGGGAGCTGCATGTATGGGTTAATAGTGTACCCTATACCTGGTAAAGAAGCTGTAGGAATTACCTGTTCAGTTATACTGGACAAGGTCTGTGCAAACATAGCCCAAGGTGGATCCATCTGTACCTGACGTTGCACCGGGATCTGCCCTGTATATTGCTGAAAAGCAAAACAATTTGCACATAAACCATCCCGAACCAGATCCTGAGAGTATAATACAGTTTTGCAAGACAAAGATGATATGAGTGTTGGTGTTACTGTAAGTGTACCTTTGTCACTTTTGCCGCTCTTAGAGACATGATAAATAATCAGCACTTTCACAGTGTACTACACAATTTGTGACTGTAATCGCTTTAACCTTCTAAAGTGATATCAATCTGACCCTACCCATGCACCGGCATTGAGGATCAGAAGAACAACTGACAGACATATATTAAAGTCAGCAATCACACTAGCAGTCAGTCACATGTTATATATTAGTCACATTCTCAACTACAAACACATTTTAAAGTATGTAGGAGTACATATTACCGAATCCTGTTTTACACAGATCTAACGTATTCAGACGCATTGCGAAGGAAACCACAGTAAATGTACACAGACTCATGCAATAGGCACTTAAATATTCATACTGAACAAGTAGATAGAAAGTTAGTGCTGTATAGCCCGTACTCCGTAGAGTGAGATACAGTGAGACTCCCCTCGCTTCCAGGATCGTTACGAACACTGAGTGGATCCAGACGCTACTAGTGTACACTATCGCTCCGGGAACCTATAGTGAACACAGACGCACCGGTCACACAGCCCATGCTGCGACCAGGTCTCCTCGCGGTAGCGCTTATTGAACACAGACGCAGCAGCCTATGCAACCGAGTCCCCTCGTGGTTGCATCTGGGATGGAAGCGGGGAAACAGTTCATGGTGGGAGACTCGGCGGAAACTGGTCACGAACCGGGGGGAGGGGCGACCAGGAGAGCGTCTAACTCCCCCTGCTGACATCAACCCTAGGGATCGCGGCCTCATACTATTCCTACTGCCTAAGATCCCTAAGGCCTAGTGCTGGTGCACCCGCGGTGGCAGCCGCATCAGCTACTCTTTGGTAGTCTCCTCCCAATACAGTGCGGCTGTGTCCGTATTCCAACTACTAAGCGGAATCGATGCCTTACCTTCTCTCCGTGCTCCGGCCACAGCCTGGTAACATCTGATGGACCTGCTAGTATATCCAACACAGATTCCCGCCGAAACAGCACTGTACTCGTGGGTAAGCGTTGTCGCGGCCGGGCGGAGAGTTGTTGGAGCGACTCTTTCTAATATGCGTATAAGATGCTGTTTAGAAAATATCACTCAAAAACTTAGTAAGACTAAAAAATAACATAAGAAAGCTTAGGGCTGCTAAAAGAAACCGCAGCCCTCTGACCATGGTCTGGCTCCTGCCGCACCAAACAAAAAACTGATTTGCCTGAGTCAGTGTGCGGGGATATATGGACGGGCCCGTTGCATCCTGGGAGGCCTGAAAGCTTTTGTTTGTTTGGTGCCAATCCGCTGTCGCTCCATCATATCCCATTGTTATCCTGTGGATAACCTTTGGACCCTTCCGGAGAAAAAGAAGTTTGCTAACAGTGGTGTGGAAGTATGTAAAATGTTTGAGGGAGATTAACACCATGTCTAATTATGCAGATCCTTCACATACATTTTCATGTGTATTTATACCATATTTTGTTCTATCATTCCTATGAGTTATTAAAATGTAGGTATTGGATATATTGGTGGTCAATCCAAGTTGTTCGATTGCTAGCTACTTTTAAGTCGTCGCCCTCTGGGAGTATATCTTAGCATAGCACAATTGCTAACGAAAGATTAGCAATTCTGCTATTAAGTATTTCCTTGCAGTTTCTGAGTAGCTCCAGACCTACTCCTAGATTGCGATCACCTCAGTCTGTTTAGTTCCTGGTTTGACGTCACAAACATGCCCTGCGTTCGGCCAGCCTCTCCCCCATTTCTCCAGCCACTCCTGCGTTTTTCCCTGGCACGCCTGCGTTTTTTAGCACACTCCCTGAAAACGGCCAGTTACCTCCCAGAAACACCCACTTCCTGTCAATCACTCACCGATCAGCACAGCGACTGAAAAGCTTTGTCCTTGAATGTGGTGAGGGCTTTGAGAATTTACATCAAGAGGACAGCTTGTCACAGGAAGTCTGACTTGCTGTTTGTTCTTTGTGATGCTACCAAAATTGGTTGACCTGCTTCGAGGCAGTACATTGCTCGTTGACAATTCAACAAGCCTATGCTTCGGCTGCATTGCCGATACCGAGTTAAGTTCGACTCCTTGGCCAGAGATGACTTGCTGTCTGGTTAGGCGGTTCTGCAGGGGTCTCAGCACTCTCTCACCTGGGAGCTTTGGGACTTCCCCCATGGTACTAAAGTGCATTTCTGCAGTGGGGTACACTGGTATTCCACAGGGAATAACATCGGGTGTATTGTTGGATCTTGATCAGAGGCATCAACAAGCTAAAGCTTGACTGTTCCCAGGATGCACTGTACCACCTCCCCTATAGCCCCGCCTCCAGGCACGGAAGCTCAGTTTGTAAGTTGGTGCCATTGCAGGCAGCTAACAGGTGGGGCTGGGTTAGGCATCCCTATTAAGAGCTTTGTATGAAGAAAGAAGACTTCAAGGGATGCAGCACAGGCACTAGATGCTGTCTGTCATGCTGACATTACGTGCTGTGGCTCCATCACCTCCTCCAGCGCGCCCTGGTTGCCGGGTACTTGATGGGAGACGCTCCGGTCATCATGCACATATACCGCTGATGTTCTCCTGGATCGTGTGGCCGCACTTCAGTGAGGAGGTAAGAGGGTCTCCCAGGTGGGACCCGCCGAAATCGCGATCTGGTCGCGGTCTCAGGAGATGGACCGCGCCGCTGGCGTGGACACTGTGGCCGTGCAGGGATTTACTAAAATCTGTTTCTATAGGCTCCATAGTACCCGGTGGTGAAATCCAGCAGAGGGGATAAGGCGCAGACCTGTAGCCCCTTTCCCAGCACCACGCGCCATCTACAGCAGGTGTTCCAACCCTGGAGCTGCATCTCTCTCTCTCCCTCACTCCCTGTCAGCATTTGGGCGCCATTTCACAGAGCTGCGTTGATCCTGGGACTGCTGAGCACTGTAAAGCCGCCTGTCTCATCAGCGCTGTGCATTTACAGGACACTTAAGTATTCTACATGTCATTTAGACAGCATTAGTTAAGAACAAGTGCACTTATATATGAATATTTAGTACATGTATTCTGTGATATACATCTAGTGTTTACTGTGCATTGTTATATCTGGATTCATACATATATGTAGTATTACTAGTCCAGTGCAGTTTTATTGTTATATGTGATAATTTCTGCATTGTACATGTGACTGTGTGCCTGTAACTGCTGTGTGGTTTCTATTCTGTGTATCACACATATTGCTACCACTATATTCTGTACCCTGGGGGTCTAAGTGCATCAGGGTCTCATATACCATATAGTGTTCCACAAGATATACTGTTTTGTATATTTCACTGTGTTTCAGTCACCTCATACCGCTTAAATCCTCTGTTTGTGTTCTGCATTTGCGGTCACATAACACAGGGGGTTCCATGCCGGTATTGTGTTTGCCTGGCTATATTGTACTGTTACGCCCTAAGGCTACATTCCCAATAATGTCTGCTACACAGGGCGGCAAATCCGCAGACGCTCCTGCATCATGCAGTACTGATGCCACGGATTTACCTGGGGAAAAGATTTCAGCTGAGGGATCAAGTACTGGGTGCTCTGCACCTTCCAGTCAGCCTGCAGCACTAGTGGCAAATCAGGAGACACTTTGGGCTGCTTTTTCAAATATGCTGTCTACGCTTGTAACACGACTTTCGCTCCCTCTGGGACCTCCTGTGCCATTACAGCCACATATTGTCCCTGTAGTTAATCCACCATGGGCGGATACCCTGTCAACCCAGTTACAGCAATTAAATCAGTCCTTAGTAAAACAAAAACCTAACCCTCGCCCGACTGGGACCAAGGGGGTCCCTAAGCGGGCCATTTCTTCCTCACAATCCACCCATGTTTCGGATACTTCTTCCGATGAGGGTGGGGAATATACTGATCCATCAGACACTGATACAGCTGCTTCTGATGAGGAATCTACAACACAGGTTGATGTTCCTGACGTAGTGGAGGCTATCAAGCTGATTCTTCAGATTGATAATATTGACCCTCCTGATACTTCTAAATTAGTCTTACCACATTCTGACCATTTAATTGACATACATCAGGAATTCTGGTCTTTTCCAGGGGGATCAGTACCAAATGCCGCCGGACGGAATCCCGGCGGTCGAAATACCCATGCAGGAATCCCGACCACACAATACCGACAATGGTGGCGAGCGGAATGCAGCCCCTTGCGGGCTCGCTTCGTTTGCCACGCTGTGGGCACGGTGCCTCGCTACGCTCGGCACACTATTATAGTCTCCCTCTATGGGTGTCGTGGACACCCACGGAGGGAGACTATGTCGGGATTGTGGCGGTCGGGATTCCGGCTTCGGGATTTCGACCGCCGGGATTCAGGCCGGTGGCACCTTGACCGCGTCCCTCTCCAGGAAAGACATTTTCTCTGTCTAAAAAGATGCTAGCTCGTTATCCTATCTCTGCAGAGTTAAGTAAGAAGTGGGAAACCCCGCCACAAGTGGACTCACATGTAGCCCGTTTTGTGTCATCTACTCTTCCTGTCAGCACCGTCACCTCTCTGAAGGAACTGACGGATAAGCGTGTGAAGGGCTGCTTGAAGTCTGTTTACACTCTTGCAGGTGCTGTACATTGACCCACTATGGCAGCCTCTTGGGTTTCAAAAGGTATTGAAGCCTGGGTTCAAGCAGTTGAGGTAGCTACCTCTGAAGTTTCCTGACAATGCCAGACAATATCTGTCATATATTAACACAGCCTCCCACTATATTCAGGAGGCGGCCTCTGGTGCAGGTGTTATGGCAGCCAAGGCGTCTACTACGTCTATCCTGGCTCGCCGGATTCTGTGGTTACGGTCCTGGTCAGTGGACCTGGTCTCTAAAATTACTTGGAGGTGCTCCCTTTTAAGGGAGATATTCTATTTGGGGATGATTTGAACAAGATTGTGACTGACTTGGCATCAGCCAAAACTGCGTGTCTCCCAAGTACTAATCCTTCGGCTCCGAAGGCTAAGTGTACCACTTTTCGTTCCTTTCAACCTTCAGGTAAAGCAAAGGGTAAGGCGTACCCGAGACAAGCTTGCGCTTCCAAATCCTCTTAAGCTCAAACCTAAACATTCTTGTGCAGCCCATGAGCCTGCTTCCAAATCAGACAAGCCTACTGCATGACGGGGCGGGCCTCCCCCTAAGGGGACCCCAGGGTGAAAGGCCGACTTCTGCAGTTTGCCCAGGCCTGGTTAAAGACCACTTCAGATACCTGGGTGCAGAAAGTTGTCTCTCACGGATACGCAATCTCTTTCAAGAAACGTCCCCCTCACCAGTTTTGCTCGACGATTATCCCTTCGCATTCGTTAACTGCAAATACGCTACATTTGGTTGTACAATCCCTCCTGGACACGGGAGTGATAGTGCCGGTGCCTCTGTCTCAGAGAGGCAGGGGGTACTATTCAACGCTGTTTCTAGTTTCTAAGCCGAATAGATCCTCCTGGCCCATTCTCAACCTCAAATCTTTGAACAAATTTGTGAAGGTATTCAAATCCCGTATGGAAACTCTGCGTTCTATTGTACTGGCTTTGGAGCCCAAGGATTATATGGTATCCCTAGACATACAGGATGCTTACCTACACATACCTATTGCCATGTCGCATCAGCAATATCAGCGGTTTGCTATTGGCAGCCTACATTATCAATTCCAGGCCTTGCCTTTTGGACTGACCACAGCTCCTTGGATCTTCATCAAAGTCATGGTGGTCATGACGACCCTTCCTCGCCGTCAAGGTATCAGGATCCTGCCGTAGCTGGACGACTTGCTGATCCTAGCGAACTCCCCAGAGGTTCTCATCAGTCATCTGGAACTGACGGTACAATTCCTACAAGCCCACGGGTGGCTCATAAATTGGTGCACCTGGGGGCATTACTGGACACACACAACCAACGTTCTTGTCTCCAGAGAAGGTCCTGAAACTTCAGGACAGGATAAGAGGCTTCCTCTCTCGTCCAAGAGTGTCGATACATTCAGTGATACAAGTACTAGGCCTTATGGTGTCGGCTTTCAACATGGTAGAGTACGCTCAATTTCATTCCTGCCCTCTGCAGAGGTTAATCCTTTCCAAGTGGGATGGCCTCCCCCACCGGATCAGATCTCACATGATCTCCTTGACTCCGGAGGTTCATCTGTCATTGAGCTGGTGGCTACTGGACCAACAATTGAGCAAGGTTCAACTGGGTCCTCCTAACTACAGATGCCAGTCTGTGGGGTTGGGGCGCGGTGTTGGAGTGATGCTCTCTCCAGGGTCGGTGGACCAAGGAGGAATCTCTCTTCCCGATAAATATTCTGGAGTTGCAGGCAATGTTCAGTGCACTCTGAAACTTGCCCTGCCTCTGGTACAGAACAGGCCTGTTCAAGTACAGTCGGACAATGCCACCACGGTGGCATATATAAATCATCAAGGCGGCACTCGAAGCTGCATGGCAATAATGGAAATGTCAAAAATTCTTCAATGGGCAGAACACCATCTGCCAGCCATTTCGGCAGTGTTCATTCCGGGAGTCCTCAGCTGGGAAGCGGACTTCCTCAGTCGTCAGGACGTACACGCAGCAGAGTGGAGCCTTCATCCGGAGGTCTTTCAACTCCTAGTGGACAAGTGGAGCCTACCAGATGTAGACGTGATGGCGTGTCGACACAATCACATGGTTCCGGTTTTCAGAGCAAGGACAAGGGATCCTCAAGCAGCGTTAGTGCCATAAGTGTTCCCGCCAGTGTCTCTTCTGCCCAGGGTAATACGTAAGTTCAAGCAAGAAGGAGGAGTACTGCTTCTAGTCGCTCCAGCGTGGCCCAGACGCCATTGGTTCTCAAACCTGCAGGGTCTCTTGATAGAGCGTACTCTTCTACTTTTCAACGTCCAGACCTCCTCGTTCAGGGCCCTTGTGTCTACCAGGACCTGGCATGACCGGCTTTGACGGCGTGGCTCTTGAAGCTTCACTCCTGAGTGCCAAAGGATTTTCTGAGGTGGTCATTCAAACTATGTTGAAAGCCTATAAACTGGCTTCAGCTCGGATTTATTATAGGGTCTGGAATTCTTACTTCACCTGGTGTGCTACTAAGAATTATGATGCATGCAAGTTCAGCATTTCCAGACGTTTGGCTTTTCTATAACAAGCTTTGGACTTAGGCCTTCGTTTGGCCTCCCTCAAGGTTCATATATCCGCCTTGTCGGTGCGGTTTCAGAGAAAAATTGCGTCTCTTCCTGACGTTTATACTTTCACTCAGTGTTTTACGGATTCAGCCTCCCTATGTCCCGCCTGTGACTCCATAGGATCTGTCTGTTGTTCTGAATGCCCTGCAATAGCCTGCATTTGAACCTCTTGAGTCTGCGGACCTTAAATGTCTTACACTTGAGGTCGTTTTTCTGTTGGCTGTTGCCTCTGCTAGGAAGGTGTCGGACTTAGATGCTTTGTCCTGTCGTTCACGTTTTCTAATTTTTCACCGTGACCGTGCAGTTCTTAGAACTTGCCCTGGTTTCCTACCTAAGGTGGTGTCATCTTTACACCTAACCAACGGATTGTGGTTCCAGCCTTTATATCTCCTGAATTGTCCTCCAAAGAGCGGTCTTTGGATGGGGCATGGCTCTCTGTATATATGTGGAGAGAACTGCCTCTATCAGGAGGTCTGATTCTCTCTTTGTCCTTTTTGGTTTTCACAAACGTGGCTGGCCTGCGAATAAGCAAACTTTGGCCAGATGGATTAGAATGGTGATTGCACAAGCTTATGTACAGGCTGGACTCCCAGCTCCTGCTGCTATCAAGGCCCATTCTACTTTGTCGGACCTTCTTGGGTGGCCCGTCGTGGCGCGTCCCCAGAACAACTGTACAAGGCGGCTACGTGGTGCTCAATGAACACGTTTATCAGGTTCTATGCCTTTGATACAGGATGCTTCCCTTGGACGCCGGGTTCTTGTGCCCGCTACACTGCGTCCCCTCCCATGAGGAACTGGTTTAGGACATCCCCGATGTTATTCCCTGTGGAATACCAGTGTACCCCGATGCATAAAAGGAGATTGATGGTAAGACTGACGCACTTAGCTTCTTTGAGTTTGTATGGCATTAGCCGCTGGTACCTTCTCCTGTCGTGAGAATGTGGTTCTATGTGGCTAACATCTGCCGTCTCTCTTACCTGCTACTGCATTGGACTGATTAACAAAACTGAGCTCCAGTGCCTGGAGGCGAGGCTATAGAGGAGGCAGTGCATCCTGGGAACAGTCAAAGCTTTATCCTGTTGGTGCCTACCGGTAATTCCATTTCTCGTAGTTCCGTGATGGATACTGGGCGCCCACCTCAGTGCTTCGTGTTTCTGCTTACATGATTGTAAGTGTTCTTGTTTGGGTCTACTGTTGCTGTCCCTGTTCCAGGTTGGTTAGCGTTCGCTATCCGCTGTTCTGGTTAGCGTTGCTATCCTCTGTTTTGGTTAGCGCTGCTATCCTATATTGTTGTGTGTTGGTTCATTACCTCACCGCTTTATTGTTATGTATTCCTTCTCTCATGGTATGTCCGTCTCCTAGGGCACAGTTTTCCTAGACCAGTGGTTCTCAAATTCTGTCCTCAGTGCATGTTTTGCAGGTAACCCAGCAAGTGCACAGGTGTATTAATTACTCACTGACACATTTTAAAAGGTCCACAGGTGAAGCTAATTATTTCACTTGTGATTCTGTGAGGAGACCTGCAAAACATGCACTTTGTGGGGTCCTGAGGACCGAGTTTGAGAACCTGTGTCCTAGACTGAGTCTGCTAGGAGGGGCATAAAGGGGAGGAGACAGCACACACTAATGGTTTTTTAAAGTGCCAGGCTCCAATGGACCCAATCTATACTCCATGGTATTTAAGTACATACAGAAGAGGGGAAGGTCTTCCACTGGAAGAAGGATTACTAATCGCCCGTTTTAAAATGAAATGTTTTATTGATACCCAAAGAACGGGGCAGATCTAACTGAAATGCCACCGGATTGATAACCCTGGTGATCTTATAAGGGCCGATGAACCGGGGGCCTAACTTATGAGATGGCTGTCTCAACTTCAAATTCTTGGTAGACAACCAGACGAAGTCTCCTAATTTGAAGCTGCAGGGTCTATTCCGCTTATCAAAAACCCTTTTGGTCACTAATGACACAGACACAAGGGCTTTCTTCACTTTCCTCCAAATACCTCTAAGGACCGAAACCACAGAGGAACCACCAGGCATGGAGTCCAGAGGGTCAAAAGAATTGGCCTTAGGATGATGCCCATACACACAAAGTAAGGGAGTTATCCCTGTAGCAGAGAGAGCCGCGTTGTTATAGGCAAACTCCGCCATGGACAGATGAGCAACCCAGTCAGTCTGACACTTGGAGACATAACACCTGAGGAACTGCTCCAAGGACTGGTTCACCCTTTCAGTCTGCCCATTAGACTGCGGATGGTAGCCTGACGACAAGCTGACAGAAATCTGGAGATCGGAACAAAATGCCCTGTGGGTCCATGGCTTAGATGGAATAGAAAGTGGATGTAATGGGCCAACAGGAACCCCTCTAGGAGTCTTATTTCGGGCACAGATGTCACATGCCCGAACCCACTGATCCACATCCTTAACCACCGAGGGCCACCACACCGCCCTAGATAGCAACTCCCGAGTTCTGGCAATACCCGGGTGACCTGCCGACTTCTTGGCATGGAATTCCAGGAACACTCTGTTAGGGTCTCCTGCCCTGTGCTGCCACGTCGTCATGGCAACCGGGAGACAAGTGCTAGTGGAGTAACCTGAGCGCAGCTGATACTCCGGTTCGGGTCTTTTGCTGTGCAGTGGTTATAGGCTCTGTGCACGGCAGGGGATCCGGTGCTGGTTTTTGTGCTCACAGTCTGTGAGGTCTGAGTGGGGCGTGGACAGCACCTGCTTTATAAGGCCTCTTTTCAGGGTAAGCAGATGCTGCTGAATCTTTGTTGGTTAGTCAGTTCATGAAAATTAGCCAGTACTGTGTAGCTTTGTATTTGTTTGTTGCTTACTGCAAATAGGCCTGGGGATTTGGTATTACACTCTGCCAATCCAGACCTAGCAGTAAGACTGGAGTCAGTCGTTTAGCTTGCTGGAGTTCTGTTACTACTCTGTGAACCTAGCAAGTTTGCGGCTGTATTCTAAGACTTGCCTGTCTAATCCTGTCTCACTGTGCTAGGTGTCAGGGGTCAGTTTAGTGGCAGTAAGCTAAAACCTGTGCACTGCAAGTGAGAAATAGGATTGTGGAGACTCTCCTTGTGTCTATCATTCCATCTCTGACCAAGGAGTTTACTGCCACACCCGTTGGTAACCCTTTAGGGTTTTGCTGTTGCCCTTAGCAACAGCATTTCGGGTTCTCTACGTATTAAAACACAACATCTTGCTTTTTACATCTGAGCAGTTCTAATACAAGGGAGATACCCAGTTCCTTAGCCTCTGGGCTTCCCTGTTCACTTTGTGTGTGTTTTGTTACCCTATCACCTTCTGTGTACGTTATGTCATATTCCCCAGTTTGTCTGTGAGTCCATTTGTTTTGCATAACAGTTCAAACACCAGTACATTCCTGCAGACACTGGAGTGCATAACAGTTCTGACACCAGTACTTTCCTGCAGGCACTGGTGTGCATAACATATTCAGCAGCCTAATACTCCTGTTGAAATTTTGTGGGAATATGGAGCATACCCCTCAAAATACGTTGCAACAGGTGGTCGATCAGGTGCAGGTCCTGACTCGACAATTTAATGATTTGTCCATTAAAATGCACACCTCCCAGGCTGCTGGCGGATCTCCCGCAGCAGCAGCACCTGCAGGGGTTAAGGAGCCGAAAGTAAATCTCCCGGATCGTTTTTCTGGAGACCGCTCGCAGTTCTTTTGTTTCAAGGAGAGCTGCAAGCTATACTTCCGGCTTAGGCCTCAGTCTTCTGGGTCGGAGATTCAGCGGGTGGGCATAGTGATTTCCTTGCTACAAGGAGACCCACAGGTCTGGGCATATGGGTTGCAGCCTGACTGTCCGTCGCTTAAAAGTGTTGATGCTTTTTTTACGGCACTGGGCATGTTGTATGATGACCCTGACAAGACGGCCTCAGCCGAGGCTCAGATTTCGATCCTTAAGCAAGGGCGAAGGCCAGTTGAGGTTTACTGTACGGAGTTTCGGAGGTTGGCCCATGATACCCAGTGGAATGACCCAGCCCTGAGACACCAGTACCGAAGAGGTCTTTCTAACCAGATAAAGGACCAACTGGTACAATATCCCTTGCCTGATAGCTTGGATCAGCTCATGCAGTTATCCATCCGGGTGGATAGACGGCTGAGAGAGCGTAGGCTTGAAAGGGAGACTGAGATTTCCTTCCTTCACAAGGGAACCTCAGACTGTGAGGAATTTTCTGAGGAGCCTATGCAGATTGGGGCTACCCGCCTCTCCTCGCGTGAGAAGACGCGGAGGAGACAACAGGGGTTGTGTTTGTACTGTGGGAATAAAGGTCATGTGGTAGTATCATGCCCAGAAAAGCCGGAAAACTTCAGGGCCTGAGGGTGATGGGAAATATCCTGTCAGGCCAGAAGTCAGAATTTCCCAAGAAGACTTTTATCATTCCGGTGACCTTGAAGATCCTCGGTCAAACTGTCAAGACTGAGGCCTTTGTGGACAGTGGGGCCGACGGGGTTTTTATGGACCGCCAATTCGCCCTGAAACACTCTGTTCCCTTAGTACCCTTGGCATCGGAAATTGAGATTTGTGGGTTAAACGGGGAACCATTATCCCAAGGTAAAATTACCTCTTGCACTAGCCAGATTTCTTTGTTTATTGGAGCCACACACTCTGAAAAATTGTCCTTTTATGTGACTGTCTGTACTTTTGCCCCATTGGTGTTGGGGTTACCCTGGTTAAGGGCCCACAATCCTCAATTTGACTGGGTCTCTGGGGAGATTCTTAGTTGGGGTACTGATTGTTTCAGGAGTTGCTTGAGCCTTCCAGTCAGGCTCTCGCAGCTAAGTTTGCCAGGATTGCCAGGGTGTTATGCAGATTTTGCGGACGTGTTCTCCAAAAAAGTTGCAGAGGTACTACCTCCCCATCGCCCCTATGACTGTGCCATTGATTTGTTGCCAAATGCTAAGCTTCCCAAGAGCAGGTTGTACTCCCTGTCACGTCCTGAGACTCAGGCTATGGCAGAGTACATTCAGGAGAACTTGGCTAAGGGATTTATCAGACCTTCACAGTCTCCAGTTGGGTCGGGGTTCTTCTTCGTGGGTAAAAAGGACGGTTCGTTGCGACCCTGCATCGACTTCAGGGAATTGAACCGTATCACGATTAAAAACTCATACCCACTGCCTCTCATTTCGGTCTTGTTTGACCAGCTTCGTACTGCCACCATTTTTTCTAAGATTGACCTACGCGGTGCGTACAATCTAATCCGAATAAGAGAGGGGGATGAATGGAAGACTGCCTTTAATACCCACTCAGGGCATTATGAATATTTGGTGATGCCTTTTGGGCTCTGTAATGCCCCGGCAGTCTTCCAGGATTTCATGAAAGATGTGCTCAGGGAATATTTGGATAGATTCTTAGTTGTATACTTAGATGACATCCTAATCTTCTCCCATTCCCTGGAGGAACATCGGAAGCATGTACGCTTAGTCCTCCAGAAACTCAGAGACCACCGGCTTGGGGCGAAGCTGGAGAAGTGCGAATTTGAAGTTCAGCAAATCGCATTTCTAGGATATATTATCTCCCCAGAAGGTTTCCAAATGGAGGGTTCCAAGGTACAGGCAGTCCTGGATTGGGTGCAGCCCACTAGTTTGAAGGCGCTTCAGCGTTTCCTGGGCTTTGCAAATTTTTATAGACGATTTATCGCTGGATTTTCGTCTATAGTGGCGCCCTTGGTGGCACTCACTAAGAAAGGGGCGGATGTTGCTCACTGGTCTTGTGAGGCTAAAGCGGCTTTTGCCCGTCTCAAAAGGGCATTTGTTTCGGCCAAGGTGCTGCGACACCCAGATCCAGAGCGTCCTTTTGTGGTGGAGGTGGATGCCTCTGAGATGGGTATTGGGGCAGTGCTTTCTCAGATGGGAGTGTCTGATAATCGCCTTCATCCCTGTGCTTACTTTTCCCGTAAATTTTCGCCTGCCGAGATGAATTATGACGTGGGTAACCGGGAATTGTTGGCTATTAAGGATGCACTGGAGGAGTGGAGACACTGGCTTGAGGGGGCTAAGTTTGTGGTCTCAATTCTCACTGACCATAAGAATCTGGCATATTTAGAGTCAGCGAAGCGTCTCAATGCCAGGCAGGCACGATGGGCTTTGTTTTTTGCTCGCTTTAATTTTTTGATAACATATCGCCCTGGGTCAAAAAACATCAAGGCTGATGCGCTCTCGCGGAGTTTTGCTCCAATCCAGGAGACCACCGAGGAGCCGTTGCCCATTGTTTCCCCATCATGTATTAAAGTGGGCATTACCCAGGACCTCTTATCATTAGTCCTTAGAGCACAGGAGCAGGCTCCTCCAGACCTTCCGGTAGGTCTTTTGTTTGTGCCTCCTAGGTTAAGACAGCGAGTGTTCCTGGAATTCCATGCCAAGAAGTCGGCAGGTCACCCGGGTATTGCCAGAACTCGGGAGTTGCTATCTAGGGCGGTGTGGTGGCCCTCGGTGGCTAAGGATGTGGATCAGTGGGTTCGGGCATGTGACATCTGTGCCCGAAATAAGACTCCTAGAGGGGTTCCTGTTGGCCCATTACATCCACTCTCTATCCCATCTAAGCCATGGACCCACATTTCAATGGATTTTGTGGTGGACTTGCCCAAATCCTCGGGGATGACAGCCATCTGGGTTGTCGTTGACAGGTTTTCGAAGATGGCGCACTTCGTTCCACTGGTTGGGCTGCCATCAGCCAGACGCCTGTCTGAATTATTTATGCTGCATGTTGTGCGTCTCCACGGGTTGCCACTTGATGTGGTCTCTGACCGCGGATCCCAGTTTGTGGCCAAATTCTGGAGGGCATTTTGTTCCGATCTCCAGATTTCTGTCAGCTTGTCGTCAGGCTACCATCCGCAGTCTAATGGGCAGACTGAAAGGGTGAACCAGTCCTTGGAGCAGTTCCTCAGGTGTTATGTCTCCAAGTGTCAGACTGACTGGGTTGCTCATCTGTCCATGGCGGAGTTTGCCTATAACAACGCGGCTCACTCTGCTACAGGGATCTCTCCCTTCCTTTGTGTGTATGGGCATCATCCTAAGGCCAATTCTTTTGACCCCCTGGACTCCACGCCTGGTGGTTCCTCTGTGGTTTCGGTCCTTAGAGGTATTTGGCGGAAAGTGAAGAAAGCCCTTGTGTCTGTGTCATTAGTGACCAAAAGGGTTTTTGATAAGCGGAAAAGACCCTGCAGCTTCAAATTAGGAGACTTCGTCTGGTTGTCTACCGATAATTTGAAGTTGAGACAGCCATCTCATAAGTTAGGGCCCCGGTTCATCGGCCCTTATAAGAACACCAGGGTTATCAATCCGGTGGCATTTCAGTTAGATCTACCCCGTTCTTTGGGTATCAATAAAACATTTCATTGTTCCCTTTTAAAACGGGCGATTAGTAATCCTTCTTCCAGTGGAAGACCTTCCCCTCTTCTGATACGTGGCCAGAGGGAGTTTGTTGTTGAAAGGATTCTTGACTCCAAGGTGGTTCGGGGTCGGCTGTCATTTTTGGTGCACTGGAAGGGGTATGGCCCGGAGGAGCGGTCGTGGGTGCGCAGTTGTGATCTTCATGCCCCCAGACTGATACGCTCTTTCTTCTCGCAGTTCCCCGATAAACCCGGTGGTAGGGGTTCTTTGACCCCTCGTCAGAGGGGGGTACTGTTAGGGTCTCCTGCCCTGTGCTGCCACGTCGTCATGGCAACCGGGAGACAAGTGCTAGTGGAGTAACCTGAGCGCAGCTGATACTCCGGTTCGGGTCTTTTGCTGTGCAGTGGTTATAGGCTCTGTGCACGGCAGGGGATCCGGTGCTGGTTTTTGTGCTCACAGTCTGTGAGGTCTGAGTGGGGCGTGGACAGCACCTGCTTTATAAGGCCTCTTTTCAGGGTAAGCAGATGCTGCTGAATCTTTGTTGGTTAGTCAGTTCATGAAAATTAGCCAGTACTGTGTAGCTTTGTATTTGTTTGTTGCTTACTGCAAATAGGCCTGGGGATTTGGTATTACACTCTGCCAATCCAGACCTAGCAGTAAGACTGGAGTCAGTCGTTTAGCTTGCTGGAGTTCTGTTACTACTCTGTGAACCTAGCAAGTTTGCGGCTGTATTCTAAGACTTGCCTGTCTAATCCTGTCTCACTGTGCTAGGTGTCAGGGGTCAGTTTAGTGGCAGTAAGCTAAAACCTGTGCACTGCAAGTGAGAAATAGGATTGTGGAGACTCTCCTTGTGTCTATAATTCCATCTCTGACCAAGGAGTTTACTGCCACACCCGTTGGTAACCCTTTAGGGTTTTGCTGTTGCCCTTAGCAACAGCATTTCGGGTTCTCTACGTATTAAAACACAACATCTTGCTTTTTACATCTGAGCAGTTCTAATACAAGGGAGATACCCAGTTCCTTAGCCTCTGGGCTTCCCTGTTCACTTTGTGTGTGTTTTGTTACCCTATCACCTTCTGTGTACGTTATGTCATATTCCCCAGTTTGTCTGTGAGTCCATTTGTTTTGCATAACAGTTCAAACACCAGTACATTCCTGCAGACACTGGAGTGCATAACAGTTCTGACACCAGTACTTTCCTGCAGGCACTGGTGTGCATAACACACTCGCTGTCTTAACCTAGGAGGCACAAACAAAAGACCTACCAGAAGGTCTGGAGGAGCCTGCTCCTGTGCTCTAAGGACTAATGACAAGAGGTCCTGGGTAATGCCCACTTTAATACATGATGGGGACACAATGGGCAACGGCTCCTCGGTGGTCTCCTGGATTGGAGCAAAACTCAGCGAGAGCGCATCAGCCTTGATGTTTTTTGACCCAGGGCGATATGTTATCAAAAAATTAAAGCGAGCAAAAAACAAAGCCCATCGTGCTTGCCTGGCATTGAGACGCTTTGCTGACTCTAAATATGCCAGATTCTTATGGTCGGTGAGAATTGAGACCACAAACTTAGACCCCTCAAGCCAGTGTCTCCACTCCTCGAGTGCATCCTTAATAGCCAACAATTCCCGGTTACCCACGTCATAATTCATCTCGGCAGGCGAAAATTTACGGGAAAAGTAAGCACAGGGATGAAGGCGATTATCAGACACTCCCATCTGAGAGAGCACTGCCCCAATACGCATCTCAGAGGCATCCACCTCCACCACAAAAGGACGCTCTGGATCTGGGTGTCGCAGCACCTTGGCCGAGACAAATGCCCTTTTGAGATGGGCAAAAGCCGCTTTAGCCTCACAAGACCAGTGAGCAACATCCGCCCCTTTCTTAGTGAGTGCCACCAAGGGCGCCAATATAGACGATAATCCAGCGATAAATCGTCTATAAAAATTTGCAAAGCCCAGGAAACGCTGAAGCGCCTTCAAACTAGTGGGCTGCACCCAATCCAGGACTGCCTGTATCTTGGAACCCTCCATTTGGAAACCTTCTGGGGAGATAATATATCCTAGAAATGCGATTTGCTGAACTTCAAATTCTCCAGCTTCGCCCCAAGCCGGTGGTCTCTGAGTTTCTGGAGGACTAAGCGTACATGCTTCCGATGTTCCTCCAGGGAATGGGAGAAGATTAGGATGTCATCTAAGTAAACTAAGAATCTATCCAAATATTCCCTGAGTACATCGTTCATGAAATCCTGGAAGACTGCCGGGGCATTACAGAGCCCAAAAGGCATCACCAAATATTCATAATGCCCTGAGTGGGTATTAAAGGCAGTCTTCCATTCATCCCCCTCTTTATTCAGATTAGATTGTACACCCCACGTAGGTCAATCTTAGAAAAAATGGTGGCAGTACGAAGCTGGTCAAACAAGACCGAAATGAGAGGCAGTGGGTATGAGTTTTTAATCGTGATACGGTTCAATTCCCTGAAGTCGATGCAGGGTCGCAACAAACCGTCCTTTTTACCCACAAAGAAGAACCCCGACCCAACTGGAGACTGTGAAGGTCTGATAAATCCCTTAGCCAAGTTCTCCTGAATGTACTCTGCCATAGCCTGAGTCTCAGGACGTGACAGGGAGTACAACCTGCTCTTGGGAAGCTTAGCATTCGGCAACAAATCAATGACACAGTCATAGGGGCGATGGGGAGGTAGTACCTCTGCAACTTTTTTGGAGAACACGTCCGCAAAATCTGCATAACACCCTGGCAATCCTGGCAAACTTAGCTGCGAGAGCCTGACTGGAAGGCTCAAGCAACTCCTGAAACAATCAGTACCCCAACTAAGAATCTCCCCAGAGACCCAGTCAAATTGAGGATTGTGGGCCCTTAACCAGGGTAACCCCAACACCAATGGGGCAAAAGTACAGACAGTCACATAAAAGGACAATTTTTCAGAGTGTGTGGCTCCAATAAACAAAGAAATCTGGCTAGTGCAAGAGGTAATTTTACCTTGGGATAATTGTTCTCCGTTTAACCCACAAATCTCAATTTCCAATGCCAAGGGTACTAAGGGAACAGAGTGTTTCAGGGCGAATTGGCGGTCCATAAAAACACCGTCGGCCCCACTGTCCACAAAGGCCTCAGTCTTGACAGTTTGACCGAGGATCTTCAAGGTCACCGGAATGATAAAAGTCTTCTTGGGAAATTCTGACTTCTGGCCTGACAGGATATTTCCCATCACCCTCAGGCCCTGAAGTTTTCCGGCTTTTCTGGGCATGATACTACCACATGACCTTTATTCCCACAGTACAAACACAACCCCTGCTGTCTCCTCCGCGTCTTCTCACGCGAGGAGAGGCGGGTAGCCCCAATCTGCATAGGCTCCTCAGAAAATTCCTCAGAGTCTGAGGTTCCCTTGTGGAACGCACCGCCATTAAATGAAGATAGCGGTGGATAGCGTTCCACCGCTATCTTCATTTAATGGCGGTGCGTTCCACCGCCGCACTGCGCTCCTCTCCGTGCTTCTCACGGATAAGGGGTGGCTGCTGTAGCGGTACACACCGCCAATCACCACCTCTTCTTCTCCCTGTGATTTAGCACTCCACTGGGCTATTATAAATAGTATAACTAACTCACTATATAAATCCATATCACGCCGGACCGGAAATGACGCATGCGTTCCACATGCGTTCCACCATCATTTCCGACGGAAAATATATAATCCTTCACCCTTTTCACTACTGATTCATGTTCTACATTAAAGTTTTGGTTCTTTCTTACCTCACTACAACTCTAATTATGTCCTACTGTTTTGAGTGCATATTAGATTGTAGTTATACGAATTTTTTAACTAAATTAATGACTATCACAGGAAGTGATGTCATGGTCAATTTCCTCCCTCTGGGCATAAATAGAGCAAAGGTTGCTCAGTGTGGTTATCCCCTTGATGAAGTCCTGTTGCTGACGGACGAAACGCGTTGGGAGTACCTGCAGACACCCCCTCTTGATGGACAGATAAGCCTAAAACTATTTTAAATCCTGTACGCATGCATTTTAATCATTTCATGGACAGATAAGCCTGATTTAATTTTTATCCTGTACGCATGTTATACAGCTATTTTCATGTGTGTTTTTATGTGATTATGTTATTAAAAACCTGTTTGTATTTTTAAACCGTATACTACTCAGGCTACAAATTGTTGCTTTGTGGGAATAAGCTAAGTTCCCTAATAAGGCCTGTGAAACTAAACAGTAACATAATATGCAACATAAACGGTACACACTATGTTAGTTTTTTCTGTTTTATCCGCATGTTCTTAATCCTCAAAAAGACCACTACTTGAGTCAAGTCTCTACCTGCCAGATAAGTTTTTTAATCGATTCTTATCATATATTTTGTTATACCTTCATTTTCCCTAACCCTAATAATTTCACTCTTGGGCGCTTGTTCTTCCAATTCCTGTAACAAATTTTATATGCATGCCAAGCATATTTATATGTATTACAAGCTGCCGCTCTAATAATCTAATGAGAAGTGCTTTTATATGAAATAGGGATTTTTTACCTCACGTATCCTTTTTTTTAAAAAAAATTTTTTATTATATTTACTACGTTTTAATATATAATACTTTTTTACTGTGCACTATTACCACATAAATTGCACCCGAGCGCCGAGGTCTTCAATTCTATATATATATATATATAATATGAGGCAGGCAGCACACTTTACAGTCCAATTTGCGGAGTGCAAGGCTCATAAAGGTTCAATGCAGGAAAAAAATGGCCAGCAGCATCCAATTCAGTGAAAAAAGTATATAATATTTATTACTGCTGATAAAGCTAAATATTTATCGTATATAATACCCTTTATGAGGTCTAAGAACACTGTACGCTATCTACGTATGAAGTACCGTAAGGGTACGCACGTTGCGTAACAATCGCTTAGCCGTAGTCGAGACGCTCAAGCGTCACGTTCGCTCACGGCCAAGAGATCACAGGCAGGCACGCTATTGGCTGCTGACTAACGTAATGATTCGCTATAGCGTAGCGGACGCTCGGGACCACGAGGAGATCACCAGCGGCGCTGACGCTCACAATGTTAAACCTTTGTATCTAAACCATAAACAGTGTATTGTGCAGAAAAACCTTAGTGTAATGATAGAGTGTAAATGCAACACAGTATAACCTTATTACCTTTAAAGCTGTTCGAGCGTCACCGACGCTCTGAGAATACTTAACACTATAAGAAATACACAGATACCGTGCTCAGGGTCCAACGCCTAATATATATATTATGAATGATATACTTGCAAAAGAATTTAACACAATACAAGTCATACACTACAGTATAACATAGACTACCTAACCAGATAACTACACAGGAAATACAATACAATACAATACAATTACTATTTAAGGGAAAATAAGAGAGAAAGAGAAGAGAGAGAGAGAGAGAGAGAGAGATTGAGAGAGAGAGATTGAGAGATTGGCTCACAATAACAAGAAGATCAATATGATTGCGGAGAAACACTTACGCACAAGGGGAAACGATCGCATGCGCCTCGATATCCAGCTCCCGATTATCAGCAATGAGAACCGTTGAAGAGAGTGAACTGGATATGGTCGGCCAGCCTATTTATGCCCCACACACAATACAATTCAATGGTCCCTACAATCTCATTGTTCATTGGACACAGGAATTCGGCTTCGCATTATAACAAAAGGTCATAGGTTGATTCATACAGGTGGGCTGTGACTACTTCCAACTGTTCAGGTGGGTGGGATACTGGGTTTCCCGCCGCATGACTAAGTAAGAACAAATAATAGTAAATGGACATAAACTTCTTATGTCCATAACTATTCGCACGAGCGATTAATCCGCTCCAAACCAACACCGGAATATTGCTATTTAAATACTCTTCCGATGGGTACCAAACACCACTGTATGACCCCTGTTAGACCCTTCGTACAATACAAAGAGGGATCTCTCTGTTCAGGAACATGCTATGTTAACTAAACTTTCAGAATCTATCAAAGGGACCATGATCTACAAAATACATTATTAGTGAAAATATGTAACGATTGAGTCGCACGCTACGATCACATAAACTCTACCGTAAATACGCATACCGTGCGCCTGCGGGTGCCCGCGACTGTGAGTATGCGCACGCACGGGAGAGCGCACGCATGCGCAATGCGGACCTGTATGAGGTGCAAATATGGCAGTGTGTATAGAGATATTTTTCTGACTTTGACAGTCCACCCTTTGGCAGTCAATAATAACTGCCACCTTCTAAAACATTTCAAAAGGAGAAAAATATATGTCAGGGGTTAATACATTTCCATGGTTGGGTAAGGGAGGAGAGAGGAGTAGGTGTGAAGAGGGTATGACCTAGTGACCTAGTGAGATAGCAGAAGCATGTGTGTATGAGTCCATGTTTGGGGGGTCATGTATCATCGTGCCGTATGTGTTGTACATCAAGCTTCGAGGTATTGCGAAGTATACATTTGAATTCCTTCTTATCCCGTATTAAGGGTCTGTGGATGGGCTGTCAAACTCTACCGAGCTCTTTTCGGCTGTGGTTGTAACAAAATGGGGGAGCACATTTTAGTTGATGATACATGAATGGGGGAGGTATGTGGTTGCTGATATCTGTGCCTGGATTCCCTATCGACTATGTGTGTCATTACCTGAGGGTTGTAGAAATGAAGATAAAGAACACTTATGGTAAATGCAGTGGTATTCTATGTCAGGTTAATGTACATTTGTCGGTTGAAGTTTTGTTCGGTGTCTGTTGAATGCAGTCTTCTTTGTGCTTTTGCCCATTCGGTGCGAGCAAAAGCTGTCAATGTCCATAGATTTACAAAAGTGTTGGGCTAGCGTAATTTTAAAATTTCTAGGGAAACTGGGGATCCATGGCATAGTTCATCAAAAATCTGTGTATAAGGTTGTCAGAACTTCTTCTTTAATCCATCTGTTGTCTGTATATCGGCTCATCAAATTCCTCGTCCAAGTGGGTCTTTTTACCTTGGAAGAAAACGGAAAAACAGGTGAAAGAAACGGACCGTATAATCGCATTTTCATTACATCATTGTTTCTACCGTTGGGTCATAAATCAAGTCCATTGGAATTACAGTTTCCTCACTCCTCAAACTCATTACCCTTGTACGATGTTTGCACTTCATTAAAGCCTGACCGCATCTGAATATCAAGCCAATTGATATGACAACACCTAAGATACATAGGAGAAACTTCCCAACATCCATTACGACTCCTTGAGCCCATTCTCCTAAACCTGAGAACCAATTTCGCGGGTTCAACCATGACACCCAACCAGTCAGCTCATTACCTACAGCAGCAAGAGTGAGATTGTGTCTCTTGCGAAATTCCCACTTCAATTGGAGAATATCGTCCATCTTTTGGTCTATGACCTCGACCGGATCCTCGGTGCTATTCGTGATATATGTGCAACATTTCACGCCGTATTGTGTTGCCAGTGTGACACAATATCCGCCTGTCACTGCTGTGAGGTAATTGAGAACCATTCTATGCTGTACCAGTTCTGTTTTGTAAGCTTGAAGTATACCTAAACGTGTCATCATACATTTCAGTGATATTATCTAACAAATTTGCAAGCGCAGAGATGTATCTATAGTTCATCACTCCTCGAGCGGTGCGAGTGAAATCTAACGCGAGTAGAACCTGAATCCCGGTGGATTCATGGATCAGATCAGAGGCCGGATGCTCTAACCTTTCCGTCAGTTGCCTTTTAACAACGTGCTCGTAATGGGTGTGAGTATAAGGAGCTTGGGCACCACGGTGTATGTCTTTCATTTTGTCATGTGATACAGTCATTACTTCAGGCAGTACTTTTCCAATATAACACAATCCTTCAGAGTTTGGGGCAAGCCACTTATACGCCTTTCTCCCGCATATGAAATATGCATCATCGGGGAGAACATATGGGACGGAGTAGGAGATAACCATATTACACACCTTCCATGTGAAATCTCCTAACCCTAATTCTTCCATCTGCTTAGTACACGTATCAGGTTGTACGATATGTGCACAGTATCCTGGTGATACTTCTCCAACTCTTGTAATCCTATTTCCTAAGGTATACCTATACCGGAAAGATTTTCCTCTACTGGCTATGTGGCATACAAGCTCTGTATCTGTAGGCATTCTATCTGCTCTATGCGAAAAGGTCATGGTTTGGTTACTCCATGACACTTCCCAATTTCCCGGCTTTCGGGGATTGGAGATGTTGAAACATAATAGGGACCTATCCACATGGTATTGGTGGAGCTTCAAACTAGGAGGGCTGGAGATATTAAACCTCCTGTCCACCGGTCTCCCACCACTTAACTCAAGTACCTCCCCTAACGTTAAAGGAAATGGTACTAGCCCTGATTTGCTATGACCTTGAGGTACTTGAGAGCATACCCAACAATCTGTTTTATTTAACACACTACCCACTAAGGAGTGATAGTCACTCAATGGATGCCGGTCCATATGGATATTAAAACTGGATTGGCATTTCTTAATGCACCCATCCTCAATGACATTGTTACAGAGCCTACAGATACAGTTTTCTTCAGCTAACAATCCTTCACAATTCCTTCTATTGTCAATGCTATCGGATCGTTTTCTGATACTCGCCTTTACTTGTTGGTTAAGTTGTTCTTGGAAAACTACGCCTCCATCTTTATCATCAGAACCCATTCCAGAACCTCTCTCGACCTCCATGGTACTCTCGCCGGAACAGACTGCTCTGGTCAACATCATGGTCAACAGGAAAATCCGGATCACAGTCTCTTGGGGCAAGTCCATCTTGTAGGAGGAAACGGAGAAGAATGAGAAGGGGGAAAAAAAATAATTGAGGGAGATGGGATGGGAAGTTGGAGAAAAACAATAAAAGGGAACAGGGGGTCGACAGCTGCTTTTGGTCTTGTGATTTTCAATGCTCAGGTGCCGCCTCAATCCTCCTGGAACAGACACTCCAGTGATACAACCTCTACCGTCTGTTCCTTATCACGGGACCTCTCTGGATCAGCAACCTTCTTACAGTGGGACGAATGAACCCAAGTCTCTCTCTCAGCAACCTTCAATGCTGTGGTGCTAGTCAATAAGACCTGGTATGGTCCTTCCCATCTGTCAATAAGGCAACCTGAGCGTAGAAAATTCCGTATCATTACATAATCCCCAGGTTCAATGTCATGACAATTACTGTCTGGTAAATCAGGAATCACCAACTTCAGATTATCATTTTGATTCCTTAACTGTTTACTCATGTTAATCAAGTATTTTACAGTCATTTCATTGTTACATTTCAAATCATCCTGAGGGTTAATCATGACATGCGGTTGTCGACCAAACAAGATTTCAAAGGGAGACAGATTAAGGGGGGACCTGGGAGTGGTTCTGATGCTGTACAATACAATGGGTAAAGCTTCTGGCCATGTCAATCCTGTCTCTGCCATAACTTTACTCAGTTTATTTTTAATAGTGCTGTTCACTCTTTCCACTTTCGCACTCGCCTGTGGACGGTACGGAGTGTGCAGCTTGCTATCAATTCCCATCAACTTACACATTCCTTGAAAGACATCATCTGTAAAATGGGTACCCCTATCGCTCTCAATTATTCTAGGGATACCATATCTACATACAAATTCCTGCACAATTTTCTTAGCAGTAAACATTGCGGTATTTGTGGCCGCAGGAAATGCTTCGACCCAATTTGAGAAAACATCTATACAAACAAGTACATATTTCAAATTCCGACAAGGGGGTAATTGAATGAAGTCAATCTGTATTACCTGGAAAGGGCCGCCGGCAGGAGGGATATGGGATGGTTCTGTAGGTATTGCCTTTCCGATATTCTTTCTCAGACAGGTAAGACATGACATTGCTCTCTTACTCGCATGAGATGAGAACCCTGGGGCGCACCAATATGCTCTTACCAACTTGCACATCCCTTCCTTGCCCAGATGAGTCAGCCCGTGAGCTGCTTCAGCTAAACATGGGAGGTATGCCCTGGGGGCCACTGGTTTACCATGTCCATCCGTCCAGAGTCCTGAGGACTCCTGGCCATATCCTTTTGCCTTCCAGACTGCCTTTTCCTGTGTGGAACACAAATTTTGCATTTCACACAACTTCTGTGTGTTGATGGTATTAAATACCATCAATTGTGTGGTGTCTGTCTGTCTGGGGGTAGCGGCTGCTAGCTTAGCAGCTTCGTCTGCTCGGCTGTTACCAAGTGATACTGGGTCTTGGCTATATGTGTGTGCTTTACACTTGATAACAGCCACTCTGTCGGGTTCCTGTATCGCTGTTAGAAGCCTTTTGATGTGAGCTGCATGCGCTACCGGTGTACCAGCTGCCGTCATGAAATTTCTGAGGCGCCATAGGGCTCCGAAATCATGGACTACCCCGAATGCGTATCTAGAATCGGTGTAGATATTGGCTGATTTTCCCTTAGCCAATTCACATGCTCTGGTTAGGGCGACCAGTTCAGCAACCTGGGCTGAGTGAGGTGGGCCTAGCGGTTCCGCTTCTATGGTGCCTTGGTCATCTACGACTGCGTATCCAGTACACAAGTCTCCCGAGTCTGACTGTCTATGACAACTACCGTCCGTGTAGAACGTAAGTTCTACATCTTCCAGTGGGTTGTCACTGATGTCAGGCCTTGCGGTAAAATTTTGGGTCAGATATTCCATACAATCATGAGTGTCTTCCTTTGTATTAAATCCTCCTTCCCCACCACTCTCATCCTCCACCCTTTGTGTCTGTCCAGACACACCCGGGAGATATGTTGCAGGATTTAATGCACTGCATCTCCTTATGGTGATGTTTACGGGGGCCATTAGTGCCAATTCCCATCTTGTAAACCGCGCTGATGAGACGTGCCTGGTTTGGGCAGAATTTAACAAGGCTGACACTGCATGTGGTGTATGAATTGTGAGGTTGTGACCTAGCACGACGTCTTCGCTTTTCGTTACTAGCAATGCTATCGCAGCAACGCTTCGCAAGCATGTGGGGAGGGATCGCGCTACCGTATCTAGCTGAGCGCTGTAATATGCTACTGGCCTGCTGGCATCACCGTGCTTTTGGGTTAGTACGCCTGCCGCGCAACCAGCACTTTCTGTTCCGTATAGTTCAAAGGGTTTCCCATAGTCTGGCATACCTAATGCTGGTGCCTGCGTTAGGCACTGTTTAAGTCTCTCAAATGCTGTCTCAGACTCATCTGTATGCGAAATCCGATCAGGTTTGTTTGAGGAGACCATCTCCTGCAAAGGTAACGCTAGAATGGAAAATCCTGGGATCCAATTACGGCAATACCCACACATTCCTAAGAATGTTCTGATCTGCTGCTGGGTTTGTGGCAGAGTCATGTCTCTAATTGCTTGAATTCTATCAGCGGTCAGGTGTCTCAGTCCTTGTGTTAGACAGTGTCCCAAATATTTTACCTTAGTCTGGCATAATTGCAACTTGTCTTTGGAAACCTTGTGTCCTGTGTCTGAAAGATGAAACAGGAGCTGTTTCGTATCCTTCAGGGACGCTTCCAGTGAATCTGAACACAGCAGTAAATCATCCACATACTGTATCAATACTGATCCACTCACTGGTTGAAAAGACTGTAAACAATCATGCAAAGCCTGAGAAAATATACTTGGACTATCTATGAATCCTTGGGGTAATCGAGTCCATGTGTATTGGACTCCTCTGTATGTAAATGCGAACAAATATTGGCTGTCAGGGTGCAGAGGTACCGAAAAGAAAGCGGAGCAGAGGTCAATAACAGTGAAAAATTTCGCAGTGGGAGGGATTTGCATAAGGATGACAGCTGGATTTGGCACTACGGGGAACTGACTCTCAACTATTTTGTTAATCCCCCTTAGATCCTGCACTAGCCTGTAACCCCTCCCCCCACTCTTTTTAACAGGGAAGATGGGACTATTGGCAGTGCTGGACGTTCTTACCAGGATGCCCTGTTGCAGCAAGCGTTCTATTACTGGGTAAACTCCTAACTCCACCTCTGGCTTCAGAGGGTACTGTGGGATTTTTGGAGCTATCCTACCATCTTTTACTTGTACAACTACCGGAGCTACGTTTGCCATTAATCCAGTGTCCTGTCCATCTTTAGTCCAAAGTGACTCTGGTATCTGAGATGTCATTTCTTCTACTTGGGATGGAGTCCTATTTGTCATAATGGTATGTGACATTAATTTTGATGGGGAGTCTAACATGTCTCGCACTTCCTGAGCGTGATTCTCAGGTATGTCCAAGAATACACCTTCAGGAGTACAATAAATGACGCACCCCATTTTACACAGTAAGTCTCTACCCAGGAGATTAGTCGGTGCCGATGCAGCCAGCAAAAAGGAATGCTTGGTATGTAAAGGCCCTATTGTAATCTCTGCTGGTTTGCTAACAGGGTAATGCTGGACTACTCCTGTTACTCCCACGGCTGGAATTGTCCTACCAGTGGTCCTCATGCCCACTGTTGAATTGATCACTGATTTGGCCGCCCCCGTATCTACAAGAAAGTTTAATGATTTACCAGCTACATTGATTGCAATTTCGGGTTCACTTCCAAGGCTTGCAATCAATTTTACTGGCTGCAGATTACAGGTATGGCCACACCCCTATTGGGTATGGCGACCTCCCTGAATCCCGCTGGCAGCAACTACTTGTGACAGAGTTAGTTGGGAACTACCAGAGGCGTGCCAGTCTCTGTTCGGGGGGTATCTTTTTGTTTCCCCTGTATGTGGCTCATAACTCCGTTTCTGCGGACCCTGATCCCAATGTCGTGTGTCGTGTCGTTGTCTAGGGGGTTGGTATGAGTTTCGTGAATTCTTTACTCTACAATCTCGTGCCATGTGTCCCTGTTTATGACAAGAATAACAAGTAACCACACTTGACTTACCCACAGGGTTTGGTGATATAAACAAAGGCTGCCTTGTGGTCAGGGCCTGTATACTTACGGCCATTAATTTATCACCTTGTTGTTCCCTGTGTCTGGTGATGTTCCTATCGTGATCAATAGCAGCCTCTCTCAAAGTAGCCACTGACAGACCTCGCCAACATGGTTGTGTGGTCTGTACCCTAGTCTTTAATGACTCTTTTAAACCATCCATCAGTACCGATACTGCTACTTCACGATGGTTTATGTTTGTTTTAATGTCCTCTATGCCTGTATATTTTGCCATTTCTGATAATGCTCTGTGAAAATACTCTGCAGCTGTTTCTGACTCCTTCTGTTTAATGGAGAATATCTTGTTCCATTTAACTACCGCTGGGAAATACTCCTTTAACTGTAAACTTATTCTTTTTACGTTATCTTTGTTGTACACATCTGTAAGAGGTACATCCTGATCTAATCCACAACTAAAAATTGAGCTGCGTCGACATTGGAGGGTAAACAAGCTCTTAGCAGTATCTGCCAATCTTTATTATTGGGCTCTAAAGTGTTTCCTAGGTCTCTGATGTATTTTTGGCTGGCAACTAAGTTTTTTCTAGGGTCAGGGAATTCAGACACTATGGTCCTTAATTCCATTCGGGAAAATGGGCTGTACATGGCAATGTTCCTAATGGGAGTGACTCCTGAAGTGTCTGTTTTCCCATTTGGCACTGCTATTACCCTAACAGGAGTAATTCATTTCTAACAACCTCATTCTGTGTAGATTCTACAGGCTGTGGTGAAATAGTTTCAGCATAGTGTATGGTGCCGTACTTACCCGTTGATACGACCTCACCTATCCCTCCGCTAGGGGCCTTTGTTACTAATCTCGGGGGTGGAGCTGTGCCTACTGTGGTCTCTGCTATGGTGGCTGCTAGAGAGAGCGCTGAAATTGTTGCCGATTCGTCCTCTTGATCATACTCCTGAGGAAAGTTCAAAACAGGGTACAACTTGCACGGGTTAATACTTGCATTGGTTAATTGGTTAACATTATCTTTAACATTTACACAGTTGCTAAGTGTTTGTTTGTTACTCCTTAATGCGTCATTCTCCGCAACCAATTTTTCTCCCGATATATATGGTGGCGGTGGGGCCGTGGCGATCAGTTTCCTGATAGCGCCAGATCCCGCCGCCTGAGCCAATCCTCTCTGTATGTCACCTTCCTGTTGCCACAACTGCAAATAATCGTAATGTTTGATTCGTCTCTTTGCTGATTTAATGAGACATATCCTCCTCCTTAAATTTTGTAACACTTCTGAGCTGAAGCTACCTACTCTTGGGAATTTCTCCCCGTCATGTACTGTCATTCTCTCCCATTCATCACATAAAGCTTCTGTGTGACTTCCGTATTTCTCACACATTACGTACCTTGCCAACCCAATTGGTCGGTTCACTGAATTAACCCGAACCGAGGTTGATCGCCCCCTACCTGAACAAGTGGCCCCCATAGTTCGAAAGTGTTGCTTTACTCAGCCAACCCTTACGCAAACCAAATGTTCAAAATAGGCTGACGGTGGCGGTTTACCGAGTACCCCACTCACTCGCCCACGCCGACCAATACGACCTGATCACACCGATATGGTGCTGGCGTACTCGACCCAGGGCCCCTGCGACCTGAACCTCTATTTACTGGAACCTGTGAGGGTGATCCGAAGAACACTTACTCTTTCCAGTAACTATTGGTTGTTGGATAGTTCCTGAGTGAGCAGCGAACCTCCCTTAAAATAAAAAAAACTACACAAATCACGTTAGAATGTACAAATAGCGTTTGTGACCCCTTTACTCTAATGGTACTAGGTCAGATTACTAACTAATGTACACAATTATGTGCAGTACAATCGTTCAGTACACAAGCAACTAATCTTATGTACTGAGCGACCAACAGAATCGAAAATTACGGCTGCGAATTCCTTCAGCCAGAGCTTGTATGGCCTATATGGGTGTTGCACCAACCCTTTCTTGGTGTTGTGCCTGTGGACTCTATAGCGGACTTCCTTGTCTGCTGTACCTGGACCTCCTGGTCTGCTATGACCTCCTGGTCTGTTACAGTATGACCTCCTGGTCTGCTACACTCTAATGCTCAAATTGTATGTTTTAACCAGGGATGCCTCCCTAGCCACCATGTACGTCACTTACACGCATGTACCTCACGAGAACTCGACTTTTCTTGTGATTCAACCTCAAAAATTGTAAAAACAAAACACTCACTCACCGCATATACACTTTTGTTTCTATTTCTATTTCTGCGCAGAAATTTTTCTTTAGACCAGATGTGTTACCAATTAGGAGAAGGATCTGTTAATTTAAATTTTGAATGTTAAAATAGATTTGCGCGATTTATCGCCTTGCGTTATTTACCGCGTTGCGTTACTTATCGCGTTGAGAGAAGAAGAGAAAAAAACTTGTGATTTGAGTTACGTGGGCGTACCCAGACGCTCCGCTGCGTGATATACGCTACGTGCGTCGGCCTTTGGTTTGCGTACGCAAATCTCAGTCCTTTTAGAGACACGTGTACGCAAAACAAAGATCCACCGTAACACAATTTATACTCTTATCAATGTAGATGATCCTTGATCATCTACCGCACACCACACTGACTTCGCCTTATCTCCCAGGCAAAACTGTGTTTGTCTATACTTTAACTATGTTACCTTTACTCTTAAACTATGAAATAGCGACAAATCTCTCTTAGCACGTTTATCAACTATAGAACTGGCAAACAGGAGAGTGACATACGAAAATACACAAATGAAAAGGAAATGCAGATATATATGTGTGCGTGCGTGTGTACGCAAGACAGAAAAATAAACATTTTTAAAAAGGACACTATTGTTTTGTTCTTACCTCCGGTTCCCGGATTCCTTCAGCACCCTTTACCTAAGCGAAGCAGACGCATATCCCGTCAGCACTACGAGGAATATAACCTCCCGCCTTTTGCTGATGGATAATGTCTGCTGATATTACCTAGCAGAGATGTGTGAAGGACTGGACGAGTCCCCAATTGATAAAGCTAAATATTTATCGTATATAATACCCTTTATGAGGTCTAAGAACACTGTACGCTATCTACGTATGAAGTACCGTAAGGGTACGCACGTTGCGTAACAATCGCTTAGCCGTAGTCGAGACGCTCAAGCGTCACGTTCGCTCACGGCCAAGAGATCACAGGCAGGCACGCTATTGGCTGCTGACTAACGTAATGATTCGCTATAGCGTAGCGGACGCTCGGGACCACGAGGCGATCACCAGCGGCGCTGACGCTCACAATGTTAAACCTTTGTATCTAAACCATAAACAGTGTATTGTGCAGAAAAACCTTAGTGTAATGATAGAGTGTAAATGCAACACAGTATAACCTTATTACCTTTAAAGCTGTTCGAGCGTCACCGACGCTCTGAGAATACTTAACACTATAAGAAATACACAGATACCGTGCTCAGGGTCCAACGCCTAATATATATATTATGAATGATATACTTGCAAAAGAATTTAACACAATACAAGTCATACACTACAGTATAACATAGACTACCTAACCAGATAACTACACAGGAAATACAATACAATACAATTACTATTTAAGGGAAAATAAGAGAGAGAGAGAGAGAGAGATTGAGAGAGAGAGATTGAGAGATTGGCTCACAATAACAATAAGATCAATATGATTGCGGAGAAACACTTACGCACAAGGGGAAACGATCGCATGCGCCTCGATATCCAGCTCCCGATTATCAGCAATGAGAACCGTTGAAGAGAGTGAACTGGATATGGTCGGCCTGCCTATTTATGCCCCACACACAATACAATTCAATGGTCCCTACCATCTCATTGTTCATTGGACACAGGAATTCGGCTTCGCATTATAACAAAAGGTCATAGGTTGATTCATACAGGTGGGCTGTGACTACTTCCAACTGTTCAGGTGGGTGGGATACTGGGTTTCCCGCCGCATGACTAAGTAAGAACAAATAATAGTAAATGGACATAAACTTCTTATGTCCATAACTATTCGCACGAGCGATTAATCCGCTCCAAACCAACACCGGAATATTGCTATTTAAATACTCTTCCGATGGGTACCAAACACCACTGTATGACCCCTGTTAGACCCTTCGTACAATACAAAGAGGGATCTCTCTGTCCAGGAACATGCTATGTTAACTAAACTTTCTGAATCTATCAAAGGGACCATGATCTACAAAATACATTATTAGTGAAAATATGTAACGATTGAGTCGCACGCTACGATCACATAAACTCTACCGTAAATACGCATACCGTGCGCCTGCGGGTGCCCGCGACTGTGAGTATGCGCACGCACGGGAGAGCGCACGCATGCGCAGCGCGGACCTGTATGAGGTGCAAATATGGCAGTGTGTATAGAGATATTTTTCTGACTTTGACACTGCATATTGCAATAAAAAGTGCATCTTAGAAATAGGAGACTGGATTCCATATATCATTTTGTTAGCATATCATAAAGAGAATACTTAGCTAAAAGATGTCAGGATGGTAAAGCAATTGCCAGTCATCCTTAAGGGGGGTACTCACGGGAGAGATGTGTGCTGAGCGATCTTAACACAGACCGCTCAGCACGCATCTCTCTCCCCGCTCAGCACAGCGCGATGTGCTGAGCGAGGGGGAAAGCCGACGGGGGCCGCTCACTGCACATAACGGTGAAGTGAGCGACCCGCTAGATTGAGCCTGCATGCAGGCTCAATCTAGCACCCGCGATAGCGATGCGCGGGGCCGCGCATCGCTATCGCTGGAGGGCATACACACGGCAGATCTGTGCTTAAAATCTAAGCAATCTAGCAAGATCCCCCCTTTAGAGGTTTACAGCTCGACAGCTGTTTTTCGGTGCTCTTAGCTGCACCTTAGTCATGAGCATGCTTAGTCATGCTGCTATGGGTTACACTGGACCACCAGGATATGTATGTATATTTGTGGGTGTTATATATATATATATATATATATATATATATATATATAATTTCTCTAACATCCTAGTGGATATTGGGAAGTACTTTAGTACCGTGGGGGTATAGATCGGGTCCATTGGAGCCTGGCACTTTGAAAATTCAATAGTGTGTGCTGGCTCCTCTCCTCTATGCCCCTCCTAGCAGACTTAGTTTAGAAAAATGTGCCCAAGGAGCCGAGTACATTCCTCTGGAGCTCCAGAGAGGTTTCTTCAAAACCTTTATTTAGTTTGTTATTTCCAGGCAGCACTGGTTGGCAACCAGTTTGCCTGCATCGTGGTGGTGGGGCGGGGGGGGGTGGGGGATTACTGAACCAACCTCCTATAGGGTTAATGGTTGGTATCCCCGCTGACAAGACACTGAGCTCCTGAGGCACTGTTCCCCATGCTGAAAGGGTGTGCGCAAACGCCGACAGCATGCCGCCACGCCTAACAGCTGCCAAAGGTGCGGTGAGTACAGACACTGGGGTCCCAGTTAGTGGGTCCCCGGTGACAATGGCGACATTGGGCAACGGCAGACAACCGGCTATAGGCTGCGGTGCCCGCTGGGGACACCCACATTGGTGCTACATATAAAAGGGTTTTTAAACTCTTTTAACATCTTAAAAGCCAGTATAATGATTGAGGGATCGGGCGCCATTACAGGGACGGAGCTTTTTGGAGAGCGGGACCAGAGGCTGAAATGCGCCATTTCCTGCTGCTGCTGACCGCCAGACTGCATGCACGAGCTGCTGCTCCGCAGAACCCACTGAACCACCAATTGCGCTGGTACCAGGGGGATTTATAGTGAATGGGGCAGCGTATAGGCAGGCTGCCTTACTAAGGCTCTGTAGTGTACCCAGCGAACTCTGCTATGCCTGAGGTATTGTGTGCTGGTCCCAATCCTCTCTGTGTCACTCCACACTGGCTGTCAGGGGTTACTGTGTTATTTCACTTCTGTGTTGTCACTGCACTGTGTTATTTATCTGAACTCTGTGTGTTATTGAAATCAGAAGGTTTGGGAGAAAAGCGGTCCCTCATGTAACACTAAGTTTTGCCCTTCACAGAGGGGTCTCTCCTATGACACCAGTGCTCTGTACCCTCACAAGACAGTAGTGTTCAGAATCCTGACTGAGTAAAGTCATTCCAAGGCATTATTTCCAATATAAATGCTGAATTGGACACGGCCAGACAAGAGAGGCAGTCCCTCCAAAGATCTGTAGAGGATTTTTTCAATAGGGCTGCTGAACAGACAGGCTCCTCAGCCCCCCCCCCCCTGTTGATATCTCAAAAATGCACGCTCCCACAAGTGCTCCAATCTGACTCTGATACTGAAATACCAGATTTGGAGTAAGGAGGGGTAGATGTGGAAGGTGAAAATGCCTCGTCTCCAGGGGTTGAGGCACTGATATATTCTATTAGAGAGACCCTCAACATACCGGATAAGGAGGCAGTGACAGAGGAAGAATCGTATTTTAATGTGAAACCAAAATCCTCTGCCACCTTTCCTGTCTGTAAATTCCCTCTTTAAAGAGGCTCAATCCTGACAAAAAATTCCAAACTCCCAAACGATTATTACATTTCTTTCCCTTTCCACCAGAGGATAGGAAAATATGGGAAAATCCCCATAGCGTGGATACTTCAGTGTCCAGACTGTCACGTAAGATTGTACTGCCTGTACCGGGAGCTATCTCTCTCAAAGACCCAGCTGACTGAAAAATGGAGACTACACTCAAATCACCTTATACGGCAGTGGGCGTTCTACAGAGGCCCACTATTGCTTGTGGGTGGATTACACGTATCATGGTAAAATGGTCTGATAATATAATTGAGGGGTTTGACACTCTACCTCAGGAAGAGATCCTGACTCTAATGTGTCATATTAGGATGCTGCAAATATCATGAATGAGGCAATTAAAGAAATGTGCATCATAAATGGCCATGCCACAGCGTTGGCGGACTCGGCTCGCAGAGCTTTATGGCTATGTCAGTGGTCAGCGGATGCTGAATCCAAGAAAGGAGTGGAGAGCCTTCCCTTTACAGGAGAGGCCTTATTTGGGGAAGAACTGAACAAGTAGATTTCTTAACTGACGGCAGGTAAGTCTACATATCTGCCGTCAGCTGTGCCTCCTGCCAGACGTCCCTATCCTGGGCCCTCTCTGCAGTCCTTTCTCGTGGCCAGAGGCAGTGCTACAGGTGCCTCAAATGCTGCCAGAGGATCCTGAGGTAAGTCACGCAAACCTGCAGCAGCTGTTTCTCTGGACCAGTCCTCTGGATCCTCATCTACCGAACCCTCCGCATGACAGTGGGCCCCAACAGTGCAATGAATTTCAGGTGGGTGCTCACCTCCAACACTTTACTCATGTGTGGGTGAACTCCTGCCGGGACCCTTGGGTGAGGGACCTCATATCCCAGGGGTACTGGTTGGAATTCCAAGCACTACCACCTCTAAGATTCTTTGAATCAAGCTTACCAGCTTCACCTGTAGCAAGGGTTACCTTGCAAGGTGCAATTCAGAAACTACTGCAAACAGAATTAATTGTTCCAGGGCCTCCAAGGCAGAGCCGGCCTTAGGCATAGGCAAACTAGGCAAATGCCTAGGGCATATGGTATGCTTAGGGGCACCAGCAGCTTCCGCTGATTAAAATGATATGCGGCATTCCTATATTCTGTGGGTGTATACGAAATCCTACGTTGCAGTGTATTCCTTGAAATCACTGTAATGTAGCATTTCATATGCCGATACAGCCGCAGTCGCACACAGAATATAGGCATACTGCATATCATTTTAAACAGCAGAAGCTGCTTGTGCGTCCTAGCCACATAGTAATGCAAATTCATAAACAAAAGGCGCCCAACATTAGCAGAGCTGCTAACTGACTCATGCCAGGCATATCCTGCAGAACTAGCAGCGGTGCTAGGGGGCACCAGCCAAAATCTTTCCTAGGGCATCATATTGGTTAGGGCCGGCTCTGCTCCAAGGTTACACAAAAAAGGCGTTTATTCAAGTCTGTAGTACAGAAACCGTACAGTTCGGTATGACCAATCCTGAACCTAAAATCTCTAAACCCGTATCTACGAGTATTCAGGTTCAAGAATGAGTCCCTACGGGCGGTGGTCTCTGGTCTGGAGGGAGGGGAGTTCCTAGTCTCCCTGGATATCGAGGATGCATATTTGCACATCCCTATATGGCTTCATCTGGCTTACCTCAGGTTCACCATACTGGACCACCACTACCGGTTTCAGGCATTACCCTTTGGTCTCTCCACAGCTCCAAGGGTTTTCACCAAGGTCATGGTGGAGATGATGCTCCAACTGCGCATGATGGAGTCCACATAATCCCCTACTTGGATGATCTCCTGATAAAGCCGTTGTCCAGGGAATGTCTTCTGCACAGCATCGACTTGGCTAGTCGTCTTCTTACGGAACACAGGTGGATATTGAATTTCCAAAAATCTCATCTGGAACCATCACAGACGATTCAGTTCCTGGGGATGATTCCGGACACTGTCTCAGAAGGTATTCTTACACATGGACAAGGCCTTGGCAATCCAGGCTATGGTCCGCTCAGTACTCAAGCCTCGCAAGGTCTCAATTCATCTTTGCATTCACCTTCTGGGCAAAATGGTGGCCTCCTACGAGGCAATCCAATACGGCAGGTTCCATGTCCGGCCTTTCCAACTGGATCTCCTCGACAAGTGGTCAGGGTCTTGCCTACATATGCACCAGTGTGTAATTCTGTCGCCAAAAGCCCAGATTTCCCTGTTGTGGTGGCTCCAGGTCTCTCAGCTTGGGAAGGGTCGGAGCTTCAGTGCCCAACCTTGGGTCCTACTGACAACGGATGCGAGCCTACGGGGTTGGAGAGCTGTGACCCAGTGGGCCCAGTTTCAGGGAAAGTTGTTGAGTCTGGAGTCTTCGTTGCTAATCAATATCTTGGAACTCAGGGTGATTTACAATGCTCTCCTGCAGACCTCCTATCTTCTCTGAAATCAGGCCATTTAGGTGCAGTCAGCCAATGCTACGCCGGTGGCATACATAAATCGACAGGGAGGAACAAAAAGCAGAGCCACAATGCAAGAGATGTCTCGGATACTGCACTGGGCAGAAGCCAACACAAAGGCCTTCTTGGCCATATTCATTCCAGGCATGGACAATTGAGAGGCGGACTTCCCATGCAGCCACGACCTCCATCCAGGAGAACGGGGCCTTCACCCTCAGGTATTTCAACAACTGGTTCACCGGTGGGGCTGTCTGCAGATAGACCTGATGGCTTCTCGTCTCAACAAGAAGCTCCGTTGTTACTGTTCCATAACGAGGGATCCGCAGGCTGCAGCAGTGGACGCTCTGATGCCACCATGGACTTACCAGTTCGTGTACCTGTTTCCTCCAATCCCTCTCATTCTCAGAGTTCTAAAAAGGCTCAAAAGTGAAAGCGTTCAGGCAATTCTTGTTGCCCCGGATTGGCCTTGATGATCCTGGTATGCGGACCTCCTGACTCTGTCTCGGGAGGAACCCTGGCCTCTGCCGCTCCTCAAGGACCTTCTTTAACAAGGGCCATTCATCTATCCAGACTTACTGTGGCTATGTTTGATGGCTTGGAAGTTGAGAGGGATATTCTAGCCAGAAACGGTCTTTCCTCCAAGGTTATTTCAACGACCGTCCAGGCACGTAAGGTGGTCACGTCCAAACATTATCACCACATTTGGAAGAAATATGTTTCTTGGTGTGAGGGTCGAAAATGTTCTCCAGTCGAGTTTCAACTTAGCCGGTTTCTGCTCTTCCTGCAAGCTGGAGTGGATATAGGCCTACGGTTATCCAGATTTCGACTCTATCCATCTTCTTTCAGAAACAGCCAGCTGTACTTCCGAAGGTTCAGACATTCCTGAAGGGTGTTCTTCGAATGCAACCTCCCTTTGTCCCTCCCATGGCTCTGTGGGATCTCAATGTGGGCTTAAACTTTCTCCAGTCGGACTGGTTTGAACCCTTGCACAGGGTTGAATTGAAATATCTTACATGGAAGACTGTCATGTTGCTGGCTTTGGTCTCTGCAAGATGTGTGTCAAAATTGGGGACCTTATCCTGTAACAGCCCGTATCTGATATTTAATGAGGATAGGGCAGAGCTCAGGACTCACCCTCAGTTTTACCGAAAGTGGTTTCAGCCTTTCACATTAACCAGCCTATCGTGGTTCTGATGTTGTCTGACACATCGGTTGCTCCAAAGTCCTTGGACGTCGTGAGGGCTTTAAGGATTTATGTCAAGAGGACAGCTCGTCACAGGAAATCTGACTCGCTTTTTGTCCTTTATGACGCTAACAAGATTGGATGTTCTGCTTCTAAGCAGTCCATTGCTCATTGGCTCAGGTTGACCATTCAACAAGCCTATTCTTCGGCAGCATTGTCGCTGCCGAGTTCTATTCAGGCCCACTCCACAAGGTGGGTTCTTCCTGGGTGGCTGCCTGGGGTGTCTCGGCCTTACAGTTCTGCCGTGCGTCTACTTGGTCTGGTTCAAACACATTTGTCAAATTCTATCGATTCGACACCTTGGCCAGAGATGACCTGATGTTTGGTCAAGCGGTTTTGCAGGGGTCTCAGCACTTTCCCACTCGTTTTGGGAGCTTTGGGACTTCCCCATGGTACTAAAGTACAGATCCACAGTATCCACTAGGATGTAAGAGAAAATAGGAATTTAATACCTACCGGTAGTTCCTTTTCTCATAGTCTGTAGTGGATACTGGGCACCCGCCTCAGTGCTTCGATTCCTGCTTAACTGAGTAAGCATTTGGTTGGCCCACCGTTGCGGTCCCATTATGTTGTTGGCATAGCTGTGCTATCTTGGTTGGGTTGGTGTTGCTATCCTCTGTTCTGGTTAGTGCCCTCCTTTCGGTTATGGTTGTGTGTTGGCTTAGTGCCTCACAGCTGTTGTATCTTTTTTCTTCTATCGTAATATGTCCATCTCCTCAGGCACAGTTTCCTAGACTGAGTCTGGTAGGAGGGGCATAGAGGGGAGGAGCAAGCACACACATACACACACTAAAGGTTTTAAGGTGCCAGGCTCCAGTGGACCCGATCTATACCCCATGGTACTAAAGTACAGATCCCCAGTATCCACTACAGACTACGAAAAAAAGAAATTACCGGTAGGTATTTAATTCCTATTATCTTCCTTCCGCAACTCCGCCGGCTGGAAAGGCCTACTCAGGACCCAACTTACAGTCCTTTCGGACTTCAACGTTTTGGGGCAAAGCCAGAGATTCCTCTAATGCTACCAGAGGTGCTAGAGGAAAACCAAGGAGACCAACCTCTGTTGGTTATCAGTAACAGAGCTCCAGCTCTGTTGCCTCGAAGCTTTCCGCATGATGGGGGGGGGGACATGCCTGGAGGAAAGGCAGATGGGAGCCCGGCTAAAATTCTTCAATCACACTGGATGAGATCTTGCCGGGACCCCTGGGTCATGGACCTTATATCCTATATATTATAGGAGTTCCAGGTTCTCTCACCTCACAGATTTTTCAAATCAGGCTTACCAGCTTCACAGGCTGCAAGTCTAACATTACAAAAAGCTATTCAGAAACTGTTACTGACCCAGGTCATTGTTCCAGTTCCACCTTATCTACAAAACAGGGGATACTAACCCCGGCCTGTTTGTAGTTCCGAAACCGGATGGTTCGGTAAGACCGATTCTAAATCTCAATAATTGAACCTGTACTTACGGGTGTTCAAGTTCGAGATGGAGTCTCTGAGAGCGGTAATCTCAGGTCTGGAAGAGGGAGAATTCATGGTGTCTCCTGATATCAAGGATGCGTACCTTCACATTCTGATCTGCCCGCCTCATCAGGCTTACCTACAGTTTGTATTGCAGGACTGTCACTACCAGTTTCAGGCCCTGCCTTTTTGCTCTCTCCACAGCACCAAGTGTATTCACCAAGGTGATGGTAGAGATGATGATGCTACTCCGCAAACAGGGAGTAAATATTATTCGTTACCTGGATGATCTTCTGATAGAGGCTATGTCCAGGTAACAGTTGTTGGTGAACATTGGTCTCACAACCAGATTACTCCTGGACCATGGGCATGAATCTGCCAAAATCTCACCTAGTACCAACGCAGTAGCTCCATTTCTTTGGAATTATCCTGGACACAGAGTCTCAGAAGGTGATGGTGGTGAGGAACGAAAAGCAGAGCGGCAGTGTCAGAAGTGTTAAGGATCCTCTTGTGGGTGGGAAACCGCGCTGTGTTGTTGTCGTCAATCTTCATTCCAGGAGTAATCAATTGGGAAGCGAATTTCCTCAGCAATCGACATGATGGCCTCTCGTCTAAACAAGAAGCTAAGGCAGTATTCCAAGTCGAGGGTTCCACAGGATGTGGTAGTTGACCCACTGACAACTCCATGGGTATACCAACTGGTATACTTATTTCTTTTAATTCTTCTGATCCCAAGAGTTCTCAAAATAATAAAATGGGAAAGAGTTCAAGCAATCCTGATTACTCCAGACTGGCCAAGAAGGGCCTGGTATGCGGATCTTCTAAAGATGCTAAGCGAAGCTCTGTGGCCTCTACCTCTTTGAGAGTACCTTCTGCAACAGGGCCCATTCATTTATCAAGACTTACCATGGCTGTGTTTGACGGCATGGAAGTTGAGCGACTGATTCTAGCCCAGAAAGGGATTCCTGACAAGGTCATCCCGACTAGGATCCAAGCCAGGAAGGGGGTAACGTCAAAACATAAACATCATTGTTGGAAGAAATATGTCTCTTGGTGTGTGAGCAGATGTTATTCTATGGTGGAATTTCATCTGGGATGTTTTCGGCCTTGTCTATTTTCTTTCAGAAACAATTAGCTTCTCTACCGGAAGTACCGATGTTCTTGAAGGGCGTCCTTCATATCCAACCTCTCTTTGTTCCTCCTATGGCACCTTGGGATCTCCAGTTAGTTCTGCGGTTTCTTCAAACTGGACTGGTTTGAACCGTTCCTGGAGGTTGAAGAAAAGTGTCTTACGTGGTAGACTGTCATGCTTTTGGCCTTGGCCCCGGCAAGGCGCATCTCAGAACTGGAGGTGTTGTCTCACAAGAGTTCCTACTAATTTTTCCATGAGGACAGATCTGAGCTCAGACTTGTCAGCAATTCCTTCCTAAAGTGGTGTCGGCATTTCACATCAACCAGCCAATTGTAGTTTCGGTTGTTGCTGACACATCTACTGTTTCAAAGTCCTTGGATGTGGTACGGGCTTGAAGATATATCTGAAGAGAACGACTTGTACAGGAAATCGGATTTGCTGTTCGTTCTCTATTATGCCAACAACATTGGGTATCCTGCTTCACAGCAGTACATTGCACGCTGGATCAGGCTTACTCCATGGCAGGTTTGCCGATTCCAAAATCTGTTAAGGCCCACTCTACTAGGTCAGTGGGTTCCTCCTGGGTGGCTGTCTGGGGTGTCTCGGCATTACAGATTTGCTGAGCAGCTACTTGGTCGGGTTTAAACACAAGTTTGATACCTTGGCTTCTGATGACCTTCAGTTGGTCAATCAGTTCTACAGGAACCTCAGCACTCTCCCACCCTGTTTGAGAGCTTTGGTACTTCCCCATGGTACTAAGGAGGTCATTCCAAGTTGTTGCTCATTGCCGATTTTCGCTATGCTGTGAAGATATATGTGAAGAGAACGACTTGTACAGGAAATCGGATTTGCTGTTCGTTCTCTATTATGCCAACAACATTGGGTATCCTGCTTCATAGCAGTACATTGCACGCTGGATCAGGCTTACTCCATGGCAGGTTTGCTGATTCCAAAATCTGTTAAGGCCCACTCTACTAGGTCAGTGGGTTCCTCCTGGGTGGCTGTCTGGGGTGTCTCGGCATTACAGATTTGCTGAGCAGCTACTTGGTCGGGTTTAAACTAGTGATGAGCGGATTCGGTTTTACTCGGTTTTACTCGGTTCTCAAAACGGCATCTTATTGGCTCACGGATGTCACGTGTTTTGGATAGCCAATAAGATGCCGTTTTGAGAACCGAGTAAAACCGAGTAAAACCGAACCTCGCTCATCACTAGTTTAAACACAAGTTTGATACCTTGGCTTCTGATAACCTTCAGTTGGTAAATCAGTTCTACAGGAACCTCAGCACTCTCCCACCCTGTTTGGGAGCTTTGGTACTTCCCCATGGTACTAAGGAGGTCATTCCGAGTTGTTCGCTCGTTGACGATTTTCGCTATGCTGCGATTTGCTGCTAACTGCGCATGCGCATGGTACGCAGAGCGCATGCGCTAAGTTAACACAAAACTTAGTAGATTTGCTGGTGTTCGAGCGACGATTTTCAGTCGCACTGCTGATCGATGAATGATTAACAGGAGACAGTCGTTTCTGGGTGGTAACTGAGCGTTTTCCGGGAGTGTGCTAAAAAATGCAGGCGTGTCAGGGAAAAGCGTGGGAGTGTCTGGAGAAACAGGGGAGTGGCTGGCCGAACGCAGGGCGTGTTTGTGACGTCAAACCAGGAACTAAACGGACTGAGCTGATCGCAATCTAGGAGTAGGTCTGGAGCTACTCAGAAACTGCAAGAAAATATTTAGTAGCAATTCTGCTACTCTTTCGTTCGCAATTCTGCTAAGCTAAGATACACTCCCAGAGGGTGGCGCTGCTAAAAGCAGCTAGCAAGCGAACAACTCGGAATGAGGGCCAAAATAAAATCGCAGCATCCCCTAGGACGTAAGAGAAAATGGGATTTTAAATACCTACCGGTAAATCCTTTACTCGTAGTCCGTAGGGGATACTGGGCGCCCGCCCGGTGCTGCGTTCTTCCTGCTCAGTTATTTGTTAACTGTTGTTTGGTTCAGCTGATGCTGTTCCTGTTTTCAAGTTGTGGTTAGCATGGCTATCCTCTGGTTATGGGTGTGCTGGTTCGAAATCTCACCCCTTTACTATTCTGTTTTCTTTCTCTGTAAGTATGACTGTCTCCTCCGGGCACAGTTTCCTAGACTGAGGCTGGTAGGAGGGGCATAGAGGGAGAAGCCAGCACACGTAGTTAAACTTTGTAAAGTGTCAATGGCTCCTAGTGGACCCATCTATACCCCATGGTACTAAATGGAATCCCAGTATCCCCTACGGACTACGAGAACAGGTTTTACCGGTAGGTATTTAAAATCCTATTATCAAATAAAAGGTATTTTTTAATATTTTTCATTAAACTTGTGTTTCCCTTGGAAAAGACAGTCTTTTTTGCTCTCCCTCTTTGAAAAACTGATCTTCATATTTAGTTTGCTGAACTATACATTCTGGTAGCACCACCAGCCTATAGATTTCATTCAAATAGCCTGTATTTTGTTTTTTTGACGTGAACAAACACTGTACTCTATATCCAGTGCGGGTTCAAATTTATTTTGGTTTTACAATGGGAGATGATGGTGTGGTTGAGAGATGCAGGGAAATAATGGTGTGACTGAGAGATGCAGGGAGATGATGGTGTGGCTGAGAGATGCAGGGAGATGATGGTGTGGCTGAAAGATGCAGGGAGATGATGGTGTGGCTGAGAGACGCTCGGGGCAGAGGCGACACAAGTCTGGCTTAACCTATGTATGATGATGACATTGGTTATATTCCTACACAAACAGGAATCTTCCAGACCGTGTCATATCCTACATGATAGTGAATATGGACTGAAGATGCTGTCTACCCAGGGAGAATACATTTCTTCAGAGGTTCCCCATTGTGAGAAACTACCATGTAGGTAAGGTACATATGAAATAGAAAGGAATGCCAATAGGCAGTGCACCCTAGATTCCTAGCCTGCGGACACAAAATGCTTCCAACTTAACCCAGATGATATAACTCGCTCTTTGCTCACAAGATCTTCCTCCCTTTCACCATCCAAAATATCCGCCATGCCCCTGGAGAAAGGGCACAACTTTCCTTTACTTGTTAAGCCACCTCCTCCACAGAGCCCAGGACCACCTCCATGACCATTTCATGTTTATCTGGAGGCACAAGATTAGGAGGTTCATGGACTGAGATGACCACAAAACCACCAGACAGTGGGCCAGAAGAATCCACAGACTCCAGAGGAACTGGAGAGTACAAGGATCCTTCCACTCCAGGAGACAAAGAAGAGTCAACCAAAGGGTATGACTCGCCTATTTCCTCTGTAAAAGCTGCTCTTCACCCAATTTGGTACCTGTGGGATCCCTCCTTACCCTCAGTACTCCCTTCTGTGCCTACTAGTTCCTTCCCCTCTCTTTTCCTACCACTGCTCCTTGTTGAGCTTTTCACCACTGGCTGTGTGTGTGGTGTTTAATTACTTTATTTTAATTGTACTTAACTTGGTCTGCAGCAGCCAGAGTCCCATCCAACTGCTCCCATCCTAGACTCACTGGTGCTACAACCACCTAGCCCCAGCCCCCATCACACTGCTACACAACATGTGACCTGTGGGGCTTGCTAGCAGTACTTACTACTCGGCACACACACATCATGATTACACAGCTGAGCAACTGTCTGACAACCAGGACACGTTATGAGACGAGGACACACACTCACAGAAAGGCATAATTGTATGAGTACGGAGAGAGTGGGCGTGGTGAGGCTGCATGACTGATAGGCGAGCCAGTCAAGTCAGGGAGGTGGAGGGGACATCCCATTCCCATCTGGTCCACAGCTTCCATCAATGGCAAGGTACTATCTGGCTCTCCACCTTTCATGGTAAAACTAGTTAACATGAGGTATAGAACATTGATGGCTCCTGAACATCAATGGTCAATGGCCAACCCTTGACCAGACCCTGAGAGACCACAGCCACCACCAGATCCACAACTCCCACTGCGGACCTGGGAGATGCCACATCTGGCATTCTGTCACCCGCCAGCAGATCTACCTTCTCCTGGAGTGCCACCAATCCACAGCTTCCCACATCCAAGCTGGAACTCTGCAGGTTTCCTTCACCACCAGTTTGGATCTCCTCTTCAACAGCATCCTGGCAAGCCTCAGACAGGTCCATGCAATCTGCATTTGGGATAGCATTTTACTCTGTGCTTGCTTCCTGTGATTTCTTCCAGCTCATTAGCCAGCTGCAACAGCTCCTCGTTTCATTTAACGCTTTCCCAGCAGCGGCAAGAGTTTATTTTCTTACTTTTAAACTGTATTTTTGCTTGTATTCTTTTTTTTTCTTCATTCTGCACCTCCTCTATACTCCGCTGTTCAGTAACCTGGTCAACCTCCACCCTACCATTGCAGGAGACCTCCAACTCCTCAGCACAGCGAGCCATGCATCTTCCATCTCCCCTGCAGCACTGCTAGTCAGGTAAGTAGTTTCCACCACCACTCCATCCTGTGTTGCTTTACACAGGGGAGCACCCTCCTGCAGTTTAGGGCAGACATTCTCCAGATGCTGACCCTGTTCCTTCACATGGTCATTCACCACTGTGTTGTCCTCCATTACACAGGGCTAACCACAATTTCTTGTATTCACCACCATAACTGTGGCTCCTGCAGCTCTACAGACCCAGCCATGCCAGTTTCCATATCCTCTGGCTGGTTATATGGGTAATTTTATCTCCAAGCAGCGCTGAGGGGTCAGAGTGGGAGAGACAGGGCGGGGGGCATTACACAGATAATGCATCGATTTCCATCCCTAGCGGTCTGTGAGGGGCATGTACACAGGTGAGGTGTGAGAGGGGGGAGACAGGGTGGGGGCATTACACAGATAACACAGCGATGGCCATCCCTAGCGGACAGTGAAGAGCTTGTACCCAGGTGAGATGAGAGGGGGGAGACAGGGCGGTGGACATTACACAGATAATGCATCAATTGTCATCCCTAGTGGGCAGTGAGGGGCATGTCTCCAGGTGAGCGGGGGGAGACGGGGTGTGGGGGGGGGGGGGCATTACATAGTAACATAGTTAATGAGGTTGAAAAGAGGCAAAATGCCCATCGGGTTCAACCTGTATTCCTTATTAAGCTGTGCACATTGTAATGCACCAGCTGAAGTAATGGTTTCGTACCACTCCCAGATCCTTATTGTCAATATATTAAATGCTATAGCCCTGGATACTTTTTTCAGCTAGAAAACTATCCAAACCATTCTTAAATCATTTACAGAGTCCACCATTATTACCTTCACCGGCAGGGAGTTCCAAATCTTTATTGCCATTACAGTGAAGAACCCTTTCCTACGTTGTGTACGGAATTTTCTCTCTAGCCTCAGTGAGTGCCCACGCGTCCTTTACAGAGTTCTTTTAATAAACAAATCCCCTGCTAACTCCTTGTAATGACCCTTTACATATTTGAAGATATTAATAATGTCTCCTCTTTCCTAGTGTATACATATGTAACCTAGTAAGCCTTTCCTCGTTCTCCAGTGTCTCTAACCCTTTAATTAGTTTAGTAACTCGCCTTTGAACTCTTTCAAGATCCCCGATATCTTTTTTTATAATATGGTGCCCAAAATTGAACACAATATTCCAGGTGCTGCCATACCAATGATTTATACAGCGGCAGGATTACATCTTCGTCCCTTGTCTCAATACCTCATTTTATGCACGCAAGGACTTTACTTGCCTTCTTTGCTGCATTTTGACATTGTGTATTGTTATTAAGCACCCCCAAATCTTTTTCCACTACTGTTTCCCCTATATTTTCCTTATTAAGAGTGTAGGATGCAAGTTTGTTTTTAATCCCAAAGTGCATAACTTTGCATTTTTCAATATTGAACCTCACTACCCATTTAGACGCCCAGGTTTCAAGTTTAAGTAAGTCATTCTGTAGAGACACCACATCGATTTCTGAATGAATTACCTTACATAGTTTAGTATCATCTGCAAAGATTGACACTGTGCTTTCCAGGCCTATTCCTAGATCATTAATAAATATATTGAACAGTAGCGGGCCAAGTACGGACCCTTGTGGTATTACACTGATTACTGGTGCCCAGCTGGAGAACATCCCATTGACCACTACTCGTTGTACTCTGTCATCTAGCCAATTACCTACCCATGTACAAATAGTATATCTTAGGCCAAGTTCCCTTAATTTGATGATCAGTCTCCTGTGAGGAACTGTATCGAAGGCTTTTGCAGAATCTAAATAGACCACATCCACTGCTTTTCCCTGGTCAAGATTATCACTCACTACCTCGTAGAAGCTAATTAAGTTAGTTTGGCATGATCTGTCCCTCATAAACCCATGCTGACTTTTGCTAATAATCTTAATATTCTGCAGACAATCCTCTGTGCTATCCCTCAAAATTCCTTCCAATATTTTACCCACTATAGAGGTTAAACTAACTGGTCTATAGTTCCCAGAATGATTTTTAGATCCCTTTTTAAATAATGGCACTACCTCAGCTATACGCCAATCCCTCGGTACCATGCCTGATGTAATTGAACTACTGAAAATAAAGTATAAGGGTCTTGCTAGCTGTGCCCTAAGCTCCATAATAACCCTCGGGTGAAAACCATCTGGGCCTGGTGATTTATTCATCATTATGTTGCTTAGTCTTTCTAGGACTACTTTCTCACTTAAACAAGCATCTAGCCAAGAATCCTTACCTTCACTGTCGTTATGCACTACTATCACCGTCTGATCCTCCCTTGTGAATACTGAGGGAAAAAATGTTCAGTATAACTGCTTTTATTTTGTCATCGTTTATCAAGGCTCCCAGTTCATCTTTTAATGGGCCTACGTTCTCCTTTTTTAACCTTTTACTGTTTATGTATATTTATAAAACTTTTAGGATTGATTTTACTCTCTATTGCGATTTGCTTTTCGTTTACAATTTTAGTTGCTTATTACTTTTTTGCATCTTTTATTGCATTCCTTGTAATACTGGAATGACTCCTCCCCTCCAATAGATTGAAATGCTTCGAAAGCACACCTCTTCCTTTTTTGACCTCCTTATTAAGCCACATTAATAATGCGTTTACTGCTCGTGGGAATGAATTTGTAAATATTGCTTTCAAGCAATCCTTTTAAAGCATCCCACATTTCAGATGTGTCCTTACCATGAAACAAAACCTTTCAGTCAATGGGGGTCATTCTGACCCGTTCTCACGCAGAGGTTCTTCGCTGTGGTGCCAACGGGTTGGAAATGCACATTCCACGGCAGACGCATTGCGTACACATGTCATTGCCCGGCGACGATCGCAACGCCGCCAGCGAGAAAAGTGATCGCAGCGGTGATCGCAAGAAGATGGATAGGTGGGAGGCGTTCTGGGGCGGATACTCACCGTTTTCTGGGAGTGTTGAGTCCAACGCAGGCGTGTCCAGGTGTTTGCAGGGCGGGTGTCTGACGTCAACTCCGAGACCAGTCACGCTGAAGACATCGCCGCCGGTGAGTATGTCAGGACCTACTTAGAAACTGCAAAAAATCTTTTTGCATAGCAGGGATGCACAAGCGACCGCAGCCTTGCTATGCAAAAAATTCCTCCCCCGTAGGAGGCGACTAGTCGATCGCACGGACTGCAAAAAGCAGCTTTGTGCGATCAACTCAGTATGAGGGCCCATGTCATTTAGTGCCTGTCTCAGCATATTAAAGTTAGCTTTTCTAAAGTTTAATGTTTTGGTTGATCCCTTATAGCTATGTTCCTTGAAACTGATGTCGAATGTGATCATATAGTGATCCCTGTTTCCCAAGGTCTCCCCGACTGTAATGTTTGCTATAATGTCCATATTATTGGTAATAACTAGGTCCAGAATATTATTACCTAGTATTGATCCTTTAATGTGTTTAGGAACCTGCTGCTCCTAGCTTTTACACATGAATCGTTACTCCAATTTATATCGGGATAATTGAAATCCCCTATCACTAGGATGTCCCCCATTCCCGCAGCTTTTTCATTTTGCTGTAAGAGTTGTTCCTACTCTTGTATGCTAATATCCGGTTGTTTATAACACGTGCCAATTACTATTTTTTTTGCTTCAATTCCCCCACTTGTGATCTCAACCCATGGCGTTTCCACGTTATCTCCAGTCTATACATACTTGCCGACATTTTAATTCTCCTATCCGGGAGAAGCCCGGAGAGGAGACGCAGCTGGTGCCTTCGGGGGGCGGGGGCGGACGGTGACGTCACTAAGCCCCGCCCACGCATCGGGAAATGTCGCGATTTGCGGGTCTGCGGGAAGGGGGCGGGGCTAAAATGACGCGATTTGCGTCATTTTAACCCCTTCTCCACCCGCCGGACCCGCGAATGCGGTAGGTTAGCTTTCATCCTGCCCGCATCACTAGGGTGCGAGCAGGATGCGGGAGACCTGCCCACTCTTCCGGGGGTGCGGCGGGCTACCCCAAAAAACGGGAGCCTCCCGCAGCTTCCAGGAGAGCAGGTAAATATGAGTTTATAAAATCTAATAAGTTTGGTTTTAGAGATGGTTTTACATAGAGATATACCCCTCCCCTTTTGGTAACCCTATCCCAGGGGTTGGGTATCTGCACACTCAATATATACAATATTCTAATACTATGGGTGTAGGGGAATCATCACCCTACCACCCCATAAGTAGTCCCCTTTCTTATATCTCAGACAATGCTGATTATGTTTAGGGGTGCTGTCAATTACAGTATATGTATATCAAAATTGGGAGGAGAAGAGAGAAGGAAACTGTATGGTTGACGCACTAAAGAGAAATTGATTATTCATAAAATGTAACCTTTATTAAGTATACATTCAAATATATTACGTTTATTCGACCCAGGCTGCAGTGAAACATGTGAGTTAAAATCAAACAAACTAACATGTATGTGAATCCTAATAGGTTGAAAAAATGTGAATAAAGAGTTAAAAGGCATATCCGCGTGTGTTTCTTATATTTAGCACTTATAAGGTTACAATATTTATTCCAGTGCTATCAAAGATCGATCACTTCCAATAGTCACAGTCAGTTATATGTCAGCTATCACAATTGGTACTGGTAGTTCACTATTATCACTGTAATTCCCTAGAATGTGTAATCCTAAATAGGATCACCTCGGAGATGAACTTCTATGTAACACAAGTATCTTGCACCCGCTATCCACATTGGTGCACACTTCACAGTGGACAATTTAGTCATGCATGTGGGGAAAGATTATCCAGCGAGCATGTCCATTCCAGTACTAGTGTGGGACTTTAAGGGATATAGCAATCCCAATTTCATTATCTATCAGCCCACATATATCAGACCTTTCTTGGTCCTGTTTTAATAGACTGAAAATATAGAGAATGTAATTTCCCTTAGGGGTATAGCAACCCCACTTATAGTATAATGTTCGTCTGTGTAGATCGAAATCACATTCTCCTAGAATGTACACTTCACTATATCAAAACAGATTGGTCATACGGTCTGATGTTAAATTCATTAGAAAATATAAAGAATTTAGGTATATAGCAGTCCCAGTAAAGATATAGAACAACCCCCATGCATCTTAATCTTTAAGGATATGCAATTACCACTGTGTAGTTCAACAAATAATATAGGTTGGTGCTATGTATATTGTGTTAGAAGTATCTCAAAAATATCTTCTATAGTAATATATATATATATATATATATATATATATATATATATCTTCACAGTGATATGTCGAATCCAATGAGCTATAGTGTCTGTGTTTCCCACCTAATAATGTCTCTTCTTACACCATGGGAAAATTATATTTCTTCTATGCTACTTCATGGCAGCCATAACTACTGGGATTGTATCCCTATTCCTAACTTTAGACAGGGAGTTTTCCTAATCCACTAGGGCCCACCCACTATGGGTATATAATCGCACTCCACCCCTTCCTCCTTAGTCTTTTTCCTGTCTCCTAGCTTGGCAGTAGGAGTTCCTGTATTATTTTTTCTATTTAAATAATTTTTATTTTTTCAGGGCTTACCTCATGTTGTTCCTAGCTGATACGTCTCCTGGTAGCCGTGCTAGAAGAGGGTGGCTCCCTGGGTGTTTGGCTAGGTGTGCTAGGGGCGGTCAAGTAAGTCCCCATATGTCCAGCTTAAGGTGTCCTCCTGTCAGCTCTTTGCTGTGGGTCCCCCTCTTGCCGTTTTCCGCTGCTATGGCCGCTGCTCTGCTGTGTGTATGGGGCCTTTCAGTGAGGAGTACCTCTTCTGAAGGGCATCTGTGCAGTTTCCTGCCGGAGGTCCGTCTGCTGAAGGGGATGTACGCGACTTCCTCCGGAAGGTTCTGGCACTGAAGGGAAAGTGCGGCGGTGGGCGGAAGTGCTGGGGGGATGCAGTAAAGGCTGGCTGGCGGAAGTGCTGTTGGCACCCGTCCCAGCTGATTGTGGGGGGCGGGCTGCACGGACGCCATAGCCTTTTATAAGGCATAGAAATTTGAATTAATGGCGCTGCACACAGGAGTTAGGAAGCTCCTATAATTGCTGGGCTGGTTTTCTAAGCTTACCAGCAGAATGGAAAGAGAGCCTTCTCCCCAAAAGCCGGTCAGTGCCCTAAAGAGGTAAGTCCTCATAAAGGGCTGGTTGTTTTTTATTATTTATTATTTATTGTTTATTCTGTTACCATGTGGTAGTTTAGGATAGGTTGTAAGGTGTTTTATTTTGTTGTTTTAGTGTGTCTCCACCTAAGAAGAGGTTATGTAAGAAAAGGCATAAGGACATGCAGTGTGCAGCTTGTGACAAAATCTTTTCAGCTGATGAAAATGTTAAATTCTGTGAGGAGTGTATACAGAGTGAATCTCAGGAGACTGTGCAGTCCAAGCAAATAAGAGATTTAATGAGATGGATGAAGGAGTCTTTTGTTACCAAAGAGCAGCTCTCGGAATTCCAAGGGAATAAAAGGGCTAGGTCTCTGGATAGAATTGATTTAGTGGATGAGTCAGGTTCTCAGGATTTTGCTTATGATGATTATCAGGCTGCTTCTAGTGCTGAGTCGGTGGACGAGCAGGAAGAGGAGAGAAAGTTTAATTTGGAGCTGGTGGATAGTCTTCTGAAAGATATCTTTAAGACTATGAATTATAAGATGCCTGAAGAGGAATGTAATGATGAGGATATTCTGTTCTGTGATAAAACCAAAAAGAACAGGGTCTTTCCAGTCCATAAAGCATTAAAAGATGTTGTGAGTAAGGAGTGGAAAAGCATTGATAAAAAGCTGGGTAATACTAAAAGGCTTGATCGTATGTTCCCAGTGGAAGATGAGCAGTTTACTAATTGGTGTGCAATCCCTAAAATTGATGCTGCAGTCGCAGAGATGGTATCAAAAACCACCATTTTGTTAGAAGATGGCGCAGTCTTAAAAGATGGTATGGATAAACGCATGGAGAGTGCGTTAAAGAAATTGCATATGTCCTCAGCAATCTCACTAAAATCCGGTGTGGCAGTAGCATCTGTTGCTAGAGCGTTAAGAGTCTGGGGGTCAGTATTGGCGACTGATATAGAAGGAGGTGTTTCGAGGCAGTATCTGCAAAGAAGTCTGACCGTAATGTTCAAAGGGATCGAGTATCTCTGTGAGGCCTCGTTAGATGCTCTGGATTTTGCTGCAAAGTCTATGGCAGCAGGTGTGATGGCAAGAAGAGCTTTGTGGCTGCGTTCTTGGTCGGCAGATATGCACTCCAAGAATAGGTTGGTGTCCCTGCCATATGAAGGGTCTTTGTTGTTTGGAAATAAATTAGAAGCCATAATACAGAAAATGTCAGGAGGAAAATCTGCAAAACTTCCTCAGGACAGGAGGAATAGATTTCCAATACCGTCCGCTAAACAGCAGTTTAAGGAGGCAAGAGGATATCGACCAGGTTGTTTTTATTCAGGAAGATACTCCTCAGGTAACAATAGGCAGTCCTTTCGGCAGGCCTACAGGAGAGGTGGTCGAAGAGCATGACTGTCACAAGGTTCCGGTATCTTTTCCAGTGGGTGGCAGACTTCAGGAGTTTGCCGGCTGTTGGATAGAGTCTATTCAGGATACGTGGGTAATAGATGTCGTATCCCAGGGATACCGGATAGAATTCTCAAAAATTCCCGTGTTGGACAAATTTCTAGTTTCAGAGACACCAACTACAAATCTGGAGTTAAAAGCTATGAAAGACAGTTTAAGGAAACTGATCGAAGCAAAAGCTGTAGAGACTGTTCCGTTTTTGGAAAGAAACAGAGGTTTCTATTCGAGACTGTTTCTGGTGAGAAAACCTTCCGGCGAGTTCAGAACCATCTTAGATCTCAGACAGCTCAACGAGTATATAGAAACAATAAAGTTCCGTATGGAGACCCTAAAGTCTATCCTGTTAGGGGTGAGAGAGAGAGACTTTTTGGCTTCGGTAGACCTAAAGGACGCTTACTTCCACGTTCCAATTTGCAGGCAGCACAGGAAATATCTAAGGCTTTGTGTCCTCGGCAAACACTTTCAGTTCACTTGCCTTCCTTTCGACCTAAAATCATCTCCAAGGGTGTTCACCAAAGTTCTGATGTCGCTCATTGCTGTGATCAGAGGTCAAAAAGTAGCAATATGGTCATATCTGGACGACTTGCTGGTGGCCCTCATTCCGAGTTGATCGCTCGCAAGGCGATTTTAGCAGAGTTACACACGCTAAGCCGCCGCCTACTGGGAGTGAATCTAAACTTCTTAAATGTGCGACCGAAGTATGCGCATTATTGCGATCACAAACGAGTTAGCAGTTTCTGAGTAACTCCAGACTTACTCTGCCTGTGCGATCAGTTCAGTGCTTTTCGGTCCTGGTTGACGTCATAAACACACCCAGCGTTCGGCCAAGCACTCCCACCGTTTCTCCAGACACGCCTGCGTTTTTTCCGGAAACGGTAGCGTTTTGAGACACACGCCCTTAAAACGCCGTGTTTCCGCCCAGTAACACCCATTTCCTGTCAATCACAATGCGAACGTCGGAGCGATGAAAAAGCCGTGAGTAAACTTACTTTCTTCATAGTAAAATTACTTGGTGCAGTCGCAGTGCGAACATTGCGCATGCGCACTAAGAGAATTCTCACTGCGATGCGATGAAAAACTCCGAGCGAACAACTCGGAATGAGGGCCGGTGTGCGGAGAGTCGATAGAGAAAGTGGACAAAGCATTAAGTGTGGTGCTACAAATTCTACAAGAACATGGCTGGCTCATAAATTGGGAAAAAAGCAGACTAACGCCAAAGCAAAGAATACAGTTTCTGGGGGTACAGGTAGATACCCTCGATTATATGATAGGGCTTTCAGAGGAGAGTTGTCTAAAGCTTCAAGATCTGGCTACCCTCATAAAGGGATGCAACAGTGTGACGATTCGTCAGGGGATGCGTCTCTTGGGGATGATGGCGTCCTCCATAGATGTAGTCCCTTGGGCGAGGTGGAGGATGAGAAATCTTCAGTTGGACATCCTGAGTTATATTCGGAGGGGATATTCTCTGAATTACCGTATAAAACTAGGCCGGAAAGCGAAAGAATCTTTGACCTGGTGGACGGACGAACGGCTGGTCAGCAGAAGGACGTCTCTGTCGGACCATCATGCTCTGGTTCTGACAACGGATGCGAGTACAACAGGTTGGGGTGCTCATCTGTTGCACAGAAATTGTCAGGGCACATGGAGCGAAGAGGAAGCATGTTTGTCTTCGAATCACAGGGAGATGAGAGCAGCGTGGAATGCCATACAGCAGTTTCAAGAACAACTTCAAGGAAAGCATCTCAAGGTTTTTTCAGACAACGTTTCCGTAGTGGCGTATCTCAATAGCCAAGGAGGCACCAGGAGTCCAGTGTTGATGGAGGAAGTGTCAAAGATAATGAAATGGGCGGAATGCCATCTCAAAACTCTAGTAGCTCTACATGTTCCAGGGGTAAACAATGTGGTGGCAGACTTCCTCAGTCGACAGGAGGTATTACCAGGAGAGTGGGAGCTGGACGATGTAGTTTTTCAACAGATCGTACAACAGTTCGGAAGGCCTCAGGTAGATTTGATGGCCACACACGTCAATGCAAAAGTACCACTCTTTTTCTCCCGATATCATCTCCCAGGAACAGGGGGAGTGGATGCTTTCTCTCTTCCTTGGACGTTCAGACTGGCGTATGTGTTTCCCCCGTTTCCGATGATTCCAAGGACTCTCAGGAAGATCTGGGAGGACAAGGCACAAGTAATAATAATTCTTCCCTACTGGCCGAAGAGGGGTTGGTTTCCTTCAGTGCTCAGGATGGCAGTGCAGGGTCCTTTGAGGTTGCCGTTGAAGAAGGAGTTGCTGCATCAGGGGCCATTGTTGCATCCGAATCTGCAACGGCTTCATTTGACGGCGTGGAAATTGAGCGGCAGCTATTAAGAAATAGAGGTTTGTCCGGGCAGGTCCTCGATTTGCTTATCCAGGCAAGGAAGAAAGTATCCTCTAGTGTTTACTATAGGGTCTGGAAAAAATTCATCTCTTGGTCTGGATCAAGATTTAATCCATTAAAAGCAGAAACTTCTCAAGTTTTGCAATTCCTGTTTGAAGGTTTTGAGAAAGGATTGGCAGTGTCCACTATTAAGGTTCAGATATCGGCTCTGAGTATTCTGTTGGAACGGAGATTGTCTGAGGAAGACTTGGTCAAGAAGTTTTGTCAGGCAATTAAAAGAATAAGACCTCGAGTTAGGCCAACTCTTGCTCCTTGGGACTTAAATTTAGTTCTCAATTCTTTGATGCTGCCTCCGTTTGAGCCTCTGCAGGATATTTCACTGAAGTTCTTAACTTGGAAAGTTGTGTTTCTGGTAGCCATCACAACGGCCAGAAGAGTTAGCGAATTACAGGCTCTGTGGTCGGAAGAACCTTATCTTAATTTTTTCCCAGATAAAATTGTTCTGAGAACCAATCCAGATTTTTTGCCAAAAGTTGTGTCGGAGTTTCACCTCAGTCAGGACATCGTGTTGCCATCTTTCTATCCGGATCCGCAGAATGAGGAGGAAGAAGCAATGCATAATTTAGATCTGATAAGGGCAGTTTCAATCTATATGGAAAGAGTTAAACAGTTCCGTAACACAAAACATCTGTTTGTGCTACACTCTGGTGTGAAGAAAGGTGAAAGGCCTACAAAGCAGACCATTTCCAGATGGATTACAGAGCTTTTGACATTTGTATATGAAAGAAGTGGTCGCAGAGTTCCAGAAGGTTTAAAGGCACACTCTACTAGGGCCATGGCAACTTTGTGGGCTAAGAAGGGTCGCGTGTCGGCAAAAGACATTTGCGCGGCAGCCACGTGGTCTTCGATGCATACATTCTCTACTCATTATGCTTTAGATATTGTTGACACCCACTTTGGGGAGCAGGTCCTTCAGGGGGCTTTGCAATAAAAAACAATGGTTCCCTAATGCACACTGAGTGAATAATATTCCTACATAATAGTCAGATAATACGGAGATCTTGGTTGCGTATATCTGCAGATATAGGGTTAAGCCCCCAGGCCGATCGACAAGGCCTCTCCGTCACTGGGGGTCCCTAATATTAGGTATGGGTCCGGGGTGCAGGACCCCATAATGTCGGCACAGGTCGGCTACCCCAGGTCAGCACACAGGTGAGAGTTAATAGGGTTAATAAGAAGCACAGAAGTGCTATGTGAGTGGTGTGATTAAAATAATACAAAAATATATACAAAGTGATAGGGAAACTCATAAGTGTTAATAAAGTGTTAGGGTGTGCCGACCTGAAGCAGCCCAGCGATACCGACACAGGGGCCACCACACCCCACACCCACCCCACAAATAATTCCAAATATGTCTGGGTTGAATTCCCAGTGTAAGGCCACATGGTAATGGCTCCTACAGCATCTGAGAGCCAGCTTACCTGGGGATACCCCTGACTTCCCCCTATGGCAGTCTAGAGTCAGCAATCCCTCCTAATGCTGACCCGTTCATGCCTCTCAATACAATGCAAAAAAATGGTGAACTGCTCAATCAGATAGTGATGTCACTCAGGTGCTAAAAGGGAGGGGTAATTCTGTGATGGAAAAAACAATGGTTCCCTAATGCACACTGAGTGAATAATATTCCTACATAATAGTCAGATAATACGGAGATCTTGGTTGCGTATATCTGCAGATATAGGGTTAAGCCCCCAGGCCGATCGACAAGGCCTCTCCGTCACTGGGGGTCCCTAATATTAGGTATGGGTCCGGGGTGCAGGACCCCATAATGTCGGCACAGGTCGGCTACCCCAGGTCAGCACACAGGTGAGAGTTAATAGGGTTAATAAGAAGCACAGAAGTGCTATGTGAGTGGTGTGATTAAAATAATACAAAAATATATACAAAGTGATAGGGAAACTCATAAGTGTTAATAAAGTGTTAGGGTGTGCCGACCTGAAGCAGCCCAGCGATACCGACACAGGGGCCACCACACCCCACACCCACCCCACAAATAATTCCAAATATGTCTGGGTTGAATTCCCAGTGTAAGGCCACATGGTAATGGCTCCTACAGCATCTGAGAGCCAGCTTACCTGGGGATACCCCTGACTTCCCCCTATGGCAGTCTAGAGTCAGCAATCCCTCCTAATGCTGACCCGTTCATGCCTCTCAATACAATGCAAAAAAATGGTGAACTGCTCAATCAGATAGTGATGTCACTCAGGTGCTAAAAGGGAGGGGTAATTCTGTGATGGAAAAAACAATGGTTCCCTAATGCACACTGAGTGAATAATATTCCTACATAATAGTCAGATAATACGGAGATCTTGGTTGCGTATATCTGCAGATATAGGGTTAAGCCCCCAGGCCGATCGACAAGGCCTCTCCGTCACTGGGGGTCCCTAATATTAGGTATGGGTCCGGGGTGCAGGACCCCATAATGTCGGCACAGGTCGGCTACCCCAGGTCAGCACACAGGTGAGAGTTAATAGGGTTAATAAGAAGCACAGAAGTGCTATGTGAGTGGTGTGATTAAAATAATACAAAAATATATACAAAGTGATAGGGAAACTCATAAGTGTTAATAAAGTGTTAGGGTGTGCCGACCTTAAGCAGCCCAGCGATACCGACACAGGGGCCACCACACCCCACACCCACCCCACAAATAATTCCAAATATGTCTGGGTTGAATTCCCAGTGTAAGGCCACATGGTAATGGCTCCTACAGCATCTGAGAGCCAGCTTACCTGGGGATACCCCTGACTTCCCCCTATGGCAGTCTAGAGTCAGCAATCCCTCCTAATGCTGACCCGTTCATGCCTCTCAATACAATGCAAAAAAATGGTGAACTGCTCAATCAGATAGTGATGTCACTCAGGTGCTAAAAGGGAGGGGTAATTCTGTGATGGAAAAAACAATGGTTCCCTAATGCACACTGAGTGAATAATATTCCTACATAATAGTCAGATAATACGGAGATCTTGGTTGCGTATATCTGCAGATATAGGGTTAAGCCCCCAGGCCGATCGACAAGGCCTCTCCGTCACTGGGGGTCCCTAATATTAGGTATGGGTCCGGGGTGCAGGACCCCATAATGTCGGCACAGGTCGGCTACCCCAGGTCAGCACACAGGTGAGAGTTAATAGGGTTAATAAGAAGCACAGAAGTGCTATGTGAGTGGTGTGATTAAAATAATACAAAAATATATACAAAGTGATAGGGAAACTCATAAGTGTTAATAAAGTGTTAGGGTGTGCCGACCTGAAGCAGCCCAGCGATACCGACACAGGGGCCACCACACCCCACACCCACCCCACAAATAATTCCAAATATGTCTGGGTTGAATTCCCAGTGTAAGGCCACATGGTAATGGCTCCTACAGCATCTGAGAGCCAGCTTACCTGGGGATACCCCTGACTTCCCCCTATGGCAGTCTAGAGTCAGCAATCCCTCCTAATGCTGACCCGTTCATGCCTCTCAATACAATGCAAAAAAATGGTGAACTGCTCAATCAGATAGTGATGTCACTCAGGTGCTAAAAGGGAGGGGTAATTCTGTGATGGAAAAAACAATGGTTCCCTAATGCACACTGAGTGAATAATATTCCTACATAATAGTCAGATAATACGGAGATCTTGGTTGCGTATATCTGCAGATATAGGGTTAAGCCCCCAGGCCGATCGACAAGGCCTCTCCGTCACTGGGGGTCCCTAATATTAGGTATGGGTCCGGGGTGCAGGACCCCATAATGTCGGCACAGGTCGGCTACCCCAGGTCAGCACACAGGTGAGAGTTAATAGGGTTAATAAGAAGCACAGAAGTGCTATGTGAGTGGTGTGATTAAAATAATACAAAAATATATACAAAGTGATAGGGAAACTCATAAGTGTTAATAAAGTGTTAGGGTGTGCCGACCTGAAGCAGCCCAGCGATACCGACACAGGGGCCACCACACCCCACACCCACCCCACAAATAATTCCAAATATGTCTGGGTTGAATTCCCAGTGTAAGGCCACATGGTAATGGCTCCTACAGCATCTGAGAGCCAGCTTACCTGGGGATACCCCTGACTTCCCCCTATGGCAGTCTAGAGTCAGCAATCCCTCCTAATGCTGACCCGTTCATGCCTCTCAATACAATGCAAAAAAATGGTGAACTGCTCAATCAGATAGTGATGTCACTCAGGTGCTAAAAGGGAGGGGTAATTCTGTGATGGAAAAAACAATGGTTCCCTAATGCACACTGAGTGAATAATATTCCTACATAATAGTCAGATAATACGGAGATCTTGGTTGCGTATATCTGCAGATATAGGGTTAAGCCCCCAGGCCGATCGACAAGGCCTCTCCGTCACTGGGGGTCCCTAATATTAGGTATGGGTCCGGGGTGCAGGACCCCATAATGTCGGCACAGGTCGGCTACCCCAGGTCAGCACACAGGTGAGAGTTAATAGGGTTAATAAGAAGCACAGAAGTGCTATGTGAGTGGTGTGATTAAAATAATACAAAAATATATACAAAGTGATAGGGAAACTCATAAGTGTTAATAAAGTGTTAGGGTGTGCCGACCTGAAGCAGCCCAGCGATACCGACACAGGGGCCACCACACCCCACACCCACCCCACAAATAATTCCAAATATGTCTGGGTTGAATTCCCAGTGTAAGGCCACATGGTAATGGCTCCTACAGCATCTGAGAGCCAGCTTACCTGGGGATACCCCTGACTTCCCCCTATGGCAGTCTAGAGTCAGCAATCCCTCCTAATGCTGACCCGTTCATGCCTCTCAATACAATGCAAAAAAATGGTGAACTGCTCAATCAGATAGTGATGTCACTCAGGTGCTAAAAGGGAGGGGTAATTCTGTGATGGAAAAAACAATGGTTCCCTAATGCACACTGAGTGAATAATATTCCTACATAATAGTCAGATAATACGGAGATCTTGGTTGCGTATATCTGCAGATATAGGGTTAAGCCCCCAGGCCGATCGACAAGGCCTCTCCGTCACTGGGGGTCCCTAATATTAGGTATGGGTCCGGGGTGCAGGACCCCATAATGTCGGCACAGGTCGGCTACCCCAGGTCAGCACACAGGTGAGAGTTAATAGGGTTAATAAGAAGCACAGAAGTGCTATGTGAGTGGTGTGATTAAAATAATACAAAAATATATACAAAGTGATAGGGAAACTCATAAGTGTTAATAAAGTGTTAGGGTGTGCCGACCTGAAGCAGCCCAGCGATACCGACACAGGGGCCACCACACCCCACACCCACCCCACAAATAATTCCAAATATGTCTGGGTTGAATTCCCAGTGTAAGGCCACATGGTAATGGCTCCTACAGCATCTGAGAGCCAGCTTACCTGGGGATACCCCTGACTTCCCCCTATGGCAGTCTAGAGTCAGCAATCCCTCCTAATGCTGACCCGTTCATGCCTCTCAATACAATGCAAAAAAATGGTGAACTGCTCAATCAGATAGTGATGTCACTCAGGTGCTAAAAGGGAGGGGTAATTCTGTGATGGAAAAAACAATGGTTCCCTAATGCACACTGAGTGAATAATATTCCTACATAATAGTCAGATAATACGGAGATCTTGGTTGCGTATATCTGCAGATATAGGGTTAAGCCCCCAGGCCGATCGACAAGGCCTCTCCGTCACTGGGGGTCCCTAATATTAGGTATGGGTCCGGGGTGCAGGACCCCATAATGTCGGCACAGGTCGGCTACCCCAGGTCAGCACACAGGTGAGAGTTAATTATTTGTGGGGTGGGTGTGGGGTGTGGTGGCCCCTGTGTCGGTATCGCTGGGCTGCTTCAGGTCGGCACACCCTAACACTTTATTAACACTTATGAGTTTCCCTATCACTTTGTATATATTTTTGTATTATTTTAATCACACCACTCACATAGCACTTCTGTGCTTCTTATTAACCCTATTAACTCTCACCTGTGTGCTGACCTGGGGTAGCCGACCTGTGCCGACATTATGGGGTCCAGCACCCCGGACCCATACCTAATATTAGGGACCCCCAGTGACGGAGAGGCCTTGTCGATCGGCCTGGGGGCTTAACCCTATATCTGCAGATATACGCAACCAAGATCTCCGTATTATCTGACTATTATGTAGGAATATTATTCACTCAGTGTGCATTAGGGAACCATTGTTTTTTCCATCACAGAATTACCCCTCCCTTTTAGCACCTGAGTGACATCACTATCTGATTGAGCAGTTCACCATTTTTTTGCATTGTATTGAGAGGCATGAACGGGTCAGCATTAGGAGGGATTGCTGACTCTAGACTGCCATAGGGGGAAGTCAGGGGTATCCCCAGGTAAGCTGGCTCTCAGATGCTGTAGGAGCCATTACCATGTGGCCTTACACTGGGAATTCAACCCAGACATATTTGGAATTATTTGTGGGGTGGGTGTGGGGTGTGGTGGCCCCTGTGTCGGTATCGCTGGGCTGCTTCAGGTCGGCACACCCTAACACTTTATTAACATTTATGAGTTTCCCTATCACTTTGTATATATTTTTGTATTATTTTAATCACACCACTCACATAGCACTTCTGTGCTTCTTATTAACCCTATTAACTCTCACCTGTGTGCTGACCTGGGGTAGCCGACCTGTGCCGACATTATGGGGTCCTGCACCCCGGACCCATACCTAATATTAGGGACCCCCAGTGACGGAGAGGCCTTGTCGATCGGCCTGGGGGCTTAACCCTATATCTGCAGATATACGCAACCAAGATCTCCGTATTATCTGACTATTATGTAGGAATATTATTCACTCAGTGTGCATTAGGGAACCATTGTTTTTTCCATCACAGAATTACCCCTCCCTTTTAGCACCTGAGTGACATCACTATCTGATTGAGCAGTTCACCATTTTTTTGGCTTTGCAATAAATAAGTATTATTTTCAGCATCAAAACAAGGCTTCCTGTGTATTATATTGCCCTCCCTATACGAGCGTTGGTATATCCCAGTAGTTATGGCTGCCATGAAGTAGCATAGAAGAAAGAAGCAAATTATACTTACCGATAATTTCATTTCTTCGAGATACTTCATGGCAGCCTACAAAATCCCTCCCTTATTGGGTTTTTCAGAGAGGCTTGTCGTAGGAGACACTCAAAAGACTAAGGAGGAAGGGGTGGAGTGCGATTATATACCCATAGTGGGTGGGCCCTAGTGGATTAGGAAAACTCCCTGTCTAAAGTTAGGAATAGGGATACAATCCCAGTAGTTATGGCTGCCATGAAGTATCTCGAAGAAATGAAATTATCGGTAAGTATAATTTGCTTCTATAATTCCCACACTATAAATATTGCTGTGTGTCCTGATCCCCATAGATATTAACAATATTTGCAGTCTTTATGTCTGAGTATATTCTCTCAGACAAGGCAGTTTCTGCATCCAATTGAACCATGCAGCTGCTAATTGGCTCTTTACTATTGCCAGTGTCCGTGTGTGTCTAGTACAATAATGTTATGATACAAACGCATTTACAATGTTCAGTGTCAGCTGTTAGTTCCTTTTTGATAGAGAAAACATTAAGCTGCAGAATATCAGTCATACATACCTGATGGATTAATGTTTAATGCTTGAAAATATAAATGTTGGAACATTGTGTGACGATAGCTGTCAACTCCCATTGATAGAGAAATCACACTGAGCCTCAGTGAATCCAATATACATAACTAACAATGAGATATTCATATTAGTGTCTAGTAGTCACCCTTTATGATATAATTGAATTATATATATTCTCTGTTGTCTGGGCTTATATAAACAACAAATAGCCAGAGCTCAATTTGAAAATTAGATCCTGTGCTAATTATCATAGATATCAACAGCACTGTGTATGTGTTACTGTGCCCACACAACATTGATACATTCTATCAATTGGCACAGATACCAATAGCGCCGCGTAATGTACCTGTGTCCACATAAGATGATACATAGTATTAGCTGCCATAGCCACGAATAATACTGTATTTATTCCACCATGTCTATTGATAGACTGGGATCCTCATAGTAAAGTAATACCGTATTCAGACCGCAAATGCCGGATCCTACCCGGTAAGACAAACATGTATTTACCGGGTAGGATCCGGCATTTGCGCTCCGCTGCTGGCTTTCCGACCCGGCAATATACCGGTTCAGTTGCCATAGCAGCGGAGGGAACAGCAGCAGCAGGGGCGGGGGTGGAGGCGGCGCCGGGGGATGAGCTCATCTCCTGCGCCGCCTCTCCCTATGCTGTGAATGGGAACCGTGTCGCATCGACACTGCTCCCATTCACACCACACCTGACCCGGTAATCAACCCGGGTAAAACCCTTCTCTTTTACCGGGTTGATTTACCGGGTCAGGCGACCCACTAAATCGGCCAAGGACCTTTCACATCGCACACTGATACCGGGTTATTTGTGCGATGTGAAAGGGGTATCAGTGGCTCAGATAGGAACAGCGTAAGTCTGGTTACATTGTAACAGACAAAGTGTCAACATCAATGAGTCATAAGGCAACTGCAGGATCCAGCAGGTTTATTGAAGTAGCTACTTCTGTAAATTTCGACAAGGCTGTTTAGTTCAGTGTCCATATAATACTGACACAGTGTAATTTCCTTCATGGTCTAAATAGCCTTGATAATAATAATATTAAATCAAGCACACTATAGCATCAACTGGCAATAGTAAAGAGCCAATTAGCAGCTGCATGGTTCAATAGGATGCAGAAACTGCCTTGTCTGAGAGAATATACTCAGACATAAAGACTGCAAATATTGTTAATATCTATGGGGATCAGGACACACAGCAATATTTATAGTTTGGGAATTATATATAATTTTCCCATGGTGTAAGAAGAGACATTATTTGGTGGGAAACACAGACACAATAGCTCATTGGATTCAACATATCACTGTGAAGATATATATATATATATATATATATAGTTCCAAATATGGTCGCACTCTCACAAAGGAATATAACATCCACTGGGGTGACTCCCAAGAGGTCCAGAGTGTGAGTCCAGACGTCAATGTATAGAAAGGCAGCATAAAGGGGCACTCACCAGAATTTTGCACGTAAAAAGCATTGAGTATTTTATTTATACTTATCAAGGTGATTTCACAAAGAGAGTTCTTTCAACGTTTCGATCCATCAGGATCATCATCAGGAAAATACAGCATAAGCAGCATGTACAAAAAATTGCATCCGTTCACAGGGTGTACATGAACGGATGCAATTTTTTGTACATGCTGCTTATGCTGTATTTTCCTGATGATGATCCTGATGGATCGAAACGTTGAAAGAACTCTCTTTGTGAAATCACCTTGATAAGTATAAATAAAATACTCAATGCTTTTTACGTGCAAAATTCTGGTGAGTGCCCCTTTATGCTGCCTTTCTATATATATATATATATATATATATATTACTATAGAAGATATTTTTGAGATACTTCTCAGTGGCGCACCCAGGGGGGTTTCCGAGTACCCAGAAACCCCCCTCCACTAAAAAAAAAAAAAAAAAAAAAAGTTTTTTTTTTTTTTTTTTTTAGCTGCATGAGTATTATTAATGACTGTCTAGCATCCTCTGCAGCCTGCTGTCTTCCTGGTGGCACTTGCAAGTGCAATAAAAGTTTACTTTATTTTAATTATAGTACATATATATCCATGTGCCTACATATATACACATGTATATACATACATACATACATATAAACACACACACACATATGATATATATATATATATATATATATACATACATGTGTATATATATATATATATGTGTACTGTATGTGTGTGTGTGTATATATATATGTATGCATGTTTAATATGCTATGTATATGTGTATATGGGTTCACTACGATCTCCCGGCGACCAGCATACCGGCGCCGGGAGGCCGGCCGCCGGCTTACCAACAGTGTGGCGAGTGCAAATGAGCCCCTTGCGGGCTCGCTGCGCTCGCCACGCTACGCGCCACACTATTCTATTCTCCCTCCAGGGGGGTCGTGGACCCCCACGAGGGAGAATAAGTGTCGGGATGCCGGCGGTCAGGCTCCCCGCGCCGGTATGCTGGTCACCGGGAGCCCGACCGCCGGCATACTGAAGACCACCCGTGTATATGTATGTGTGTGTGTATGTATGTATGTATATATATATATATATATATATGTGTGTGTAGATATATGTATAATATATATATGTAGATATATATATATATATATATATATATATACATACACACACACACACACACACTAGTTTTACGGACCCAGCATATACTGGGTCACCTCAGTCCCCGCCCCCGTGATTGGCTCCGCCCAGTTCTGGAAACCCCCCCATGCAAATCCTGCGTTTGCCACTGCTTCTAACACAATATACATAGCACCAACTTATATTATTTGTTGAACTACACAGTGGTAATTGTATATCCTTAAAGATTAAGATGCATGGGGGTTGTTCTATATCTTTACTGGGACTGCTATATACCTAAATTCTTTATATTTTCTAATGAATTTAACATCAGACCGTATGACCAATCTGTTTTGATATAGTGAAGTGTACATTCTAGGAGAATGTGATTTCGATCTACACAGACGAACATTATACTATAAGTGGGGTTGCTATACCCCTAAGGGAAATTACATTCTCTATATTTTCAGTCTATTAAAACAGGGCCAAGAAAGGTCTGATATATGTGGGCTGATAGATAATGAAATTGGGATTGCTATATCCCTTAAAGTCCCACACTAGTACTGGAATGGACATGCTCGCTGGATAATCTTTCCCCACATGCATGACTAAATTGTCCACTGTGAAGTGTGCACCAATGTGGATAGCGGGTGCAAGATACTTGTGTTACATAGAAGTTCATCTCCGAGGTGATCATATTTAGGATTACACATTCTAGGGAATTACAGTGATAATAGGGAACTACCAGTACCAACTGTGATAGCTGACATATAACTGACTGTGACTATTGGAAGTGATCGATCTTTGATAGCACTGGAATAGAGATTGTAACCTTATAAGTGCTAAATATAAGAAACACACGCGGATACGCCTTTTAACTCTTTATTCACATTTTTTCAACCTATTAGGATTCACATACATGTTAGTTTGTTTGACTTTAACTCTTATGTTTCACTGCAGTCTGGGTCGAATAAACGTCATATATTTGAATGTATACTTAATAAAGGTTAAATTTTATGAATAATCAATTTCTCTTTAGTGCGTCAACCATACAGTTTCCTTCTCTCTTCCCCTCCCAATTTTGGTAACCCTATCCCTCCTGAAAAGTGAATACCCCTCCAAATTTGCAACCCAGTCGTGAGAGTCATCCCACCATGTTTCCGTAATACCTATAATATAACATAGTAACATAGTAACTAAGGTTGAAAAAAGACAATTGTCCATCGAGTTCAACCTATTACTATAATCATACTGATTTTTTTTATACAAGCCATTCCAATTCCCCCATTTTACATTGTTGCTTGTTGGCAAGCATACATTTTAGCTTAATATTTCCTTTGTCCGTTTGTTTTAGTGGACTCTTACCATTGATTACAAGCGCCTTTCTAGAATTACTCTTACTGACTGTTATTCTCTTACCTCCCTTACCACCACTATCATACTTAATACAGCCTTTCTTACTACTATCCCTATTTGACCTATTAGGTTCTTTTAACCCTCCCCCTGAAGTTGGTATTCTCCATTATGCTATGGACATCATTTTCTATATATCATACTGTTGAATCATAATCGTCATAAGTTAATACGTTTGGAATACCACGTGCAATACTTATGTCAGTAATTCTTGTGTCATTACCCCTGCAATTACCCTTGCCGGCTGAACTTTCCCTCCCCCCTTCACCCCCCCCATTTTGTTCACTACCCCCATCCTTACTGTTCTCACTGTTTGACCTGTAGTTTCTAGCTAAACCCTCCTGACAGCTTCCTTGTTTAAAAGCTCCTCCAACCTTCTAACCATCCTGCCCCCCAGCACCGCTGCCCCCTCCTCATTCAGGTACAATCCATCGCCAAAAAAAAATATGGCGCCTGACTGAGAAGTCCGCTCAGTGTTCCAAGAACACAAACCCTTCTTTCCTACACCAGTCTCTAAACCACACATTTACCTTCCTCATCTCCCTCTGTCTCCCTGGGCAAGCACGTGGCACTGGTAATATGTTGGAGAATATTACCCTAGATGTCCTTGCCTTAAGTTTCTTGCCTAATTCCTTATAATCTTTCTTAAGGACATCCCAACTACCATTTACTTTGTTGTTGGTGCCGACCTGCACCAAGACTGCCGGGACTTTACCGGCCCCTCCCAACAATCTATCTACCCAGTCCGCGATGTGCCGTACCAGAGCACTCTGGAGACAACAGACTGTATGGCGATCACAGTCCCGGTAGCAGATTGCCTTGTCTGTCTTCCTGATAATAGAATCCCTTACCATCACAATCTGACTAGGTACCTCACTATCTTTTTTCCCATCTGAGCCAGAGGGACCGCTCCTCTGGTTGCTAGAGGGAACAGTCTCCTCCGGCTCCGTCATTTCCTCACTGCCATCCCTAGAATCCTCATCCAGTCGGGCAAATTTATTGGGGTTTGGCAGATCGGAGATGTCCTGTCTCCCCCTCCCCCTTTTCTTCCTTCTAACCGTGACCCAGCTGTCCACCTGATCATCCTCGTCTACCAGTGTTCCCCCCTGCAACTCCTCCACTGTTCTATCTAAACTTTGCTCGAGATTGTTAATACTCCTCAGTCGCTTAGTTACAGAGGTAATGCAGTGATGGCCATCCCTAGTGGGCAGTGATGGGCATGTACCCAGGTGATGTGTCAGAGGGTCGAGACAGGGCGGGGGGCATTACAGAGGTAACGCAGCGATGGCCATCCTTAGCAGGCAGTGAGGAGCATGTAAACAAACAATGGTAGCTGCTCAATCATTACTGGATACAATTATATATCAGGTGCTAGAAAAGGGGAGGGGTCACGTACAAATAGCAGACAGAGGGGGGTGCTCTTTTCCCCCCTGGTATCCTCCCAGCACACTAAAAATTATCTGTAACCATACCTGAACCTATCTGGTAATAGAATTTCAGAGAAATATATATAATTATCTCCAGGAATGACTGACCAGCTACCATTGTTTGTTTGCATGCGTGAGAAGGCATTGAATTGGAGCAGCATTTGGAAGGCATGCTGTTCCTTGTAGTGCTAATGGGAGATCCTGGGGGTGGCTCCCAGGTAAGCTTGCCCTCTGTCTGGATGCGTTTTAGTATGAGCCTTTATAATGAGGCATTACTGTAGACAAATCACATGGTCCTATGTGGGCACTATTATGTAGTGTTAGGACTGCTGATATCGGAGAAGCCTTGACGCAGCGCAGCAGCTGAACATGTCTTTGCAAATGCATGCAACCAATTTCTCTGAAATTCTATTAAAAGATAGGTTCCGGTATGGTTACAGATAATTTTTAGGGTGCTGGGGGATACCAGGGGGGGAAGAGCACCACCCCTCTCTGTCTGTAGTGAGGGGCATGTACCCAGGTGAGGTGTGAGAGGGGGGAGACAGGGTGGGGGGCATTACACAGGTAACGCAGCGATGACCATCTCTAGCGGGCAGTGTGGGGTATGTACCCAGGTGAGGTGTGAATGGGGGGAGACAGGGTGGTGTGGCATTACACAGGTAATGCAGTGATGGCCATCCCTATCGGGCAGTGAGGGGCATGTACCCAGGTGAGGTGTGAGGGGGGGAGACAAGACAGGGGGCATTACACAGGTAACATAGCAATGGTCATCCGTAGTAGACAGTGAGGGGCATGTACCCAGGTGAGGTGTGAGAAGGGGAGACAGGGCAGGGGGCATTACACAGATAACTCAGTGATGGCCATCCCTAGCAGGCAGTGAGGGGCATGTACTCAGGTGAGGTGATCACTGTTATCCCCATCCTTCTCCCCTGTCACTGGGCATTAGCACCATCATAGTATCACTCCTCCTCTCCCCGCATCAGTGCCTCCTGCCCCTACAGGGGTATATGTACACACATCATACACACACAGGACAGCATTGGCGCCGCCATGTTGGCTTAGTCTGTGTGTGAGCAGCAGATAATGATGTATACAGTGACAGCGCCATCACTAGGGGAGGCAGTGATCGGAGGCGGGAGGCAGCTGAGGGCAGGGACTGTGCTGCAGCCTATGAGAGGGAAAGGGGGTGTCTGAGTAATGGGACCCTGAGACCAATAGCTGGAGACAGGGGCAGGGCTGGCTGAGTGACTGGTTGCTGCTGCCTATAGGCAGGGCTGGTGGCTGAGTTTGGCTGTTCCTACCCATAATCCCATGTGCTATGTTGCAATGATGACGCTGACCTGGAAATACTGTCCCTCCCACTTCCTGTACCCAGTCCTCCGTCCCCGATCTCATCTGCTGCCGCCTCCTCTGTCACCTTCCCTATCTCAAAAGAGTTAAACTCCCTTTCCAAAGAGGCGTGGGTGAATCCTGACAAGAAATGTATTACTCCCAAGCGGTTACTAAATTCCTTTTCCTTTCCCGCTGAGGATAGGAAAGTATGGGAAAAACCATCCTCTGTGGATACTTCAGTGTCCAGGCTGTCACATAAAATAGTACTGCATGTACCTTGTGCTATCTCCCTCAAAGACCCAGCTGACCGCAAAATTGATATATCAATAAATAAGCAAATCCCAGATGCGCTGTCACAGCTGCCAGTTGTCACGATCCGGGTATCTGGACGCCATTTCTTACCCATCAGATGCCTCCTAAGGCTGGCTCAGCGCTCCAGGACCGGATCCCATCTGTTATCCTGATGTTTTCATGCCTGTATCCTCTCCTGTCACTCTGAGACGCTGTCACAGTAAACGCCATATTACACCTGGCATGGCGTCTCCCGCGGCCTCTGACGCCGTCCCTGAGCTTCTGCATGCAGAGTGTCAGAGTGGCGATTACGTCAGCCGCGGCCTCCGCTGTGTCCGCGTGGTTGGATGTGCACCTGTCAGCCTGGAGCCTCCTGTCTCCGGTGGTCGGCGCCGCCATTACTGTTTTCATTACCACATGGATTACAAACCAAACTTCCCTCCAAGTGTCTGCATGGGCGCAGCCATCTTGGATTCTGTCAGCTGATTATTTCCACCAATCTATTCTCAGTATTGATAATCTGCATAATTGCCTAGCCAATCCCTTCCTTGCTGCGGGTATAAGTATGTTGTACCTGAGCAAGGAAGGCGTCAGTGCTTTGGTTGTCAAACCTAGTTCCTGTTTGTCTCTCTCCTGTGATTGTCTTCCAGGTTCCAGCTCCTGTCTCAAGACTTCCACCATAGAGACCCGCACCAGCATTCTACCTGCGGTGTAGCCTGACTCTCTGCTCCATTTTGGATTCATCTGTTTCCAGCTACAACATTACCTGCTTCCAGCCCAGCTTCCAGCAGAGTACAGCTTCTCTTAAAGGGCCGGTGTCCTTTCTACAGTTTACCACTCTCCACCGGTATTATTATTTCTTCGCTCTCAATCTCTACATTTCATTCATATTGCATCGCTCTCAAGCTTCATTTATTATTTTACTGGTTCCAGCCAGTATCCACTCCGTGCCAACATCTGTCTGGTTCCAACCAGAACTCACAGCAGCTATTTTATTTACAGCAGTCCAGCTTTCCCTGGAACACCAGCTGGTACGATCCTGGGCTTTCTTCATTGCTACAGTCGGGCCTGGTAAGGACTTTCCAACTCGCAGATAATAAGAACTGTCTCATATTACCAGAACTCTGTGGCCCCTGCCACCCTGTAGAAACCAGGAACTGTATTATTTCTCTGCTGATTTTATGTTTCTTTTACTGCTACTGTGATGCATGGAGTTTGTCATAAATAAACATCATTGACTTTTATTCAAGTTGTCGTGGTCACGCCTTCGGGCGGTTATTCCTCATGTTACTTACATGTCCAGGGGTCTGATACAACCTCCTAGGTTCCGGTACATCTCAGCCCCTACAACTGAGGCTGCCTCCCGTCAGCTCAGGCCCTCAGTTGTGACAGTAAGCACTGACCTAATGAATCCAGCCGGAGACCAGGATCAAGCGGCCAGGCCGATGCAAGAACTGGCAGCCAGACTAGAACATCAGGAGGCTGCACAGGGCCACATCATCCGCTGTCTCCAGGATCTCTCTACTCGGCTGGATGGGATTCAGACAACTCTCCGTGGATCAGGCGCGTCTGGTGCGTCAACCACAGTGACTCCAGCTATAACCCCACCCACCTTACCCATTTCTGCTCCACGTCTTCATCTTCCAACGCCAGCAAAATTTGACGGATCTCCAAGATTCTGCAGGGGATTTCTCAACCAGTGTGAGATTCAGTTTGAGCTGCAACCTGGCAATTTTCCCAGTGACCGTACAAAAATTGCCTACATTATTTCTCTTCTCAGTGGCTCAGCCCTTAATTGGGCATCACCGTTATGGGAGAGGTCTGACACCCTGCTATCTTCTTACACTGAATTCGTGTCAACATTCAGGCGCATCTTCGACGAGCCAGGCCGGGTAACCTCAGCTTCATCCGAGATTCTCCGTTTACGCCAGGGGTCACGTACTGTAGGACAATATCTGATACAGTTCCAGATCCTGGCATCCGAACTGGCATGGAACGACGAGGTCCTGTATGCTGCATTCTGGCATGGCTTATCTGAGCGTATTAAAGATGAGTTAGCTACCAGAGACTTACCCTCTAAGTTAGATGAGCTAATCTCACTCTGCACGAAAGTTGATTTACGTTTCAGAGAGAGAGCAACTGAGCGTGGAAGATCATCTGCTCCAAAATCTTCTGCTCCTCCTCCTCGCCAACTGTCACCAACTAAAGATGAGCCCATGCAAATTGGCCGTTCCCGTTTAACTCCTGCTGAGCGCCGAAGACGTCTCTCCGAGTCTCTCTGTCTTTATTGTGCAGCTCCGTCTCACACCATTAATGCCTGTCCCAAACGTCCGGGAAACTCCAAATCCTAGCTCGCCAAGGAGAGGGCCGGCTAGGAGTAATGATCTCCTCTCCATCTCCTCAAGATTGTAATCTCCCAGTCTCACTTCAAGTTGCTCAACGTTTTCGGAACGTCATTGCCCTCCTTGATTCCGGAGCAGCTGGGAACTTTATTACCGAAGCCTATGTTAAACGGTGGTCCCTACCCACCGAGAGACTTCCTTCGTCCATTTCTTTAACTGCCGTGGATGGCAGCAAAATTTTTGATGCAGTTATTTCTTTAAGGACTCTACCAGTTCGTCTGAGAGTGGGAGTTCTTCATTCCGAACTTATTTCTTTTTTAGTGATTCCAAGAGCCACGCATCCTGTGGTCCTAGGCCTTCCATGGCTCCGTCTTCACAATCCTACAATTGATTGGACGACTACGCAAATCCTGGCATGGGGTTCCTCCTGTGCTGAGACATGTTTGTTTAAAGTATTGCATGTCTGTTCTTTCTCCCCCAGGTCGTCTGATGTTCCACCTCCTCCATATCAAGATTTCACGGATGTGTTCAGTAAAGCTTCTGCCGATATCCTTCCTCCTCATAGAGAATGGGACTGCCCGATTGATCTCGTTCCAGGGAAGGTTCCACCTCGAGGCCGAACTTATCCGTTGTCTCTGCCTGAGACGCATTCTATGGAGGAATACATTAAAGAGAACCTAGCAAAGGGGTTCATTCGACCTTCTTCTTCTCCAGCCGGCGCAGGCTTCTTTTTTGTAAAGAAGAAAGATGGTGGTCTGCGGCCGTGCATCGACTACAGAGGTTTGAACGACATTACCATCAAGAACCGTTATCCTTTACCCCTGATTACTGAGCTCTTTGACAGAGTTAGCGGAGCTACCATCTTTACAAAGCTGGACTTGAGAGGTGCATACAATCTCATCCGGATCCGTGAGGGTGACGAGTGGAAGACCGCCTTTAACACCCGTGACGGACATTATGAGTACCTCGTCATGCCCTTCGGATTGAGCAATGCTCCAGCTGTCTTCCAGCATTTTGTCAATGAGATCTTCAGAGACATTCTATACCGTCATGTCGTGGTCTATCGTGACGATATCCTAATTTTTGCCAACGATTTAGAGGAACATCGTTTTTGGGTTAAAGAGGTTCTGTCCCGTCTCCGTGTCAATCATCTCTATTGCAAATTAGAGAAATGCGTCTTTGAAGTCAAGTCCATTCCGTTTCTAGTTTACATTGTGTCCGGTTCCGGACTAGAGATGGATCCTGAGAAACTACAAGCAATCCAAAATTGGCCGGTACCCTTAACCCTCAAAGGTTCTTAGGGTTCGCCAACTATTACCGAAAGTTTATACAAGACTTTTCCACCATTGTGGCGCCTATTACTGCTTTCACTAAGAAGGGTGCTAACCCGTCCAATTGGTCTGAAGAAGCCATGCAAGCATTTCATCTTTTAAAACAAAGGTTCATCTCTGCGCCTGTTCTGAAACAGCCTGACATCGACTCTCCTTTCATCTTAGAGGTGGATGCCTCCTCCGTTGGAGTAGGAGCGGTGTTATCTCAGAGGGCTAAAGATGGCCATTTACACCCTTGCAGTTTCTTCTCCCGAAAGTTCTCCCCAGCTGAGCGCAACTATGCCATTGGCGACCAGGAGTTGCTAGCCATCAAGCTCGCTCTAGAAGAGTGGAGATATCTGTTGGAGGGAGCTTCTCATTCTATCACCATACTTACAGACCACAAGAACCTTTTATATCTGAAAGGCGCACAATGTCTCAACCCTCGTCAGGCCAGATGGGCACTTTTCTTTTCCAGGTTCGATTTTAAACTCCAGTTCTGTCCGGGCTCTCAGAATCGCAAGGCCGATGCCCTTTCCCGCTCATGGGAGCAAGAAAATGAGTCAGAGTCTTCAGACAAGCATCCTATTAAAAATCCGTTGGCATTCTCCACGGTAGGGATGGACTCTACGCCCCCATCAGGGAAAAGTTTTGTGAAACCGATGCTAAGGAAGAAGCTCATGCATTGGGCCCATGCTTCCCGTTTTTGCCGGACATACAGGTATCCAAAAAACCCTGGAGTTTATCTCTAGGTCCTATTGGTGGCCAACATGAAAAAGGACGTCTTGGAGTTTATTGCATCTTGCCCAAAGTGTGCTCAACATAAGGTATCCCGCCAGTCGCCTGCGGGGCAACTGGTTCCACTATCTGTTCCCCGTCGACCTTGGACCCATTTGTCGATGGATTTTATTACAGATTTACCCATGTGCAACAAGTTCAATACCATCTGGGTGGTAGTTGACCGGTTCACCAAGATGGCACACTTCATTCCTCTCACCGGTCTTCCGTCAGCTTCCAAGTTGGCTCAAGTATTTATACAAGAGATCTTCCGACTCCACGGTCTTCCTGAAGAAATTATCTCAGATCGAGGAGTTCAATTCACAGCCAAATTCTGGCGAAGTTTATGTCAAGTCCTCCAAGTCAAGCTAAAGTTTTCCACGGCTTACCATCCTCAGACCAATGGTCAAACCGAAAGGGTGAATCAGGACTTGGAGGCCTTCCTCCGCATCTATGTGTCCTCCTCTCAAGATGACTGGGTTCAATTACTTCCCTGGGCCGAGTTCTGTCATAACAACCAGTATCATTCTTCATCTGCTTCAACACCATTCTTCACTAACTTTGGATTCCACCCTAAAGTCCCTGAGTTCCAACCGCTTCCAGCAACTTCTGTTCCCGCAGTGGATATCACCTTGCATCAGTTTGCCAATATCTGGAAGAGCGTACGATCAGCTCTGCTCAAGGCATCGTTCAGGTACAAGAAGTTTGCGGATAAGAAGAGTCGAGCAGTTCCTGCTCTCAAGGTGGGTGATCGGGTATGGTTATCCACGAAGAATTTGAGGTTAAGAGTTCCCAGTATGAAGTTTGCACCTCGCTATATCGGTCCTTTCAAGATTGAACAAGTCATCAATCCTGTTGCTTACAGACTCCAGTTGCCTCCCTTCTTAAAAATACCCAGGACATTCCATGTTTCCTTGTTGAAACCGCTGATCTTGAATCGGTTTCATTCCTCACTTCCTCCAACTCCGAAAGTCCAAACTCAACGAGGCGTTGAGTATGAAGTGGCCAAGATCCTGGACTCACGTCACCGTTATGGTCAACTACAATATCTTATTGACTGGAAGGGTTATGGCCCTGAGGAACGTTCATGGACCAATGCTTCTGATGTCCATGCTCCTGCCTTGGTCCGGAGATTCCATTCCAAGTTTCCTCAAAAGCCAAAGAAGTGTCCTGGGGCCACTCCTAAAGGGGGGGGTGCTGTCACGATCCGGGTATCTGGACGCCATTTCTTACCCATCAGATGCCTCCTAAGGCTGGCTCAGCGCTCCAGGACCGGATCCCATCTGTTATCCTGATGTTTTCATGCCTGTATCCTCTCCTGTCACTCTGAGACGCTGTCACAGTAAACGCCATATTACACCTGGCATGGCGTCTCCCGCGGCCTCCGACGCCGTCCCTGAGCTTCTGCATGCAGAGTGTCTGAGTGGCGATTACGTCAGCCGCGGCCTCCGCTGTGTCCGCGTGGTTGGATGTGCACCTGTCAGCCTGGCGCCTCCTGTCTCCGGTGGTCGGCGCCGCCATTACTGTTTTCATTACCACATGGATTACAAACCAAACTTCCCTCCAAGTGTCTGCATGGGCGCAGCCATCTTGGATTCTGTCAGCTGATTATTTCCACCAATCTGTTCTCAGTATTGATAATCTGCATAATTGCCTAGCCAATCCCTTCCTTGCTGCGGGTATAAGTATGTTGTACCTGAGCAAGGAAGGCGTCAGTGCTTTGGTTGTCAAACCTAGTTCCTGTTTGTCTCTCTCCTGTGATTGTCTTCCAGGTTCCAGCTCCTGTCTCAAGACTTCCACCATAGAGACCCGCACCAGCATTCCACCTGCGGTGTAGCCTGACTCTCTGCTCCATTTTGGATTCATCTGTTTCCAGCTACAACATTACCTGCTTCCAGCCCAGCTTCCAGCAGAGTACAGCTTCTCTTAAAGGGCCGGTGTCCTTTCTACAGTTTACCACTCTCCACCGGTATTATTATTTCTTCGCTCTCAATCTCTACATTTCATTCATATTGCATCGCTCTCAAGCTTCATTTATTATTTTACTGGTTCCAGCCAGTATCCACTCCGTGCCAACATCTGTCTGGTTCCAACCAGAACTCACAGCAGCTATTTTATTTACAGCAGTCCAGCTTTCCCTGGAACACCAGCTGGTACGATCCTGGGCTTTCTTCATTGCTACAGTCGGGCCTGGTAAGGACTTTCCAACTTGCAGATAATAAGAACTGTCTCATATTACCAGAGCTCTGTGGCCCCTGCCACCCTGTAGAAACCAGGAACTGTATTATTTCTCTGCTGATTTTATGTTTCTTTTACTGCTACTGTGATGCATGGAGTTTGTCATAAATAAACATCATTGACTTTTATTCAAGTTGTCGTGGTCACGCCTTCGGGCGGTTATTCCTCATGTTACTTACATGTCCAGGGGTCTGATACAACCTCCTAGGTTCCGGTACATCTCAGCCACTACAACTGAGGCTGCCTCCCGTCAGCTCAGGCCCTCAGTTGTGACACCAGTATTGAGATTGTCAGTCTCACTAAAGAAATTACACAGAAAAACAAAGGAACTGGTGCTATAATGTATCTCCCATAATAAAAAGTGGATGGATAAATAAAGGTATTTTATTAAACAATATAATTTAAAATGACACTTAATAGGTCACAATTTTAAAAGAAAGTAAAAATGTTATATAGTAATACTGAGAAGCATAAAAATTAGTATCAACTGTTCGAATATTATCCACATTTGTATCCCGGACTAGACGACAAATGTTCCCTGCGGGTTACTGAAAGAATACAGCTGGTTTTACCCGTAGTGATGGTTATGTCCAAGTACACTTTGTAACCTCAGCAGGCAAGCTGTCTGTGTGCAGTTCACTCGGTTTTTCCAATCGATGCTGTTATGCAGTATGGTCCCACAAAGGTATACTCCAATATCCAGGGAATCTTTTAATAGTCCATATCTGGATCCGTAATCAGACGGAATAGTGTAATGGCAGTTGTTGATCTTAACGCGTTTCCCTAGTCAACGGTCACCAAGCTTCATCAGAAGTAGTTCTCAGTCTGCATAGAAGGTCTATTTAAACCCCCTTAACGACCTGATGTTAGGTGCCGGGGTCCGCTCGGCCGTGCGGCCCGGCGCCTAGCAACCAGGGACGCCGTGCGCGTTCAGCCGCCGGCTCCCTGGCAACGCTAAGACGCCAGGCGCATGGAGCCGCTCTGACCTTAGCAACGGGGACGCCACGTTCAGCCGCGTTCCCCGTTGCTGGGTCTATTCTCATTACCCTGACTATGTGCTGGCCGTGCAGCATGCAAGCTGCACGGCATTTCTATTTGATTGTCCTGTCTGGATCTTGATTGGAGGGTTCCTGAATAAAGGCACCCTCAGGACTTCTTACAGACGCCGGTGATAGCTTCCTGTTTGCCTGTGTCTGCTGCAGAGAGTTCCCAGTCCCGGTCTATTCGGTTGTTCCTGTCCTCAGAGATCCTGTACTCGGAAGTTACCATCTGTTCCTGGAGTCAGACCGAGCACCTTTAACATCTGGTGGTGTTCGTGAGTCGCGGCGCAGCCGTGTGTTGCGGCTTGTCCGCTTCTGTTTATTATTTTGTTTAATTGTGTTCTGGAGCTTTGCGGAGGATTCCGCTTCCACAGATCCACTCTGGTGTCCAGCGGTGCCGGATAGGAGTGTCGGATCAGTGGATCTTTGGTTGTCCTTTTCCCTGGCGGCTAGTCCGCACATACCTTTTGATTTAGTTAGTTAGCTTGTAACCCCTGGCCTGGTTGCTTAGTCAGAGGGCCCCTTGTTATCACCCTGTCTCGGACTTCCCCTTGTCTCCCATTAAGACCTGCGGGGGCATCGGGGTTGGGCAGACATAATCCGCCCTTCGAACGCGGCTGCCATGGGCTCAAGCAACCATAGTCTCGCAGGGGATTTCTGATAACACGGGCGAGACAACGGAGTTAGGGCGCCAGGGGTTACTAGGCTCTCCAGCTCCCACAACCAGCTTATTTTCCTGTACTCAGATCCCTGCCATAAGATCGCCTCCGGTCTGGAGTACAGGAATCATAACATTATCACCGGCCACAAAAGAAAAGATTTAACTTACAGTAAAAATTTTTCACTTTTTAGTTGGGAGAATTTGTCGGCCTTATGAATCCCGCCGGTGTTGGGCCAAATCATGGCCAGCTTCTTGTTAGTCAGATTCAGGAACTTACTCAGATGGTTCAGGATCTGTCCCTCCGGGTGAGGTCACAGGAAGATCTGTTACGGACTTCCCCGAGGGTCATCCCTGAACCAAAAATGCATCTGCCTGACCGTTTTTCTGGGGATAGAAAACAGTTTTTTAATTTTAAAGAATCTTGCAAACTGTATTTTCGTTTAAGACCAGTTACCTCAGGTACAGAGGCTCAGCGAGTTGGGATTATTATTTCTCTGCTTCAGGGGGATCCTCAGACCTGGGCTTTTGGTTTAAAGACAGACGATCCGGCCTTATCGTCTGTAGACGCCTTTTTAAAATCTTTAGGGCTATTGTATGACGACCCTGATAGAGAGGCGTCCGCAGAAAGTCAGTTGCGTGCTCTTAGACAGGGCAGGAATCCCGCAGAGAATTATTGTACGGAGTTTCGCCGTTGGTCGAACGACTGTGGCTGAAATGACCCAGCCCTGCGCAGTCAGTTTCGCCTCGGCTTATCTGAATCTATAAAAGACAGTCTCCTCCAGTATCCCGCTCCTGAGACCCTCGATAACCTCATGGAGCTCTCTATTAAAATAGATCGTCGGCTCAGAGAGCGGAGGGCTGAAAAAGGGGCATCTGTCGGGTCCTCTCCCTGGGTTCCTTCCTTTCCTGTAGACATAGAGGAGCCTATGCAGATTGGTCTCTCCAAATTGTCTCCGGAAGAAAGAACCAGGAGGCAAAATTCTGATCTATGTTTATACTGCGGAGGTAAGGGACATTTTGCCCGTAGTTGTCCAAACAAGTCGGGAAACTTCCTGACCAAGTGAGTTGTGAGGGGGTTCACTTTGGTCTGCAGCTCATCTCCTCAAATAATTCACTGTTGGTTCCTGCTAAAGTTTCCTATGGCAGCCTCTGTTCCTCGGTCTCTGCTTTTGTGGACAGTGGAGCTGCAGGAAACTTTATGGATTTAACATGGGCCAAGGCCTTAGGTATTCCTCAGCTAACCTTGGGTAGGTGTATCACCATGCATGGTTTAGATGGGAGTCCTTTATCCAATGGGGTTATTTCTCTATGTACACCTCCTGTTTTGCTCTCGGTGGGAGCTCTGCATTCTGAAAAGATTGAGTTTTTCCTTACCCATTGTCCAGCAGTTCCTGTGGTTCTGGGTCACCCTTGGCTGGCCTTTCATAATCCCATCATTGATTGGCAGTCTGGGGAGATCCTACAATGGGGTACCATCTGTGATAAAGAATGTATTTCGCTTCCTATTCGAGTAGCTGCCGCCAGTTCCGCACATATTCCTGGGGAATACCAGGATTTTGTTGATGTGTTTTCCAAGGGCAATGCGGATATTTTGCCTCCCCATAGGCCTTATGATTGTGCCATTGAGTTAATTCCTGGTGCCACGTTGCCTAAAGGAAGGTTATATGCATTGTCTGGTCCTGAAACTGTGGCCATGAATGAGTATGTGAAAGAAAGCCTTGGAAAAGGGTTTATCAGGCCATCTAAATCCCCTTTAAGTGCAGGTTTCTTCTTCGTAGAGAAGAAGGATGGTTCACTCAGACCCTGCATTGACTTTAGAGCTTTGAATAAAATCTCAGTAAAGAATACTTACCCTCTGCCGCTGATCTCTGTCCTCTTTGATCAGCTACGTTCGGCTGTTATTTTTTCTAAGATTGATCTGAGAGGAGCATATAACCTCATCAGAATCAGGTCAGGGGATGAGTGGAAAACGGCATTTAGTACTCAGTCAGGCCACTATGAGTATCTGGTCATGCCATTCGGCCTATCTAACGCTCCGGCAGTTTTCCAGGATCTCATTAATGATGTGCTCCGTGAGTTTCTGGGAAGATTCGTCGTGGTCTATTTAGACGATATTTTGATATATTCTGACTCCGTAGAACAACATGTTACCCAGGTGCGTCAGGTGCTAAAGAAATTACGTGAAAATCACCTATATGCCAAGCTGGAGAAGTGTGAATTTCATGTCACGGAGGTATCCTTTTTAGGGTACATTATTTCCCCTCGGGGATTCCGAATGGAACCAAAAAAGCTCCAAGCCATCCTTAGTTGGGCGCAACCCACCAATTTAAAAGCAATTCAGCGCTTTTTAGGGTTTGCAAACTACTATAGAAGATTTATTAACTCTTTCTCTGACCTAGTTGCTCCCATTGTGGCACTTACTAAGAAGGGAGCAGATCCTACCAATTGGTCATGTGAAGCTGAGTTATCTTTTCAGGCCTTAAAACAAGCCTTTGTCTCAGCCCCTGTCCTTAGACATCCCAACCCAGAATTACCTTTCATTGTTGAGGTGGATGCCTCGGAGGTTGGAGTAGGGGCTATCCTTTCTCAGAAGGATCCAGATTCCCTTGAGTTACATCCTTGTGCCTTTATGTCCAGGAAATTCTCATCTGCAGAATCCAACTACGATGTTGGTAACCGGGAATTGCTGGCTATTAAATGGGCTTTCGAGGAGTGGAGACATTGGCTTGAAGGAGCGACCCATACCATTTCAGTTTTGACTGATCACAAAAATCTTCAATACATTGAATCGGCTAAACGGCTGAATGCCCGACAAGCTCGTTGGGCTTTATTTTTTACTCGTTTCAAATTCATTATCACCTTCAGACCAGGTTCCAAGAATACCAAGGCAGATGCCCTGTCACGCAGTTTCCTTCCGGTTCAAGACAACAGTCCTGTTACTCCCATACTTCCGCCTTCAGTCATTCAGGCAGGTCTCACACAGGATGTATTTTCCCAATTAAAGCTGCTTCAACATCAAGCTCCGGGAAATACTCCTGCTGGTCGTCTTTTTGTTCATGAGTTTTTGAGAGCAACTGTTTTGGCGGAATTTCATGATAGCAAAGTTGCAGGGCATCCGGGAATCGCTAAGACGTTGGAATTAGTATCCCGCTCAGTATGGTGGCCTGGTCTTTCCAAAGACATTAAAGAGTTTGTTTTTTCGTGTCAGGTCTGTGCACAGCATAAAGTTCCCCGTTCTTTGCCTATTGGTCAACTTATGCCCTTGAAGGTTCCTCTTAGGCCATGGTCGCATATCTCCATGGATTTTGTGGTGGATCTCCCTCTGTCAGCCGGATGCCGAGTCATATGGGTGGTAGTGGACCGTTTTAGCAAGATGGCCCATTTTATTGCTCTTCCCCGATTGCCATCTGCCCAGGGATTGGCAGTCTTGTTCCTCTGTCATGTTTTCAGACTCCATGGGTTACCCACTGATATTGTTTCTGACAGGGGTCCACAATTCATTGCACAATTTTGGAAGTCTTTTTGTGCTTCGTTAAAGATGAAATTATCATTAACCTCCGGCTATCATCCACAATCCAATGGACAGACTGAGCGAGTTAACCAATCTCTGAAACAATATTTGCGTTTGTACTCGGCCAAACTCCAAAATGACTGGTCTGAGTTTCTTCCATTGGCGGAGTTTGCTTATAATAATGCCTGTCATTCTTCCACCAATGTGTCTCCATTTTTTGCAGTTTTTGGTTTCCACCACAGAGCTAATTCATTTTTTCAACATTCCTCTGTCTCCTCTCTGGCCCTGACCTCTCATCTTAAACTTATTTGGAAAAAAGTACACCTGGCTCTCAGAAAAGCAGCTTTCCGGGAAAAAAAAATTTCTGACAGGCTCCGGCGGCCGTGCACTTTTAAAGTAGGAGACAGGGTGTGGTTGTCGACTCGCAACATCAAACTTCGACAAACCTCAGCCAGATTGGGTCCTAGATTTATTGGACCATTTCTCATTATCAAAAAAGTCAATCCAGTTGCTTTCCGGTTACGTTTACCAAAAACTTTACGGATCGGAAATACCTTCCATTGCTCATTGCTTAAACCATATGTTTCGTCCAGCAGATTTCCTCGTAAAAAATCTCAGGGGAGATCACCAGTTAATGTACAGGGTCAGCAGGAGTTCTTGGTTGAGAAGGTTCTCGATTCCAAGTTGTCCCGGGGTCGGCTTTATTTTTTGGTGCATTGGAGAGGTTATGGGCCAGAGGAAAGGTCGTGGGTCCTGGATGAGGACCTTCATGCCCCAAAGCTCAAAAGGGCATTTTTTCGTGAATTTCCTCGGAAACCTGGCTTTAGGGGTTCCTTGACCCCTCCTCAAGGGGGGGTACTGTTAGGCGCCGGGGTCCGCTCGGCCGTGCGGCCCGGCGCCTAGCAACCAGGGACGCCGTGCGCGTTCAGCCGCCGGCTCCCTGGCAACGCTAAGACGCCAGGCGCACGGAGCCGCTCTGACCTTAGCAACGGGGACGCCACGTTCAGCCGCGTTCCCCGTTGCTGGGTCTATTCTCATTACCCTGACTATGTGCTGGCCGTACAGCATGCAAGCTGCACGGCATTTCTATTTGATTGCCCTGTCTGGATCTTGATTGGAGGGTTCCTGAATAAAGGCACCCTCAGGACTTCTTACAGACGCCGGTGATAGCTTCCTGTTTGCCTGTGTCTGCTGCAGAGAGTTCCCAGTCCCGGTCTATTCGGTTGTTCCTGTCCTCAGAGATCCTGTACTCGGAAGTTACCATCTGTTCCTGGAGTCAGACCGAGCACCTTTAACATCTGGTGGTGTTCGTGAGTCGCGGCGCAGCCGTGTGTTGCGGCTTGTCCGCTTCTGTTTATTATTTTGTTTAATTGTGTTCTGGAGCTTTGCGGAGGATTCCGCTTCCACAGATCCACTCTGGTGTCCAGCGGTGCCGGATAGGAGTGTCGGATCAGTGGATCTTTGGTTGTCCTTTTCCCTGGCGGCTAGTCCGCACATACCTTTTGATTTAGTTAGTTAGCTTGTAACCCCTGGCCTGGTTGCTTAGTCAGAGGGCCCCTTGTTATCACCCTGTCTCGGACTTCCCCTTGTCTCCCATTAAGACCTGCGGGGGCATCGGGGTTGGGCAGACATAATCCGCCCTTCGAACGCGGCTGCCATGGGCTCAAGCAACCATAGTCTCGCAGGGGATTTCTGATAACACGGGCGAGACAACGGAGTTAGGGCGCCAGGGGTTACTAGGCTCTCCAGCTCCCACAACCAGCTTATTTTCCTGTACTCAGATCCCTGCCATAAGATCGCCTCCGGTCTGGAGTACAGGAATCATAACACCTGACACTAGTCAGGTGCACAGGAATTAATGATATTATCCATCCAGTAAACCAAGTTAAGAAGCAATCGTAGAGCATATATAGTATAAACAATTTGAATCAATATGGAGTCACACATGAATACTGATAAAGAAAGTAATGCTTTCATCTATATAAAATCAAATGTCTTTTAAGGTTATAGGTCATGTGAAGTCACGTGATCAAATCAATATTCACTCACCAGTAAGGAGTGATTGTGTCCCAGGTGTGTTGCCCGCACCCCACAGTGCCGCTGAGCGGACACCGGCTAAGCCGGAAGTCCGCGCTGTAGATGAGACCCATTAACCGTCCACCCGTATATGTGCTGACAGAGAAATCCCGTCAGTCCCGCATCGGGCAGCCATGAAATGCAACCAGAGCCCTGTGGAGCGCAATTACGTGACGCGGAGTTGTCACGTGAGCGGCGCACACGAGTCCCAACCAATAATAAATCAGCTTGTCACAGATACTATCTGGTTACAAAGCAACCATAAACAGACATTAATTGTGTTCAATATTACCACACCAATTGGGGATACTCCGATTAATATTATTAGGGACATTATACATAAGAATCATACAAACTGATTACTTATATATTCGATACAGATCGATACTAATATTCCAACAGATATATACTTATAGACACAGAGAGTGACTCAAGTTGATGACTTTTGCAGAGACAAATAACAGGATTCTTTGTCCAGATAACTAATATTCATAATACATTAACAACCATACTAATACATAACTATATAGTTTCATGGCTTAAACTAGCATAGTAACAAAAACAGTCTCATATAGATCTCAGCTAATCCCTAATAGAGTACAAGCCAAACAACTATATAGTTTCATCTAAAATGGGCTTATAGAGGACTATAGAGGGATATTTTCAATAGAGTCTGCGGGACTCAAGGCGTTTATTACCTTACATCAGCAGGTGGTAGCTGCAGAAACTTGTCGAAGCTGCAAGTGCAGTGAATAGAGTGGATTTTGAAACCAGGAACTGCTAGAACCAGTGGGACCACTCTAAAGATACCTTTACATACAAGTCCCTACATTATCTAGTGTGAGTTGGGTACTCCCACTATTCTTTTTTCCATCTGCTTAATCTGTGTGGGAGTGACCGTGTATGAAAGTATACTGATAGAAGAAAAGATACCTTTATGTGTTTCCACCTTCCTGTACGGATGTGAGTACGGTACGCACTCCCCCACTAGGAGGAATAAATTTAGAGGAGTCAATCTCTTCTCAACAGTCACCTCTTGTAACGCACTTACTACACTATCTATTGTTCTATCTCCTTGTCTCACTCCCTAGGTTAACAACCATTTAGGACCCTGTTTGGAGGAAGAGGAGAAAAAACACAGTGACTCTAAAGATTCCTTTATACAAGGGGATCATCACGTTTTCACGACCATCCTGGTATCCTGGTCGGATGCATAGGAGAAAATACGGGGAACAGATACCAAAGATACCCTTATAGGAGAGGCACATCACGTTTAAACGTGAGTACGGTATGCACAAAGTCATTTTCATCCTAATCTGTTTGGATTGGGACCACTCTAGAGGCACCGTTATACACAGGTCCATTCACTATCCCACCACGCACTCCCTCCATAAAAGAAAAAGGAAATAGACGTCCCTCTTTTACTACGAACTTACTACACTATTAGTTGTCTCTTTCCACTTTCCCCGAGGATACGAATCTACTGAAGACTTTACTCGGAGAAGTAGGAAGAAAGACAAGAATTAAATTCTAAAGACATTATCATAAGAGGGGTCTATCACGTATTAACGTGAGTACGGGACACATTAAGCCGACGTGCATATTTTTATGAAGAGGAACTGAGAAATACAACTCACTTTTCATCAAAGACTTGGCACCATAAACCCAACTTCTTGATAGGTATTATTTGATGAGCGCAGACGTGATTTCTCATTTGTTTTGTGTAACTATATAGTTGAGTAAATCCATTTAAAAATGGGCTTACACAATATTCCACTAAAGAATATACATAATATACTTTTATATATATATATATAGAGAGAGAGAGAGAGAGAGAGCGAGAGAGAGAGAGAGGAAGAAGAGAGGCCACCTAAAGTACCACATTAAGCTCCATTGTCTCATTCAGGCCAGTAGGGTGTAGGGAATTGAATTGTAGTAAATTTATTTTACAAAGAGGCGAAAACCTATCCCCACCTCTAATAGTAGGGGCAACATGTTCTAATGCTAAAATGGAGATGTTTTGGATCCCCTATGTGTATAAAGTAAAAATGGCATGAGACACTATGGGGTAAATTTACTAAGATGGGAGTTCTATTTAAGATGTGATGCTGCCCATAGCAACCAATCAGATTCCAGGTATTATGTTCTAGAACTAGAAGGTGCTAGATAAATGAGAACTAGATTCTGATTGGTTGCTATGGGCAACATCCCATCTTAAATAGAACTCCCATCTTAGTAAATTTACCCCTATGTTTTAAATATCCCCTAATGATATTCCATTTATGTTCCATAAATCTGGTCTGGAGTTTTCTAGTGTGTACGGCCAATATAGTGAAGATTACAACTGCATTTCAAAAGGTAGATAATATACAAGGAATCACAGTTAATAAAGGACATAGGGGACATTTACTAAGCAGTGATAAGAGCGGAGAAGTAAGCCAGTGGAGAAGTTGCCCCATCAACCAATCAGCAGAGCTGTATAATTTTATAGTATGCAAATTATAGATGTTACTTCAGTGCTGATTGGTTGCCATGGGCACTTCTCCACTCTTATCACTGCGTAGTAAATGTCCCCCTTAAATTTGATGAATGTCTTTTTTCATTGTTATTGGTCATTCAATTGAAACCATTTTTCTGGGCAGTGAAAGAAACCCATAGGTTTCTTTGTTAGCCATTCCAAGCGTTGACCTGTTTTTTTATTGTCATCAACCTGTTTCAATAAGCTCGGTGCTAGTATGGTTTTCAATGATTTATTTTTTCTATATAATATTTGTGGGACTGTAGGGAAAATATCTCCCAAGATTCGATCTTGCCTAAGTATCTTATCATTTCTAATTATTATATTTTGTATTTGCCAGGCACAGCTGTTATACTTACAAATACAAGAGGAACTTTTGTCCTCCTTGTTTTCAAATTTCTGTTTCTTTTGTTTCTATTGTAGAAGAGTACTTCTATCTATATCTGAAATGTCCATTAGTGCCTTTTGTAAGATATTTTCGGGATACCCACACTCTCTAAAAGATGTCAAAAATGTGTTTGCCTGTTCGAGAAAAGTATCAAAACTTGAACAATTTCGCCTCAGGCGTATAAGTTGGCCCTTTGGGATGTTTTGTTGCCAAGGTTTGAGAACTAGTGAAATGTAGATAGGAGTTCGTATATGTTTCCTTATTATATGTAGATGTAACTATAGTATTATTAATAATCTCAAGGGTCACATCCAGGAAGCGTAGCGTCTGGTTTCCTTCTCACAGCGGGAGGGAGGGGCACAGCAGGGGGACATTGCTGGGGCGCACACTGCACAGTGGCGGATCTTGCCATGGTGCGGCACCCTCCAGATGGCGCCGGCGCCCTTCCGGAAGGCGGCACCCCGGGCAAGATCCACCACTGCACAGGACCTGTGTATGGACAAATCCGGCAGTCGGATTTGGCTGCTCTTTGAATAGGGGTTGTCGGGTCCATTCCGACAACTGCATGTTGGAATGGACCCGACTCTTATTGAATATACCCCTATGTATGGTCCCCATTTTTTAAAGAATTTAACAACGCCTCGTTGATAATCAGGAAATTATCATATCTATCATAATATATGTAGTTCTTAAGTAGTATATCCAATTTTCGTAATGATGGAGAGTTCCTGGACAACCATAGGTTTAATATCACCTTGTTTACCGCCGTAACCAATACAGTAAGAAATGGGACAAGGTATCGCTTAGCAGCAATTATCTCCCAAGAATCAGAATTTGCAAACAATAAAAGGCCCTACACACTGGCCGATAAGCCTCAAAGATATGAACAATCTCGCTCATTATTGAACAAGATACCGTTCATATCTTTGAGTGTGAAGTCACCAGCGATGAACGATGCACGGCCCCGCGCTCTTTCATCGTTGGTGCCCCGTCGGCTGTGCATGCAGGCCGGTATGGACGATCTCGTCCATATTTGTCTGCACTCGTATGGAGCCGTGGGACGGGGGAGTAAAGAAACTTCACTCCTCCAGTCACTGTTCCCCCGTATCGGCGGTCGGGCAGCTCGGCGGCGTATCGCCGTGTCTGTAGGGCCCTTTAGGCTGTGGGATCTGATTATACATGTAAAAAAAAAGGAAGCATTAATATAAGTAATAATCTCTTAATGTATCCGCAGGTCCACAGATTGTGCATAAGAGTGGCTGCATAATGGCCACACTTTGGACAGCGTCCGGATTCTGCATCATCAAAGTGACTCCTCTGGGAAACGTAGGCTCTATACAGTATATTACTTTTACATGAACTTCCTGTAAAGTGGAGTAGTGGACTGTACGGAGAACTCTTTGGAAATATTTGAATAATGCAGAATTATGTGTCAATAAAGGAATGTCTTTCTTCCAAGCGTCTGTGGTTGATAACCATGCCGGAGCAAAAGTGAGTTTAAGTAATTCTGTATACACCATTCTAGCTTTATAGCGGTGGATTGAAATTTCGTGTAAATTGGTAACAAAGGATCTGGGCTAGGGCCAGGAGTTAAGCGTGGTGGTAAAGTAGAGATGTAATGCTGCAATTGGAAATACGCAAATGGCAATTATCAGAGAGGTTATAGGTTTGTTGGAGGAGAAAGGAATGATATTGCCGGCTGGGTCGAAAACCTGTGCAATGGCCCTAAGACCCTTATGTCAGAATTGTACAAAGACAGAACTGCCCATACCCTGTGTGAACATGGGATTACCCCAAATGGCGATCCAAAATGTTCTGCGGGAGTTATGACCCAACTTAGACGTAACTATCCACCAAGCATCATAAGTGTGTTTAAAAATTAAATTATTGAAAATTTCTTTTGGAATACGTGATTTTGGAGTATGGAGCAGAGCACATGGTGAAAACGGAGCAAGCGCAGTCAAGGTTATAATCTGTATAATTATTAGATTCTGACAGCAAGTCTAGTGCATAACGAAATAAATGTGCATGAGAGTAGTTAACCAGGTCTGGAAGACACAATCGATTATATGCATTAGGTAACCGCAATTTATGTTGAGCAATATGTGGCTTTTTTTCCCCTCCAAATAAATTGTGAATATATATGCGAAATACGTTTAAAATCAGCTTTAGTCAATGCTACCGGTAGCATCTGCATAACATAAGTCAATTTCGGAAAAAGAATTGACTTCACCACCTCCACCCTACCTAACATTGAGAGAGGCAGGTCATGCCAGTCATCCAGGCCTGGCGCTACCCGCTCAGCGAAGGGATGCAGTGCAGGGAGGCGCTGGGACGGAGAGGCGCCCCCCGTCTGCTCTGCATCCCCGCTGCGCCGTCCTGTTCCCCCTGCTGCCAGCTGCTGTGCCTGTCACTGCAGGACAGGCAGCGGCGCCGGCAGCATGAAAAGCCCACTCCCCCCCAACCAATCACCTGTGACAACAGGCTTGTGTGCAGTGTGGGTCCTGAAAAGGGGGTGGAGCTACGATGACACGAGGGGGCGGGGCTACACTAGATAGAGGGGTGGAGCTACATGAGACCAGGCAGCTGAACAGTGGGAGAGAAGTCACTGCAGTGACTGCCAGCCAGACTTGGTAATTGGAGGGTGAGACAGAAATGTGTGTGGTGGGTTCAGAGCCGGCCCTAACCAATATGATGCCCTAGGCAAGATTTTGGCTGGTGCCTCCTAGCACCACCGCTGGTTCTGCATCTGACCTTGCACCTCTTTCCCAGCACCACCACCTCTCATCCATAGCAATCCTTATTTTGGTGTTTGTACCCCCTATATTTTAAATAGGAACAGTTCGCACATTTGGCACACAGTCCAAAAAGGGGTGTGTTTTGGCTGGCAAGGGGCATGGCCACACAATAGTAACCCCAATTACGCCACACAGTACTGAAACTTTATTCACATTTGATCATGCGATAGTGTCCATAATTCATATTACATCCCATAGTAGTATCACGTTACTTATAAACGTTACTCCTCACAGTAGAGCCCCTTATTCACATTACATCACACTAAATTGCTCCTTATTCACATTACACCACACCCTATTGCTCTTTATTCACATTAGACGACACAGTAGTGCCCTTTCTATACGCAATGCCACATTGTAGAGCACCTTATACACATAATGCCACACAGTAATGCCCCTTACACATATGAGACACATTATTAATGTCCTTATAAACATAATGCGCCTTACAGATTATGACAACCTTTATTAATGCCCTTTTACACATAATGTACCTTACACATATGCTGCACATTATTATTGCCCTTATACACATAATGACACAGAGTGCCCCCTACACATTTGCTACACGTTATTAGTGCCCCTATACACATAATGACACACATACAGTAGTACCCTGTTACACATATGCCGCACATTATCAATGCGCTTATAAACATAATGACACACATAGTGCTCCTTACACATATGTTGCACATTATTAATGCATTTTTACATGACACACATAATGCTCCTTACACATATTCCGAACACTACTGCACAACCAACCCACTCACATGCACACAGCACTCACACTGCCACTAACACTGTGACCTCTGCCTCTGCTTGGATACGGATGTGTCCTCATAAATCTTGCCTCAATGCTAACGTCGGGCACATTTTGTTAATGAAAATGCATCTTATTTGCATTGCTATGTGGCTAGGATGCACAAGCAGTTTCTGCTGATTAAATGGATATGCAGCATGCCTATATACTGTGTGAGACTGTGGCTGTATCTGCATATGAAATGCTACACACAGAATATGGGTATGACGCATATCCTTTTAATCAGCAGAAGCTGCTGATGCCCCTAGGCATATCAAATGCCTTAGGCAATTGCCTTGTTTGCCTATGGCCGTGTGTGTGTGTGAAGCTACTACTACTGGGGGCATTATGTATAAGGAAGCTACTACTACTGGGGGCATTATGTATAAGGAAGCTACTACTACTGGGGGTGCATTGTGTATAAGGAAGCTACTACTACTGGGGGCATTATGTATAAGGAAGCTACTACTACTACTACTGGGGGCATTATGTATAAGGATGCTACTACTACTGGGGGTGCATTGTGTATAAGGAAGCTACTACTACTGGAGGTGCACTACGTATAAGGATGCTACTTCTACTGGGGGGCATTGTGTATAAGGACGCTACTACTACTGGGGGGGCATTGTGTATAAGGAAGCTACTACTACTGGGGGCATTATGTATAAGGACGCTACTACTACAGGGGCGGCATTACATATAATGATGTTACTACTACTGGGGGGGCATTACGTATGAGGACTCTACTACTACTGGGGGGGCATTACGTATAAGGACGCTACTACTACTGTGGGTGCATTATGTATAAGGACGCTACTACTACTGGGGGGCATTGTGTATAAGGAAGCTACTACTACTGGGGGCATTACGTATAAGGATGCTACTACTACTGGGGGTGCATTGTGTATAAGGATGCTACTACTACTGGGGGTGCACTACGTATGAGGATGCTACTACTACTGGGGGGCATTGTGTATAAGGAAGCTACTACTACTGGGGGGCATTGTGTATAAGGAAGCTACTACTACTGGGGGCATTATGTATAAGGACGCTACTACTACAGGGGCGGCATTACATATAATGATGTTACTACTACTGGGGGGGCATTACGTATGAGGACTCTACTACTACTGGGGGGGCATTACGTATAAGGACGCTACTACTACTGTGGGTGCATTATGTATAAGGACGCTACTACTACTGGGGGGCATTGTGTATAAGGAAGCTACTACTACTGGGGGCATTACGTATAAGGATGCTACTACTACTGGGGGTGCATTGTGTATAAAGATGCTACTACTACTGGGGGTGCACTACGTATGAGGATGCTACTACTACTGGGGGGCATTGTGTATAAGGAAGCTACTACTACTGGGGGGCATTGTGTATAAGGAAGCTACTACTACTGGGGGGGGCATTATGTATAAGGACGCTACTACTACTGGGGGGCATTGTCTATAAGGAAGCTACTACTACTGGGGGGGCATTATGTATAAGGATGCTACTACCACTGGGGGGGCATTGTGTATAAGGAAGCTACTACTACTGGGGGCATTATGTATAAGGAAGCTACTACTACTGGGGGCATTATGTATAAGGAAGCTACTACTACTGGGGGTACATTGTGTATAAGGAAGCTACTACTACTCGGGGCATTATGTATAAGGAAGCTACTACTACTGGGGGCATTATGTATAAGGATGCTACTACTACTGGGGGTGCATTGTGTATAAGGACGCTACTACTACTGGGGGTGCACTACGTATAAGGATGCTATTACTACTGGGGGTGCATTGTGTATAAGGAAGCTACTACTACTGGGGGGGCATTGTGTATAAGGAAGCTACTACTACGCGGGGGGGCATTATGTATAAGGAAGCTACTACTTCTGGGGGGCATTGTGTATAAGGAAGCTACTACTACTGGGGGGGCATTACGTATAAGGACGCTACTACTACTGGGGGTGCATTGTGTATAAGGAAGCTACTACTACTGGGGGCATTATGTATAAGGATGCTACTACTACTGGGGTTGCATTGTGTATAAGGACGCTACTACTACTGGGGGTGCACTACGTATAAGGATGCTATTACTACTGTGGGGCATTGTGTATAAGGAAGCTACTACTACTGTGGGGCATTGTGTATAAGGAAGCTACTACTACTGGGGGGGCATTATGTATAAGGATGCTACTACTACTGGGGGGGCATTGTGTATAAGGAAGCTACTACTACTGGGGGGGGCATTGTGTATAAGGAAGCTACTACTACGGGGGGGCATTATGTATAAGGAAGCTACTACTTCTGGGGGGCATTGTGTATAAGGAAGCTACTACTACTGGGGGGGCATTACGTATAAGGACGCTACTACTACTGGGGGTGCATTGTGTATAAGGAAGCTACTACTACTCGGGGCATTATGTATAAGGAAGCTACTACTACTGGGGGCATTATGTATAAGGATGCTACTACTACTGGGGGTGCATTGTGTATAAGGACGCTACTACTACTGGGGGTGCACTACGTATAAGGATGCTACTACTACTGGGGGGGCATTGTGTATAAGGAAGCTACTACTACTGGGGGGGCATTGTGTATAAGGAAGCTACTACTACTGGGGGGCATTATGTATAAGGACGCTACTACTACTGGGGGGCATTGTGTATAAGGAAGCTACTACTACTGGGGGGCATTGTGTATAAGGAAGCTACTACTACTGGGGGGGCATTATGTATAAGGATGCTAATACTACTGGGGGGTCATTGTGTACAAGGAAGCTACTACTACTGGGGGGCATTGTGTATAAGGATGCTACTACCACTCGGGGTGCATTGTATATAAGGACGCATCTACTACTGGGGGGTGCACTACGTATAAGGACGCTACTACTACTGGGGGTGCACTACGTATAAGGATGCTACTTCTACTGGGGGTGCATTGTGTATAAGGAAGCTACTACTACTACTGGGGGGGCATTGTGTATAAGGAAGCTACTACTACGCGGGGGGGGCATTATGTATAAGGAAGCTACTACTTCTGGGGGGCATTGTGTATAAGGAAGCTACTACTTCTGGGGGGGCATTACGTATAAGGACGCTACTACTACTGGGGGGGCATTGTGTATAAGGAAGCTACTACTACTGGGGGCATTATGTATAAGGATGCTACTACTACTGGGGGTGCATTGTGTATAAGGACGCTACTAGTACTGGGGGTGCACTACGTATAAGGATGCTATTACTACTGGGGGCATTGTGTATAAGGAAGCTACTACTACTACTGGGGGGGGCATTATGTATAAGGACGCTACTACTACTGGGGGGGCATTGTGTATAAGGAAGCTACTACTACTGGGGGGGCATTATGTATAAGGATGCTACTACTACTGGGGGGGCATTGTGTATAAGGAAGCTACTACTACTGGGGGGGCATTGTGTATAAGGAAGCTACTACTTCTGGGGGGCATTGTGTATAAGGAAGCTACTACTACTGGGGGGGCATTACGTATAAGGACGCTACTACTACTGGGGGTGCATTGTGTATAAGGAAGCTACTACTACTCGGGGCATTATGTATAAGGAAGCTACTACTACTGGGGGCATTATGTATAAGGATGCTACTACTACTGGGGGTGCATTGTGTATAAGGACGCTACTACTACTGGGGGGCATTATGTATAAGGAAGCTATTACTACTGGGGGGCATTGTGTATAAGGAAGCTACTACTACTGGGGGGCATTGTGTATAAGGATGCTACTACCACTGGGGGTGCATTGTATATAAGGACGCATCTACTACTGGGGGGTGCACTACGTATAAGGACGCTACTACTACTGGGGGGCATTGTGTATAAGGAAGCTACTACTACTGGGGGGCATTGTGTATAAGGATGCTACTACCACTGGGGGTGCATTGTATATAAGGACGCATCTACTACTGGGGGGTGCACTACGTATAAGGACGCTACTACTACTGGGGGGCATTGTGTATAAGGAAGCTACTACTACTGGGGGGGCATTGTGTATAAGGAAGCTACTACTACTGGGGGGCATTATGTATAAGGATGCTACTACTACTGGGGGTGCATTGTGTATAAGGACTCTACTACTACTGGGGGTGCACTACGTATAAGGATGCTACTACTACTGGGGGGGCATTATGTATAAGGACGCTACTACTACTGGGGGGCATTGTGTATAAGGAAGCTACTGCTACTGGGGGGCATTGTGTATAAGGAAGCTACTACTACTGGGGGGTCATTATGTATAAGGATGCTACTACTACTGGGGGGGCATTGTTTATAAGGAAGCTACTACTACTGGGGGGCATTGTGTATAAGGAAGCTACTACTACTGGGGGCATTATGTATAAGGAAGCTACTACTACTGGGGGCATTATGTATAAGGAAGCTATTACTACTGGGGGTGCATTGTGTATAAGGAAGCTACTACTACTCGGGGCATTATGTATAAGGAAGCTACTACTACTGGGGGCATTATGTATTAGGATGCTACTACTACTGGGGGGCATTGTGTATAAGGAAGATACTACTACTGGGGGGCATTGTGTATAAGGAAGCTACTACTACTGGGGGGGTATTATGTATAAGGATGCTACTACTACTGGGGGGCATTGTGTATAAGGAAGCTACTACAACTGGGGGGCATTGTGTATAAGGAAGCTACTACTACTGGGGGGGCATTACATATAAAGATGCTACTACTACTGGGGGGTGCACTACGTATAAGGACGTTACTACTACTGGGGGGTGCACTACGTATAAGGACGCTACTACTACTGGGGGCATTACATACAAGGACACTACTACTACTGGGGGGCATTACATATAAAGATGCTACTACTACTGGGGGGTGCACTACGTATAAGGACGCTACTACTACTGGGGTGCATTACATATAAGGATGCTACTACTACGGGTGAAGCATTACATATAAGATGAATAAGATTGTGCTACATTGTGGAGTAATTTTAAATGAGGGTACTATTGTGTGGTCATGCCCCTTACTTGTGAGACCACACCCCTTTTCCAGGCGCACACCAAAGGAATATGGGATGGCATTTATAGTTTGCAGGCGGGCTCCGAACACCCTAGCACCGGCCCTGCAGTCATCCAATGTTTTCTCCATATGTGTGATTGCAGGTGTAAAATTGGTATGGTAAAGTTTATTCAGATCATTAGAGATGTGAATGCCTAAGTATTTTAATGGGGAGTTATTAATTATAACCGACGGGGAACCGTATTATCCAAGATCGGGGGGGGGGGAAATCCCCGTAACATCAATAATTCCGATTTAGTAATACTAATCTTTTAGCCAGAAAAGGCACTAAATTGCGATATAACTTCCAAAGCTATAGGGACAGAGTGTGCTGGATTTGATAATAATAGTAACATATCGTCCGCGAACAATGATACACGGAGCTCTATATCACGTATAACAATGCCCTGGAATAGGGGTGAGTTGCGTAGGGAGGTGGCTAGGGGTTCAAGGGCTGTGGCAAATAAGAGTTGGGATAATGGGCAACCCTGTCTTGTCCCCTTCTGAATGGAAAATGGTGACGACACAAGGACATAGTATGTGAGAGAAAGGGTTTCTGTACAAAGTCCTAATATAAGAAATACATTTATCTGGAAAAGCAAATCTTCCTAATGTATAGAAAAGATGGTCCCAGAGCCTCCATGTCAAAAGCTTTTTCAGCATCTAGTGAAAGTATTGCCCTTGGGGGGTTCGACACGGTGTCCTGGGAATCACTTACTGTAGACAATACTCCTCTGATATTAGTTACAGGGTTTCTACCTGTAATGAACCCTGTCTGATCCCGGTGAATCACAGAAGGAAGAACTGATTTCAGTCTCTCTGCTAGGATCTTTGTCAAAATTTTGTAATCCAAATTCAATTAAAGAAATTGGTCTGTAGGATCTGGGATCAGACAGGTCCCGGCCCGGGACCTGTCTGATCCCAATGTGAAGGCATTTTGCCCGAGGACAGTATTAGGTTATAAACCGAGGTAAGGATCGGTACAATTTTTGGGGCTAGGAGTCTATAATATTCGGAAGAAAATCAGTCTGGGCCCAGGGTTTTGCCCTGTTTAAGGGAAGAAATAACGGAGGACACCTCCTGAGAGGAGAAATCAGACGTCAGTGTGACACCAGCAGCATCTGACAACTGTGGAAGCTGTAAATCATTCCAAAAAACACTGCACCTCTGGGATTCAGGAGACGAAGAGGGTACAGAGTACAAGGTCTCGTAGAAATGTCTCAAAGTGTCCACTATAGAAGCATTAGAGGTCAAAAGTGAGCCATCTCATTGTTTGAGAGGGTGCACAGTAGCGGGGGACCGTTGGCCTCTAAGCAAGTTAGAAAGGAGCTTATTGGATTTATTACCATACTTATTAAAAGTAGATTTTTTGTGAAAAGTGTGTGAAGCTTCCAGTTTTGCAAGAAACCCTTCAAAATTAGTCCGCTGTTCAGTGATTTTAATCTATGAGAAGGTGTAGAGTTAGTCTTATAAACTTGAAAAGCTTGTGTGAGTAGGGCCTGTGCAGAAATAAATGTATCTGACAATTCCCTTTTATAGGTGGACGATAAGGAAATAATCACCCCCTAATTGTAGCCTTGGAGGCTTGCCAGAACAATATCGGGTCAGAAGTAGCCGCATGGCCGTAACTAGGGGGGGCTAGGGGGGCATGTGACCCAGGCACGAGATTGGATAGGGTGCTGGGATCAGCTGTGTCTGAACACCAGAGAAGGTAGTGGAGATAAATGGTATTTGTAGTCATGTGTGCTACTGTTTAGACTTTATGCAGTAACATAGAGACTACAAATCCCATGAGGCATTGCACCCTGCAGAAAGATGGCCGCTGCTGTAGCTGCAGTAGTCAGGGTAGAGTCTAGTTTCCCTTCCTCAGCGGCAAGCCGAAAAAGTATACCAGCCGCCTGCCCTAGCTTTGAATGCAGTCCTGCTGCTGACCTTTCTTTGGCCGCACACAGCATTGCATGCATTCAGCGCTGATTCGCTGACAGCACAGTGATGGATGGAATCAGGACGGCAGCCTACACCTCCACCTAAGTAAAGAGCAAGAGGACTGGGGGTAAAACACACACACACACACACACACACACACACACACACACACACACACACACACACACACACACACACACACACTTACTGTGACTGGTGTTAACCCCTGCTGCTCATTTCTTAAACTTATATACAGTATATTGCCCTAATCTATATTGTGTATGTGGGTGTGTACTTATATACATACGTGTGTATATATATATATATATATATATACATATACCAATATGTAATGTCCGCACTCACAGCAATCAAGGTCACCAGGGGGGTGCTCCTCAGGGAGGCCCAAATCAGGACATCCACATATATCAGGTGTTTTTCCAGACAACAAATCCAGAATAGAGGGCACTCACCAGTTCAATTTCAATATAAAGGATTTAATGGTACATCAGAGCCAATTCATACTGTCGACGTTTCGGCTTAAGCAAGCCTTTCTCAGGACAACCAAAGAGACATCTGCTCAGCACACCAAGTGTGCTGAGCAGATGTCTCTTTGGTTGTCCTGAGAAAGGCTTGCTTAAGCCGAAACGTCGACAGTATGAATTGGCTCTGATGTACCATTAAATCCTTTATATTGAAATTGAACTGGTGAGTGCCCTCTATTCTGGATTTGTTGTCTGGAAAAACACCTGATATATATATATATATATATATATATATATATATATATATATGCTGGTCTGACGGATATCTGTTTTGAACTTTGTTGTTCGTTTCTTATTTTATTTATTTATTTTTCTGTTTTAATCTTATTTATTTATTTTATTTATATATTTTGGTGGGGAGATGCGCTAAATTACTGTCTTGCCTCGGGTGCTGTTAGTCCTCATTTTGGCCCTGGTAGCCGCATCAGCATTAAATATTGCAAAATCATCCCATGCTGCTTGTACAGCTGTACTTAGGGGGTCATTCCGAGTTGTTCGCTCGCTAGCTGCTTTTAGCAGCCGTGCAAATGCTTTGCCGCCTCCCATTGGGAGTGTATTTTAGCTTAGCAGAAGTGCGAACGAAAGGATCATAGAGCGGCTACAAAATAATTTTGTGCAGTTTCAGAGTAGCTCAATACCTACTCAGCGCTTGCGATCACTTCAGACTATTCAGTACCTGTTTTGACGTCAAAAACACGCCCTGCCCAGCCATGCCTGCGTTTTTATCTGGCACGCCTGCGTTTTTCCGTTCACTCCCTGAAAACGGTCAGTTGCCACCCAGAAACGCCCACTTCCTGTCAATCACTCTGTGGCCAACAGTGCAACTGAAAAGCTTCGCTAGACCTTGTGTGAAACTACATCCTATGTTGTAATAGTACGACGTGCGTGCACATTGCGCCGCATGCGCAGAAGTGCTGGGTTTTTTTGCCTGATCGCTGCGCTGTGACTGAAATCGGCTAGCGAACAACTAGGAATGACCCACCTAGTGTTATGGAAATAGCCAATGAGGAGGGATACCGCAACTAATATAATCCCTCTTGTCTAGAGTTGTCTTGAGTTAAATGCAGAGAGACCCAGGTGACCGCGTGGTCCGATAATACAATAGGACCAATGGCTGAACAGGAAGCTTTAGGTAGAAAAAAGGAAGAAAGTGACTTAGTCAATGCATGACATCCAGTAGCTGCTGACAAACATGTCTAATTCAGATCCATCGGGTGCATAATGCACCATATATCTAGCAATTGCAATTGTTTGGCCAAGGCCGACACCCTGACTTTAGGTAGTCTTACATTAGCAGGCTTAAGTGACTGCCTATCTAATTTCGGTAGACTAAGTTTAAATCTCCACAAAGAATTGTGGAGGCATGAATGAAAGGCATAAGTAATGTCAGTATTTCAGTATAAAAGAGTTTAGAATGTACATTCGGTGCATATACATTCAAGCATTGAAATTGAGTACAAAAGACATAGCGACTTTGCGGATCAGCAACATCAGAGGCCAAATGGGTAGAGAGGCTCTAGCTAAAATAGCAACCCCTCTCTTTTTTGAGTTGTAAGAGGCCGAAGCCAAAACTTTCTATTTCAACTGATTAAGTTTTAAAACTTCGGAGGGCACCAAGTGCGTCTCTTGTATACAGATAATATCTAATTTGAGTTTACATAAATAAAGTAGGATTTTTTTACTTCTTTTGGGGCGAGTTAATGCCACCTATGTTCCCAACTACCGATTTTCAGGGACATAACCATCTATATTGGAGCTATCATAGAAGATGTCATCCGTCTATGATGGTGCTGTGATTAAACCATGTAAGCAATCGAAATGGAAAGGAGTCAGAGCAATGTTATCCACTAATAAGGGAGGTGTATCAGGATGGGGGGGGGGGGGGGGTGGAGGACACAGAAGGGAGGAAAGAGAAGTATAGAACAACAATGAATAATTAGAAACTTCCAGACAAACATAGGAACTGTAGGTAAAGAAGCCCAATACAAGTGACAAGCCCCTAGCCCCACAGTGCCCAGCGTAACAATACGGAGCATAACTCAGGGCATCAGTATATGAAGAACAACTATTTAACTGGCAATCCCAGTAAGAACGTACTGCGGCTTTTCCATTTCAGGAGAATATCGTTATACAATATACCCTTAATGTGGATGCGTAGTAAAAGGAATCAGGAGTATTCCACCCACAAAGGGTAAAACCCAAAAGAAATAGTAATCAATCACAATCGGACATCCCGCGGGCGTGACTATCATCACCCTCGCATTTCCGTATGTATGCCTCCGCTTCGTTAACAGAAAATCTTTATATGACGTGCCATCATATAGGCGCAGTCTGGCAGGATATAACAAGGAGAACTTCTGTTCGTCATGGAACAGCTTAGAACATAAGGGTGCAAAATCTTTTCTCGCCTTCGTGAGTTCTGCGGAATAGTTCTGAAATAGTAGTAATTTAGAGCCATTCCACACAATATTTCTATTCCTGTGTGAGGCTGTCCAAAAAAGCTCCTTATGTAAGTAATTTAGGGATTTGAAAACCACTGCACTGGGTCTAGCTCCCTTCTGTGCTCGCTGTGGGCCCTTTCTATAATCAAATCAGAGCACCTATCTCGGATATTGAGTAGCTGAGGTAAAGTGATACGAATAAAAACAAATAGCTCCTTCCCCATAAACTGACTCCGGGAGCCCAATGATCTGGAGATTGCATCTGTGGGAACGATTTTCTAAGTCCTGGACTTTGCTTTGAAATAGAAGGACTTCTTTCTCAGTCTTGGAGGTGGAGGATTTTAAGGCGGCCACATCTGAAAAAGTGTCCCCCTATTTGTGTTCAATGTCATGCATCCATTTAGACAGGTGAGAGATTTACTTATTAATATCTGCAGTCTGAGTTTTCAGCAGGGGACCAATGGCCGCTCTAACCGCGCTGACCATATCCCTGTATGTGACTGGAGAATCCAAATGGTGTTTGTGAGTGTCAGGCAGGCTGGGGTAATCAGACAAAGACTCACCCTCAGAAAGGTCCGCTGTAGCTGGGTTCAAAGCAGTCTCGTCGCTGGGAATGACGGCAGGGTCAGTCAGGATGGCGCCGAAGCCGCCGTCACGCGCCATCTTTAATTCTGTGTGGCGCAGTTCTTTCTCCTTTTTGGCGCGGCTCTTAGTGCCCGGCATGAGAGAGAGGTATTTTTCCATACAGGGGAGCGTTCTTCGAGCAGTGAGTGTGCTGGAGGCTCCAAGAGCCGAGAAATAGCCGTGCTGGGTGGTAGGTCAGCAGAGCTGCACAGATCAGCTACCTCTCATCAAGCAGCCGGAACCGGAAGTCCGAGACAGCACACTTATTCCAGACAACCCTGAATGGAGTGACACAGAGAGGATTGGGACCAGCAAACAAACCTCAGATCAGAGTAGTGCTCCGCTGGGTATATAAATGTGTAATTTACCTCACAGCGGTATAACTGCTGACTATATGCTCCCCCCTTCTCTATAACCCCCTGGTACCAGTACAATTGGTGATTCAGTGGGTCCTGTGGAAGAGCAGTCTTCGCATGCAGCCTGTACTCAGCAGCAGCAGGAAATGGCGTCTTTTAACTTCTGGTCCCGCTCTTCGGGAAGAATCACCCCCTCAATGGCATGCAGTCCCTCTATGTTATTTATACTGGCTTCACTTCATAAATGTGTAAAAAAAATAGTTTGCAGTTTGGGTACGCAGCCTGTAGCTGGGTGACCGCTGCGTACCCAAACTGCAAACTATTTTTTTTTACACAAAAACCCCGGTGTCTGTATTCACCGCACTGTGTCTTTGGCATCTGTTAGGGGTGGCGGCATGCTGCCGGCGTGGGCTCACGCCCTGGGGCATGAGAAACGTCACCTCAAGAGCTCAGTGTCCTGTTAGTGGGGATACGAACCATTAACTCTAAGGAAATTGGTTCCCTCCCCCCCTAAGTCCCACGACGCAGGCAGACTGGCTGCCAACCAGTGTGCCTGAAAACAACAAAATAAAATATATTTCTGAAGAAAACTGTCTGGAGAGCAACAGAATGCACCCGGCTCCTTGGGCACATTTTTGTAAACTGAGTTTACAGGAGGGGCATAGAGGGGAGGAGCCAGCACACACTAATGCTTTATTAAAGTGCCAGGCTCCAGTGGACCCAATCTATACCCCATGGTAACTACATTTCCCAGTATCCACTAGGACGTTAGAGAAAGGAGGACTCCACTCACTCGGCCAAAAATCCCACCATGGTTAGGTCTACCGTGCCCATTATCCAGCTAGATAAATTAACCAAATGAGCAGCAAGATAACAGAATTTAAGATTGGGAAGGCCCAATCTCCGTGAAAGTTTAGACTTATATAATGCTTTAATAGACACCCTAGCTGACTTATTGCCCCAAATAAAGGACAATAAGATACCCTCAATTCCACTAAACACTTTCTTTGGAATATATACAGGGGAATGTTGTAAAACATTAAAATTTAGGTTGAGTAGACATTTTAAATAAATGAATACGTCCCAAAACAGATGAGGGTAGCTTTTTCCAGGCATAAACTTTTATCTTAATATTTGCCAAAATAGGGTCAACATTTTGGGCCATAAAATCTGGAGCTCGTGGCGTAATCCAAATACCTAGGAATTTAAACTGGTGTCCATTGTAAAGGATATGATGCATGCACATCATAGAAAGATGGCTCGAGATGGGAAAAATACTCGATTTATCCCAATTGATTAACAAACTTGAATAAACACCAAAAGCATTACCTAATTGTAACAAAGCCTGTAATGACCCATCCGAATCCTGCAAATATAAGAGCATGTCGTCCACATATAAAGCAACCACGTCCACCACTTCCCCAACCTTAATTGCACATATATCTGCAGATGAGCACAATAGGCAATCCAATGGTTCTATAGCTATCGCAAACAGCCGGGTTCCCCTAGCAAGTGGGAATGTAGCAGATGTACATATGAGCTAATGGTGAGGAGTACAACAATTGAATTAAGTTAATAAGCCGCAGCCCAAAAGCAAATTTCCTAAGCATGCCCCAAAGATATACCCACTCGATGGGGTCGAAAGCCTTGTCAGCATCCAGAGACACCACCACAGCCCCCGACTCCACCAACTCATGCCTGTCACAATCCGGGTACTGAGACACCATTCTCCCTTCTGGATGTACGTTCTCCATGGGCCTCTGCTGCCGCTCCTGTCTCGCTGACCGCCGCACGCTGCTGTGCGCATGTTATTCTGCTACTGCGGCCTACATCGCCAGTGTTACACCTTTCCTATAGTACTTAATTCCCCTTCTTTGTTTGTTCATGGGCGCAGCCATGTTAGACTCCAGTCACATGACATTATTCCTCCTATCCACGGTGCTGGAGCCTTGTCATAATTTAAGTTACTGCTTTTTCCTACTGATCAGTTACGGCCCAATCAGAATAAATACCTCGAGGCAGGACCTCTGAAGTACCTGACGTGATATGTAAAACTACTAGCCCCGACTTTATAAACCTGGTTTCACCTCGATTATTATATTTCAATAGTCAGCGTAACGGACCGATCCCTATTAGTCACATTCCGGCTGGGGCACGCTGGGTTGCCGGGCGACGGGACGCTCTAATCCCGACGTCCATTTTCGATGACTTCACCAATGGCAGCTGAGAGCGGCCCGTATCCTGGCAACATGACGCAGGAGCTGATCACAGGATGTGAGGTATCGCATCGGGGCTCCGATCACAGAGCGTCCCAATTGGTCAAGCGGTGTCCCTGCTATCTTGATATATCTACTTGCAGTACCCACGAGGTCTCTACTCTATAGTCTATCTCACATTCCCTCCCCCTCCCTATGTCTTTTGTGTCGTCCTCATGCTAAGGCATACACCATAGGTTGCCTAGCAACCTGCTTAAACACATCACTTCCGCTGAGCAGAGCGGAGGTCTGATGTGCATTACATGCTAATCAAACACAATGCAGCCATTGGCTAATAACCTCATACACAGGTATTTTAACCTCAGCTTATACACCTCACCAGCAACATTGGAAGTGAACAAGCCCGCAGGACGGGTGAAACGCGCTTTCCAGCTCCAGCAGGACCTGTTTCAGCACTCAAGCATAAAACACCTCAACATGTATTAAGGACCTGAGGATTACATCTTGCATCCTGTCTTTCATTTACTGACCCAGGGACCGGTACACTGTTCTGTCTACCTCCAAGAGATTCTCTATATCAAACACAGCCAATAAGTATATACTTATACATTTCCCTTTGGCAATCCAGGGCTCTGGATCATGACTGTGACACTCTAATTAATATTTGGAAGAGATTCTCAATATCCTCCCCCCCTCTCTTTAACAGACATCCCCCACCCCCTTCTTTTCTTTCTAAACAGCCTATCTTTTCCCAGCACTAAAAATGTTATATTACAATTGTTATCTGCATGCTGGTTTTTGAATTTCGAATTGGCAATTATACCTAATTAAGCGGTATCTGCAAGGGTCTGTCTACCCACTTACTCCTTATATTTCCAACAGGATTATTCTTTAAAAATACCATGTTTTTGCTTACCAGTATATATCTGTGGCTTTGCACAAGTACTCAGACATAATCAGGTCGATCTAGGGACATAGACAGAATACCACAGTTATCCGTCTTTAATTCAATTCCCAGTTGTGCTACGAGTTACAAGCAGCAAATCTTCGGTCTTTTTCCTATTAACATATCTGCTCCCTTAATGTGACCACACACATATATTTTTCTAAAATGAGTAATCACGGAATATATCCATCAGCTATATTTGATTTGGCCTAGGCCTAATTACTCATCACTCTGGCTGTGATACCTATATACTCATTCTAGATCTGGTGACCAGGAACCATATCCAACATTGTCAGTCAATTTGGCCATTATCTAGTTGCATACTCCTTCGATAGCATCCTGTAGTGTATAAACAAGTTAATATATGTCACTATCCCCTCACAGCTCCCCTCTCTTTTTCTTCTTCCCCCCATTCTTCCTTCTTTTTTCTGCGAACTCTCATCCATGATCCACAGGTCATCCTGTGCCTAACATAGACAGCAGATCCGCCTCGTTTTCTATCTCCCCCCCATACATGTCTTTCTTTCCCCACCCTATATAGGTGCACTCTCATTGGTGAGTCGGCTATAGCAGACACAGGAATTACTACCATACCCCACCGACTGAGCCCGATCTCGTCCGATCTTGGAAGCAAAACGGTGGTGGGCTGGGTCAGTATCTGGGAGTGTGACCCCCAGAGAATACCTGGTGTTGTAATTCATGACCTGCTCGACTCCAAGCCAACAGCAGGATCACCACTTTCTCTCCAATCATTTCTTTTTCTGCACTATATACTTTTTCTAAGTACCGTCTGTCCTGATATGTCATAGATCGGAATTGGTCCAATACTAATCAGGATCTATACTCCTCTTATCAATTGGGTTTCAATGACCCCCAGAGGTTCCATTAATACAAGCAGAGCTTGTACTGGTTGGATAGGAACAGGGTGTAGAGCAAAAGTGTCTACATCCCTCCTGTAGTCTACCTATTTAGACTAACCAGAACATTTCCAATTTTTTACAAACTTCAACCTTGGTGCAGTATACATATACCCCACCAGGTAGGTCAAACCAGCTACGTTAACAAATATAGCATCCATTAGAGATGCAGATGAGCTGAACTATACTCATAATTAGCAAAATATATATATATATTATTATTTTTTTCAGAACTTAATTTGGTGGATTTTTTCTTAGAGTAATTAACGAATAAAAGTTATGTTTTAATATCATCATATTAACTAATTTCTAAAACAAGAGTGCACCCACACAAGAGTCTTCTGTACTTTTCTTTTTCCTTAGTTTTTTCCTGACTCTGGGTGCACCACCAGACTCTTTAATTATAATACGAATTACACGTGTATAATCATACTTCTTTCTGGTACTATATTATCTTTGAACATTATCGTTGGTACTTATCTTGTAGAACCTTTAGAATACTGGTGCGGAATCACATCTACTTTGTATGATAGCCTTGTCATAATTGCCAGACCAATCCCTGCTATGCAGCAGGTATAAATATCCTGTCCCAGCTCCCAAAAGATTGTCAGTGCTTTCATTGTCAACAGTGTTTCCAGCCTACAAGCTTTACTACAGACTTTCTCCTGCAATTCCATTCTGCAGATCAGCCTGACTTCCCTGGTGATTACACTCTGCAGTGTAACCCGACTCTCCAGTGTTAACCCCGTACAGCCTACTTTGGATTCCTGTGTTTGAACGTTTGCTTTGCAGTAATCATCCTTCATTCTTCAGTTCCTGCGCACTCCAGCTTCATTCCTCACCTTCCAGCGAACCCCAGCTTCATTCCTCATCTTCCAGCGAACCCCAGCTTCATTCCTCATCTTCCAGCGAACCCCAGCCTCATTTATTGTTTACAGGACTTTCTTCCATATTCCAGGTTACTGGCCTTTACCGATTGTGAACCTAATTATCACTTGTGACTTTCTATTATTCTTTTGCACGTTATTTGACTTTTTATTTAATAAAAGCATTTAAGGAATTCCCAGTTGTCGTGGTCACGCCCTCGGGCATTCTTTGCTGCTGTCAATACGTATGTCCAGGAGTCACATAGCTCCTCCTAAATTTAAGTACTCGTCAGCCCCCACAACTGAGGCTCCCAGTCATGGTCTCCAGCTCTCAGTTGTGACAGTAAGCACTGACCAAATGGATCCAGCCGGAGATCAGGCCCAAGCGAATGGGCTGATACAAAAACTGGCAATCCGCCTTGAACGTCAGGAGGCTGCTGTAAGCCATGTTGTTCGCTGTCTCCAGGGCCTCTCCTCCCGGCTGGATGAAATTCAAGCGGCCCTCCGTGGATTAGGGGTGTCCAGTGTGTCGACTCCAGCGCTGCCGGTGGTGTCCCCACCCACCATACCTGTTCCTGCTCCCTATCTTCACTTGCCGACTCCTGATAAATATGATGGATCCCCTAAAGCCTGCAGGGGTTTCCTAAACCAGTGCAAGATCCAATTTGAATTGCAACCCAGCAGTTTCCCTACTGACCGCATTAAGGTGGCGTACCTTATTTCTCTACTCACTGGTGCCGCTATAGACTGGGCCTCACCTATATGGGAAAGGTCTGATACCCTGTTGTCATCCTATGCAAACTTCGTGGCAACGTTCAGACGAATTTTCGATGAGCCAGGTCGAGTGACATCAGCTTCTTCAGAGATCCTTCGGCTGCGTCAGGGGACGCGAACTGTTGGTCAGTATTTGGTGCAATTCCAGACCTTGGCATCTGAAGTCTCCTGGAATGATGACGCTCTTTATGCAGCCTTCTGGGGAGGGCTATCCGAGCGTATCAAAGATGAGCTCGCTGCTAGAGACTTGCCTTTAACTTTAAACAAGCTCATTTCCCTCTGCACTAAGGTCGATTTACGGTTCCGTGAAAGGGCTGTTGAACGAGGAAGATCCACATTTCCCAGGATTCCTACTGTTTCCATTCCTCGTCAGCCATCTCCGTCTAGGGAGGAACCTATGCAGATAGGTCGCTCTCGTTTATCTCAGGCAGAGCGTAGTAGACGTCTTGCTGAGCGTCTCTGTTTGTATTGTGCCGAATCTTCTCATGTTATCAAGTCCTGTCCCAAGCGTCCGGGACAACCTCAAGTCCTAGCCCACCAAGGAGAAGACCAGCTAGGAGTGACGAATTTCTCTCCATTTCCAAGTAACTGCAATCTCTCCGTTTCTCTGCAGGTGGCTCTGTGTACTAAGAATCTCACTGCCTTATTGGATTCTGGAGCAGCTGGAAACTTTATTACAGAGAGGTTCGTTAAGCAGTGGTCTCTACCCACTGAGAGACTGTCATCACCGATATCTCTAACTGCCGTGGACGGCAGTAGGATTCCTGATGCGGTGATTACCTCCAAGACCTTACCTATCCGTCTGAAGGTAGGGGATCAGCATACAGAGTTGATTTCTTTCCAGGTTATCCCCAGGGCCACCCATCCTGTGGTCCTAGGCCTCCCATGGCTACGTCTGCATAATCCTCAAGTTGATTGGAAGTCGACCCGTATCCTGGCATGGGGTCCTTCCTGCTCAGAGATTTGTCTCCAAAAAGAGATTCCAGTTTGCATATCCTCCTACAAGTCTTCTGATGTCTCGTCTCCTCCGTGCCAAGACTACAAACTACAGTTTTGTCCAGGGTTACCGAATCACAAGGCTGATGCCCTTTCCCACTCCCGGGAGCAAGAAAATGAGTCTGAGTCTACTGTCAAGCATTGTATTGTTGATCCAGTGGCGTTCTCTGCAGTGAGGATGGACTCTATGCCCCCGCCAGGGAAAAATTTTGTGAAGCCGGCTTTCAGGAGGAAGCTCTTGCATCGGGCACATTCCTCTCGCTTTGCCGGACACGCGGGCATACGCAAGACCTTAAAATTCGTCTCCAGGTCAAATTGGTGGCCGATCCTAAAGAAGGACATTACTGAATTTGTGGCCTCCTGCCCAAAATGTGCCCAGCACAAAGTATCCCGCCAGTCACACACTAGGCAACTGGTTTCCTTGTCTGTTCCTCATCATCCGTGGGCTCCTCCCTCGATGGATTCTGTGATGGATTCCCCACTTCCAAGTTGGCACAAGTCTTCATCTAGAAGTTCCATTCCAGATGGCCAGGTAAACTTAAGAAGTGTCCTGGGGCCACTCCTAAAAGTGGGGGTACTGTCACGATCCGGGTACTGAGACACCATTCTCCCTTCTGGATGTATGTTCTCCATGGGCCTCTGCTGCTGCTCCTGTCTCGCTGACCGCCGCGCGCTGCTGTGCGCATGTTATTCTGCTACTGCGGCTTACATCGCCAGTGTTACACCTTTCCTATAGTACTTAATTCCCCTTCTTTGTTTGTTCATGGGCGCAGCCATGTTAGACTCCAGTCACATGACATTATTCCTCCTATCCACGGTGCTGGATCATTGTCATAATTGCCAGACCAATCCCTGCTATGCAGCAGGTATAAATATCCTGTCCCAGCTCCCAAAAGATTGTCAGTGCTTTCATAGTCAACAGTGTTTCCAGCCTACAAGCTTTACTACAGACTTTCTCCTGCAATTCCATTCTGCAGATCAGCCTGACTTCCCTGGTGATTACACTCTGCTGTGTAACCTGACTCTCCAGTGTTAACCCCCTACAGCCTCCTTTGGATTCCTGTGTTTGAACTTTTGCTTTGCAGTAATCATCCTTCATTCTTCAGTTCCTGCGCACTCCAGCTTCATTCCTCATCTTCCAGCGAACCCCAGCTTCATTCCTCATCTTCCAGCGAACCCCAGCTTCATTCCTCATCTTCCAGCGAACCCCAGCCTCATTTATTTGTTTCCCCCAGCACCCTGAATCATAACCGTAACTAGATATAAATTCCACATGATAACAGAATTCAGAGATCTTCGTTACACATATTTGCGCACCTGAATGACATCACTAAGCTAATTGAGCATCTACCAATATATGTGTTTGTTGTGAGAGGCAGAGAGGTTTCTGCATTAGGAGGAGGTGCAGGCCCTGACATGCCACAGGGAGCATTATGGGGTTGCTCCAAGGTAGGTAGCTCTTAGCTTAGACATATTGTAGTAAGGAGCCATTATCATGTGGCTCCTTGCTGGTTAATCCTAGACCCAGATTGGGGTAATGGAGGTGTGAGGTGTGGTGCCTCTGGACTGGCTGAGCTGGATGGCCTTAGTGTGGCATACCTTTACATTCTATTAACACTTTTCACTTATTAATTTCTTAACACTATTTCTCTATTTTAATTGCATTTCATTTTGTATCACTTTCTCTATAGCTTCGGCTTCCTAAATACTAATTTATTAACACTATAGTTTTTTCACTGGTATGCTACGCTGTGCTTTCTGGCTTATGCTGGTGTTTTGGGGTGCCACACCATGCACCTAGATATAGCGCTAGGGACCCCAAATATACAGAGATGCCTTGATGTGGCTTTGGGGCTTATTCACACATTTGCGCAAATATGTGTAACGAAGATCTCTGAATTCTGTTATCATGTGGAATTTATATCTAGTTACGGTTATGATTCAGGGTGCTGGGGGAAACAAATGGCTTTTTTTCTTGCTTAGAAATACCCCTCCCTTTCGAGCACCTGAATGATATCACTAAGCTAATTGAGCATCTACCAATATATGTGTTTGTTGTGAGAGGCAGAGAGGTTTCTGCATTAGGAGGAGGTGCAGGCCCTGACATGCCACAGGGAGCATTATGGGGTTGCTCCAAGGTAGGTAGCTCTTAGCTTAGACATATTGTAGTAAGGAGCCATTATCATGTGGCTCCTTGCTGGTTAATCCTAGACCCAGATTGGGGTAATGGAGGTGTGAGGTGTGGTGCCTCTGGACTGGCTGAGCTGGATGGCCTTAGTGTGGCATACCTTTACATTCTATTAACACTTTTCACTTATTAATTTCTTAACACTATTTCTCTATTTTAATTGCATTTCATTTTGTATCACTTTCTCTATAGCTTCGGCTTCCTAAATACTAATTTATTAACACTATAGTTTTTTCACTGGTATGCTACGCTGTGCTTTCTGGCTTATGATGGTGTTTTGGGGTGCCACACCATGCACCTAGATATAGCGCTAGGGACCCCAAATATACAGAGACGCCTTGATGCGGCTTTGGGGCTTATTCACACATTTGCGCAAATATGTGTAACGAAGATCTCTGAATTCTGTTATCATGTGGAATTTATATCTAGTTACGGTTATGATTCAGGGTGCTGGGGGAAACAAATGGCTTTTTTTCTTGCTTAGAAATACCCCTCCCTTTCGAGCACCTGAATGATATCACTAAGCTAATTGAGCATCTACCAATATATGTCCCAGCCTCATTTATTGTTTACAGGACTTTCTTCCATATTCCAGGTTACTGGCCTTTATCGATTGTGAACCTAATTATCACGTGTGACTTTCTGTTATTCTTTTGCACGTTATTTGACTTTTTATTTAATTAAAGCACTTAAGGAATTCCCAGTTGTCGTGGTCATGCCCTCGGGCATTCTTTGCTGCTGTCAATACGTATATGTCCAGGAGTCACATAGCTCCTCCTAAATTTAAGTACCCATCAGCCCCTACCACTGAGGCTCTCAGTCACGGTCTCCAGCCCTCAGTTGTGACAGTGCCTTTATAAATGACAAAACAGTCTGCGCAAATTTTGGGTGGTGGTCATCATTTCCACCAGCGCAGCCCAGCCCAGGGGAAAAGACCACAGCAGCCAGATCAGCACATCTGCCCAACCTGCCCTTTGCCTCTGATGGGCCTACGTCCTCAGCAATGCAGAGGATGTCGGATCCAGTTTGTTGAATCCTGTGGGTGTGCCCAGAGATGCTCCTGTCCCTAGTAGTTTGCCAACTCCAGCGGTGAGTGAGTGACCACACTGACCTTACCATGACTGACCCCAACTTGGCTGACCCCAGCATTCCCTCTGTAGAGTGTCCAGACTTAGGAGACGAAGGCAGGATTTTAGGGAAGCTCAACTCTCTGACCCATCCCTGGAAAGTATGAGGTGTCAAGCTGGCAGCAGCCTTGCTGGGATTGGGGCAGGGAGTGTTACCTGGTAGAAAGGGTTACTGTACCGGGTAGCCAAGGTAGAAGGGAATAGGCCAGTGCAGGGAGCAAGTTCAACTGGCAGTTCCCAGGAGCTTTCGGGAGCATCTGATGTCAGTTGTGCATGAAATCCCTTTGGCGGGACACCAGGGGAGGGACCAAACACTGAGGCGCTTGACACAGATCTTTTTCTTGCCTGGAGTGTCGGATGACGTCCGGACCTACTGTAAGTCTTGTGATGTGTGCCAATGGCTTGGACGCCCCAGTGCTCGGGATCCCCTGAGGTCCTTACCAATAGTCAGGCAACCTTTCTAACGGGTGGCCATGGACATAGTAGGTCCCCTACCTGTGCCTGAGATACATCCTCACCATTGTGGATTATGCCACCCGGTATCCAGAGGCTGTGGCTCTGTCCGCCATCACTGCAGAAAAGGTAGTGGATGCACTGCTAGGCCTATTTAGTAGAGCAAGGTTCCCCAGTGAAATCCTAACCGATCAAGGGACGCAGTTCCTGAGTCTCTGGGTGAGGTGTGGAGTGAGGCAACTCCGCACTGCCCCCTAGGTGTGGAGTGAGGCAACTCCGCACTGCCCCCTATCACCCCAAGTCAAATGGACTTTACGAGAGATTTAATGGCACTCTGAAGCAGATGCTATGAGCATTTGTGACTTCAGAGGGAGGAGACTGGAAGCGATACCTGCCACACCTCCTGTTTGCATATCGGGAGGTGCCACAGGAGTCAACTGGATTCTCGCCATTCGAGTTACTATATGGCCGCAGAGTCTGTGGACCTCTTGACCTGTTCCGAGAATATTCGGAAGGGAGATGACCCACCAGGATGAGCCCGTGGTGGAGTATGTGTTGAAGCTAAGAGATCGGTTAGAGAATCTCATGGGGCTTGCACAAGCAAATCTTGTGGCAGCACAGACCAAGCAAAAGACTTGGTATGACCGGGGCGCATAGAGTAGGACAGGTGCTGGTTCTGGTGCCCACACATCAGAACAAGCTCCAAACTGCCTGGGTGGGACTGTACACGGTTGCAAAATGCCTAAATGACATCACCTAAGTGGTCTCATTTGACAGCGATGGTAGGAGGCAGCATACCTACCATGTAAATATGTTAAACGAGCGATACCACGAGCGCGTGGAATCGGTAGCCACTGTGTGCTGCCTACTGATGGAGGAACCAGGAAATGATCCCCTTCCTGACCTCCTCGCGGATGCCAAGGGTGAGGGTGGTGTAGAGGAAGTAAGCTGGAGCAGGGAGCTTTGTAACCTCAAGAGGGAGAAGCTTGAGTCAGTGATGCAGTCCTTTGATACCCAGTTAAGCAGAAAGCCCAGCCTGACTTCTATACGTGCCCATCACGTAGTCACTGGTGAGCATAGACCAATTCGGCAACCCGCGTATCGGGTCTCATCAGAGGCGCAGGCGAGTATTTACCAAGAGGTACAGGAGATGTTAGCGCTAGGCGTAATCACGTGCTCCAAAAGTCCCTGGGCCGCCTCAGTCTTACTGGCTCCCAAGAAAGACCGGACAACAATTTTTTTTTGTGTAGACTACCGCAGGTTGAACAAAGTGACCAAATCGGACACCTATCCCCTTCCCAGCATTGACGCGCTGTTAGATGAGTTGGCTGGAGCAAAATACATCTCTATGTTTGACCTGAGTAAGGGGTATTAGCAGATACCAATGACTCCCGAGGCTCAGGAACGGTCCACCTTCATCACCTCCTTTGGCTTGGTTGAGTTTAAAACCATGCCATTTGGGATGAAGAATGCACCAGACACCTTCCAGAGCATGGTTGATGACCTGCTGAAGGGGTTCAGAGATTTCACCCAGGCCTTCTTGGATGACATCGCTGGCTTCAGCTGAACATGGGAAGATCACCTGAGGCACGTGGGCAGGTCTAATTATCTGGGCAGATAAGTGTCAAATGGGGATATCAGAGGTACAGTAGCTGGGGCACAGTGTGGGGGGAGGTAAGGTGAAGCCTGAACCAGCAAAGGTGGAGACTGCCCCCAGCCCACAACCCAGAGACAGGTCCTGGATTTCTTAGGGTTTGCAGGGTACTACAGACATTTTGTCCCTAACTTTAGTTCCGTGGCCAAACCGCTGACTGATATAAGAAGGAACTCCCTAAGATAGTTGACTGAATGACCGCATGTGAGTTGGCATTCCAGTCGTTGAAAATAGCTCTAGTACAAGCTCCAGTACTGATGGCGCCAGACTATAGTAAAAACTTTGTTGTACAGACTGGTGCATCCCAGTATGGACTTGGAGAAGTACTGAGCCAGGAGGGGCCGGGTGGACAAGAGCACCCTGTGGCCTATCTGAGCAGAAACCTGCTATAGCGGGAGGTGGGGTATGCCACAATTGAAAAGGAGTGCTTGGTTATTGTTTGAGCTGTGAAGAAGCTCCAGCCCTATTTGTATGGCCACCATTTTACAGTGGTAACGGACCCCAATCCATTACGGTGGATTCAGTACACCACGGGGGAAAATGGCAGACTGTTGCCGTGGAGCCTTGCTCTTCAGGTTTATGACTTTCATATTATCCACAAACAAGGCAAGGCTCAAAGCAATGCAGATGGACTGTCATGTCAGGAGGAGCCTGAACCCACAGGGAGCTCCTAGTAACCCCAATAAGAACTGCGGGACCAAATCGTTGGGACATGGGTCCCTGGTTGACACGCTTAAACAATGGCGGCCACGGCACTCAAGGGGTTAACCCCTTATGTGCCCGGCACCATTTTATGGGCAAACGGTGCTTGGCACCACTTTTTAAATGTACACTGGCGCTAGGCACCATCTTTAAACTGTATAAGTGCTAGGCACCCAGTGTTTGAAAAATTTTCTAAAATGGAATTCTGTGTGCTGCAGTCCCAGACCTCCCCGGTGACCTCAGCCGTGAGAGTGACCCCCGGCACACTGGCGTGTGTGCGCAGAGGAAGAGGGGAGCCGCTCCAGCCGACAGATCAGTTCCCGCTCCAGTGCTCTGTGTACCACTGCTGGGGGACGGAAGCTCTGCTCCTGGTGCCTCAGCACTATGGAGGTGGCAAGACACGGCAGCCATGACGAGCGTCCCGGGCTGCTGGTCTGCAGGGGGGTGCGCCATTCACTGGGACCGGGCTAGCCGGCGCGTTATATGGCGAGGGTTAGTAGGATGCTGAGCACGGGTCTGGGAGCTACAGAGGCATGGAGCGACGGCAGCCGGGACAAGCATCTTGGGCTGCCAGGCTACAGAAGGGAGTGCACCGCACGCTGTGGCAAGGCCAATAAGTGCGTGCTGCACTGGGGGGACAGGGAGAGCCAGCTCCCTGGACCCCAGTAACAGGTAGTGTCCAGGCAGGCTGTAGGATGGGGGAAGCCAGCCCCATACCTCCAGCACTGGCAGAGTCCTTGCAGCCAGGCTGCAGGGCTAAGGGAGCCCAGAGCTGAGCTCTGTGCAGTCTGTAAAAAAAAAGATGTATAGAAATGAAATAATATATGTTGTGCTGTGAGGCAATGCAGTGTCTGGGTATGTGGAGCCTGTGCAGTGCACAGGCTCAGTGTATATGTAAGCAACAATGTACAAAGTGAATTTAAATGTGTTTAAAGTGAAATGCACTTACTTGGTTGTGTCCCAAGAGGGGGGAATCCATTACTGTGCAGGCTGTTGGATTCCTTCAATCGTTTTCTCCAAATACAGAATGCCTTCCCCTCTAGCCTCCCACATGAAAATACCATGGGGAGATAGAGGGTCAGCTCAGCTTTAAAACAAGCTGAGTACGTTTCTGGAGCTCCATAGGGTTCACCCTCAGTGGGCAGGAGACCATGACCTGGGATCAAGGCTGCCCATCTCTGGAGACCAATTTCAGACTGCAGATAGTGAGCTAGGTCCCAGGCAGATTTCTGGAAGTAAATTTAGGTGTGAAAACTTGCCCCAGCCCAGACTGAACGTCACCTGGGCGGATACCAATCTTCCAGGATGGGACAGTCAAAGGTGAGTGACCATTCCCCACTGTCCATAGAGGACAATGGTAGCTGTGCATGTGGCCAAGGCATGCACAGCACATTGGTAAACAATGATTGGTTGAGAATAGGGTGGGTTTACCCCCTGTGGTACTGTGGGGGTAATTCCGACCTGATTGTAGCAGCAATTTTGTTAGCAGATATGCAACACCATGTGCAGTGCTGGGGGAGGGGGCAGATATAACATGTGCAGAGAGAGTTAGATTTGGGTGGGGTGTGTTCAAACTGAAATCTAAATTGCAGTGTAAAAATTAAGCAGCCAGTATTTACCCTGCACTGAAACAAAATAACCCAACCCAAATCTCGCTCTCTCTGCACATGTTATATCTACGTCCCCTGCACTGCACATGGTTTTGCCCATCTAACAAATTTGCAGCAGCAATCAGGTCTGAATTAGGCCCAGTGTGTAGAATTGAGATAAAAAGAGGAGGCCTGAGAGTCTCCAGGTGTATTATACCATTTGCACTCTGCTGTAATCACCTTGCTGTATTGCTGTTGCCCCTAGCAATAGGGAAGTCTTTTTTTAAACCATTTGGCCAAATAAACATCTTCTACCTCAAGATGACCACTTCATCTTGTGACCTGCAGGGCTAGGTGAAAACTAGCTCTGTTCTTTGGCTGTCCAAGGTGCACCCAGAGTCTCCAAGCTCCGCCTTCCGCCTGCTACCATGCTGTGCTTAGGCGACAATTGGGGATTCATCAACACCACACAGATGTGGTAAGACTGCGTGTCAATGTATAGTGCAGAACCGTGGTCGCCATGGCAGGGGGGAGGGTCTGGTGGTGGCAGCATAGTACCTGCCCACTATGCAGTGGGTGGAGTCAGTAACAGGGGCTTACTAACGGTAAGCGGGAATCCCATATTTGGCCAGGTCCAGTGTGACCTAAATCATCACTCAAGGCGGTGAGGGCTTTCATACATAACCGTCCGGTCACAAATAGTAAGACTATAAAAATAAAATAAAACAGCTTATGGCTGCTAAAAACCAGCAGCCCTTAGACCATGGTCCGGCTCCTGCTGCACCAAACAAAACTGATTTGCCTGAGACAGGAAACGTGCCCGTTGCATGCTGAGAAGCCGATAGCTTTGATCATTTGGTGCCAATCCGCTGTTGCTACGTCATATCCCAATGGTATCCTGTGGACCCTGCCGGAGAAATAAATATATATATCTATATCTATATCTATATATATATATATATATATATATATATATATATATATATATATATATATATTGGGTAGTGAAGAATACAAGCGCTAATGAGTGTGGTGACGATTATACTGGAAATAATTAGGTGGATTAAAAGATTAATAAAATGGCCTTAGGCACTTATCTGATAAGAACAAAACTTCAATCCGGTATTCATCAATTTAGGAATCATGTAAAAGAAGAAACAGCAAACATAGTGTGTATCGTTCACAGGTAAAAATAGAGCAAGTTTGCTATATAAGGTGCAAATTTTTAGGGAATTTTGGCTATTCCCAATAAAATTATAATCTGTTGCTTCACAACATAAAATACAGATTTTAATGAACAATACAAAACACGGCTAGACAACACACGTACAAGATTTTAAAATCCCCTTGAAGAAGTCCACACCTTGAAGGACGAAACGCTTTGAGACCGTTTGCTGCTGAAACTCCTATTGATGGACAGATAAGCATTTGAACTACTTTTATCCTGTACGCATAAACTTTGGCTATCCTGTGTCCATGGAACAATTGGTTACTGATTCCTTTGTGCATAGAACGGACAGATAAGCTTTTAAGATTTTAAAATCTTGTACGTGTGTTGTCTAGCCGTGTTTTGTATTGTTCATTAAAATCTGTATTTTATGTTGTGAAGCAACAGATTATAATTTTATTGGGAATAGCCAAAATTCCCTAAAAATTTGCACCTTATATAGCAAACTTGCTCTATTTTTACCTGTGAACGATACACACTATGTTTGCTGTTTCTTCTTTTACAGGATTCCTAAATTGATGAATACCGGATTGAAGTTTTGTTCTTATCAGATAAGTGCCTAAGGCCATTTTATTAATCTTTTAATCCACCTAATTATTTCCAGTATAATCGTCACCACACTCATTAGCGCTTGTATTCTTCACTACCCAATTTTACTATATGTGTATACCATGCACTAATCTTGTTTTACTAGCTGCTACTCCTAAAAGAGCTAAACGAGTGTTTTCCTTCTTACATCTTATACCGCACGTTTGTACTATAGCGCCTAGGTCTCTATTTCTCTCTCTCTATATATATATATATATATACAAACATACACATATATATATATATATATATATACACACACACACGGGAATCAGAGAAACTCACATTATTTAATTGCAGCTTCCTGCCAGGCCACTAACCCCTCCTAATAAATGCACGGATTTAAAATGTCTGCCTCTATTAATTGAACAAAAGAAGAGACCCCCCTCTCACCCTCTGTAATGTCATCCCACTATTCAAATGAGCTGTCAAAATCGGACATAGCCAAAATTGCAAGTACATATAGTCAATATTGGTGGTTCTGGGCTGCGGCCAGTTCAAGGGAAATCGCATAGTCAAAATCACACTGTGTGTACCCACCTTTACACACCAGACGAGATATTTATAAACAGCAACATTGACATTATATGGACACAAAAGTAACAAAACAAGTGACACATTAACAGGAAACTGTCAACATAGCGACAATTATCTGAAAATAAGATAATAAAAACTCAAAGGAAATCTTTTGTTTTTAAACAACTTTATCTCATATCTTTAATACGCATATTTTTGTCTATATAGCGCTCTTTCTCCAACAGGACTCAAGGCGCTTTACAGATATCAAAAACAATGCACATAATACAGATGATTTGAGTAATACAGGAAAAATATCCTTTAAAGCAGAAACAATCAGGTTACATGTTATTATAGCAGGTAACTAAAACAGATACATATCAGGAGACTCAAAAGCCTATAGGGGTCATTCACGCCCAGACACAATAGCGGCCCGCAGCAGTTTCCTGGTGGTGGCAAAATGCACATGCGCAGCGGGCGCGCAGACACACACACATCGGTCACATCCCTGAGGGGTGAACGCGAGCGGGCCGGGACCATTTTCAAGGGGGCTGCGTGATGTCACATCTGCATTCATTTTTTATTAACCCCCTATAAGCTTTCAGAGTGCACCTCATATCATCTTTTCCAAGTGAATTCAAATGATTTGAGGTCGGTAGCACCACTACTTTCAGGATTATTACAAAGAACACACATAATGGCTGACACAGCAAATAATAAATTAAGACATACTAGGGATTAATTAGAAATAAGGAAGCATAATCATCATTAAGCCTAATTATCAACTGGTTCTGTGCGGGACCCATACACCTCTTTACTGCCTCCAGCAGTACCTGGTACTACACTGCGGCCACTTGCCCCATCTTCCCCCACTACTGCCGCCCACCCCGTCTCCTGCCTCTGCCCTGTTAACCCCACTACTGCCACCCACCCTACCTCCTTCCACTACTGCCACCCACTCTGTCTCCCCCCCAATACTGTCACCTGCCCTGTCTCCCCCACTGCTGCCATGCAACCTGTCTACCACCACTACTGTCCCATGCCATCTCCCCCCACTACTGCCACCTTCCCTGTCTCCTCCCCATTACTCCCACCCGCCCTTTGTCCCTAACACCTTAGCGCTGCTTGAGGACAAAATTCTCAGACACTGCCTCCTGCAGTCCCCACTATTGCCAGCGATCCTGTGTCGTCGTACCCCCCCCCCCTCTGCCACCTCAGTGCACCTTGGGGACAATATTACCCACAGTGCCTCCAGCAGCCCCTGCTACAGCAATAATGCCACCCACCCTGTCTCCCCCGACATCTTGGGGATTCTTGGTACTGCTGGTAACAATCCTTCATCTGCAGGTGGAAGTAACCAGGGCAGTAAGGAGGCAGAAGCTGATTCTGGTACCATGGAGCCTGGTCATGTAGGGCTGAGAGTCAGTAAGATTATGTATTAGAGTCACCATCTTACAGGCAGCTGGTGGAGGGAGCAGAGAATGGGTGTTATGTGGCAGGAATGGGCTGGTTAGGTAACAGCTTGGCTGCTGCATTCTGTACCATCTGCAAATGGTTCAAGTAATTTGCTGGGAGGCCCACGTAGAGGACATTGCAGTAGTCTATGCGTGATGATACAAGTGCATGTATGACTTCATGTAGATCTTCTGAGGGAAATAAGTGCTGGAGTCTGGCTATGTGCCGCAGATGAGGATCTGATTGTGGCTGATACCTGATGTCTAAGTGTCACTCCACCATCCAGGACACCAAGATTCCTCACAGGATCAGCATTTTGTAACTCTTAACCTCCAACCGTAAGTCTGGTTGGTTTGCAAAGCTGAGCTGTAGCCCTGACCTTTGTTGGTGAGCTTCTATCATAAAGACCTGTTTCACCAGGATTGAGTACCAGCCAACTGGCAACACCCACACCTAGAGCTCAGCTAGACAACCATTTAGAAATGGTATTAGGTTCTGAGTACATGGAGTAAAAGACCGGTCATCTGCATAGCAGTGGTAGATGAGGGCATGACATCTGATTATTTCACCAAGCTGTAGCATGTATGTTGCAAAAAAGCATAGGAGATAGGATAAGAACATTGAAGAACAAAGCATGGCAATGATAAGTATACTCCAGAAGATTAAAATGGTTCCTCACCTGAGTGATGTCTATTGTGTGCAACAGGAGCTGATTTATTTCTCAGAGTATGGAAATGGCCTCACACATGTGTGACTTCGCTGATGTGTAACAAGTTGTGATTTCTGTATAAAACATTTCCTGCACTCAGAACATGGAAATGGCCTCTCACCTGTGTAACTTCGCTGATGTGTAACAAGTTGCGATTTCTGTATAAAACATTTACAGCACTCAGAGCAAGAACATGGCTTCTCATCTGTGTGACTTCACTGATGTGTAAGATGTGATTTACTTAAACAGCATTTCCCTCAGAGCTAGAAAATGGCTTCTCACCTGTGTGACTTAGGAAAATTGGGTTAAGGATGCCGCACAAGAGTAAATGATGTTGCATGAGTAAATAATTAATGTAAGTTTCCAAGAAAACCGACCAACCGAAAAAACTTTCGGAATTAATCACCATCTACCATTAAACTGTCAAAGTTGTGGGTAGAGAAAAGGAGGGTGATTGTCGATGGTGCTCCCATGGGTCTATTACATTGGTAATAAAGAGAAGAGAGAAAAAGAAAAAGAAACCCTTGTTGGGAGCACTCACTCTTGGAAACAATGGAGAGTTAGATGATACTTGATAAATTAGGTATTTAAAACGTAACTTTTAATTATTTATGGGTAAAATACGGAGTACACCCTGTTTTGTTGTTAAAAATATAATTAAATAAACGTGAATCATTGGTTTCGAATTACCGCTGTGAATATATAGGTAAAAACATGTATATATATAAGGCCAAAAAATTGCAAAAAAAGGTTCGGCATAAAATATGGCAAAATCAAGGAATGTGCCCACCAGGTATTGTTTTTTAGGTTAGTGCAATAATCTGAGTATTGCCGTCAAGTAAAACCTACAACACCAGGTATTCCTTAGTGGTCAACCACCTAAGTACTGACCAGGCCCAACACCGTATTGCTTCCAAGATCGGACGAGATTGGGCATGCGCGGTGTGGTGTGGTAGTAGATTTCGGTTTGAACAGCTGGTATGCAGCTATCAACTACAACACAGACCTGGTTCTTGAAATGGGCAGATAGCCTCTTAGAGAAGAGACATATGTTTGACCATCATTGCACCGAATTGTATTCCAAATATATAGGTATACTAAGGTTTAAATCATATGATCAGTCGGTTTTGCCAAACTGAGCCGCCTGCATGTTGCTTTTGATTGTGTGTGCTATGCAACATAAATCCCAATGGATTTTTCACACGTAGTAGGGCATAAGAAAACCCTTGTTGTACTGATGACACGCCAACAAAAAAACATTAAATAATGAAAGTAATGTAATGTCATTAAGGCTGAAAATTATTCAAAAATATCTTTATCAGCTGTACAGACAGACTGGCAGATAAATAAATAGGGAATGTATTACAAAAGACACAAACCCTCCTGCCCACACTTAGGCTAAACGGAACCTTAGAGCCTGAAACGCCGCATGCTGTCTGTGTGGCAATCTTGTTGCCAAAATAAACCACTAAACATGTATCCACTGAATCTCCACAATAAATTAATCAAAAATATGGCATGCCGAATATAATTTGTGCTTCATTGGCAATTGTATATACAATCATTCATGTGCTCATATTTAAGATATCTGTGGGGAAAAAAGAAGGAATTATGCTGCTGAATATGCAGGAATAAATAAGTGGCAACATATATGTTCCAATTGCTGCAGCTATAGTGGATGACAGTTTGTAGCTATTTTGTAATGTGTCTGCCCAAAATTGACACAGAAAAAAGTACAAATAAAGATAAGCTGTGTATTGATAGCACTTATGAAACAGATTGTTCCATATGTTGTAGATGTACCTTATATAACTGGCATAATTTGCCGAAAAAAATTGAGGACCAGTGCACCTGTTGTTTAAATTACATAAGTGCGTGGCGGGAGAGCGGGAGACGTGAAAGTGCGGGATATAACTATAAGTGATACTTAGAGCCGTCTGTCGTCTGTCTCCTGTACTGCTGTGTGCCGCTGTCAGTGCCGCGTTCAGCTCGAGTTAACGAGCTGTGAAGATCTGCGGCTTGCCCAGTCTCCTCTCCTGCCGGTCTGCTGGTCACGTGAGCGCGCTCACCGTGACCACGTCCACCTCCCCTACGTACGTTTCACAACGAGCTTGTTCACGGGTAGTGTGAACACTGAAGGTGCAGACCCGGTTTTTAAGTCTGCTGAGATAATTGGTAATTGGCTACAGAGTTTAATAATTGTAGCAATGATTACCTCTGGGTCTGGCTGTTTGAAAAGAGCTGCAGTGAAAGCTCAAGGAATGTCCTGCATGTATAAATATGAATAGTGAATAGATGGCCTGCAACATATGCGATGGGAAATTCTGAATATAGTATATTTGAAATTTATTTGGTGAATATAATAGAATGAGGAAAAAATTGTTGTGTAATTAAGCACATATGTGCCGGGAAAAAGAAGAGTATTAAGGTGTGGATAAAATAGATAAATGAAAAAATATAGATAATTAAATAATTAAATAAATATATATATATGAATAAGTAATAATAACTAATAATGGTAAAAAATATGAATATATATGAATAAATATAATTAAAAACTAGGAGTTTGAGGAAAAAGTGGGTGTATGAGGATTAATGTGGCAAATGCAAATTGGTAGTGTTAAAAACAGGTAGTGTTAAAAAAGCTGATTGGGGGGGGGGGGGTTTGTGGGGGGGTTTGGGGGAAAGAAAAGGGGTGGGGGGGGGGGTTTTGTGATGTTAATGGGGAAAAGGGGTGTGTATGTTAGTGAGGTGTTGGAAATATGGTTAATGGGGAAGAAGAGTGAGTATGTTAATGAGGTGTTGGAAGGGAAAGAAACATGGCGTGAGAGATGATAGTGTTGAATGCAATGGTGTGTGAGAGGAACGGGGGTGTGGGGTGCCCTGCATTGTGCAGGTTGTATAGTAAAAATAGATTGTGAAAAGTATAAATAGAAAGGGGGAGGACGGGAGGAAAATAGAGGGGAGGGTGAAAAGGAGAAGGGGGGGGGTTTGAAAAAAAGGGGGGGGGGCGGGGAGGAGAAAAAGGGGGGGGGGGACTGAAGGATAAATAAAAAGAGGCTATGAGAGAAAGAGATAGTGATGTGTGATAGTGTGGTCCCTACTAGGCTAGTTATTAGTTATTATTTAATGGTAATATGATTTAATGGTAATATGGTCAAGTTGAAAGAAAGGCGCCATAATTAATGGTTTCATTGAGTCCTTGGGGATGTAGTGAGTTTAGTCTAAAAGTCCACTCACATTCCTTCCGTAAAAGGGTATTGGTCAAATCTCCTCCTCGTATACCCAGTTTAACTTGCTCAAGTCCACAGACCTTAAGTTCATTCCACCGGCCTGCATGTTTAGAGACAAAATGTCGTGCTACAGAGGTGATTTGCTTCATTTTTTGTAGATCTTTTGTCGCATTGCGAATAGATCCAACGTGTTCCAGAATTCTTTGCTTGAATGCTCTGGTCGTCATGCCAACGTATCTTTGTCCACATGTGCATACTATGCAATAAATCACTCCTTCTGTTGAGCAGTTAATGAAATGTCTGATTTTAATGTCTTTGCCATAGCGGTCCTGAATGTTGTCAGTCTTAAGAATATATTGACAGGCTTTACAATGACCACATGGATGTGTGCCGATCGTGGGTTGTAATTTGCCTCGTGTTGTTTGGAAATGGCTAGACACCAGTCTATCTTTCAAGTTTCTCGATCTCCTCCAGCTCATGGATACTTGTGGTCCAAGTTTTTGAGATAAAATGGGATCCAAATGGAGAATTCCCCAGTGTTTTTGAATGGCTTGTTTTACCTGACGCCACTCTTGGCAGAAACCCCCTACAAACCTGATATTCTTGTCTTGTTGTGGTTTTTGTTTCTTTTCAAAGATAAGATGTTCTCTCTGGATATTCTGGATGTTTCTACTGGCTTTCTTGATTGAAGTGTTACTGTATCCCCTTTCTCGTAATCTCTTCGAAAGTTCTTTGCTTTGATCCTCGAAGTCTTGATCATTGGAGCAGTTCCTTCTTAAACGGAGATATTCCCCCTTGGGTATGTTTGTAATTGTTGGGGGAAAGTGGGAGCTAGTTTGATGTAGCAGAGTGTTTGAGGATGTCTCCTTTCTATATAGTTTTGTTGAGAGCATTTTGTTTACATCTTTATAGATCAGTACATCCAAAAATGGGAGTTCATCCTGACTGATTTGGTGGGTAAGTCGAATATTGAGGTTGTTGTTATTAAGATGTTCTATAAACAGGAGAAGCATCTGTACATCACCTTCCCATATCATCAGAATATCATCGATGTACCTTACCCACATGATGATATTGGATGTGAAAACATCATTGCTGTCCGTGAACACAAATTCGCGTTCCCACCATCCTAAAAAGATATTCGCATACGTGGGGGCACAAGCTGCCCCCATAGCGGTGCCCCTGGTCTGTAAAAAAAATTTGTTATTGAAGGTGAAGAGATTGTGACTAAGTATGAACTGGAGTAGGTCGGCAAGGAACACATGGAATTTTTCCATGCCTTCCATGTTCATAAAATAATTAACGGCTTCAAGTCCTCTGTCATGATCAATTGAAGTATACAGTGCCTCAACGTCCAAAGAGACTAAGTATTGGTTTGTTTCCAGTTTAACATCATGAATCTTGCGAAGAACATCTGTGGTGTCTTGGACAAAGGAAGGGAGATCCAGAACGTGGTGTCGTAGATGTAGATCGACAAAGATGCTGGCTTTTTCGGTTAAAGATCCTATCCCAGATACGATTGGTCTTCCTGGTGGTTGCCTCATATTCTTATGTATCTTGGGGAGCATGTAGAAAGTAGGGATGCTGGGATGTGTTGTCTGGAGATATTGATATTCTGAAGATGTTATGGTCCCTTCCGCATGAGCATCGGTGAGAATCCGGTTGAATAGTGTCTTGTAATTTTCCATAGGGTTCAGTAATACTCTTTGATAACAAGTTTGGTCTTCCAACTGTCGATAGGCTTCCTGTATATACTGTTCGCGGGGCCATACCACCACGTTTCCCCCTTTATCAGATGGCTTTATAATGACATCTTGCCATGATTCAATCTCTTTGAGAGCATTAAGTTCCTTCCTGGATAGATTGGAATTGTACAGACTTCTGGTCTTCCGAAGATGTATATGGTCAAGTTCTTGAGACACTAATTTGGTGAATATCTGTACTTCTGGGCTCGTCTGCTCTGTTGGGAAAAACGTAGACCTTTTCTTACAAATGACCCTCGTACTGACTTCCCACTGGGAGTCTGTAGTTGGTGTTGATTCTGTATCCAAAGATTGTAGAGCTTCCAATGCTTCCAGTTCAAGTCCAGAAAGATCTGATGTATTCATGTTGTCACCTGTTTCTGTCTGATAAGGTTGTGTACCGTCAGTTTTGGAAGTAGCTATTTTATTATGAAATTTAGTAAGAAGTAACTTCCTGCAAAAAAGTTTTAAATCTTTTTCCCATTTGAATCTGTTGAACTTTTCGGTTGGTGAATAGGAGAGACCTTTGCTCAGGACTTGGATTTGATCGTGATCTAAAATGTGTGCTGAGAGGTTGATAATCTTGAGTTGTGAAGAAGTATCCGTTGGTATTGGGGAGACTGAAGTTACCTTCTGCGTGAATTCCGTACTGGTTGTCTTCTCGGTGGTAGTTGATCCCACTGTTGTTGACGGCCTCTTCCTCCTCTTGCGCCCCCTCCTTGTCTTTCGTTTGCTGGGTGCCTTGATCCCCTTCCCCTGGGGGGATCCCCTAAAAAATGCTGTTGATGATATTGGGAGGAACTGTTACTCTCACCTCTGAAGTTTGTGGTTACTGATGCGTTGGGGATATATTCCGGAATATCTTCAGTTCCAGATGTCTCTATATCTGATGAAGAGTAGTGTTCAGGGTTTCTAGGGGGTCGCGATTGCCAGGAGGGCTTATTCCACTTGAATATTTTGCCCGATGCAAAGTCCTTTTTATCTCTAGCAAATTTATTTCTTTTTCTGTCGATGATGGTTTGTTCGTATGTTAGAAGGTCTTGTTTGTTTTTCTCAAAACAACGTTGAAATTGTGTATCTTTCTCCCAGGGCTCCAATTTCTTACTTAAATCGTCCAGGTCACGTTCACAGCCCTCGAGTATGAGATGGTTGTGTTTAATCAAAATGCCCATGAGTTCCATGGAGCATTTGAGGAGACAGTTGTCCCAATCAGTTTTAAGATTTTCACTGGCCAGGCTGAAAGTGGGAAAAACTCTTGGCCAAAGGCCGCGTGGTGCAATTTTGTTCTTAAGGTAGTTCTCTAATGTAGTGAGGTCCCAACTGGTTCTTATTTGTTTGTGCAGTAATTGTTTGAGTTGTACAAAATCAGATTCCCAGTTGGTATGTGGTTCTGTATCTACTACGTTGCTTGGAAAAATTTCATCTAAGTTTTCTCTATTCCTATGTTTGTAGGACAATTCCTGCTTTAAACTGAAGCTCATGTTGATGATGTATGGGACTATGCCCGTTGGTGTACTGAAAGGCTGTAGTTACTGGAAAATTGTTCGTGATCAAATATTCCGTGCTGGTATTCCTAAGAAAACTATTTCTAGTTGTATACAATATGCAAAAGGAAAATTGGGTTAAGGATGCCGCACAAGAGTAAATGATGTTGCATGAGTAAATAATTAATGTAAGTTTCCAAGAAAACCGACCAACCGAAAAAACTTTCGGAATTAATCACCATCTACCATTAAACTGTCAAAGTTGTGGGTAGAGAAAAGGAGGGTGATTGTCGATGGTGCTCCCATGGGTCTATTACATTGGTAATAAAGAGAAGAGAGAAAAAGAAAAAGAAACCCTTGTTGGGAGCACTCACTCTTGGAAACAATGGAGAGTTAGATGATACTTGATAAATTAGGTATTTAAAACGTAACTTTTAATTATTTATGGGTAAAATACGGAGTACACCCTGTTTTGTTGTTAAAAATATAATTAAATAAACGTGAATCATTGGTTTCGAATTACCGCTGTGAATATATAGGTAAAAACATGTATATATATAAGGCCAAAAAATTGCAAAAAAAGGTTCGGCATAAAATATGGCAAAATCAAGGAATGTGCCCACCAGGTATTGTTTTTTAGGTTAGTGCAATAATCTGAGTATTGCCGTCAAGTAAAACCTACAACACCAGGTATTCCTTAGTGGTCAACCACCTAAGTACTGACCAGGCCCAACACCGTATTGCTTCCAAGATCGGACGAGATTGGGCATGCGCGGTGTGGTGTGGTAGTAGATTTCGGTTTGAACAGCTGGTATGCAGCTATCAACTACAACACAGACCTGGTTCTTGAAATGGGCAGATAGCCTCTTAGAGAAGAGACATATGTTTGACCATCATTGCACCGAATTGTATTCCAAATATATAGGTATACTAAGGTTTAAATCATATGATCAGTCGGTTTTGCCAAACTGAGCCGCCTGCATGTTGCTTTTGATTGTGTGTGCTATGCAACATAAATCCCAATGGATTTTTCACACGTAGTAGGGCATAAGAAAACCCTTGTTGTACTGATGACACGCCAACAAAAAAACATTAAATAATGAAAGTAATGTAATGTCATTAAGGCTGAAAATTATTCAAAAATATCTTTATCAGCTGTACAGACAGACTGGCAGATAAATAAATAGGGAATGTATTACAAAAGACACAAACCCTCCTGCCCACACTTAGGCTAAACGGAACCTTAGAGCCTGAAACGCCGCATGCTGTCTGTGTGGCAATCTTGTTGCCAAAATAAACCACTAAACATGTATCCACTGAATCTCCACAATAAATTAATCAAAAATATGGCATGCCGAATATAATTTGTGCTTCATTGGCAATTGTATATACAATCATTCATGTGCTCATATTTAAGATATCTGTGGGGAAAAAAGAAGGAATTATGCTGCTGAATATGCAGGAATAAATAAGTGGCAACATATATGTTCCAATTGCTGCAGCTATAGTGGATGACAGTTTGTAGCTATTTTGTAATGTGTCTGCCCAAAATTGACACAGAAAAAAGTACAAATAAAGATAAGCTGTGTATTGATAGCACTTATGAAACAGATTGTTCCATATGTTGTAGATGTACCTTATATAACTGGCATAATTTGCCGAAAAAAATTGAGGACCAGTGCACCTGTTGTTTAAATTACATAAGTGCGTGGCGGGAGAGCGGGAGACGTGAAAGTGCGGGATATAACTATAAGTGATACTTAGAGCCGTCTGTCGTCTGTCTCCTGTACTGCTGTGTGCCGCTGTCAGTGCCGCGTTCAGCTCGAGTTAACGAGCTGTGAAGATCTGCGGCTTGCCCAGTCTCCTCTCCTGCCGGTCTGCTGGTCACGTGAGCGCGCTCACCGTGACCACGTCCACCTCCCCTACGTACGTTTCACAACGAGCTTGTTCACGGGTAGTGTGAACACTGAAGGTGCAGACCCGGTTTTTAAGTCTGCTGAGATAATTGGTAATTGGCTACAGAGTTTAATAATTGTAGCAATGATTACCTCTGGGTCTGGCTGTTTGAAAAGAGCTGCAGTGAAAGCTCAAGGAATGTCCTGCATGTATAAATATGAATAGTGAATAGATGGCCTGCAACATATGCGATGGGAAATTCTGAATATAGTATATTTGAAATTTATTTGGTGAATATAATAGAATGAGGAAAAAATTGTTGTGTAATTAAGCACATATGTGCCGGGAAAAAGAAGAGTATTAAGGTGTGGATAAAATAGATAAATGAAAAAATATAGATAATTAAATAATTAAATAAATATATATATATGAATAAGTAATAATAACTAATAATGGTAAAAAATATGAATATATATGAATAAATATAATTAAAAACTAGGAGTTTGAGGAAAAAGTGGGTGTATGAGGATTAATGTGGCAAATGCAAATTAGTAGTGTTAAAAACAGGTAGTGCTAAAAAAGCTGATTGGGGGGGGGGGGGGGGGGGTTTGTGGGGGGGTTTGGGGGAAAGAAAAGGGGTGGGGGGGGGGGGTTTGTGATGTTAATGGGGAAAAGGAAGGAAGCCTATCGACAGTTGGAAGACCAAACTTGTTATCAAAGAGTATTACTGAACCCTATGGAAAATTACAAGACACTATTCAACCGGATTCTCACCGATGCTCATGCGGAAGGGACCATAACATCTTCAGAATATCAATATCTCCAGACAACACATCCCAGCATCCCTACTTTCTACATGCTCCCCAAGATACATAAGAATATGAGGCAACCACCAGGAAGACCAATCGTATCTGGGATAGGATCTTTAACCGAAAAAGCCAGCATCTTTGTCGATCTACATCTACGACACCACGTTCTGGATCTCCCTTCCTTTGTCCAAGACACCACAGATGTTCTTCGCAAGATTCATGATGTTAAACTGGAAACAAACCAATACTTAGTCTCTTTGGACGTTGAGGCACTGTATACTTCAATTGATCATGACAGAGGACTTGAAGCCGTTAATTATTTTATGAACATGGAAGGCATGGAAAAATTCCATGTGTTCCTTGCCGACCTACTCCAGTTCATACTTAGTCACAATCTCTTCACCTTCAATAACAAATTTTTTTTACAGACCAGGGGCACCGCTATGGGGGCAGCTTGTGCCCCCACGTATGCGAATATCTTTTTAGGATGGTGGGAACGCGAATTTGTGTTCACGGACAGCAATGATGTTTTCACATCCAATATCATCATGTGGGTAAGGTACATCGATGATATTCTGATGATATGGGAAGGTGATGTACAGATGCTTCTCCTGTTTATAGAACATCTTAATAACAACAACCTCAATATTCGACTTACCCACCAAATCAGTCAGGATGAACTCCCATTTTTGGATGTACTGATCTATAAAGATGTAAACAAAATGCTCTCAACAAAACTATATAGAAAGGAGACATCCTCAAACACTCTGCTACATCAAACTAGCTCCCACTTTCCCCCAACAATTACAAACATACCCAAGGTAGAATATCTCCGTTTAAGAAGGAACTGCTCCAATGATCAAGACTTCGAGGATCAAAGCAAAGAACTTTCGAAGAGATTACGAGAAAGGGGATACAGTAACACTTCAATCAAGAAAGCCAGTAGAAACATCCAGAATATCCAGAGAGAACATCTTATCTTTGAAAAGAAACAAAAACCACAACAAGACAAGAATATCAGGTTTGTAGGGGGTTTCTGCCAAGAGTGGCGTCAGGTAAAACAAGCCATTCAAAAACACTGGGGAATTCTCCATTTGGATCCCATTTTATCTCAAAAACTTGGACCACAAGTATCCATGAGCTGGAGGAGATCGAGAAACTTGAAAGATAGACTGGTGTCTAGCCATTTCCAAACAACACGAGGCAAATTACAACCCACGATCGGCACACATCCATGTGGTCATTGTAAAGCCTGTCAATATATTCTTAAGACTGACAACATTCAGGACCGCTATGGCAAAGACATTAAAATCAGACATTTCATTAACTGCTCAACAGAAGGAGTGATTTATTGCATAGTATGCACATGTGGACAAAGATACGTTGGCATGACGACCAGAGCATTCAAGCAAAGAATTCTGGAACACGTTGGATCTATTCGCAATGCGACAAAAGATCTACAAAAAATGAAGCAAATCACCTCTGTAGCACGACATTTTGTCTCTAAACATGCAGGCCGGTGGAATGAACTTAAGGTCTGTGGACTTGAGCAAGTTAAACTGGGTATACGAGGAGGAGATTTGACCAATACCCTTTTACGGAAGGAATGTGAGTGGACTTTTAGACTAAACTCACTACATCCCCAAGGACTCAATGAAACCATTAATTATGGCGCCTTTCTTTCAACTTGACCATATTACCATTAAATCATATTACCATTAAATAATAACTAATAACTAGCCTAGTAGGGACCACACTATCACACATCACTATCTCTTTCTCTCATAGCCTCTTTTTATTTATCCTTCAGTCCCCCCCCCCCTTTTTCTCCTCCCCGCCCCCCCCCCCTTTTTTTTCAAACCCCCCCCCCTTCTCCTTTTCACCCTCCCCTCTATTTTCCTCCCGTCCTCCCCCTTTCTATTTATACTTTTCACAATCTATTTTTACTATACAACCTGCACAATGCAGGGCACCCCACACCCCCGTTCCTCTCACACACCATTGCATTCAACACTATCATCTCTCACGCCATGTTTCTTTCCCTTCCAACACCTCATTAACATACTCACTCTTCTTCCCCATTAACCATATTTCCAACACCTCACTAACATACACACCCCTTTTCCCCATTAACATCACAAAACCCCCCCCCCCACCCCTTTTCTTTCCCCCAAACCCCCCCACAAACCCCCCCCCCCCCAAATCAGCTTTTTTAACACTACCTGTTTTTAACACTACCAATTTGCATTTGCCACATTAATCCTCATACACCCACTTTTTCCTCAAACTCCTAGTTTTTAATTATATTTATTCATATATATTCATATTTTTTACCATTATTAGTTATTATTACTTATTCATATATATATATTTATTTAATTATTTAATTATCTATATTTTTTCATTTATCTATTTTATCCACACCTTAATACTCTTCTTTTTCCCGGCACATATGTGCTTAATTACACAACAATTTTTTCCTCATTCTATTATATTCACCAAATAAATTTCAAATATACTATATTCAGAATTTCCCATCGCATATGTTGCAGGCCATCTATTCACTATTCATATTTATACATGCAGGACATTCCTTGAGCTTTCACTGCAGCTCTTTTCAAACAGCCAGACCCAGAGGTAATCATTGCTACAATTATTAAACTCTGTAGCCAATTACCAATTATCTCAGCAGACTTAAAAACCGGGTCTGCACCTTCAGTGTTCACACTACCCGTGAACAAGCTCGTTGTGAAACGTACGTAGGGGAGGTGGACGTGGTCACGGTGAGCGCGCTCACGTGACCAGCAGACCGGCAGGAGAGGAGACTGGGCAAGCCGCAGATCTTCACAGCTCGTTAACTCGAGCTGAACGCGGCACTGACAGCGGCACACAGCAGTACAGGAGACAGACGACAGACGGCTCTAAGTATCACTTATAGTTATATCCCGCACTTTCACGTCTCCCGCTCTCCCGCCACGCACTTATGTAATTTAAACAACAGGTGCACTGGTCCTCAATTTTTTTCGGCAAATTATGCCAGTTATATAAGGTACATCTACAACATATGGAACAATCTGTTTCATAAGTGCTATCAATACACAGCTTATCTTTATTTGTACTTTTTTCTGTGTCAATTTTGGCAGACACATTACAAAATAGCTACAAACTGTCATCCACTATAGCTGCAGCAATTGGAACATATATGTTGCCACTTATTTATTCCTGCATATTCAGCAGCATAATTCCTTCTTTTTTCCCCACAGATATCTTAAATATGAGCACATGAATGATTGTATATACAATTGCCAATGAAGCACAAATTATATTCGGCATGCCATATTTTTGATTAATTTATTGTGGAGATTCAGTGGATACATGTTTAGTGGTTTATTTTGGCAACAAGATTGCCACACAGACAGCATGCGGCGTTTCAGGCTCTAAGGTTCCGTTTAGCCTAAGTGTGGGCAGGAGGGTTTGTGTCTTTTGTAATACATTCCCTATTTATTTATCTGCCAGTCTGTCTGTACAGCTGATAAAGATATTTTGAATAATTTTCAGCCTTAATGACATTACATTACTTTCATTATTTAATGTTTTTTTGTTGGCGTGTCATCAGTACAACAAGGGTTTTCTTATGCCCTACTAACGTGTGAAAAATCCATTGGGATTTATGTTGCATAGCACACACAATCAAAAGCAACATGCAGGCGGCTCAGTTTGGCAAAACCGACTGATCATATGATTTTAAACCTAGTATACCTATATATTTGGAATACAATTCGGTGCAATGATGGTCAAACATATGTCTCTTCTCTAAGAGGCTATCTGCCCATTTCAAGAACCAGGTCTGTGTTGTAGTTGATAGCTGCATACCAGCTGTTCAAACCGAAATCTACTACCACACCACACCGCGCATGCCCAATCTCGTCCGATCTTGGAAGCAATACGGTGTTGGGCCTGGTCAGTACTTAGGTGGTTGACCACTAAGGAATACCTGGTGTTGTAGGTTTTACTTGACGGCAATACTCAGATTATTGCACTAACCTAAAAAACAATACCTGGTGGGCACATTCCTTGATTTTGCCATATTTTATGCCGAACCTTTTTTTGCAATTTTTTGGCCTTATATATATACATGTTTTTACCTATATATTCACAGCGGTAATTCGAAACCAATGATTCACGTTTATTTAATTATATTTTTAACAACAAAACAGGGTGTACTCCGTATTTTACCCATAAATAATTAAAAGTTACGTTTTAAATACCTAATTTATCAAGTATCATCTAACTCTCCATTGTTTCCAAGAGTGAGTGCTCCCAACAAGGGTTTCTTTTTCTTTTTCTCTCTTCTCTTTATTACCAATGTAATAGACCCATGGGAGCACCATCGACAATCACCCTCCTTTTCTCTACCCACAACTTTGACAGTTTAATGGTAGATGGTGATTAATTCCGAAAGTTTTTTCGGTTGGTCGGTTTTCTTGGAAACTTACATTAATTATTTACTCATGCAACATCATTTACTCTTGTGCGGCATCCTTAACCCAATTTTCCTTTTGCATATTGTATACAACTAGAAATAGTTTTCTTAGGAATACCAGCACGGAATATTTGATCACGAACAATTTTCCAGTAACTACAGCCTTTCAGTACACCAACGGGCATAGTCCCATACATCATCAACATGAGCTTCAGTTTAAAGCAGGAATTGTCCTACAAACATAGGAATAGAGAAAACTTAGATGAAATTTTTTCCAAGCAACGTAGTAGATACAGAACCACATACCAACTGGGAATCTGATTTTGTACAACTCAAACAATTACTGCACAAACAAATAAGAACCAGTTGGGACCTCACTACATTAGAGAACTACCTTAAGAACAAAATTGCACCACGCGGCCTAGGCCAAGAGTTTTTCCCACTTTCAGCCTGGCCAGTGAAAATCTTAAAACTGATTGGGACAACTGTCTCCTCAAATGCTCCATGGAACTCATGGGCATTTTGATTAAACACAACCATCTCATACTCGAGGGCTGTGAACGTGACCTGGACGATTTAAGTAAGAAATTGGAGCCCTGGGAGAAAGATACACAATTCAACGTTGTTTTGAGAAAAACAAACAAGACCTTCTAACATACGAACAAACCATCATCGACAGAAAAAGAAATAAATTTGCTAGAGATAAAAAGGACTTTGCATCGGGCAAAATATTCAAGTGGAATAAGCCCTCCTGCAATCGCGACCCCCTAGAAACCCTGAACACTACTCTTCATCAGATATAGAGACATCTGGAACTGAAGATATTCCGGAATATATCCCCAACGCATCAGTAACCACAAACTTCAGAGGTGAGAGTAACAGTTCCTCCCAATATCATCAACAGCATTTTTTAGGGGATCCCCCCAGGGGAAGGGGATCAAGGCACCCAGCAAACGAAAGACAAGGAGGGGGCGCAAGAGGAGGAAGAGGCCGTCAACAACAGTGGGGATCAACTACCACCGAGAAGACAACCAGTACGGAATTCACGCAGAAGGTAACTTCAGTCTCCCCAATACCAACGGATACTTCTTCACAACTCAAGATTATCAACCTCTCAGCACACATTTTAGATCACGATCAAATCCAAGTCCTGAGCAAAGGTCTCTCCTATTCACCAACCGAAAAGTTCAACAGATTCAAATGGGAAAAAGATTTAAAACTTTTTTGCAGGAAGTTACTTCTTACTAAATTTCATAATAAAATAGCTACTTCCAAAACTGACGGTACACAACCTTATCAGACAGAAACAGGTGACAACATGAATACATCAGATCTTTCTGGACTTGAACTGGAAGCATTGGAAGCTCTACAATCTTGGATACAGAATCAACACAACTACAGACTCCCAGTGGGAAGTCAGTACGAGGGTCATTTGTAAGAAAAGGTCTACGTTTTTCCCAACAGAGCAGACGAGCCCAGAAGTACAGATATTCACCAAATTAGTGTCTCAAGAACTTGACCATATACATCTTCGGAAGACCAGAAGTCTGTACAATTCCAATCTATCCAGGAAGGAACTTAATGCTCTCAAGAGATTGAATCATGGCAAGATGTCATTATAAAGCCATCTGATAAAGGGGGAAACGTGGTGGTATGGCCCCGCGAACAGTATATACAGGAAGCCTATCGACAGTTGGAAGACCAAACTTGTTATCAAAGAGTATTACTGAACCCTATGGAAAATTACAAGACACTATTCAACCGGATTCTCACCGATGCTCATGCGGAAGGGACCATAACATCTTCAGAATATCAATATCTCCAGACAACACATCCCAGCATCCCTACTTTCTACATGCTCCCCAAGATACATAAGAATATGAGGCAACCACCAGGAAGACCAATCGTATCTGGGATAGGATCTTTAACCGAAAAAGCCAGCATCTTTGTCGATCTACATCTACGACACCACGTTCTGGATCTCCCTTCCTTTGTCCAAGACACCACAGATGTTCTTCGCAAGATTCATGATGTTAAACTGGAAACAAACCAATACTTAGTCTCTTTGGACGTTGAGGCACTGTATACTTCAATTGGTCAT